>NC_064846.1:121858846-122460453 GCF_024166365.1 Elephas maximus indicus
GGGATTGCTGAATCATATGGTATTTCTATTTCCAGCTTTTTAAGGAAGCACCATATCGTTTTCCAAAATGGTTGTACCACTTTGTATTCCCACCAGCAGTGCATAAGAGTTCCAATCTTCCCGCAACCTCTCCAACATTTGTTATTTTCTGTTTTTTTTTATTCATGCCAGTAATGCCGAGTGAGATGGTATCCCATTGTAGTCTTGATTTGCATTTCTCTAACGGCTAATGATCTCGAGCATTTCCTCATGTGTCTATTAGCCGCCTGAATATCTTCTTTGTGAATTGTCTGTTCATATCCTTTGTCCATTTTTTAAATTAGATTATTTGTCTTTTTGTTATAGAGGTTTTGTATTTTCCTATAGATTTTTTTCAAGAAAAAATTTCTTTTTCTTTATAGATTTTAGAGATTAGAACCATAAAAAGCAGTACTATGGAATGAGGGTGATTTCTATATAAGGATTAGGAGTAATTTCTGGGATATATTGTTAAGTGAAAAAAACAAAGTACAGAATATAATACATATTACAACACCTTTTATGTGACAAAGTTGGGGAAATACAAATATTTACAGAAACATTTACTTATATTTAAAAAAACGAAGCAGTGGAATGAAAAATAGTTAAAATAGTTTTTTATGGGAAAGGGAAGAAATAGGGTTGAGAAAATGAGACTTTTCTAAATGTACCTTGTTTTACAGTTTTGATTTTGGAATTCTGTCAATGAAAAAGAAAAAAAAGTCCTAAAAAAACTGAATTAAGTTGTCCTAACTATGTAGCAAATTGGTGGTATAACCACAATGAGAAAACAATTATTTCAAGCGACTTTAAAACATAGCGTTTTGACTGTATATCCCTAATAAGATATATCCTAAAGACAAAAGGAACTGCAAAGAAGTCTTAAACTGTGTTCAGTAGTCTTATTGTTAGTAGTATTATTGGCATTGTTATTTTGAAAGTATTAAATGTTGTAGGATAAAGCAGATAAGTAATTATGATAATGTTGTCCGGAACCAAGATTTTTAATATAAGAGATACAATTTTAAAATTAGAGAAAACCCTATAATCTTAAATTTAGAATATAAATATCCATATGAACCCATGATTTATTTTTCTCTTTATACAAAATACGTATTTCCTACCTTTGTCCACTGAAAAGGCATAGTAGCAATGGCAATCCAGTAACACTGAGTACGTCAGATTTCCAGATTGTAGCCTCTAAGGGCCATTTCTACTAAAAGGAGCCAGTCGTCCTTTGATGAAATTATTGTTTCCAGGTCTGAAACACAAAATGTACAAAATGAGCCTGGGGCGTCTTATTTTGCCAGAAAGCAAGGACAACATCAAATACTAATGGAGTCATGTCAAAAGAACACAAGAGCCAAGATGAAGGGAATTTCCTACTTGCCTATATTGGGACAATTATAATTAAAGCGTCAAATGTATAAAATACATAAGTTCGTAATGACATTTTAAAAAATTGCTCATCTCTGGATGATGCTAGGGCACCAAATTATTATTCCAAAAATTAAGTAATAAAAGGAAAAATCAAGATTTTATCCTACCTTTACTGTATGAACTTTATTTCAGCGTAAGCAAGTAGTTAATGATGATGTTCTTCTTTATATAACAATTCCAGATAACAAAGACAGAAGGATGATAGTATATTACTACTTGCAATCGCTAATGAGATAATAGATGTAGGCCAGGGTTTCTCAATCTCAGCACTATTGATATCTGGGACCAGATGATTCTTTGTTGTGTAAGCTGTCCTGTGTATTGTAGAAGTGTTTAGCAGTATCCCTGGCCTCTCCCTCCTAGACACCAATAGCCCTACCTTCTTCCCCCCAGCCATGACAATCAAAAATATCTCCAGACATTGCCAGTGTCCCCTGGGGAACAAAATCAACTCCCACTGATAATCACTAATCTAGGGCAATAATCATGAATGGATAAAAAAGATAAAGTAAAATGATGATGGGGAACTTTATAATGGAGGGATAAGGTTGATACCACCTGAACCCACTGATCATTCTTAGCATCACTGAAAGTGGGACAGCTAGCTATTATGTGTCTCCTGGTAGGATGCAATAATCAGCAAAAATGAATAAATAAATAAATAACCTAACTCTAATCGGGTGTCTAGATCTAATTCCCAGTTTATGGTAAATATAGGAGATTGAGGAAAAAATTCAGTGTCACCACTAGGAACAAACCTGACCAAACCCGTTGCCACTGAGTCAATTCCAACTCACAGCGACTCTATAGGACAGAGTAGAACTGCCCCATTAGGGTTTCCAAGGAGTGGCTGGTAGATTTGAACTGCCAACCTTTGGGCTAGCAGCTGAGTGCTTAACCACTGTGCCACCAGGGTTCCAACCACTAGGAAACAATCAGCCAAATCCAGAATGTGGGATATTGTATAGGAAAATGACCTGATTTCTTCAATGATAAATGAGATTTAAAGGGGAATGAGGAAAAAAAACACAGGGAGTTTACAGATTTTTTTTTTTAAGAGATGTAAGAGAGAATACAGACGAATGCAATGTTGTATTTGGCTTGGATCCTATTTTGAAAGAAAAATCAACTTTAAAAACATTTGCTTGAGACAACCAGGGAAATTCAAATATGGACTGGTATTTAATGATATTAAGGAGTTACTGTTAGTGAATTGTGATAATGACATTGTGGTTATGTAAAAAAAAATTTTGTGTTAGAGATGAAATGTCAACATTGAGTGAAATGATGTGATACTTGGTATTTGTCTTAAAAGACTCCAACAAAACTTGGGGTGAGGAGGATAAATGAAACAAGATTGGTAAAATATTGAAGTGTTTAAGCTGAGTAAAGAGGGTTTATTTTGCTAATCTCTCTACTTTTTGTATGTTTATTTTTTTCCATAATACAATGATTTTAAAAAATAAAGCAAATAGGACTTCTGCTTCCAAAAAGGTGCACTTCTCCCTATTCTTCCTACTAAGTACAACTAAAAAACCTGGACATTGTATATAATACAAACATAATACTCTGAAAGGTGGACAGATGAAGTCAGACTGGCTAGAGACCTCAGAACCTGAGGAACGACATGGTGGTGAGTTCCCTGAATTTTATTTTTATGCCTTGTATATTCTAGACTGGGTTGGAGTCTAGCTGGAGAAGCTAGCAACTCAGAAAAATCAATGGGTGCAGACAGAAAAAAAGCCCATGACAATCCCACTCTCTCTAATCAAAGGACAGAAAAGTGGCAACCTAGCAAGACAGAAAATTTGAGGCAATAACCACTCTACTCCAACCAGATATCACAAGAAAAATTTCAGTCCCACCCATGCCAGCAAAGGCCAAGTGGGGAATGTAGACTTCCTTCCACCCTTGCCAGGCTGCAACAAGGGGCTACAACCCCCCACCATCAGTGTCAGAGAAGGACAAGTGGGAAGGCAGAACTTTCATTCCCACTGGGTGGTAACAAGCCCCCTCTGCGGAGGTGTCAGTGGAGACTACATGGAAAGCCTGTGCTTCCATGCCCACCTGGCAATAATGAGAAATCTCTCCCCTTTCACCACTGGAGTGGTATCAGAGAAGGTCTAATGGAAAATAAGGACTTTCACAACCACCCAGAGGTAAAAGCCCCCCCTCCGCATGGTGTCAGTGGGGATCAAGAGGGGAGCCATAACAAGGCCCCCCTGCCCCTCCCAACTAGGTTGGTATCAGAAGCCTAGTGGGAAGCCTGAACTCACACCCTACCAAACAGTAATGAGGAGACCCTCTTCCCTTAGGTATTAATAGAGGCTGATTGGGGATCCTGGACTTACATCCCTGCCTGGCAGTAATGAAGTGGCATCACCTTTCTCCTACCAGAGTGGCATTAGAAGAAGCCTGATAAAACAAGATTTAAATAAGATCCAGAGTCACATAACATAATACCCAAAATATCTGGATTTCAATAGAATATCACATATTATATCAAAAACACCTGAACTTCAGCGAGAAAAGACAACAACAACCAAAAAATACAACATCACGATGACACAGAAGCCCAAAATAATCTGACAAAGATTTTAGAACAGATTTTATAAAAATTATTCAACCTTCAAAACAAATGAAAAAATAGAAAGCCTCATTAAAGAAATAAAAAATATAAAGAATTAAATGGAAATTTTGAAACTGAAAAATGACTGAAATTTTAAAACTCAATAGATGGTCTCAACAGCAGAATTGAGGTGACAGAGGAAAGAATCCGTGAACTTGAAGACAGAACAATAGAAATTACCCAATGTGAATAACCGAGAGAAAGAAAGACCGAAAAATAAATTAACAGATACTGAGAAACCTGTGGGACTATAACAAAAGATCTCACATCTGTGTTATCAAAGTTCAGAAAGGAGAAAAGAAAAAAAAGATGGAGCTGGAAAAGTATTTGAAGAAATAATGGCAGAAAATTTCCCAAATTTGATAAAAGACAAAAACCTACAGATTCAAGAAGCAGTGCAAGCCCTAGACAGGGTAAACACAAAGAAATCCATGCCAAGACGCATCACAGCCAAACTTCTGAAAACTAAAGACAAAAATTCTTGAAGGTAGTGAGAAACATCACCTTGACTCTAGGGAAAAAACAACTTTTAATTACAAAGCATAGCTCATCAGAAGTCATGGAGGCCAGAAGAAGTGGCACAATATATTTCAAGTGCTAAAAGAAAGAACTGTAAATCCAGAATCCAGCAAAAATATCCTTCAGAAATGAAGTGAAAATCAAGACATTCTTAGATAAAGAAAAACTGAGAAAAAAAATTGTCGCTAGCAAACCTACTCTGAAAGAATGGCTAAAATAAATTCTCTAAACAGGAAGGAAATGATAAAAGAAGGAATCTTGGAATAGTAGGAAGGAAAAAGCATAACAGAAAGAGTAAAAACATGGGTAAATACAATAGATTTTCCTTCTCCTCTTGAGTTTTCTGAATTATGTTTGATGGTTGAAACAAAAATTATGACACTGTCTGATGTGGTTCTCAATGTATGCAGAGGAGATATTTAAGACAATGATATTATAAACAGGGAAGGGTAAAGGGAGGCAAGGTTTCTACATTCACCCAAACTTTGCCTACAGGACAGTTACCAACATAGACCATATCCTGGGCCATTATAAAATCCTCAAAAATGTTAAAAGAATTGAAACCATACAAAGTGTGTTCTCTGACCACAACAAAATTAAACTGGAAATCAGTAACATAAAGATAATAGAAAAATCTCCAAACACTTGGAGACTAAGCAACACACTTCTGAATAATCCATAGATCAAAGAGGAAGACTGAAGGAGAATGTTTAAAAATACATTAAACTAAATGAAAATGAAAACACAACATATCAAAATTTGTGTGGAGCAGTTAAACAATGCTAAGGAGGAAAATTTATAGCACTAAATGCTTACAACAGGAAAAAGGGAAAGTCTCAAATCAATAATCTAAGCTCCCATCTCAAGAAATTAGAAAAAGAAGAGCAAAATAAGCTCAAAGCAAGCAGAACAAAGGAAATAATAAAGAGCAATAGTCAATGAAATTGAAAACAGGAAAACCAGTGAAACAGAAACCTGGCTCTTTAAAAATCTTTAAATTGACAAACCTCTAGCAAGAGAAAGAAAGAAAAAAGAGAAGGTGCAAATTACCAATATCAGCAATGAAGTGGAGTCTATCACTACAGACCTTGAAAAACAAAAGAAAAAAGAAAAAAACCAAACCCACTGCCGTCGAGTTGATTCCCGCTCATAGCGACCCTATAGAACAGAGTAGAACTGCCCGATAGAGTTTCTAAGGAGCGTCTGGAGGATTTGAACTGCCGACCTCTTGGTTAGCAGCCATAGAACTAACCATTATGCCACCAGGGTTTCCACAGACCCTGAAGACATCAAAAATATAAGGCAAAACTGCAAGCAACTCATACACATAAATTTGACAACTTAGATGAAATGGACCAAGTCCTCAAAAAGCACAACCTACCACAATTCACCCAGCATAAAACAGAGAATTTGAATAGCCCTATAACTATTCAGGAAATTGAATTTAAAATTTAAAACCTCTTGAAAAAGATTTCTCCAGGGCCAGATGGAATTTGGAGAATTCTATCAAATATTTGAAGAAGAATTAACACTAATTTTACACAATCTCTTTCAGAAAATAGAAGAGGAGGGAATACTTCTCAACTCATACTATGACACCACTGTCCCTGATACCAAAACCAGCCAAAGCCCAGAACTGAAACCATTCCTGAAGCCCACTTTTCAGACAAAGATTAGACAGGCCTATAAAAGAAACAACACGGGAGGAACGTGTTTCTTAGTTCAATCAAGTATATGAAAACAAATGGGCAGCTCCTGTCCAAAAGCAGGATAAGGCAGGAAGGGACAGAAATGGATGAATGGACACAGGGAACCTGAGGTGGAAAGGCAGAGTGTGCTGTCACATTGTGCGGATTGCAACTAATGTCACAAAACAATGTGTGTATAAATTTTGGAATAAAAAATTAACTTGAGCTGTAAACTTACACCTAAAGCACAATAAAAAAGAATAATGAAGAACAAAGTGGGAGGCTTTATTCTACCTGATTTTAGAACGTATGATACCGCCACAGTAGTCAAAACAGCCTGGTACTGGTATAACAACACATACATAGACCAGTGGAACAGAATTGAGAATCTGGACATAAATCCATCCATATATGAGCAGTTGATATCTGACAAAGGCCCCAAAACAGTTAAATGGGGAAAAGACAGTCTTTTTAACAAATCGTGCTGGCATAACTGGATATCCATCTGCAAAAAAATGAAACAAGACCCATACCTCTCACCATGCACAAAAACTAACTCAAAATGGATCAAAGACCTAAATATAAAATCTAAATAAAGATCATGGAAGAAGAAATAGGGACAATGTTAGGAGCCCTAATTCATGGCATAAACAGTATACAAAACATTACTAACAATGCAGAAGAGAAACTAGATAACTGGGAGCTCCTAAAAATCAAACACCTATGCTCATCCAAAGACTTCACCAAAAGAGTAAAAATATTACCTACACACTGGAAAAAAGTTTTTAGCTGTGACATTTCCGATAAGCACCTGATCTTTAAAATCTACATGATACTGCAAAAACTCAACTGCAAAGAGACAAATAACCCAATTAAAAAATAGGCAAAAGATATGAACAGACACTTCACTAAAGAAGACATTCAGGTAGCTAACACATACATGAGGAAATGCTCACGATCATTAGCCATTAGAGAAATGCAAATCAAAACTACACTGAGATACAATCTCACTCCAACAAGGCTGGCATTAATCCAAAAAACACAAAACAGTAAATGTTGGAGAGGCTGTGGAGAGACTGGAACACGTATACACTGCTGGTGGGAATGTAAAATGGTACAACCACTTTGGAAATCGATTTGTTGTGTCCTTAAAAAGCTAGAAATAGAACTACCATATGATCCAGCAGTCCCACTTGTTGGAATATATACTAGAGAAATAAGAGCCTTTACAAGAACAGATATATGCAGACCCATGTTCATTGCAGCACTGTTTACAATAGCAAAAAGATGGAAGCAACCAAGGTGTCCATCAATGGATGAATGGCTAAATAAATTATGGTATATTCACACAGTGGAATACTATGCATCGATAAAGAACAGTACGGAATCTATGAAGCATTTCATAACATGGAGGAACCTGGAAGGCCTTATGCTGAGTGAAATTAGTTGCAAAAGGACAAATATTGTATAACACCACTATTATAAGACCTTGAGAAATAGTTTAAACTGAGAAGAAAACGAGAGGGGGGAGGGAGGGAGAGTTGGAGAGGGGCATTCACTAATTAGACAGTAGATAAGAACTACTTTAGGTGAAGGGAAAGACAGCACACAATACAGGGGAGGTCAGCACAATTGGACTAAACCAAAAGCAAAGAAGTTTCCTGAATAAACTGAATGCTTCAAAGGCCAGCGTAGCAGGGGCAGGGGTCTGGGGACCATGGTTTCAGGGGACATCTAAGTCAATTGGCATAATAAAATGTATTAACAAAACATTCTGCATCCCACTTTGAAGAGTGGCGTCTGGGGTCTTAAACGCTAGCAAGCAGCCATCTAAGATGCATCAATTGGTCTCAACCCACCTGGATCAAAGGAGAATGAAGAACACCAAGGACACAAGGTAATTATGAGCCCAAGAGATAGAAAGGGCCACATGAACCAGAGACTACATCATCCTGAGACCAGAAGAACTAGATGGCGCCCGGCCACAACCAATGACTGCCCTGACAGGGAACATAACAGACAACCCCTGAAGGAGCAGGAGAGCAGTGGGATGCAGACCCCAAATTCTCATAAGACCAGACTGAGACTAGAAGGACCCCGGTGGTCATGGCCCCCAGACCTTCTGTTGCCCCAGGACAGGAACCATTCCCGAAGCCAACTCTTCAGACATGGATTGGACTGGACAATGGGTTGGAGAGGGATGCTGGTGAGGAGTGAGCTTCTTGGATCAGGTGGACACTTGAGACTATGCTGGCATCTCTGCCTGGAGGGGAGATGAGAGGGTGGAGTGGGTTAGAAGCTGGCAAAATGGACAGGAAAAGAGAGAGTGGAGGGAGAGAGTGGGCTGTCTCATTAGGGGGAGAGTAATTGGGAGTGTAAAAAAAAATTGGGAGTGTGTAGCAAGGTATATATGGGTTTTTGTGTGAGAGACTGACTTGATTTGTAAACTTTCACTTAAAGCACAATAAAAAAAGAGAAAAAAAGAATAATGAATATTAAAAAAGCAGGCAAAGACAGTACAAAAGAAGAAAACTACACACCAATATCCTTCATGAATACACAAAAATATTTCACAAAATGTTAGCAAACACAATTAAGCACTATATAAACAGAATTGTACACCATGACCAAGTTGAGTTTCTTCTAGGGATGTAATTCTACTTCAAAACTTGAAAATTAATCAGTGTAATCTACCATATCAACAGTGTCATGGGTTGAATTGTGTCCCCTCAAAATATCTGTCAACTTGGCTAGGTCATGATTCCCAGTATTGTATGATTGTCTGCCATTTTCTCATCTGATGTGATTTCCCTATGTGTTGTAAATCCTATCACTGTGATGTAATGAGATGGATTAGTAGCAGTTATATTTTTGAGATCTACAAGATTTGATAGTGTCTTAAGCCAATCTCTTTTGAGATATAAAAGAGAGACGCGAGCAAAGAGACGTGAGGACCTCATACGACCAAGAAAACAGCGCTGGGAGCAGAGCACATCCTTTGGTCCTGAGGTCCCTGCGCTGAGATGCTCCTAGACCAAGGAAGACTGATGACAAGGACCTTCCTCCAGAGCCGACAGAGAAATCCTTCTCCTGCAGCTGGTGCCCTGAATTCAGACTTTTAGCCTACTGCACTGTGAGGGAATAAACTTCTCTTTGTTAAAGCCACCAACTTGTGGTATTTCTGTTATAGCAGCACTAGATGACTAAGACTAGATGAACAAACCACGCGGTCATTTCCATTGATGCAGAAAAGCAAAATTCAACACTTATTCATGATAAAAATTGTTAGAAAACTAGAAATACAGGAAACTTCCTCCACTTCATAAAGGACATCTATAAAAAACCTACAAGTAACAATCATACTTAATAGTGAAAGACTGAATGCTTTCCCACTAAGATTGGAAACAAGGCAAGGATGTTCGTTCTCACCACTTCTATGCAGCATAGTACTGAAATTCCTAGGTAGTGCGATAAGGCAAAAAACAAAAAGAATACAAATCATAAAAGAAGAAATAAAATTGTCCCTATTTTCAGACGACATGATGATCTACATAGAAAATCCCACGGAATCTACCAAAAAAGAAAAAGAAAGAAAGAAAAAAAACTCCTAGACTAAGTAAGTTCAGCAAGTTTGAAGGATACAAAATTGACACTTGAAATTGAATTACATTCCAATATACTAACAACAAACATGTGGAAACTGAAATTTAAAATACAATACTGTGTATAATCAGTCAAGAAAATAATTACTTATATGAAAATTTAACAAAACATGTACACGACTTGCTGCTGAAAACTATAAAACTGTTAAAACAAATCAAAGATCTAAATAAATGGAGAGACATACCATGTTCATGGATCGGAAGACTCAACGTGTAAAGATGTCAATTCTCTCCAAACATATACAGCATTGACACAATTTTTTTGAGATACAGGCTATTCTCAAGTTTATATGAAAAGACTAAGGACTAGAATAGTTAAAACAATAGTGAAATAGATAAATAAGGTTGGAGGAATCACACTGCCTGATTATAAGACTTATTACATACCTGCAGTAATCAGACTGTGTGGTATTGGTGAGAGGAAGAGACAGACATATAGCCCAATGGAACAGAACCCAGAAAAAGACCCACACAAGTAGAGACAACTGATTTCTGACAAAGGTGCAAACATAATTCAATGTAGGAAGGGTAGTCTTTTTAACAAATGGTGCTGGAGCAATTGGACATGTGGAGGCAAAAAAAAAAAAGAACCTCTACCTAGATAGACCTCACACCTTATACAAAAATTAACTCAAAATGGATCATAGATTTTAACGTAAAACTATAAAACTCTTAGAAGAAAACACAGGAGAAGATATTTGGGACCTAGAGGTTGGTGAAGAATTTTTAGACATAACACCAAAAGCACAATCCATAAAGGGGAAAAAAATCAATAAAATATACTTCATCAAAATAGAAATTTTTAATGTGTTTTAGGTGAAAGTTTACAGTGCAAATTAGTTTCTCATTCAAAAATATATGCACAAATTGTTTTCTAATATTGGTTGCAATCCCTGCACTGTGTCAGCACTTTCCCCCTTTCCCTTTATGCCTTAGGTTCCCTGTGTCCATTGGTCTAGGCTTCCTGTCTCTTCCTGCCTTCTCGTCTTTGCTTTTGCACAGGTGTTGCCTATTAGGTCTCCTATACTTGATTGAACTAAGAAGCACGTTCCTCACGTGTTATTGTTTGTTTTACAACCAAAAAAACCAAAACTGTTGCCGTCAAGTTGATTCTCACTCATAGTGACCCTATAGGACAGAGTAGAACTTCCCCATAGAGTTTCCAAGGAGCACCTGGTGAATTTGAACTGCCGACTTTTTGGTTAGTACTTGTAGCTCTTAACCACTATGTCACCAGGGTTTCCATTTGTTTTATAGGCCTTTCTAATCTTTGGGTGAAAGGTGGACTTTGGGAGTGGCTTCAGTTCTGTGTTAACAGGGTGTCTGGGAGCCATAGTCTCCGGGGTCCTTCCAGTCTCTGTCTGACCAGTAAGCCTGGTCTATTTTGTGAGTTTGAACTTTGTTCTACATTTTTATCCCACTCTGTCTGAAACCCTCTATTGTGGTCCCTGTCAGAGAGGTCAGAGGTGGTAGCCAGGCAACATCTAGTTCTTCTGGGCTCAGGCTTGTGGAGGCTGTGGTTCATGTGGTCCATTAGTCCTTTGGACCTGAATGTGATGGGACCAATAGATGTATTTTAGATGGCTGCTCACAAGCTTTTAAGACCCCAGATGCTACTCACCAAAGTAGGTTGTAGAACATTTTCTTTCTGAACTATGTTATGCCAATTGACATAGATGCCCCCGAGACCATAGACCCAGCCCTCAGCCACAGTAACGTGGTCCCTCAAGGTGCTTGGATATGTCTATGATGCTTCTATGACTTTGCCTTGGTGAAGATGTGCTGCCTCCCTCTATATTTTGTTATCTTTCCTTTCACCAAAGTTAGCACTTGTGTGCTGTCTAGTTAGTGATTTTCCCTCCCTTGTAACTATCAAAGATTGCTTTTTGGGGTGTGTGTGCATAAGCCTTTCCTTGAGTTTTTATAATAGTAATCTCCTACAATATTTGTCTTTTTGCGATTGACTTATTTCACTCAGTATAATGCCCTCCAGATTCATCCATGCTGAGAGATGCTTTGTGGATTCATAATTCTTCTTTATTGTTGGGTAGTATTCCATTGTATGTGTGCACCATAATCTGTTTATCCATTCATCTGTTAATGGGCATTTAAGTTGTTTCCATCTTTTTGCTATTGTGAATAATGCTGCAATGAACATGGGTGTGTATGTCTCTTTGTGTCATGGCTTTTATTTCTCTAGGATGTATTCCTAGGAGTGGGATTGCTGGATCGTAGCTTTTTAAGGAGGCACCATAGCATTTTACATAGTGGTTGTATTATTTTGCATTCCCACCAGCAGTGTGTAAGAGTTCCAATTTCCCTGCAACCTCTTGAACATTCGATATTTTCTGTTTTTTTTTTAGTTGTGCCAGTAATGGTGGGGTGAGATGGTATCTCTTTGTAGTTTTGATTTCTTTTCTCTAATGGCTAACGATCGCAAGCATTTCCTCATGTGCCTGTTAGCCACCTGAATGCCTTCTTTGGTGAAGTGTCTGTTCATATCGCTTGCTCATTTTTTTCTTTTCTTTTCTTTTCATTGTGCTTTAAGTGAAAGTTTACAAGTCAGTCTCTCATGCAAAAATTTATATACACCTTGCTATATACTCCTAGTTGCTGTCCCGCTAATGAGACAGCACACTGCTCCTCTCCACCGTGTATTTCCGTGTCCATTCAGCCAGCTTCTGTCCCCCTCTGCCTTCTCATCTCCCCTCCAGACAGGAGCTGCCCACATAGTTTCATCTGTCTACTTGATCCAAGAAGCCCACTCCTCACCAGTATCATTTTCTGTCTTATAGGCCAGTCCAACCCCTGTCTGAAGCACTGGCTTTCAGAATGGTTCCTGTCTTCGGCTAACAGAAGTTCTGGGGTCCATGACCTCTGGGGCCCTTCTAGTCTCAGTCATACCATTAAGTCTGGTCTTTTAATGAGAATTTGAGGTCTGCATCCCACTGCTCTCCTGCTCCTTCAGGGATTCTCTGTTGTGTTCCCTGTCAGGGCAGTCATTGGTTGTAGCTGGGCACCATCTAGTTCTTCTGGTCTCAGGGTGATGTAGTCTTTGATTTATGTGTCCCTTTCTGTCTCTTGGGCTCATAATTACTTTGTGTCTTTGGTGTTCTTCATTCTCCTTTGCTCCAGGTGGGTAGAGACCAATTGATGCGTCTTAGATGGCCGCTTGCTAGCGTTTAAGACCCCAGGCACCCCCCTCCAAAGTGGGATGCAGAATGTTAATAGATTTTATTATGCCAGTTGACCTAGATGTCCCCTGAAACCATGATTCCCAATCCCCAGTCCTGCTACACTGGCCTTCGAAGCATTTGGTTTATTCAGGAAACTTCTTTGCGTATGGTTTAGTCCAGTTGCACTGACCTCTCCTGTATTGCGTGTTGTCTTTCCCTTCACTGTAAAGTAGTTCTTATCTACTATCTAATTAGTGAATACCCATTTCCCTCCCTTTCTCCCACTCTCATAACCATTAAAGAATATTTTCTTCTCTGTTTAAACTATTTCTCCAGTTCTTATAATAGCGATATCATACAATATTTGTCCTTTTGCAACTAATTTCACTCAGCATAATACCTTCCAGATTCCTCCATGTTATGAAACGTTTCACGGATTCATCGTTGTTCTTTATTGATGCATACTATTTTATTCTGTTAACATACTATAATTCATCCATTCATCCCTTGATGGGTACCTTGGTTGCTTCCATCTTTTTGCTATTATAAACACTACTACAGTGAACATGGGTGTGCATGTATCTGTTCATGTACAGGCTCTTATTTCTCTAGGATATATTCCAAGGAGTGGGGTTGCTGGATTGTATGGTGGTTCTATTTCTAGCTTTTTAAGGAAGTGCCAAATCGATTTCCAAAAAGGTTGTACCATTTTACATTCCCGCTGGCAGTGTTTAAGTGTTCCAGTCTCTCCACAACCTCTCCAACATTAATTATTTGGTTTTTTTGGATTAATGCCAGCCTTGTTGGAATCAGATTGTATCTCAATGTAGTTTTGATTTGAATTTCTCTAACGGCTAATGATTGTGAGCATTTCCTCATGTATCTGTTAGCTACCTAAATGTCTTCTTTAGTGAAGTGCCTATTCATATCCTATGCCGATTTTTTTAACTGGGTTATTTGTCTTTTTGTAGTTGAGTTTTTGCAGTATCATGTAGATTTTAAAGATCAGATGCTGATCAGAAATTTCATAGCTGAAAACTTTTTCCCAGTCTGTAGGTAATCTTTTTACTCTTTTGGTGAAGTCTTTGGATGAGCATAGGTGTTTGATTTTTAGGAGCTCCCAATTACCTAGTTTTTCTTCTGCATTGTTAGTAATGTTTTGTGTACTGTTTATGCCATGTATTAGGGCTACTAGCGTTGTCCCTATTTTTTCTTCCATGACTTTTATTGTTTTAGATTTTATATTTAGGTCTTTGATCCATTTTGGGTTAGTTTTGTGCATGGTATGAGGTATGGGTATTGTTTCATTTTTTTGCAGATGGATCTCCGGGTATGCCAGGACCATTTGTTAAAAAGACTATTTTTTCCCCATTTAACTGACATTGGGCTTTGGCAAATGTCAGCTGCTTATATGTGGGTGGATTTATGTCTGAATTCTCAATTCTGCTCCATTGGTCTATGTATCTGTTGTTGTACCAGTACCAGGCTGTTTTGACTACTGTGGTGGTATAATAGGTTCTAAAATCAGGTAGTGCGAGGACTCGAACTTTGTTCTTCTTTTTCAGTAATGCTTTACTTTCCCCATCTCATCAAAAACTGTCATTAGAATTTGGATCGGAATTGCATTGTATGTACAGATAGCTTTTGGTAGAATAGACGTTTTTACAATGTTGAGTCTTCCTATCCATGAGCAAGGTATATTTTTCCACTTACGTAGGTGTCTTTTGGTTTCTTGCACTAGTGTCTTGTAGTTTTCTTGATATAGGTCTTTTAAGTCTCTGGTAAGATTTATTCCTAAGTATTTTATCTTCTTGGGGACTACTATATATGGTATTGATTTGGTGATTTCCTCTTCGATGTTCTTTTTGTTGGTGTAGAGGAATCCAACTGATTTATGTATGTTTACCTTGTATCCTGATACTCTGCTGAACTCTTCTATTAGTTTCAGTAGTTTTCTTGAGGATTCCTTAGGATTTTCTGTGTATAAGACCATGACATCTGCAAATAGAGATAGTTTTACTTCTTCCTTGCCAATCTGGAAACCCTTTATTTCTTTGTCTAGCCTAATTGCTCTGGCTAGGACCTCCAGCACAATGGGGAATAAGAGTACTGATAAGGGGCATCCTTGTCTGGTTCCTGGTCTCAAGGGGAATGCTTTCAGACTCTCTCCATTTAGGATGATGTTGGCTGTTGGCTTTGTATAAATGCCCTTTATTATATTGAGGAATTTTCCTCCTATTCCTATTTTGCTGAGAGTTTTTATTATGCATGGGTGTTGGATTTTGTCAAATGCCTTTTCTGCATCAATTGATGAGATCATGTAGCTCTTGTCTTTTGTTTTATTTATACGATGGCTTACATTAATTGTTTTTCTAATGTTGAACCATCCCTGCGTACCTGGTATGAATCCCACTTGGACATGGTGAATTTTTTTTTGATATGTTGTTGAATTCTATTGGCTAGAATTTTGTTAAGTAAATTTACATCTAAGTTCATGAGAGATAAAAAAAAAAAAACCCATAGGTCTGTAATTTTCTTCTTTTTTTGGTATCAGGTATATGCTGGCTTCGTAGAATGAGTTTGGGAGCATTCCATCCTTTTCTATGCTCTGAAATACCTTTAGTAGTTGTAGCTTAACTCTTCTCTGAAAGTTTGGTGGAAGTCTGCAGTGAAGCCGTCTGGGCCAGGGCTTTTTTTTGTTGTTGTTATTGGAAATTTTTTGATTACCTTTTCAATCTCTTCTTTCATTATGGGTCTATTTAGTTGTTCTACCTCTGTTTGTGTTAGTTTAGGTAGGTAGTGTATTTCTAGAAAATCATCCATTTCTTCTAGGTTTTCAAATTTGTTAGAGTACAATTTTTCGTAGTAATTGGAGTCTCCTACTATTGTTGTGGAGCTGTCTATCCCACTTTTCAGTGCTGTTAGAGTTCGTTTTACGTATCTTGATGCCCTGTCGTTTGGTGTATAAATATTTAATATGGTTATATCCTCCTGGTATATTGTCCCTTTAATCATTATGTAGTGTCCTTGCTTATCCTCTGTAGTGGATTTAACTTTAAAGTCTATATCGTCGGAAATTAATATTGCCACTCCTGCTCTTTTCTGATTGTCATTTGCTTGATATATTTTTTCCACCCTTTGAGTTTTAGTTTGTTTGTGTCTCTTGTAGGCAGCATATAGATGGATCTTAATTTTTTTTTTATCCATTCTGCCACTTTCTGTCTCTTTATCGGTACATTTAGTGCATTTGCCTTTAGTGTGATTATGGATAGGTGTGAGTTTAGTGCTATCATTTTGATGTCTTTTTTTGTGTGTTGTTCACAGTTTCTTTTTCCCGCTTAATTTTTTGTGCTGAGTAGTTTACCTTTATATATTGTCTTTTCTTCTTATTCAAAGGTTGATTTTGTTTTTGCTGACTCTTTATTTTTTTCTTGTATTTTATTTTGATTAGTAGGATAGTTAGTCTCCTTTGTCGTTACCTTAATATTTACCCCTATTTTTCTAAGTTTAAACCTAATTTTTATTTCTTTATATCACCTTGTCTTCCTCTCCATATGAAAGATCTATGACTACATTTCTTAGTCCCTCTATGTTGTGTTAATGTTGTCTTCTTTTATATAATGACATCACTGTTTTCCTGTTTTGAGCTTTTTTTATCTTGATTTATTTTTGTGATTTCCCTGTGTGGTTTGACATCTGATTCCTGTGTCCAGTGTTCTGCAGCTGGATGATGGACACCCAATGCTTTTGGTTATAAGGACTGGGAGGTACCACTTATCCTTGGACACCTGTCACGGGTGGCTAGGTGACGTGGGTGGAGCCACCAGTCCTTAGGCCCCTGATGTGGGTAGGTGAGGACCCTGTTTAATAGGCAAAGTGGTGTCAAACATCAAACACCCACCTCTCCAGTGCACAGGTGAAACAGTTGCAGTCTGCCAGCAAGGGTCTGTTCTCCTGGAATGGGCCCACACAGGTCCATGCAGGGGTGAAAGGTATTCAAGGTCCGTGGATTGTGCCTGGACAGGAGCCATTTCTATCATGAGCTCCCCAGCTTAGTGGAGCTGGCAGGTTATTTTTCCCCCCAGTTGTGAATTTATTCCTTCTCCAAGGCAGGGAGAATGGCTCAGAGCATGCAACAGGAACTATTTCAGGCCCAGAGAAATTGACAGCTACTGAAGCCAGCTTGAGGGCTGGGAGCATGGTAAAATAAATGTAGCTACTTTTCTTTTGCCGAGAGCGCCATCGTCTAGTTCTGGAGGTGTGAGTAGGCTGTGCGGCTCATTGCCTCTCCCTGAGGAAACCACTTCCGGAAGCTACCGCCAGCCCCACCACTGTCACTCTAGGGAATGGTGCCTGAGGGTTACCAGCGATTCAGGTCTGGCAGCTCCTCGCCACTTCTGAACCATCTCTCTCTCCCCTAGCCACTCAGTCTGTTTTCTAATTTTGCCTTTGATATTCAGGGCTCCTAGCTTGTCATATATATAATCGTTTCACTTGTTTTTTTTTGGTCTTTGTTGTAAGGGATCACTGGAAGTCTGACTACTCCACAATCATGGCCCCACCTCCCTCATTTGCTCATTTTTTAATTGGATTTTTTATCTTTTTGTTATTGAGGTGTTGAAGTATTCTATAAATTTTAGAGATTAGGCCACTGTCAGATATGTCATAGCCAAAATTATTTTCCCAGTCCGTAGGTTCTCTTTTTACTGTTTTGGTGAAGTCTTTTAATGAGTATGTTTAATTTTAGGAATTCCTAGTTATTTAGTGTTATGGATTGAATTGTGTCCCACCAAAATAATGTGTGTCAACTTGGCTAGTCCATGATTCCCAGTATTGTGTGACTGTCCACCATTTTTTCATCTGATGCGATTTTCCTATGTGTTGTAAATCCTACCTCTATGATGTTAATGAGTCGGGATTAGTGGCAGTTATGTTAATGAGGCAGGGCTCAATCTACAAGATTAGGTTGAGTCTTAAATCTATCTCTTTTAAGATACAGAAGTAAGAAGTGAGCAGAGAGACGGGGGACCCCATACCGCCAAGAAAGAAGAGCCAGGAGAATAGCATATCCTTTGGACCCAGGATCCCTGCACTGAGAAGCTCCTAAGCCAGGGGAAGATTGATGACAAGGGCCTTCCCCCAGATCCTACAGAGAGAGAAAGCCTTCCCTTGGAGCTGGCACCCTGAATTTGGACTTCTAGCCTCCTAAACTGTGAGAGAATGAAATTCTGTTTGTTAAAGCCATCCACTTGTGGTATTTCTGTTATACCAGCACTAGATAACTAAGACATCTAGTTTATTTTCTGGTGTTGTGCATTGTTAGTTATGGTTTGAATTGAATTTATGCCATGTATTAGGGCCCCTAGCATTGTACCTAATTTTTCTTTCATGATCTTTATCATTTTAGGTTTTATATTTAGGTCTTTGATCCATTTCCAGTTAGTTTTTCTGTATGGTGTGTGGTGTGGGTCCTGTTTTGTTTTTTTACAGATGGACATACAGTTTTGCCAGTATCGTTTGTTAAAAAGACTGTCTTTTCCCCATTTAATGGACTTTGGTCCTTTGTCAAAGATCAGCTGACCATAGGTGGATGGATTTACATCTGGGTTCTCATTGGTCGATGTGTCTGTTGTAGTACCAGTACCAGGATGTTTTGACTACCATAGTTGTATACTAGGTTCTGAGGTCAGGTCATGTGAGGCATCCTACTTAGTTCTTTTTCTTCAATAATGCTTTACTTATCCGGGCCCTTTTTCCTTTCCATATAAAGTTAATGTCTTAGTTATCTTGTGCTGCTGTAACAGAAATACCACAAGTGGATAGCTTCAACAAGTTTATTCTCTCACAGTCTAATAGGCTAGAATTCCAAATTCAGGACATCAGCTCCAGGGGAAGACATTCTGTCTCTGTCAGCTCTGGAGGAAGGTCCTAGTCATCAATCTTCCCCTGCCTAGAGATTCTCAATGCACAGACCCCAGGCTGAAAGGACACCCTCTGCTCCCGGCACTACTTTCTTGGTGGTATGAGGTCCCCAATCTCTCTGCTCACTTCTCTCTTATATACCTCAAAAGAGATTGACTTAAGATACAGCCTAATCTTGTAGATTGAGTCCTGCCTCATTAATATCACAGAGGTAGAATTTACAACTCATAGGAAAATCACATCAGATGACAAAATGGTGGACAACCACACAATAATGGGAATCATGGCCTAGCCAAGTTGACACACATTTTGGGGGGACACAATTTAATCCATAATATTCCACCTTTAGCTCCCCAAAATTCATATCCTTGTCACATGTAAAACACATTCACCCCATCATATCAGAGCAAAGGTCTTAAATCAACTGCAAGTCCAAAATCGAAAAATTCCTCTTCATCTGTGAAATCCAGAATACAAGTTATCTGCTTCCAAAGCACAATGGTAGAACAGGCATGAGGTAGACATTTCCATTACAAATGGGAGAAATTGGAGGGAAAGAAGGGGTAACAGGCACCAAGCATTACATTAGCCCTCAAAAAAAAAATTTTTTTTCTTGAAAATAATCATCTGTTCTCTGAGACTATTTACACAATAGGCCTACCCTCCAGACTCTAGGTATTGGCCACACTCTCTGGAATCTGAATGGAGGTCCCTCAGCCCTGGGCTTCACCTCCACCTTCCAGGCCCATGGGAATGGCAACACTGATCCCTCACATTTAGGCGGCCCCATTCTCTTAGCCCATCTGAGTGGTGACTCCAGCCTTTGAGACCCCAGAGGTCGTGGCTCTACCCTTTGAGACTGAGGCAGCTCTGCTTCCTGTGTTCCTTGTCTCTTCAGCCAAGCCTCTTGGCTCCTCGGGATTCACTGCCCATGTCTGCCCTGCATGGGCAGGTGTTCCAAAGATCTGTAGCTCCACCAATAAGTGCCTAGAGGCACCCGCTCCACCAGTAAACTCCAGCCAGAATGCACTCAGCTCTCTTGCTCCGTGGGTTGGCAAGCGTAGCTCTGCCGATAAGTGCTCAGAGGCACGCCACTCCACCAGGAAGCCTCCTGTACCAAGGCTCTCAGCTCTCTACCTCCATGGGTCAGCTCCAGTGCATTCTCGCACTGGCCTCCTGGTTCTGCTGCTGCCATTTCTCTGCTGCTGCCATTTTTCTGCTGCTGCTTCTCACCATCTGCACTGTCTCCAGTGTAAATGCTCTTGTCCCTTCTTTCTGAGTCCTCACCAGAATTGTCTTTGATGTCCATAATTCCACCAATAGTCTCATCAAAGCAATATTAAAACTCTTCCAGCTTCTATCCATTAAAGTTTCAAAACTGCTTCCACATTTTAGGTATGTGTTAGAGCAGCACCCCAGTTCCAATACCAAATGTCTTAGGCTGTGTTTTCTAGAGAAGCAAAACCAATAAAGTGTATAAATACCTGTATAAACAGATTTATGGCTCACGAGGTCGTAGAGGCTGAAATGGCCCAAATCCGTAGGTCAGGCTGGAGGCTCCTCCTGATTTACGTAGCCATAGGGGCTGAAGAATCCAAAATTGGCAAGTCAAACAGCAGGGCTCTCCTAAGTTTGAACAAGTCTTTTATTTACTTGATATCACCTTGACTTCCTCTCCATTTGAAAGTTCTATATCTACACTTTTATTATTCTGACATTGTCATCATTTACAGACTGGCATCTCTAGTTCCCTGTATTGAATGTTTTAGTTTATTTTATCTTTGAAATTTCATTACCTGCGTCGGTATTTGGCTGATACTAACCTGTGTCTTAGATTCAGGTTGTTGTCGGTTCTTTAACCAAAGGACTTCCTTTGATAATTCTTGTAAGTTTGGTTCGTTTTTTGCAAATTCCTTTAATTTCTGTTTGTCTGTCTTTTCTGTTCTAATTTTTCCATTATGTTTGTGAGAGAGTTTTGCAGGATATATTATTCTTGGTTGGCAATTTTTTTTCTTTCAAGGTTTTATATATATCCTCCCATTGCCTGCTTGCTTGCATGATTTCTACCAAGTAATCAGAGTTTAGTCTTATTGCTTCCCCTTTGTATGTGACTTTTCGTTTTTCTTGGGCTGCTTTCAGGATTTTTTCTTTGTCTTTGGTTTTGGCAAGTGTCATTATGATATGTTACTTTCTTTTGAGGTCTATCCTGTATAGAGTTGGTTGAGTTTCTTGGATGGTCAGTGTTTCATCTATCATGGCATTAGGGGAGTTTTCTGTCAGTAAATCTTCAATGATCATTCTATGTTTTCCATTTTCTACCCTTGTTCTGGAACTCCAGTAATGTGCAAATTTTGGGTCTTGATTGTATTCCACACAGTCCTTAAGTTCTCTTCATTCTTCGTCATTCTTTGAGCTGATTTTTCCTCAAAGTGGCATCCGTTGATTTGTCTTCAATTTAGCTGATTCTATTGCATTGTCCATTTCTGAAATTTTGTTATCTTTTGGATTTCTAATTGCTGTTTTTGTATGATTTCTAATTGTTTATTTATTTTGACATTTTGTTCTTGTATTATTTTCTTGAATTCTATTGTTTTGTCTTTATTTTCCTTGGTTTTGGCTGTTTTCGTTGGCCTTGTCTGTGTTTTCCATGATTTTGTCAGCATTTTCCTTGATCTTTTTACTAATGTCTTGGAGAGCTCTGAATATCAGACTTTTGGTTTCCTTATCAGGTAATTCAGAAACCCTGGTGGCATAGTGGTTAAGTGCTATGGCTGCTAACCAAAAGGTCGGCAGTTCAAATCCACCAGGCACTCCTTGGAAAATCTATGGGGAAGTTCTACCCTGTCCTATAGGGTCACTATGAGTCGGAATCAACTCTACGGCAATGGGTTTGGTTTTTGGTTAATCAGGTAGTTCCAGCGCCTTTTCTTCTGCTGGAAGGTCAACTGTTGCTTTTTTCTGGTCTCTTACTGGAGCTATTTGTCCTTTTTTAAATATTTTGATATTTTCTGCTGTCTCTGAGACATTCAGGTATTGTTTTCTTTATTTATTGATTGTAGGTTTGTTTGTTTTGTCCTGCGCTTTTTGTTTGTTTGGTTGGTTATGTCTGGGTGGGTGGGCCGGGTATGGTTTATCGCTTGCTCATCTGCGGGCACGATAGTTCCCACCACCTTATCCTGGTGTGCAGGGCCAGGCTCTGCTATGGTGCAGCAGGATAGGTCCAGCAGGAAGGGGAGGGGCAGAGATGGGTCATTTGTCTGCAGTGTGAACTGGGCCAGGGGTTGAAGCAGGGCCGCTGTGGTCTGGGGGGTTGGGGGGGTCCCGAGCTGGCGAGGAAGGGCCTGGGGTCTGGGCTGGGTCCACTCGGGGCCACAGCAGGTGGCCAGAAGAGTCCAACCGGCAGGAAGGGACCTGGGGTACAGGCCAGGTTCCCTTGGGGCCATGGTGGGCAGCAGGAGGTTCTGGAGCCAATGGGAAGAGGCCTTGTTTCTGGGCCAGCCCCCTGAGTGATGTAGCTGGCAGTGGGAAGGGTCCACAGCCAGCAGAAGGAAACCTGAGGTCTAGGCCATGGCCTCTCAGGGCCATGGTGGATGGCAGGAAGAGTCTGGACCAGAAGGAAGGAGCCTGGGGTCCAGGGCGGGTTTCCTAGCTGCTGTGGCAGGTAGCGAGAAGAGTCTGGTGCCAGCAGGAAGGGACTTGGGGTCCGGGCCAGGTCCCATTGGGGCCACAGCAGGTGGCTGGAGGGGTCCAGAGCTGGCAGGAAGGGGTCTGGCATCTGTACCAGGTTTCCTGGGTGCCACAGCAGGTGGTGGGAGGGGTCCACACCCAGCAAGAAGTTGTCTGTTGTCTGGGCCAGGTCCCCTGTTTGTGGTGGCTGGCAGTGGGAGGGATCCAGAGCCAGCGGGAAAGGGCCTGGAGTCCCCTGGATGCTGTGGTGGATGGCAAGGGGGGGCGCCAAGCCAGCGGGAAGGGGACTAGGGTCTGGGCTGAGTCACCTGGGTGCAACAGTGGGCTGCAGGAGGGGTCTGGAGCTGGCAGTAAGGGGCTTGGGGTCCATGCTAGGTCCCCTCAGGGTTGCCGGTGGTGAGATGGAGGAGAGAGTTAGGAGGGGGTGCAATGGCAGGAGCAAAGGGGGCTAGATGGAGGAGGGCAATACGGTGGGTTGGTACTCTGGTTCCCAGCAGTCATGGTTGCTGTGGTGGGGCAATCATAGCCGCTGTTCACCAGAGGGGTGGGGGTTGGAGCGGGCTCCTGCAGTTACTAGGTGAGAGAGTCTGGGTTTCCTTGAGTTGTAGCCAGCAAACGTGGTCTTACTTTGTCCTGGGTGTGTCTGCGCCGTACCTCTATCTCCTATTGGAAATTCCATGGAGGTGCCTTTCTGCATGCTGTTCTTGGCTGTATCCCAGGATGTTCACACTGAGTCATGCCGTTTGGTCAGGATATTTCACTCCGTATCTCTAGTCCTTCCCCATATTCTATCAGTTTCTTCTTTTCTTCAGTGACTTCCAATCTCACAATTCATCCATTCATCTAAGAGTCAAGATTCTAAGATTAATGTCTGTTTGTTTTACTTGGTTTTTCAGGTCTTTGTTGTAGCGGAATGGCTTAGTGCGTCTGACTAGTCTGCTATCTTGGCTCTGCCTCCTGAGTTAGTTTTTCTGTACGGTGTGAGGTATATGTCCTATTTCATTTTTTTTACAGATGAACAACCAGTTATGCCAGCACTGTTTGTGAAAAAGACTGTCTTTTTCCCATTTAATGGACTTCGATACTTTGTCAAAGATCAGCTGACCATAAAACCCAAAACCTGTTGCCATTGAGTCAATTCCAACTCATAGCCACCCTACAAGAAAGAGTAGAACTGCCCTATAGGGTTTCCAAGGAGCAGCTGCCATAGGTGAATGGATTTACATCTAGGTTCTCAGTTCCATTCTATTGGTCTATGTGTCTGTTGTTGTACCAGTACCAGGCTGTTTTGACTACCGTCGCTGTATAGTAGGTTCTGAGATCAGGTACCATGATGTCACCTACTTTGTTACTTTTCTTCAATAATGCTTTACTTATCCGGGGCCTCTTTCCTTTCCATATAAAAGTGGTGATTAATTTTTCCATCTCATTAAAGAATGCTTTTGGTATTTGGGTCAGGATTGCGTTATATCTATAGGTAGCTTTGGGTAGAATTGATATTTTCACAATGTTGAGTCTACCTGTCCATGTGCATGGTTCGTTTTTCCATTTATGTAGGCTTCTTACAGTGGCGTTTTGTAGTGTTCTTTGTATAGTTCTTTTACATCCCTGTTTAAATTTATTCCTAAGTATTTTATCTTTTTAAGGGCTATTATAAATGGTATTGTTTTCTTGATTTCTTTTTTGAAGTTCTCTTTTTTGGTGTATAGGAATCTGTCATGGATTGAATTGTGTCCCCCCAAGATATCTGTCAACTTGGCTAGGTCATGATTCCGTTGTATAATCATATGATTGTGTACCATTTTATCTTCTGATGTGATTTTCCTATATGTTGTAAATCCTATCAGTATGATATAACAAGATGGATTAGCAGCAATTATACTGATGAGGTTTACAAGATTAGGTAGTGTCTTAAGCCAATCTCTTTTGAGATATAAAAGAGAGAAACGAGCAGAGAGTCATGGAAATCTCATACCACTAAGAAAGCAGTACAGGGAGCAGAGCACACCCTTTGGACCTGAGGTTCAATGAGATACTCCCAGACCAAGGGAAGACTGATGACAAGGACCTTCCTCCAGAGCCGACAAAGAGAGCTTTTCCCTGGAGCCAGTGCCCTGAATTCAGACTTCTAGCCTATTGGACTGTGAGAGAGTGGAGTTCTCTTTGTTAAAGCCATCCACCTGTGGTATTTCTGTTGTGGCAGCACTAGATGACTAAGACAGAATCCAACTGATTTTCGTATGTTGATCTCGTATCCTACTACTCTGGTAAATCTTTCTATTAGTTCCGGTAGTTTTCTTGGGGAATCTTTTAAGTTGTTTATTTATAGTATCATATCATCTGCAAATAGGGATAGTTTTAATTCTTCCTTTCCAATTTGGATGCCCTTTATCCCTTTTTCTTTCCTTATTGCTCTAGCTAGGACTCCCAGCACAATTTTAAATAGGAGTGTTGATAAAGGGCATCCTTGTCTTGTTCCACATTAAGCAGAAACAATGAGACAACTTTTTTTCTTTTTTTAAATGGTACTGTTATGGATTGAACTGTGTCCCCTAAAAATGTGTGTCAACTTGGCTAGGCCATGAATCCCAGTATTGTGTGATTGACCACCATTTTGTTATCTGATGTGATTTTCCTATGTGTTGTAAATCCTACCTCTGATGTTAGTGGGTGAGGATTAGAGGCAATTACGTTAATAAGGTAAGGGTGGATTATCCAATAAGAAAGGTACGCACGGGCTTATTTGTGCTTACTTACTAATATGTAGTGAACAATTTCACATTTTTTTCCACCATATCAAAGATTCTGCTTTTAGGTATGGCTGGCATCTGTCTCTCTCCCAACTCTGCAGCACCTTCCTACAAAATCAAAGCCTCTTTTCAAATTTACAACCCCTGACAGGGGCTGATGACCCAGTAAGAAAGATAAGCATGGGCTTACTTGTGCTTAGTTACTAATCAGTAGTGAACAATTTCACATGGTGGTGAAGAAGAAGGAAACCAAAGATTCAAAGAAGAAACCAGTCTACAGGACAAATAGTCTACACAAACCATGACCCTGAGACCAGAAGTACTAGATGGTGCCTGGCTACCACTATTGATCTTTCTGATCAAGACCACAATAGATGGACCCTGATAGAATAGGAGAAAAATGTGGGACAGAACCTCTAATTCCTAAAAATCAAATAAACAACAACAACAACAAAGACCTGGTTTGGATGAGACTTTTGCCCTGAGATACTCTTCAAACCTTGAACCAAAACTAACCCCTGAGGTCTTCTTGTAGCTAAATAACAAATTGGCTTAGAAAATAATGAATATCACCTGTAAGTATTGCGCTCCTCTAAAAAAATCACCTACATGAGGCCAAACAGTCAATAATTACTTTAAAATAAACGTGAGAATGTAAGAGGGCAGGGAAACTAAATTAATGGAAACGGAATAGCCAGAATGGAATTGAGAATGTTCACACGTTTTAAGTTTTAATCTGTAGTATAGGGTCGCTATGAGTCGGAATCGACTTGACGGCACTGGGTTTTTGTTTTTTTTGGTTCACACATTGTGAAGAATGTAACCACTGTCACTGAACAACTTGTGTAGAAATCGTTGAATGGGAACCTAAACTTCTGTGTAAACCTTCACCAGGAACACAATAAAATATTATATTAAATAATAATAAATAAATAAATAATAAGTAAAAAAAACCCTCAACACTAGCAAATCAAATCCAAACATATATCTAAAAAATTATACACCATGATCTAGTGAGATTATCCCAGGAGTGCAATAAATGGAATCATACAGTATAGGGTCTTTTCATGCCAAGATGTCTCTTCATTCACATAAGTGTATATAATCCACATATCTGCTACCCTGACCCACAGGCTCTGTTTTTCTCCATTTTAAATCTTGAAACAAGATTTTGTTCATGTTCACCATAGAGAATCCGTTCCCATCAAATAGCGAACGTGGTAGAATTAAATGACGATTTCATAGGGAAGAATGTGTTGGGGGGTTGCCCCCACAGAATTTAACTAGAAAGCCCCCATTAGACATTATTTCTTCTCCCAAGTCTTTCCTTTCTTGAAGGAAAACTGTAGTCTCTTCTATCTTCTACCTCTAAACTTGCACACTCTACACACTACTGAATATTGCTTTCAGGATGTGACAGGCCATTGATTATATTGAGATTAATGACCTTGTGACTAACAACAACAGAAAAATTTCCATTAACAGCCTACCCTCCTTAGAGGAAACCCTGGTGATGTAGTGGTTAAGAGCTATGGCTGCTAACCAAAAGGTCAGCAGTTTGAATCCACCAGGCACTCCTTGGAAACTCTATGGGGCAGTTCTACTCTGTCCTACAGGGCCGCTATGAGTCAGGATGGACTCAACAGCAACAGGTTTGGTTTGGGTGCGTGCGTGTGTGTGTGTGTGTGTGTTTGTGTTTTACCTTCCTTAGAAAGTTGTGGGCTATTACATGCAATTTTCTCTTCTGCTATGTGTACAACATAAACATCCTGGTATTTTCAGCTGGTTTGTAGGGGAGACACTATGTCTTGGGGGCATTGTATCTGTAGAAGGCATTCAACTGGACATTGTCAGATATTGAGTAGGGAGGAAATACAAACTATGGACCAAGTAAAATGTAAAACACATACATTTCCACCAAAAGCTGATCAATGTGTATACTCTTGTGAATGAGCATCACTGACTGATACTTGAAACCGATCAGTCCACGAGAGAATTCAAATACCCACAGTTCTTTACTCCAACTCTCAGAATCAGACCACTACAGTAAAGTTGTATTACATGAAGCTGTTTTACAGTGACACGGATTAATTTTAAAAGTGAATTGCAGCTGGTCAGTGACTAATATAAAAATACAGCACAGTGGTTAAGAGCTATGACTGCTAACCAAAAGGTTGGCAGTTTGAATCCACCAACTGCTCCTTGGAAACCCTGTGGGGCAGTTCTATTCTGTCCCATAGGGTTGCTATGAGTCGGAATTGACTCAACGGCAGTGGGTAAGGTAGTATACATTTCAGCACAAGAATATGAAACAATATGTTTTTGAGTTGGGTTATGTAAAAAAAAAGATAAAAGGCGATAACTCTGGAAGAAGACATTTTGCCTTACACATGGCTTTCACCTAAGTAATTCTAGCTCCCAGATCTCATCTGTATTGCTCCAAAGGCCACTGGGCAGAAATGGCACAGGTACCAGCATATAGAGGCGTGGTCTGGATCTGCACAATGGAGATTTTCTCAGCTATACCCTTCCAATCTGGGAATACTGAGGGTCAGAAGAGCAGTCCTGAAAACTGACCTCCCTAAACTTCTATAAGAACATCCAGGAACCTCACAGGAATGTCCACCAGTGAGAAAAACCCAAAAAGCTGTCTTTATGGAAAAAGGGATTAGGTCTATGCTGGAGCAGGCTCCGACTAGTTCCTGAGAGCCAACTGTGGGCATATCTTTCCAACTCCATGTTCAGTTCAATGACATCATGTTGGTTTAAAATTGGCCATAATATAATTATTTACACCATGGAAGTTAACGGTAGGAATATTTACACCATGGAAATGAGCAAATGTTACAAATTAGAGTTTTTTCCCCAGAACTTTTACCAGCATACCACTGCTGGTGTGTATGTGTTTGTGTAGGGAGGAAACAGGCCTCTCCCTATACAAGCCCCTTCGAGCGCACAATGCCTATCTACCCACTACCTGGGGTACCAGTTACCAGTTGCCATCAGTTCCAACTCATAGTGACCCCGTGTGTGTCAGAACTGTGCTCTGTAAGGTTTTCAACAGCTGATTTTTCAGAAGTAGATAACCAAGCCTTTTTCCAAGGCACCTCTGGGTGTACTCAAACCTCCAATCTCTTAGTTAGCAGCTGAGCACATTAACTGTTTGCACCACCCGGGGACTCCATGGGGTAGACATCTTCTACTGATATTTTCTGGGTGCATTATCCCAACTTGTCTTCCTTTTGGTAATAACACCCCTGTTCTTTTCTTTGGTCCTGATTATTTATAAACTTCTGGTTTCCTGAATGAATTTGCAGTAGGTCCACTCATACTGTGTATAAAGAAAAGTGGGCCACACATGGACAAGTTAAATCCAAGCTGACTGCTACATCAAAGCACTTTATTGCAGAGCAAGGAATATTATGGTTCCATCAACTCCCGTCTCCCTTGTTATTATAGATTACATTTACTGAGCACCTACAGTGAATAGGTGCTCTAAATGGATTATCACCTCTAACCCTCACAACCACTTTAGGAGCTGGGTATTATTTTCCCTCATTTTATAAATGGGGAAACTGAGACCCAGAGAGGTTTCTAAGTGCATGGCTGAAGAACACAAAAAGCCATATCATGAGTGAAAATTTGAACCCAGGTCTGTTCGACTCTAAATCCCACATTCATAACCACTACATTGCTCTACTCTTGACATTTTTATCAGGCATTATGGTAACAAGTGATGTCGGAAAATAGAAAGTACTTGGGGACCACCATCCTCCTTTGCCCACCCTCAGTCTCATTATACTTCAGACAGTATGTGGTGAGAGTGCTGAGGAAAAAGAGCCAGCTGACGCAAGGGATTGCCAAGAAACAGCTTATGAAACAGATTCAAACCATGGCAACCAAACACTGTGGACCCAGCAATAGTCTCATTTTATTTACAAGAGTAAGAGGAGGGCTTTGTCAACAACCAATGAGATAACAAATGAGAAGACAACTGGCTATGCAAGTACAAGGGATTATCATTAGCATCATCGTCATCATCATTTTTAAAGCGTACAATACCAAATAATTATGAATATGGTTCCTTTATAAAATCAATCCATCAAGATAATTCCCTGATGTAAGATTAAACACATCATTATGCCACATATAAACTGTGTACACATACATTTTTAAAAAGTATGTACCTCTGAAATCCAAAATCTCAGCTGATTGCCCCTTTTTTTAAATAAAACTATTTGCATTTTTTGGGGGTGGGGGCTAGCACATGAATACCTCTCATTTAAAAAATCGATTTATTTACAAAGCATCTAATCAATTCCTCACAATAACTCTGTGTTCTCAGTATTGTTTTTCCCACTCCACAGGCAGGAAAACTATGATATGGGGATAGCAAATGAGTTTGCATAGGGTGCACAGTTAATAAAGCACAGATCCAGGACTCCCTCCTGCCAAAATATCTTCTATCTCAGGACCCTCTGAAGAACTGATCATATCTACAGCCCTTCTCCCTTGAGAAATGCACAAATGCACCTTGTACACTACAGCTTGTCTGAAATTCAGTGAGACTTATGGTTCCCTTTGATGTATATCCATGCACCCAGCTAGAGGAACAATATTCAGTTGCTTTTAACCATGGTACACACTGCTCTCAGAATACTTTTATTTCTTTAGTGGTGACAGGAAGCCTCTCAAAAATTCAGATTTTTGTTAAGGTAGAAGCCATGCAGTGTTAGTAGTTGTAGGCAGAAGGGACTGGAGATCGCTGAGTTGTTAATAATAACAACTTACTCTGATCTGGTACCTAAAAATTCAATCCTGACACCATCTTTTGTCCATTACCTTGGCCAGGTACCCTTTCTTTAGAAACAGGGGAACCTGATATTTTTCAGTGAACAGCTGACCCCAGAGCAAGTGTCTCTGCCTCCGTTTGGGTGTGTTGGGCCATTTTGTTTGCCTGTTGTGACCTAAGCATTTTTACCTTGCTGTCGGGAAACTTATGGCTGTACCAATGGGGGGAGTGGGGTCTCTACCTGATAGTGACTACCAAGCCAGGAGTCTTTTTTCTCAGAGGACCTAAAGTGTTTTGTCAGGGACACACATCCAGCAAACTCTTAAGTGTTTAATAACATAGGCCTTTGGCTTCAAAACCCTACTACTTTGATAGTTGGTTCTGGACCTTCCATGAACATTACGGACTCTCTTTTCCTTCCTCAATCCTGAGGCCCAGGCTAAAAGCCAACTGAATGGCTTTTCTAGCCCTCCACATCTTGCCATTGTAATATTTGGAAATGGAAGGGGAATCAAATCCAGTGGAGAGAGAGTGAGGGAGAGAGAAGTGAAGTGTTCCCTGTCTTAGTTATCTAGTGCTGCTACAGCAAAAATACAGTGTATGGCTTCAACAAACAGAAATTAATTATCTCACAGTTTAGGAGCCTATAAGTCTAAATTCAGGGTGCCAGCTCTAGGAGAAGGCTTTCTCTCTTTGTCAGCTCTGGAGGAAGGTCCTTGTCTCCCTTCAACATCTGTGGGCCCAGCATTCCTTGGAGATTTCCATGTGTCTTGGCATCAATCTTCCCCTGGGTCTAGGAGCTTTTCAGCACAGGGACCCCAGGTCCAAAGGGGTCCATGCTCCATTCCCAGATCTTCTTTATTAGTGGTAGTGGGGTCCCTCCCTTCTCTGCTCGATTCTCTTTCCTTTTATCTCCTATAAGATAAAAGGTATGACTCAAGTAAGTGTTAACTTGAGAAAGGGTGTGATTTAAGTAAGGATATGACTTGAGTCACACCCTCTTGTAAGGCTGTGACTCAAGATATACCCTAAACTGATGCTGCTTCATCAACATATAGAGGTTAAGATTTATAACACATCACAAAATGAAGGATAATCAAATCAGATCACAAAATGGAGGACAACCATACAATATTGGGAATCATGGCCTAGCCAAGTTGACACATATTTTGGGGGGACACAATTCAATCCATGACATTCCTCCTTAAGACTTCAATGGGTTGCAGTTTCTGGCTTTGAATGCCATCAGTAACTCTCTGCCTCTCTTTCTCCCTCCCTTCAGTCTGTGGGATCTTTAGTCTGGGATGGCCGAAAGTCCTTCAAACAGACCACATATTCTTCTATGCCTGTTGATAGGTCAGGTCCTTATCTCTTGGTATTCAAAAGACCTAAGATTCCACAACTCAAAAAGCCTTTTCTTTCAGTTCTATTTTCTCTATGAAAGTTTTCTGAAGTCTCTTCTGAAACTAAAAAGCTGATCTCGGACTCTTTGATTCTATTTGCATTTCTACTGAACAACTCTACCCTGGGGAAGAAGCTATGGACCTGCCATGTTTGGGGCAGGGCCAGAAGTACAAGAGCAAGCTGGAGCTGAGGATGAAAAACAAAGGCTCATAATTCACACTGTCACATTTTCACAGCAAGATAAGTGAGCTTGTAAATAAAGAGGTAAGTGTTCAAGAGAGAAAAAGGCCACAGTAGATTCTAAAAGTGAGCCTCTGATTCTTACTTGTCCCCTAAAAGGAAGCTCCATGCAGAAATGGAGTTTTAATCTTGTTTTTGCTCCCATGGATGTTCCGTCTCCTAGGATGCTAGCTATTATGATCTGGAAGGTATTGTCTTATATATGTGTTACGTGCATTATCTCATTTAAATCTATAAGATAGGTAGTGTTATACCTGTCAACAGCTGAGGAAATGAGAATCAAAGAGAATAAGTAATTTGCTCTTGGTCACATAACTAAAAATTTAAACTGGAATCTCTTTTCTTCCAAGCCATGACCTAACATAACATAACAGTTTCCTTGACCTTGGCTCCTATCAGGGTTGAAGTGGGGAGGAGACAGAAAGCCCTGCACAGCACCAAGAAGTTAGAGTCTGTATGTCATATTAGGTTCTGGGGCATAAAGCCTCATTGTGGACTGGGCCTCGGGTCTAACTGTCTACAAAGTTCAAGTCATTACCAGAGTGAAAGGGGACAACTGCTACTGGAAGGGAGGTGGTCACCTATCATTCATGATGTCACCTTCCTTTAGATATGCATGGATATGCAGAAAAGAGTTAATCTAGCAGACATGAGACTTTAGAAAGACTTGCTTGAAAGGTTGGCCCTTGGCTGGCATCTGGAAACTTGGCATTTGTGGTAGGCAGAATGATGCCCCCCAAAAATGTCCATGTCCTAAACCCTAGAACCTGTGAATATGTTACCTTATGTCAAAAAAGGTTACAGACCCTGAGATGGGGAGATTATCCTGGATTGTCCAAGTGAGCCCAATGTAATCACATGAGTCCTTAAAAGCAGAAACCTTTCTCAGCTGTGGTCAGAGGGATGCAATGATGGAAGATCAGAGAGATGAGACTAAAGAAGGACTAGACTCACTGTTCTGAGTTGGAGGATGGAGAAAGGGGCCACAAGCCAAGGAAAGTAGTTGCCTCTAGAAGCTGGGAACAGCCTTCAGTTTACAGCTAGCCAGAAAACAGGGACCTCAGTCCTACAACCACAAGGAACCGAATTTTGCAAACGACCCAAACAAGCAGGAGATGGATTCTCCCCTAGAGCCTCCAGAAAGGAACACAGCCTTGCAGATAGCTTGATTTTAGCCTAGTGAGACCTGTGCTGAACTTCTGACCTACAGAACTATAAGATAATAAATTTGCATAGTTTAAGCCTCTAAATGTGTGGCAATTTGTTATGGCAACAATAGAAAACTAACACAGTACTTGATCTGATCCCTAATTGGTAAGGGTGATTTGCTGTGCCTAAACTGTTTATACAAACATTGTATTTATGCTGAACGTCTGCTTTCCTTCTTTGAGTCTGGAATTTTTTTTTTAATAGGCAGAGTGTATCAGCCCCCAATAAAAAACTTAGGCACTGAGTCTCTAATGAGCTTCTCTGGGCAGAAACATCACAGGCATGATGCTGCATTTTCATTGCTGGGCAGAGTATGCTCAGTGTATCCCTTCACAGGAGGGGGAGAGCATAGGAAGTCTATGCATGGATTTCTCTTGACTCCACTTCTGTCTTTTTTCCTTGCTGATCCTATTGTATATCATTTTGCTGTAATAAACCTTAGCCATGAGTGCAACTATATGCTGAGTTCTGTGAGTTCTTCTAGCAAATCACTGAATGTGTGGGTGGTCATGGGATCCCCAAAATGATGGGGAAATCACAGGTCACAATTTGAGTGGCCAGTAAGTTCCAAAGCACTACAGTAGATGTAATCTGAAGGCAGGCCTTTACATTCAATGTCTCACTTGAGGCTGTTGGCTGGTAGGGGTATGGGATAGGGCCTGATTGGCTACCCTGTTGCTAAGGAACAATGGAGTTTTCCCGAGCAGATGAGGTGGGGGTGGAGGTTCCACCACAGCAGAGGCACATCTGCTCCCTCTGGTGGTCTGTGCCTTTGAACAGTGGCAGCCAGAGGTGGTAACTTGCCACTAAATGATGGGCAGAGTAGATACTAAGGCTAGCTTGGTGTAAGGGGATGGTGTATCACTAGCCAAGCCTACAGCTGGATGTAAACATTGTTTCCATAGACCTTCAGACCCAGCAATATTGAGCAATTCCACTGTCAGAATGTTCCATGCATCCCTCCTGGAAATATGTCCTGAGTTACAGAATAGTTTCAGTAAACTATCTGGTCAGATAGTAGAATCCGGAAGCACACACTTGATCATCCATTTCCTCTGAATGGAGACACCGAATGTGTCTGTCCACTCAGGTGGGTACCTCTTAGAGGGGAACCGGAAACCCTACATGAAATTGTAATTTGGTATGAGTGGTGCTACCTCTCTTTTGATCTTCACTATTTAGCAAGACACCTTCAAAATAACATCTTTTAGCTTTCTCATGAGGATCAGGGCCCCTGAGTTTTGTGAAAATTTACAACAACGTAAGGAAAGTTGTCAGCTTAGTTGGTTCATTCATTCCATCATGATTCATGTATTGAAGCACTGAACTAGCTGCCGTGAAATATAGCAGTAAACCACACAGACTGGTCCCTGCCCCTACTGAGCCTAGAACAACCCTCCCATCTCATATCTCCATAGCCTACCCCTACCGCCTGGGTGATCAGTATGGAATCTGACCAAAGAAATTAAAACTAGATTCCCAGTTATGCAGAACCACTGCTAGGCCAAAAGGACATGAGGAAGAGACATGGGACTCTGAAGCACACATGCTCAATACCCCCTCTCTAGGGACAGAGCATCGCCCTGCTCTACCCAGCATCTTCTGAATAGCCTTTCTAAATTTTGGGGACTCTCCCCATTAGGGGTCCTGCCTTCCTAAGGTGGACAACCAGAACTCAGTCTTAAGGAGAGGCATGAGCCCTAGGCTCCAGCAATCAGATGTTCCCCATCAAAACAGGAGAGGAAAATATGAGGAAGCAACTGTCCAGCGGAATCCATGCTAGTGAAGGTGGGGGAGCATGGCCGAGAGACACTGAGTTTTCACAGGTAACTGTAGTAGATGTCCTAGTGGCAAGGCCCTGTGATCAGCCTCAGCAATGCCTGTCTCCAGAGGCAGCAGGATGGTACCAACTTCTAGCTGCCTATCCCCCAAATCATATTCTCTTGCCTGTTGGAGGTTTCCTTGAGTTACCTAATATCCATTAATAAACCCCTTTTCTGCTTAAAGAAGCTAAAATGGGTCCTATTGCTTGCAAATAACAAGGCTGACAGATAAAGAGGGACCTGAAAAGAAACAAAAAAAAACCCAGTAACAGGGACCAACCAATTTCCTAGTTCTCTTTGATATTGTTAGGGCTGGGGATCAGGAGCACCTGGGATCAAAGATAATTAGAGTTGTTGTTAGCTGCTGTCTAGTCGGCCCTTGACCCATGGTGACCCCATGCACAACTGAATGACTCGCTGCCTGGTCCTGTGCCATCCCCAAAGTGTAGGGGACGCTAAGTCTCATCTAGCAATCTATTTATAGAGTCATTTATCCATTCCACTAAGGTATGAGGATTGAAAATATGCAAAATCAATGACTGCTTTTTTTTGGCATTGGTGTTCCTGCATGGCATGTGCTCCACTGACCACAAGATGGCGAAAGAGATTATTCATTAAGCCTACCATCAAGCTTACCTGTCTTCTCTTTCCCCACCTCTTCCTCATCCTCACTATCCTAGAAAGGGTAACAGTTACTGAGACTTACTATGTGCAAGACACTGTTCACAAGGGCTCAAATGCATTAAGTTTTTAATCTTCATAAAAATCCTGTGAAATAGGTACCATTTCACTTATGAAGAAACTGAGGCACAGAGATGTCTGTCTCTATGTCATCCCTTATCTATCTCCATATCATTTATCTATATCTAAGCCCTGGTGGTGCAATGGTTAAGTGCTTGGCTGCTGACCAAAAGGTTGGTGGTTTGAACCTACCAGCAGCTCCACGGGAAAGAAGGCTGGCGATCTGCTCCTGTGAAGATTACAGCCTAAGAAACCCGATGAGGCAGTTCTACTCTTTCATATAAGGTTGCCAGAGTCAACTCGATGGTACACAACAACAACATTTTCTGTCTACCACATATCAATTTAACATCTGGATCTTTTAAGTTGTTTTTAATTATAAAAGTAACCCATGCTTATGGTAAAAATATTTAAATGATAATGATTAGTAAAAATAAAGTCTCCTTTCCTCCTTTCCCACTGCCAAGTGATAACCACTGTGAGCAGTTTCTTGCTTATTCTTCTATAAATTTTCTGTGCATATGCAAGCATGTTTTATATGTATGTACTCCAAATACACACATACCAAAAAAATGAGACCATATTGTGCACACTGTTCTACTTCTACAGCATGCTTTTTCTGCTTACCAGTGTGTCGTGGACATTAGATGTGGGCTGGGACCTCTATTGCCTGAAGGCCCAATTTGTAGACCTCGGGTATAACACTGCTTGCGCTCACCTGTGCACCAGGGAGCAAGTAGTGTAGTCTGGTGCATGGGAGTCCCAGGTGACAGCAGTTGCTGGAGAGGAAGGGAGTTGACTCAAACCCATTGCTGTCAAGTCAATTCTGACTCACAGTGATCCTGTAGGACAGAGTAGAACTGCCCCAGAGGGTTCCGCTGTAAGTCTTTACAGCAGACGGCCACATCTTTCTCCCATGGAGCAGCTGGTGGGTTTGAACCGCTGCTCAGTTAGCAGCTGAGCACTTAACCACTGTGCTACCAGGGCTCTAGGGAGTTGACAGGGGCGTGTTAATGTGAACAGCATGGGATGGGATGTGAGGTAACTCTGTTGGCCCTCAGGTAGCGCTAGCCCTCACCTTTGGTGTTTTCAGGCCTCTAGCCCTGGTTCTACGAAACCCTATGGGGCAGTTCTACTCTGTCCTATAGGGTCGCTGCGAGTCAAAATCAACTCGATGCCAATGGGTTTAGCCCTGGTTCTAAAGAAAACTCAGATTTGGATATAAGAGTCACAGTAAAAAAAAAAATTTTTTTTCTAGTTCACAGACATTTTTTATCTCATTTAATCTCTGTGGAACCCTGTGAGGTGGGAATTATCTGCATTTTACAGGCAAAAAAGCTGAGACTCAAAGAAGATCATCTACATGTTACAGGTATACGCGTAGCTTTTAAGAATTTGAGCCAAGAGACAGCTCAGTTCTTTTGATTCACATCCAGTGTACTGTCCACTGCACTCCAGCAAAGGCCTCTGGGGAAGAGATCATCTTGTGCCACACACAGCATTTTCTGGAGTAGAGGCTTCCCATCCCCTGTATAAGTCCTGATTTTCCTCCCTCATCCTTCCCTTCATCCGTGCAAGCTTTCCGCAGCACTGCAGGGCTGGGGACTGAGCAGTTGCCAAGTCCAGAAACGTTTCTGAGGTGGTGAAATGTCACCTCGGAGACTGGGTTGTGAGGAGCACAGTCAGGAGCTGTGATGGGCCATCATTTATGCAGTGGAGCCTGCCCCCAGTCCTGTCCCAGTCTACCCTCCCACCCCAAACTCTGCCCTTCTCCAGAGGATGGCGCTCCAGCAAAGTTCTCCTTGGCTAGCCAGGTGGAGGGCTAATGTCCGGGGCTATCTATATAAAAAATCTATAGTATGTTTTTTTTTATACATAGCTATGAGTTGGAACCGACTTGACGGCACCGGGTTTATACATCATAGTGAAATTTTGATGAGGAATATGATACTGTCATCACTTCCATTCAACATTATACTGGAGGGATCTGGCTAATGTCATATGGTACGGACAAGAAATAAAAGAAAGACTCAAAAGGAAGAAACAAAAGTCAGTATTTGCAAATGGTATGACTGTGTATACAGAAAATCCAAAAGGTTGTAGACACAATTAGAATAAGCCAGCTTACCAAGGTTACCAAGGTTGCCAGATACAAAATAAGTATACAAAAATAAACAGCACTTCCATATACCAGACCTAAATAAAACATGTTTTTTTTTAAAGACATCATTTACAATAGTATCAAATTCTTAGGAACAGATTTAACAAAGGAAGTACATGACTTCTTAAAAGATTTAAAACTTTATTGCGAGCAAATTTAACAAGTCAAATTTCCAGTGTAACAGCAGCATGCATGGCTTCTGCTTGTCTTCTTTATAACCTCTGGCTGCCCTTCACCTGTAACAAACATAACAGTTGTACATTATCTACTTAGCAGAACTTTACTTAGATAATACTAAAGGTACACAAAGGGCACAACATTTTGGTTTTATAAGATGAAACTAAAAGCAGAACCCTAACCCCTGCATAAGCCGCTACTCTAATGTACATTTTCAGGCATATGACCACAATTTTTTAAACACATCACTCTTACTAGTGTTATGAGGAAACAAAGTGAATTCTCAAGCCCACAATGAATTAAATCCTATGAGCCTATTTAAAGATAATTTTAGGTGAGAAAAAAAGGTAGAGAGTAAAAATTTCCAGGGATTTCAGTTAAAAAAAAAATTAAACTAAAACCCCAAGAAGCAAAACGAACAAACTCAGTGTCATTCAAATGTATTGACTTGAATACTTTTCTAATTATGTATTAGTTAAAACAATAGTGTCACACTTGGAATTGTTTAACTGAATAAAGGGCAAAGAAGAAGGTTCTGTTTGGTTTATATCTTTTGTGCAAAAATGTAAAAATATTTCATTGACCTAGTTCAACTTCATGTGGTCTATTTTAAGTAGGGTGACCATTCGTCCCATTTGCACCTATTGTCCTGGTGTAAATATTCCTAGCATTCCCTTTCACTCTCAAAAGTGTCCCAGTTGGGACAATAAAAATTTCATGGTCACTCTAGTTTGAATCCAGTACCATCATAAAAACCTGCTGCTGTCAAGTCAATTTGCAACCTGGTGACCCCATCTGTTAGAGTAGAACTGCTCCATAGGATTTTCTTGGCTGTAATCTTTATGGATCTTTATGGAAGCAAATTTCTAGGCCTTTCTTCTGCAGTGCCACTGGGTGAGTTCAAACAACCAATCTTTAGGTTAGTAGTTGAGCACAAACTGTTTGCACCTCCCAGGTACCTTACTTCCCTCATAGATGACATTACAATGTGAAGGAAAATGCTACCATTTCTCACAGACTGGCTCACAATTAAAAACAAACCTGGAAAAGCCAAAACATACAGATCCATCTTATTTTTTGGTGTCTAAAAGATAAGTGATTTTGAGAAACAATTCTGGCAAATTAAAGTAAAATCATTGCTACTACTGTGCTATTTAGATATTATGTTAAATAATTTATATTTAAGCTTTAAGGGACTTCTACTCTATAGTAATAAAATACTTTCATGTTTTATATTTCAACAACATGGCTTTGGTCTAATTCTTTTCCCTGACACTGTCTTTAAATCCAGCATTTGGTGTCTGAACTACCTTTCAAATAATCCTTGCATGTGAGATTTGTCACTAAAGTGTAATATTGTAGAAAACAGCAACACCATAACTTGCATTCTTAATGAATAACATACCTGCTTCTGGAATTTTAGCAGGCTCCAGAGTAGGTGGAGTCTTTCCCTTCACACCAGGACCATCCCCACACTCACCCCCAATCTTTTCCAGACCCATTTCCTGGTTATTAGCTTCTAGTCCAGGCCCTTATACAAAGAAAAAGTTAATAATGTAAGCAACAAAGCATAAATTAGTGTTAATGAATAAAGCTCTGTAGGCTAGTATGGTAATAAATGTAATACGTAAGAATGCCACGGACGTGGAAAAGTTTTCTGCTGGAAAGTTACCCATTACCCATTGCCATCGAGTCGATTCTGACTCATAGCGACCCTACAGGACACAGTAGAGCTGCCCCATAGGGTTTCCAAGGAGCAGCTGGTGAATCCAAACTGAACCTTTTGGTTAACAGCGGAACTCTTACCCACTATGCCACCAGGGCTCCAAAAGGGAAGTTAGGTTCTCAAATATTACCTAAGTCCTAAGACTTTTCGAGACAACTTAGTTGTCACCTTTGTACCCTATATATACTTCTGTTTATTGCACTTATCTTATTAGATCGGCTATTTGTTTACATGAATTTCTGATTAGATTGTGACCTCAAGACAGGAATCGTTCTCTCATTTGTATTTATATCCCCAGCACCTAGCACACTCTCTGGTACCTAATAACCCAAAACCAAACCTGTTGCCGTGGAATTGATTTTAACTCACAGCGACCCTATAGGACAGGGTAGAACTGCCCCATAGGGTTTCCAAGGCTGTAATCTTTACAGAAGCAGACTGCTACATCTTTCTCCCATGTAGAAGCTAGTGGGTTCAAACTGCTGAGCTTTCAGTTGGTAGCCGAGTGCTTTAACCACTGCACCACCAGGGCTCCTTGACACCTAATGAAAAAAAAACCCACTGCTGTCGTCGAGTTGATTCTGACTCATAGCGTCCCTTAGGACAGAGAAGAACTGTCCCATAGGGTTTCCAAGGAGCACTTGGTGAATTCTAACAGCTGACCTTTTGGTTAGCAGCCTGAGCTCTTAACCACTGTGCCACCAGGGCTCCTGGCACCTAATACCAAAAAAAAAAAAAAAACCCAAACCCGTTGCTGTTGAGTCAATTCTGACTCATAGTGACCCCACAGGACAGAGTAGAACTGCCCCACAGAGTTTCCAAGGAGCGCCTGGTAGATTTGAACTGCTAACTTTTTGGTTAATAGTCATAGTTCTTAACCACTACGCCACCAGGGTTTCCTGGCACCTAACAGGACCCAACAAATGAGTGAAAAAAAGTCTTTAAAAAATAACATGTAGCAAGCCTAAATTGAGGAACATTTTACAAAACAATTGTTTTGGACTCTAAAACATGTCAATGTCATGAAAGACAGACTGAGGAACATTTCCAGATTAAAGGACACCAAAGAGACACAATAAATGCAACAGATGATCTCAGATTGGATCCTGGATCAGAAAAAAAAATTGCTATATATTATTGACTCAACTGATGAAATTGGAATAGGCTATATAGCACATACTAATATTTTTTCAATGTTAATTTCCTGAATTTGATCATTGTCCTGGGGGTATGTTTTTAGGAAATATATACTGAATTACTTAAGGAGTAAAGCGTTATGATGTCTGAAACTTACTCTCAAATGGTTCAGCAATACTAATATTTGTATTAACATCTAAAAAGAGAATGACAAAGCAAACGTGGTGTAATGTTAGCAGTTGGTAAACCAAGGTGAAGCATATACAAGTATTTATTAACTGTACTTTCTTATAACTTTCCTGTAAGTTTTAAATATTTTCAAAGTAAAACCTTTAAAAAAAAAAAAAGAAGACTGTGACAACTAGATTATGGTTCAGGAGAAAAAAGTATTGAAGAATTTAATACTAAGAAAAGGTTTAACTTTTTTTATTTCTCTGTATTATATATACAATTTCTTAACAATTACAATTCTAAGAGTTAGCCATAATAATCTAAGTATGCTCAACTTTTGATGCAATGACTTAAGAAGTCCATAAAACATTCCAAGAAGACCAAGTTTAACTAGTGAAATAGTGTATGATTTCATGTTTAAATGTAATGTAGTTTCCTTTGATTTGCTAACGTGGAGCCTTGGCAAGGATGCTATTTTCCAAGCATGCCAAATAAGTCTTAAAAATATAGGACTGGTAAAATGCTAAAAGAGGGAAAACTTATATCATAGTGACGAACTGCACTCAGCTGCAAACTACAACCTCTTCCCTTAACAAATGGGTTTCCAGTCAATTTCAGGGAATGCTTTATTTATCCCTGTTACTAGTATAACGTAATACATGAAATACAAAATGTTCCTTCATCCCCTCTTCACCTTGAACTGCAGGTGCTCCTTCATCTTCTCTCTCTTGTCCAGGTTCAGTATCCTCTTGTTGAGGTTGTTCACTACTGGGCTGCTGGCCCTTGGGAGTGCAAATAAAGAGTATTGTTATTAATATTATGGCAACAGAAGGCACAAATACATACTACATGAAGATAACTAATCACAAATAAATGTAAAGAGGTTTTTTCTACACTCTATAAGTACTCTAATTTGATTATAAGTAAGCATGACAGGGAAATCACAGGGACTATTTCCAGGCTCATAATAATATACATATCCAGGCAATACCAGAATATCATTCTCCTTGCTCAACATCTCATTTACGGGATTCAGTTTTCACTCAGGGAAGTCCTTTATACAAGAGCTATATATTGGTTCACAACTTTTTCTTTAATTTTTTCAAAAAAATTAATTTCTACCATTGGAAATAAGATAGTAAAGCACTCACAACAGGTTCAGACAGATCAGAAGACTCTTGACCATCTCCTCTCCCTCTGGATCTTGATCTTGCTGGTCCACTCATATTTCACACTAAAAGCAGAAAACTGTCAACCGAAGAAAGTAATATAATAAAAAAAAATGTAATTACACTAGACTATTTCCAAGGACAATTACTGATTTTAATTTTTTTTTTACATTTAGCAAGATTTCCAAAATAAGTCCTAAATTAATAATAACTGCCTGTTTTTCCAATCACATCAGAAAAGGCTGTATGCAAATACCTTTGTTTCTCTCATGGCCAATTTGGCAAAGAAGTGACCTTCAAGTACTTGATAAAAAATGGAGGACTTTAGTAAAGATATTTGGTTTTGCAATTCTCATTATGAAGAGATTTTGTAAAATACAGCTACATCCAGCCTCGTCCCCCTCCCCAGGTATCCACTGAAGACTCCGGAATCTGTCGGCAGTTCCAGGTGCCTCCGGGTCTCAGAAACCTCAAATACAGCCTCCAGGAATTGCCCCCATCTTCATCTAACCCCCTTCCCTCCACAGCCCACCTTCCTCCTTTGCGGGAGGCCCCTGCCACGACCAATAGGGCTATGGTGGTGGCACCATCTGTGAAGAGAAGGTCGGTGACGTTCGAAGACATTCCTCCTCAGAGGCCATGAACCACACCGCGCTGAACCGCCTGAAGCCCGCAGGCTCCCCCTCTTGCTCACTCACACTTAAACTGGTAGGAGAACTGATCTGCACACCTACCAACTGGGTGTCAGCCAGCGTGAGAGGGAATCAAGACAGCAGGAAGGCGACCTTCGCCCTCCTGCACAGCTCTGTGGTCAGCAAGGCAGTGCAGCCGTGGGCATGTGCAGAGTTGGGCTCGTACCACGTGGTCTGGGCTTCCCCACCCCATAGACCCCCCTACCCATGTAACTACTGAGGACTTTGAAAGCTATGCCATCTCCAGTTTCAGGTGCCTCCGGGACTCAGATACCTCAAAAAGCACCCCCAAGACTCGTCCCATCTTCAACTAACCCACTTCCCTCCGTGGCCCGACATCCTCCCTGGTTCCGGCCCCACCAATATGACAAGGGCCATGGCAGAAGACCACCGTTGAGACCTTCCGCTTGGAGACCACGGACCCAGCAGCCCGATCTGCCAGAAGCCTGCGGGCTCCCTGCTCACATTGAAACTCATGGGAAGACTGAGCTGCACACCTACCGGCTGGGTATCAGCTGGAAAGAATGAAGATGGGAGGAACACAACCCCACCCACACAGCTCTGCACTCCGAATGTGGACTGGAGGGTGCACTCAGCAAGGGGAATGCGCACTTCGCACTTCGTAGGGCCTGTGCCGGTGGGCTGTCCTTATGCCCTCCCCCACCCGCAGGCACCCACAGAGGGGTATGGAATCTGTGCTTCTTCAGCATTTCCAGGTGCCTCCGGGTCTCAGAAGCCTCAAACAGCACTCCCAAGACTTGCCCCATCTTCAACTAGCCCCCTGCCCTCTCCTCCGCAGGGCACCTTCCTCCTTGGCCCTGGCCCCACCACAAGCACAAGGGTCATGGCTGCGGCGCTTAAAGAGGGCTACTGTCCAGAACCTTCCTCTTGGGCGCTCCTACCGCCCAAAGCCCTCTGGTTTCTCCTCACATTCACAGACACAGGTGGCACTGTGTCTGTGTGATGGATGGGGTGATGACCCAGGTCCCTTTCCAACACCAGTGGGAAGGAAGGGTTCAAGTTCACGTGCTGACTACAGGTTCACACGTGTGCTCCACAGGGTGGCTATGGTGATGGGAAGCACTCTGTTCTTCCCAGTCTGGCCTTCTCCAGCCCTGGGGTACTGCTTCTATGGGTCTGAGGATGGGTCAGATCCTAGCAGAGTTGCTGCCCACAACCATCACCCCGCACCTGCAGTTGGGGGAAATCCCAATAGTCAGCCTTGGAGAGAGAAATAGAGGGTGCAGCTGTGGTGTATGAGAGGTGTCTCCGTTAATTCCTAATGGCTTGTGCAACTGATCCCCAGCCTTTTAGAGGGAGGAAGCAAGGGAAAAGGTTTAGATATTTGTGAGAAACTCCTAATATTCTCAGTATTTCTCAGTTAGTAATGGTTGCATAGTGGTTAAGTGCTAAGGCTGCTAACCAAAAGGTCGGCAGTTTGAATCGCCAGGTGCTCCTTGGAAACTATGGGGCAGTTCTACTCTGTCCTATAGGGTTGCTATGAGTCAGAATCGACTTGATGGCAGTGAGTTTGAGTGAGACATCCTCTCCCAGAAATTCCCCTTCTGGAACTTATCCTAAGGGTGTATTCACCCTAGTGGACTACAGTGTACGCACAACAGTTACAACAATGAAAACTGGAAAGTACATGTGTTCATTAGTAATGCACTTGTTCAAATGAATTGCAGTAAAAATAGACAATAGAATTTTTGCAACCACTGAGGAATTAATTGATTAATATATATCGATATGGAATGATGTCCAATTAATTAATGTTAAATGCTACCAAATAAGTTGTAGAACAGTATAGGATGACCCTACCTTTGTTTTAAATACACACGTGTGTCCTTATATGTTGATCTTTAATGGTCTTTTTGCTATTATAAGTAAAATTGGAATGAACATCTTGTACTGTATCATACTTTTCTCATATTTTTTAGGATGTATTCCTGGAAATTGAATTGCTGAGTGAAAGGAAAAGTGGAAGTTCTAAATATATTTAATGTGTATTGCTAGATGACTCTAAGATATGATAAACCATTTTACAATCCAACTTGTAGTGTACAAGAAGACCTGTTTTCTTCCATTCTTGCATTTGTTGGTGATAACATTATTTTTCTGCTATCTTGATGGGAGAAAATGATACTATACTATTTATATTTGTATTTTTGATTAATGATAAGACCGAATATTATTATTCAAGTAATTCATGCTCACAGTAGAAAACCCACAAAATCAGAAAGAGGAAGGTTAAAAAACAACCCTGGAATTCCAGCACTCATTAAAAACCTCTCATTTGCCATTTTAGTGCATGTGTCTCCATATGTGTATACACATTCACTCCAGATTATCGTCCATTGCTGCAATGAACATTCTCCCGGCCCCCTTGCTTAATTATTTCTTTAGAAAAAATCTTGAAGAAATAGGGGCTTCAAAGTATTTACAACTTGTCCCGTGTCATACCTTCTGGCAAGGTACTTCAGGAATTAAACCTCTGTCTTTCTGATTCTACTGCCTTTGCTCGTTTCTTTACCTTGTGCTAACTCATGGATCAGCTAGTTCCCATGAATCATGAGGCTCTGTCTGCCCCTTGGCTCAAGGAGAAGCTTAGCAACCCCATGACCACCATCCACAAGAGGAAGTGCGGCGTACTCACATGTGCAGGATGCAGGACTGGCAGAAGGAACAGCGTGAGCTGTTCCAGTAGGTCATGGCCTTCTTGGGAACTGCAAAGAGGCCATTGGAGCTGAAGATTCAGGCTGGAGCAGGAGGTCAGAAGGGGATCTTTGGTGCTCCTTGGCTGAATATCAATATTCTGTGAAGCAATTTTTCTAAATCACTGCCTGATAAACATGAATTTCATGATTGCAAAGGTGAGTTCCCATAAATCTGATGGACAAAGTATATCATTTTTAAATTCATGCACTTTTAGTTGCTGCACACACATTCACATATATTCAGGTAGCTATTACTTATTGTCAGCATTTCTGGGCAGTTTCCTGGTGGCACAGTGGTTAAAGTACTTGGCTGCTAACCAAAAACTAGGCAATTTGAACCCACCAGGCGCTCTGTGGGAGAAAGATGTGGCTGTCTGCCTTAGCCTTAGAAACCTATGGGGATGGTTCTTTCCCTCTTGGCAGCTCCATCATCTGAAGGAGTTGCCTCTTTTTTTCCTCCTCCTTATTTAGAAGCTGCCACATTTGCCTTTCTGTGCCAACTGATCCCAGTTTATAATTGTGCCACCAGGGCCAAGATGGCATAGTCATCAGATGCTTCCTGTGGTCCTTCTTACAACAAAGACCCCAAAAAATAAGTGAATCGATTATCTATGACAATCTAGAAGCCCTGACCATCAAAGGCAAAGTTGAGGAATTGGACTGAGCATCAGGGAGTGGGAGAGTCGGCTCAGAAGCAGCGAGGAGTTGCCAGACCTGACTCGGCGGGAACTAGCGCCCTGCAGGCCAGGATCGGCTGGCGCCAGCGGTGAGGCAAGCAGTGGCATTTGGGACCCGTTTTCCACATCAGGAGAGGCCGAGCAGCAGAGACTCTACTCACACCTCCAAAATCAGTGAAAAGCGGTGCTCAATCAGTAAAATATAAGTACATGTGTCTAACCTACCTCGTGGATCAAAAAACACCCCTTTGGGAAAGACCTCTCTCCCATTTACCTGCCCCTTTCCCACTCTGCACTGGGTTTGAGCCACCTTCAGAGATCGCCACGTCCTGTGGGCCAGAAGTAGGACCCTTCACACTCTCTGAGCCATTCTCTTGGCCTTGGAGGGGTAACAAATTAACAAACAGAAAACATAATCTGCCAGCTTCCCTAAATGGGGAGCTCAGGGCAGAAACAGCTCCTTTGCCTAGGCACAGGCATAAGGGGTCCATGGACTTTGAATGCCTTTCACCCCTGCATAGACCTGTGTGGGCCCATTTCAACAGTGCAAGCCCTTATTAGCACAGTACAACAGGGTTTATACCTGTAGTCTAACTTCAGCTGCTTTAGCTATATGGCGGAGAGGCAGGTTCGTAACATTTGACACTGCTCTGCCTGTTAAGCAGGGTCCCCACCTACCCACGTCAGGGGCCTGAGGATTTGGTGGCTCCACCCACACCACCTAGCCATCTGCAAGAGGGGTCCAAGAATAAGTGGTGCCTCCCAGTCCTTACAGCCAACAGCATTGGGCGCCCATAGACCTGCTGCAAAACCCACCCACCTATGTGCTCTAGGGAGGAGGGACACACTTTCCTCACAGACACTCAGGGGCAGCAGTCAGCCCCCTGCTTTGCACAGCATGTGGCTCCCTTACTGCATCTAGATACCTGTACCTGCGCCAATCACCCCGGCCTGTATGGGACTGTAGGTGAGAGCCTGCACCTCACACTTGGTGACTGACTACCTGGACACCTGATCTGAATCCATACAAGAAAAGTAAATGGACTCCTGGGCTCAGCTCTAACCACCTGGTGATAGGACTTAAAGCACCAAAACAAACAAAAAAAACCAAGTGCCATCAAGTCGATTCCAACTCACAGCGACCCTGTAGGACAGAGTAGAACTGCCCCATAGAGTTTCCAAGGAGCACCTGGCAGATTTGAACTGCCAACCCTTTGGTTAGCAGCCATAGCACTTAAACACTACGCCACCAGGGTTTCCTTAAAGCATCAAAGGCACCAATAATCAAACTAGCTCACATGAGCAGCCTATTCGGGCATATCAAAACAAAACAAAACAAGACGCTAGGACACTGTCATGGATTGAATTATGACCCCCGCCCCCAAAATGTGTGTATCAATTTGGCTGGGCCATGATTCCTGGTATTGTGTAATTTTCCTATATGTTGTAAATCCTGCCTCTATGACGTTAATGAGGGAGGATGGGCGGCAATTTTGTTAGTGTGGCAGGACTCAATCTACAAGATTGGATTTGTCTTGAGGCAATCTTTTGAGATATAAAAGAGAAGTGAGCAGAGAGACAGGGGGACCTCATACCACCAAGAATCCAGTGCCAGGAGCAGAGTGCATCCTTTGGACCTGGGGTACCTGTACAGAGAAGTTCCTAGTCTGGGGGAAGACTGATGAAAAGGCTGACACAGAGAGAAAGCCTTCCCCTGGAACTGACACTCTGAATTTGGACTTTTAGCCTACTTTACTGTGAGAAAATAACTTCTCTTTGTTAAAGCCATCCACTTGTGGTATTTCTGTTATAGCAGCACTAGATAACTAAGACAAACACGGTAAGCAAACAGAAAATAAATAAATAAAATAACTTATTGATGGCTCTGAGAAAGCAGTCAATATCAAATCACATAAAGAGGCAGACCATGATGGCTTCAGCAAACTCCCAAAATGAAGAATCAAGAAATCTATGGATGAAGGTAACTTCATGGAATTACCAGAGGTAGAATACAAAAGATTAATACACAGAACTCTTCAAGAGATCAGGAAGAAGATCAGGCAAAACACAGACCAAGCCAAGAAGCACACAGACAAAGCAATAGAGGAACTCAAGAAGATTAAAGAAGAGCATGATGACAAATTTAACAGGCTGCAAGAATCCATAGAGAGACAGCAAACAGAAATCCAGAAGATTAACAATAAAATTTCAGAATTAGACAACTCCATAGAAAGTCATAAGAGCAGAATCGAGGCAATGGAAGTCAGAATTAGTGAGATTGAAGATAAAGCACTAGACACCAACATATTTGAGAAAAAATCAGATAAAATAACTTTAAAATATGAAGAAACTGTAAGAATTGTGTGGGACTATATCAAGAGGAATGACTTACGAGTGATTGGAGTACCGGAGCAGGGGGATAACAGAAAATACAACTTATAATTGTACTTGTCACTTCAATCTTCATCAGTGGTGTAAGGCTTCTTATCTGTGCTAGAAAAACCACCTGGCTTTGGACTTCCCTCTCTTGGGTGAGTTTTCTTTTATGTACATATCCCCTGGTAGGCAGCTGGGGAGGGTAGCTGCCTGGACAGGCTGACCTTTGCTGATTCTTATGTCCCTACTTGTGTACCTTTGTGTTCAGGCTGTGAGGTATCTGAATTCACTGAGAGTCTGTTTTTCAAGGTTGTAGTCTGAGTTTTTTTGCACTCAGTCAGTATTCAAGGTGTGAGTCTCTGATCTCTTTGAGGTTTTGTGTCTTTTCTTCTGAGCTATTTAGTGTCTGAGTTCAGGTGTGAGATCCTTGATCTTTTTGAGATTCTGTGAACTCAGGTTTCAGCCTGAGGTATTTGAGAGTCTGTGTTTAGAGTGTTTTGTTTTTTTTTTTAATCCCTGTATTTCTTGACAGGCTCTGTTTTAAAGTTTTAATTGATGTTTGGGAATCTGGGTTTAGGATGTAAGGCCTCGAATTGTGGAGGGTCTGTGGTACATATCTGGATGTCAGTTATTTGGGGATCTGAAGTCAGGATGTGAGGGTTCCCAACTCTTTGAAAGTTTGTGTTACAAGGTCAGAGTCTGCGGAATTTGGAGGTGTGTGTTCAGTCTCTGACTCTATGAAGGTGTTTTTAAATAGGATTGAGTCTGAGGTATTTGGGGGAGTGTCTTTACCATATGAGGTCTCTAAACTCTTTGAGGGTCTGTGTCCTAAGATTCTGAGTTTGGTTTATTTGAGGGTCTGCGTTTAAGGCCTGAGATCTCTGAGATCCTTAAGGATCTATGTATCAAGGTTTGAGTCTTAGGTACTTTCGGTCTGTGTTCAGGGTGTAACCATTCCCAAACCTTTTAGGATCTGTTTTAATATTTGAGTCTGAGGTTTATGGGTTCTGTGTTCAGGTTGTGAGGTCTCTGAATTCTTTAAGTGTTTGCATCCCAGAAGATGAGTCTGAGGTGTCTGGAAGTTTGTGTTTTGGGTGTGAGGTCTGTGAATTCTTGAAGGTCTGGGTTCCAAATATTGAATCTGGGGTATTTGAAGCTTTGTGTTCAGGTTGTCAGGCTGTGAAATTCTTTCAGGATATGTGTCCCAAGATTTGGGTCTGTGTTATCTAGGGATTCCAGACACAAAATGTCTGAATTCATTGAGAGCCTGTGTTCCATGATTTGAATCAGAAGTATTTGGGGGAGTGTGATCAGGGATTGAGAGGTGTGAACTTTTTAAGTGTCCATGCTCCAAATTTGTATTTGAAATATTTTGGGGTCTGGATTCATTTGTGTCATTTCTCTGAACTCTTTGAGTGTGTTTGTCACAAGAGTTGATTCTGATGTACTGGGGTTTGACTTCAGGGTTTGAGATCTCGAAACACTTTGATGATATGAGTTCTAAGGTTTATGTGTGAGGTAAGAGGGGTCTGTGTTCAGTGCATTAGGTCTCTGAAATCATTGAGCATCTGTTTTCAAGGTTGTAGAGTTAATAGCTTGGGGGTCATTGTGCAGGGTATGAGTTCTCTGAAAATTTGAAGGTACGTGTACCATGTTTTGAGTCTAAGGTAAATGTGGGTGTGATTCATGTTCAGGATGTGGCATCTCTGAATTTTTAGAGTGCCTGTGTTCCAAGTTAGAGTCTAAGGTGTTTGAGGGGGTCTGTGGCCAGGTTATTTGGGTTGCTGCACTTTTTTAGGGTCTGGTTTCAGGTGCTGAGTCCATGGTATTGGGGGATTTATGTTTAGAGTGCCAGTGTTCAAGCTGTGAGATAACTGAACATTTTTGGATCTGTTTCTCAAGAGTTAAATCTGAGCTATTGAGAGTCTGGGTTGTGAGGTCTCTGAAGTTTTAGAAGGTCTGTGTCCCCAGGTGCGTGGTATTTAGGGTCTCCGTTAAAGCATAGGGTCTCTGAAATATTTGAGAGTCTGTGTTCCAGGTTTGAACCTGAGGAATTTGGAGTTCTGTATTAAGGGTGCAAAGCTTCTTATCTCATTAAGGATATATCTTCTAACGTTTGAATCTGAAGTATTTCAGGGTCTTTGTTCAAGGTTTGAGGCTTTGTTGTTGTTGTTAGGTGCTATTGAGTTAGTTCCAACTCATAGTGACCCTACATACAACAGAAGGAAACACTGCCCAGTCTTACGCCATCCTCACAGTCATTGTTATGCTTGAGCCTGTTGTTGCAGCCACTGTGTCAATTCATCTTGTTAAGGGTCTTTCTCTTTTTCGCAAATGCACTACTTTGCCAAGCATGATGTCTTTCTCCAGGGACTGAGCCCTCCTGATAACATGTCCAAAGTATGTGAGACATAGTCTTGCCATTCTTGCTCATAAGAAGCATTCTAGCTGTACTTACTCCAAGACAGATTTGTTCGTTGTTTTAGCAGTTCATGGTATATGCAATATTCTTCGCCAACACCATAATTCAAAGGCATCAATTCTACTTCGCTCTTCCTTATTCAATGCTCAGCTTTCTCATGCATATGAGGTGATTAAAAACACCATGGCTTGGGTCAGGTGCGCCTTAGCCCTCAAAGTGACATCTTTGCTTTTTAACACTTTAAAGAGGTCCTTTGCAGCAGATTTGCCCAATGCAATGCGTCTTTTGATTTCTTGACTGCTGCTTCCATGGCCGTTGATTGTGGATCCAAGTAAAGTGAAATCCTTGACAACTTCAGTCTTTTCTCTGTTTATAATGATGTTGCTTATTGGGCCAGTTGTGAGGATTTTTGTTTTCTTTATGTGGAGGCGTAATCCATACAGAGGGCTGTAGTCTTTGGTCTTCATCGGTAAGTGCTTCAAGTCCTCTTCACCTTCAGCAAGCAAGGTTGTGTCATCTACATATTGCAGGTTGTTAATGAGTCTTCGTCCAATCCTGATGCTTCATTCTTTTTCATACATTCCAGCTTCTTGGATTATTTGCTCAGCATACAGATCGAGTAAGTATGGTGAAAGGACACAACCCTGATGCACACCTTTCCTGACTTTAAACCACACAGTATCTCCATGTTCTGTTCTAAAGACTGCCTCTTGATCTATGTGCAAGGTTCCCCATGAGCACAATTAAGTGTTCTGGAATTCCCATTCTTCGAAATGTTATCCAAAATTCGTTATGAGCCACACAGTCAAATGACTTTGCATAGTCAATAAAACACAGGTAAACATATTTCAGGTATTCTCTACTTTCAGCCAAGAGCCATCTGACTTCAGCAATGGTATCCCTCACTCCACATCCTCTTCTGAATCCAGCTTGAACGTCTGGCAGTTCCCTGTCAATGTACTGCTGCAACCGCTTTTGAATGATCTTCAGCAAAATTTTACTTGCCTGTGATATTAATGATATTGTTTGATAATTTCCACATTCGGTTGGATCACCTTTCTTTGGAATAGGCATAAATATGGATCTTTTTCAGATAGTTGGCCAGGTAGCTGCCTTCCAAATTTCTTGGCATAGAAAATGAGCACTTTCAGCGCTGCACCGGTTTGTTGAAACATCTCAATTAGTATTCAGTCAGTTCCTGGAGCCTTGTTTTTCATTGAGAGTCCATTTTCCATGGTTTTAATCTGAAGTATTTGGGATCAGTGTTCAAGGTATGAGGTCTCTGAACTCTTTGAGGTTCTGTGTCTTAAGTTGTATTTGGGTATCTGTGTTTAGAGTATGAAGTCTCTGAAATTGCTGAGGGTCTGTTGCACAAATTTTAAATGTGAACTATTTGGGGGTCTGTATCAGGTTGTGAGGAGCCCTGGTGGCACAGTGGTTACGTGCTCACCTGCTAACTGAAAGGTTCAAACCCACCAGCCACTCTGCAGGAGAAAGTAGTAGCAGTCTGCTTCTGTAAAGATTTACAGCCTTTGAAACCCTATGGGGCAGTTCTACTCTGCCCTACAGGATTTGGCTTTTTAGTTTCATCAGGTTGTGAGGGCTCTGAACTCCTGAGGGTCTGTGTTGCAAAGACAGTGTCTTAGGTATTTGGAGTCGTGTGTACAGGGTATGAGGTCTCTGATTCTCTGAGGGTCTTTTAATACAGTATTAAGACAAAGTATTTGGTGGTTGGGGTTTTGTGGGTGAGGCTTCTGAACTCTTTTAAGGTTTGTGTTCCAAGATTTGAGACCCTGGTATTTGGAGATTTACATTCTAGGTGTGAAGTCCCTGAATTCTTTGATGTCCTGTGTTCCAAAGTTGGAATAGAGATATGTGATCGGGGAGTGAGAGGTGTGTGAACTTATTGTCTGTGATCCAGTGCTTGAATCTGTAGTATTTTGGGGTCTGTGTTCAGGTTTGTGGAAATCCTGGTGGTGCAGTGGTTAAAAGCTATGGCTGCTAACCAAGAGGTCGGCAGTTTGAATTCACCAAGTGCTCTTTGGAAACCCCATGGGGCAGTTCTGCTCTGTTCTATAGGATCACTATGAGTCAGAATCAACTTGTTGGCAATGGGTTTTTTTCTCTTAGCAGCTGAGCGCTTAACCATTTTTGCCACCCAGGAACTCCCACTCTCAAATGTTTGGAAATATTCAAAATTTGTACCACGGGACTCTCAAGGATTTCAGAGAATTCACTCTCTAAACAATCAATTAAATCCTTAAGATCGAACCTAAAATCCAAGCCCATTGCCATCAATGAGTTGGAATCCTTAAGACAGAGAACTTCATGGCCTTCACACTCTAAACACAACCCTCCAAAACCTCAGACTGAAACCTTGGGACGCAGACTTCCAAAAAGATCAAGGACCTCTCACCCTGAACTCAGACATCAAATAACTCAGACCCAAACTTAAGACACAGACCATTTAAAATTTCAGAGACCTCACACATTGAAATTTGTCTCCCAAACACATGAAGCTCAAAGGATAGAACACAGATTCTCAAGGATTTCAGAGATCTCACGTCCTAAACACAGACTTGCAAATACATTAAACTCAAATCTTAGGCCACAGGCCCTAAAAAGTCTTAAGACATCACGCTTTAAACACAGATCCACAAATACCTCAGACTCAATCCTGTAAAAAAAGACTTTCAAAGAATCATAGCCTTCATACCCTGAACATAGATCCCAAAATACTTCGGATTCAAACATTGACACACAGACACTTTACAAGTTCAATCTACTGAGAGACACCTCAGAAGATTGAAAGGTCTGGTGATCTGCTTTTGAAAGATCTTCTGTTGAAAACGCTATGGATCACTGTTGTACTCTGATACACATGGGATTGCCATGAGTTGGAATCGACTCAACAGCAATTGTTTGTCTTTCTTTTTTATTCAGGGTGTGAGGTCTCCAAATTCTTTAAGAGTCTGTGTTGCAAGATGAGAGTCGGGTATTTGAAGTCTGTGTTTAGAGTGTGACATCTCTGATTCTTTGAAGGTCTTTTTATAATGATGGATTACTTGGGGGTCTATCTTTAAAGTATGAGATCTTTGAACTCTTTGAAAGTCTGTGTCCTAAGATTTCAGTTTCATGAATTTGTAGATCTGTGTGTAGTATTTGATGTCTCTGAAATCTTTGAGGATCTATTCTACATTTTGCGTTTGAGGTTCTATGGGTGCGCGTTGAAGGTGTAGTACTCACAAATCTTTTTTTTAAATTTATGTTTTAAAGTTTGGTTGTGGGGTATTTGGCTTCTCTTTTCAGGGTGTGAGGTCTCTGAACTCACTGAGGTTCAGTGATGCAAAGTTCGAGTCTCAGGCACTTAGGAGTCTATGTTAAGCTTGTGAGGCCTCTGGTTTCTTTGAGGGTTGTGTCACTAGGTATGAGTCTGAGGTATTTGGAAATTTACATCTGGGTATGAGATCTATGAACTCTTTGAGGATCTGTGTTCCAAGTTTTTACTGTGTGGTTTGGGGGATTTGTGTTAAGGGTGTGAAGTCTCTGAATTCTTTGAGGGTTTTTATTCCAAGTTTTGAATCAAAAATATTTAGGAAGATGTGTTCAGGAAGTGAGAGGTGTTTGAAGTCATAAAGTGTGTCTGTGCTGCAAGAACTGAATCTGAAGCATTTTGGCGTCTGTGTTCAGGGTGTGAATTCTCTGAACTCTTTGAGGGTATTTGTCTCAAGATCTGATTCTGATACATTGGAGTGTGAGTTTAGGGTTTATTTTACTGATCTGTCTTCTAAGGCTTGAGTCTGAGGATCTGCGTTCAATATGTTAGGTCTCTGAAATGACTGAGCTTCTGTTTTTCAAGATTTTATTCTCAGGTGTTTGGGGTCAGTGTTCAAGGCGTGAGATCTCTGAACTCTTTGACAGTCAGTGTTCCAAAGTCTGGAGTATTTGTTGGTCTGGGTTCAAGGTGTGAGGTCTCTGAACACGCTGGGGGTCTGTGTTCCAATATTTGAGTCTTCTGTATTTGGGGGGTTTTGTTCAGGGTATGGGGTCTCTGAATTGTTTGAGGTCTGTGTTCCAAGGTTTTAGTTGGGGGTATTTGTGTCAGCGTTCAGGGTATGATGTCTATGAATGCTTTGCAGTCTATGTTGCATGTTTTGAATCTGAGGTATGTGGGTGTCAGTGTCCAAGCAGTGAGGTATCTGACGTTTTATAGTGTCTATTTCAGAAGGTTGAAGTCTGAGATTTGGGGGATCTGTGTTGAGCATGTGAGGTCTCTGAACTTTTAGAAAGCCTTTGTTGCAATGTTTGAGATGAGGTATTTGGGGTCTATGTTCAGTGTGTGAGTTTTCTGAAATCTTAGAAAATATGTTTCCACAGTTTGAGACTGAGGTATTTGGGTGTCATTGTTGAATTTATGAGGTCTCTTAACTTTTATACCATTTGTATCCTAAGTCTTGGTCTGAAATGTATGAGGTATGAGTTCAGGTGTGAGATCCTTGAACTCTTTGAAGGTATGTGTTCCAAGTTTTTAGTATAAGGTATTTGGAGTACCATGTTTGTGGTCTGAGGTCTCTGAACTCGTAAAGCATCTATCTTCCAAGATTTGAATCTGTGGTTTTTGGGGTTTTGTGTTCAGGGTATGAAGCCTCTGAACTCTTTGAGGTCCTGTGTTCCAATATATGTCTGAGGTATTTGGGGTTTTGTGTTCAGGTTTGAGGTCTCTAACCTCTTTAAGTCAGAGATATTTAGGATCTGAGATCAGAGTTTGAGGACCTTCAACTCTTTGGTGGTCTTTAACCAAAGGCTTGAGTTAGAATTATTTGAGTATGTGCGATAAGTCTGAAGATCTGAACTCTTGGAAAGACTGTGTACCAAGGTTTGTGTCTGAGATATTTAGAGATCTGTGTACAAGCCCTGGTGGTGCAATGGTTAAAGCACTCAGCTGCAAGCCAAAAGGTCAGCAGTTTGAACCCACCAGCCTCTCTACAGGAGAAAGATGTGGCAGTCAGCTTCCATAAAGATTTATAGGCCTAGAAACACTATGGGGCAGTTCTACCCTGTTCGATTAGGGTCACTATGAGTTGGAATGCACTCAACGGGTTTTTTTTTTTTTAATGCGCACACTGGGAAGTCTTTGAATTTTTTGAGGGCCTGTCACAAGTTTTGATTCTGAGGCAATTGAGTTCTGTGTTCAGAGAATTAGTCCTCTGAATTCATTGAAGATCTATATTATAAGGTTTTAGTCTAAGGTATTTGGAGGTCTTGTGTTCAGGTCATGAGGTTTCTTAATTATTTGTGAAGTCGTGAACACTTTGAGGTCTGTGTCAGTGTTTTGGTGTGATGTCTCTGAACCGTCCATTTTAATGGGTCCATATTCAAAGGTTTGAGGTTCTTGGGATTTATGTTCAGGATGTGAGGTTTCTGAACACTTTGAGGTTGCCTGTCCCAAGGTATGACTGAGGTATTTTGGATCTGTGTTCAGACTGTAAGGTTTCTAAAAGCTTTGATGGTCTGTTTCCAAGGTTTGAGACTGAGGTTCTTAAGGTCCATATTCAGAGTATGTATTTTCAACTCGACGGCACTGGGGCTGGGGTGGTGTTTGCTAAAATTTTTAGAGTGTGTTTTTCATGGTTTGCGTCTGATTTATTTGGGAGGTCTGTATTCAGGGCAGTCAGTCTCTGAACTTTTAGAGAGTCTGTGTCCCAAGTTCGTGTCTAAGGTGCTTGGTGTATGAAGTCAGCGTGCAAGGTCCTTGAATCCTTTGAGTGCCCATGTTCCAAGTTTTGAATCTGAGGTATATGGAGTCTGTGTTCGGGGTGTAAGGCCTCTAAAATCTTTGAGGTCTGTGTTGTAAGTTATGACTCTGTGATATTTGGGATATCACACACTCAGACACCCCAGTTACCTAAGACTGAAACCTTGGGACATGACGCAGATCTTCAAAGAATTCGGAGACCTCACACCCTGAATTTAGGAACACGTGTTCAGGAAGCCAGATCTCTAAATTCTTTAATGGTCTGTCGCATTTTCTGAGTTCAGGTATTCGAGCATATGTGTCAGGGTGTTAAGCCTCTGAACACTTGGACATCTGTGTCACATGGCTTGAGTCTGAATATTTGTAGGTTGGAGTGCAGGGTGTAAATTCTCTGAATGCTTTGTGGGTCTCTATTCAAGGTGTGAGGTATCTGAAATATTAGCCTGTGTCCCATGTTTGGGTCTGAGGTATTTGGAGTCTGCTTTTGGGTAGCGAAATCTGAACTCTTTGAGGTTTGCTGTCAAAGTTTGAACCTGAGGTATTTGGGGTTCCTGTTCTAGGTGTGAAGTCTGTGTTCCAAGGTTTGAGTCTGAGGTAAAAGGGGTCTATGCTTAGGGTATGAAGTCTGGGAACTTTTTGATGACCTGTGTTCCAAGGGTTGAGGTTATTTGGGGGTTTGAGTTCAGCAAGTGAAGTCTATTAATTCTTTGAAGATCTGTGCTCCAAAGTTTGAGTATGAGGTGCCCGGGCATCCGTTTTCAGGGTGTGACATTTCTGAACTCTTCCAAAATTTGAAGCTGAGGTGTTTGGGGGTACAATTTCAAGGTATCATGTCTCTGAACTCTTTCAGCCTTTTTTTCCAAGGATTGAGTCTCAAGTAACTGGCCATCTGTTTAGGGAATTAAGCCTCTGAACTCAATAAGGGCCTGTGTTCCAAGGTTTAATTATAAGTATTTGGTTCTTGTTCAGGGTGTGAACTTTCTAAATGATTTGATGGTCTGTGTTCCAAGGTTTGATTCTGAGGTATTGGGGGATTGATATTCAGGGCTTGATGTCTCTGAACGCTGTGAAAGTCTGTGTCCCAAGATATGATTCTGAGATATTTAGGTATTTTTATTCAGGTGTGAGGTCTCTGAATTCTTTGAGGATCTGTGTCATGTCCCAAGGTTTCAGTCTTAGGTAACTGGGGTGTCTGAATGTGTGATATCTGTAGTCTTTGAGGGTCTGTCCCAATGTTTGAGTGTGAGGTATTTGGTGGTTTGTTTTCAGGGTGTAAAATCTCTAAATTCTTTCAGGGTCTGCATTCCAAGGTTTGATTCTGATGTTTGGGGATCTGAGTTGGGTGTGAGTTCTCTGAACTCTTTGACGTTCTTTATTCCAAGATTTGAGTCTGAGGTAATTGTGGGTCTGTGTTCAGGGAGCAAAGCTTCGGTCCCCTTCCAAGATTTGTCAGAGGTATTTAGGGACCATGTTCAGATTGTGATGTCTGAACTTTTAGAGGGTCTTTGCCCCAAGGTTTGAGTCTGAGATATTTGAAGTTCATATTTAGGATGTGAGGTCTCTGAAGTCTTTGAGATTATGTGTTCCAAGGTTTGAGTCTGAGGTAATGAGGTGGGGTGGGGGAGGGGAGGGTTCAGTGTGGGAGATCTCTAAACTGTTTGAGGATTTGTGTCCCAGGTTTTGGCCTGAGGTATTTAGGGTCTGACTTCAGAATGTGAGGCCCTGAACTCTTTGAATGTCTGTATTCCAAGATTTTAATCTGAGGTATTTGTTGGTTTGTGTTCAAGGTGTAAAGTCTCTGAACTCCTTAAATGTGAGCTTTTTATTTATTTTTTTTATTTTGGGGAGGGGGGTCTGTGTTCCAAGCATGAAGTCTCTGAAATCTTTTAAGTTCTGTGTTCCAAGTGTTGAAACCGAACTGAATGAAGTGCCATTTCCTACTGAGAAGTCCTCGCCTCTTCATCCATTGACTATGCTGGGATTAGCTGAAATAATGGGATACTTGGCAGGTGACAGGCTGGAGACTATGTGTATATACAAAAGGGTTGGAAGAAACTCTTTTTTTTTACATCAGAAGTACATTCCCCAAATGTCTATAAATTAAAATGTCCTAAATAAATCTCACTTGCTATAGATTTCAATTATATTTTCAGAGAAAAAAAAATGTTTGTCCTGAAGCTTTAATGGTTGTTTTTAAAATGCAGCACATGATTGACAGGAAAAGTGTTCCAGAGAAAATATGTTGTTTATAGTAATCAGATATATATTTTATTGGCAGTTGTTTTAAAAGTGGATGTCAGCTTTTTCTAAACCATATCATACACCAACTTCGAGTCCACATGCTACAACATGGATGAACCTTGAAAACATTATGCCGAGTGAAATAAGTCAGTCATAAAAGGACAAATATTTTATCATCCCACTTGTATGAAGTATCTAAAATAAGCAAGTATAGAGATATGAAAGGTTATTAGTGGGGCAGGTGGGAGGGTGGGAGAAAGAAGGACTCAATGTTTAAGGGACACTGAGCTTCTGTTAAGGGTGATGGAAAATTTGGGAACAGATAAGGTCAATGGTTGAACAACATAACGAACACAGTGTCAGTGAACCGTACATGTGAAGACAGTTGAAATGGCAAATGTTTGGTTACATACATATTTACCACAATGAGAAAAATATCCAGCCTCTGCTTAAAGACCACGGCAAATGCCACATCCTATACAAAACCCTCTTGGTCTTGTGGATGCTGAAGTGTTACCTAAAACCTTTCTGGAATTCCAGCCCACCCATCCCACCTGGCCAGAGGTAGAGTGAATTGTTCACATTTTTTCAGTCTTGGGGCACTTAACCTGTACCCCGATCATAACACATATTTTACGTGACAGTTAGTTTCACACTGTCTGCTCTGCCTCCTCCCACTGAGGTCAGAGACTCTATCTTCTTCGTAGTGCCTCACCCATACTGGGTGGTAGATATTAATGCTGATTTTTTTTGTCCATTATTCTAACAAGACATGTCTTTAATCCTTTCGACCTCAAGCCACTCTGTTATGTATGTCAGTGTGTTGCAATGGTTTGAAAAGCAGCATTCCTAAAGGGACTTTTAGTGGACACTGTGATGTACCACTCAGATCCCCCTTCAATGAAAGACTTATTTCCTCAGCTCCAGGCATCCAAACAGCTGTCAGCTCCTTCCAGGATTGCCTCAACTGCAGAGAGCTACCTCACTCAACGTCACACTCCTTCTCCAGGTGGCCCACATCCAAAGACTAATCAACATGGTATAAAGGTCTGGCCATTTGGACCCAACCGGGGATAACTCTAATGGGCCGTTCAAGAGCACGGCCATAATTGGGCCTGTGTCATAGTTGACTTCTATCTCCACCCACCCTAAGTTGTCAAATTTGTTGGCTGAAAGTTGTTTATTCTATTTTCTTATTATCCCTTTAATGTCTGTAGGACCTGTGGTGATAAATCCATGTGTGTTCCTGATATTGGTGATTTGTGTTTAGTTTTCTTATTCAGTCTAGCTATAGTTTGTCAATTTTGTTGATCATTCAAAGATGTGACTTTTGGAATTGTTAATTTTCTCTACTGTCTCTTATGTTGATTTCTGCTTTTATCTTTATTATTTCTTTTGTTTTGTAACTGAACACCACTCAGGTTTTTGTCCTGTCTTACCAGCCAATTGAAATAAGACGGATACTAACTGCAAGGGAAACAGAAAGTGGCAAGTTTATTATCTGCTCATACAAGGAGCACGTGGGGTCTAGCAAACATAAGGCCACGTGCTTGCTGCCTAAGGGGGCTGGGGAACTTTTTGTTTCCAGAGGCGTTGGGGGTTGGGTTTGGTACCTGGAACTTTCCACCCTTAGCCCTCCCATGCTCATATTTGGGGGCCCGGATACTAAATCATCTTCTGTCAGATGTCCGTGTAGTGGGACCCCTCACTTCTAAAATGGAATTGGGTGAAATCATGGGCTGCGAAATACCATTCCTCCCGGTGACAATCGGGTCCGGGCGTAGGTTGAAGGATGTGATTTCTTCAATCTGCTCATGCTTCAAGGTGTAGCTCAGGCTAGTTCAGTGGATGGAGCTGTGACTTCCTGAAAAATGTTGCTCAAAACAAGCTTGTGGTTAGCAAGACAAAGATGGGGGGAAGAGGTGTTGATTGTGGTTCTCAATCCCTCCTCTAACAGGTTCCTTTTAATCTTAAAAAAAGGGGGGGATTGGGGTGGAGGTCTCATCTTCCATAACTTCTTCATGCTGAAAAGGGGCAAAGTTAGGGACCTTCGTGGAACCTCTGTACTGCTTCTTCTCGGGGGATCGGCTGGAATCCTTGGACTACTACCATTTGGAAATGTAGCTTTTCAAGTCTGGAAGAAACAAACTTTGCAAGACAATTAAAAATGCAAGGGCCAAACAGAAGAAGAGCAAGGATCATGCAGATTGGGGGAACTAGGGGACATAATCAGCTAAACAAGTGTGAAAACCACCCTCCCTTTAAGTCTCTGGTAATGCCAGGTAGATGGCTGGCAGATATGAGGGTGGTTTGTAGCCTTTTTAACCAAGATGCTTGTTCAAGAATGTGTTGAATATTGACCTCTACTTCGGCTGAGTTATTAATATAAGTACAGCAGGAGGTATTAGCCATGGCACACACTCTTCTTTCTTTAGCAAGTAAGAAGTCCAGCGTCATACCGTTGTCAATGACCATGTTAATGAGGGAATCTAGGGATTGTTGTTGAACTTGATGGAAGTTCTTATTTCATTAGCAACGTTCTCTAGAGTGTAAGTGAGATTGGCCAGCATGAGCTCATGATTTAAAATGCCTGCCCAGGGCACTGCCAGATTGAACAACTTTATCGACCAAAAGATAGTGTTATCTAAAATCCCTCTTTTTTGATGGGGAGATTTTATCACCTCCCCACTGCTGTTAAAGATAGTTATGGGCAGTTGTATGTGGGCTAGCGCACACTGTCCGTTTGTGAGGAAGGGGTTTAGACAATGCGTGGCTACAACTCAGAGGTCATCTCGCCTGGGGATATACAACTGGGGAAGTGAGGCACACTTCCAGGTGGGGCACATGTTTGATGAGTATTTAGGGTGATGTTTGTTTGGTCATATCAGGAATCAGTACCTATACACCTTGGTAGGAGGTCTGGGGGTTTCCAAGTTTTTCTTAGCTAACATGCAGGCTCCCAGAGTTTCTGGAGGGTCTTATTAGCACGAGCCTGAAACAGCTGAGCCCAGTTTCTGGGATATCGAGGTACTAAGGCCCAAAGACATGGCCCTGGTATTAAGTATTTACAAGGCATTGGCTTAGAGTCATTTCCACTATCATTAAGACAAGCACGAGTTGTATTTGGGGAAGATGATATAGAGTTCCAGTCTGACGCCCGTTCCCAGGTTTCATCAGTAAAGGCGAAGGGATCAGTAAACTGGGAGGGTGTATGATTCCAAATTAGGATTTTAGTGTTCTCACAAGTAGACTGGTTCCCCTGGGTGTAGTTATAAAAGTCAGTTACATTAAAACAAGGATATTGCTGCGGTATGTTAAGGAGGGTCACGATGAAAATTGGGGTAAGGGTATATATTGAGGCTCTCTCTCCTTGGACTACTTGGAGTACATTTGACAAATTGGTTACAGGGACAGTGGTAGGTAGACCACAGCCCTCACTCTGGGGATGTTGATGAAAAACCCAACAATTTTTGAGATTGTCCCCAGTGGCAACAGCCTGAGAAATTTGAATAACAGTATCTTTACCCAATGGGGAAACTAGGGTTTTGAGTGGGGTATTAGGGGACGCAGTGACAGGTCTCCCACTCCAGGCCAAGACAAAGGTGAGGGTTAGGCTGAGCACCATACCCTTAAGAGTAGTAGAGGCAGTTAAAAATAACTATTAAACAGGTTATATGGAAGGTTGATAGGGGTGTTTGAAATAGAGCACCTCAGGCACAAAAAGAAAACCTGTTTTCACTTATCTCTTAAGGGTTATTTTTCTTGAACAGCCATCTGAGGTCTCCTGTCTGTTCTGCTTTCCAGGGAGGGTCACAGCAAACTGTTTCTGTGTCGCTAGAAGTTCTGGTCTTGGCGACAGGTGGAGTCTTCTTTATCCAGGTGTAATGGACCCAAGGCCTCACTCCCTTTAGTTTTACAGAAGAGTGGGTGGTTAATAAAATAAGATAGGGTCCCCACACCCCACCTTTCCTATAGGCCACGGTCTGTCTCCCAGTGTTTAAGGAGAACCCAGTCACCAGGTTGGAAAGAATGGAAAGGGGTATCAGAAGGAAAGGACAGAGCTTCTTCAGAGAATTGAGTTACTGATGACTGAGCTGCCTGCAAGGCTTGTAGGTAAGCTCGGATCAAGGCCTTTTGTCCTAAGTGAGGGTCCCAACCCACCCGCCTTAGGAAGGGCCTCCCATACAACATTTCAAAAGGGCTTAATTTAAGCCCGCTTCTAGGAGCAACCCTTATCCTCAAGACAGCCAGTGGCAGAGCCTTTACCCAAGGTAGGTGGGTCTCTTGACACAGTTTGGCGATAGTCTTTTTTAAGGTGTGGTTCATCTTTTCTACTTTTCCTGAGGATTGGGGTCTCCAAGCAGCATGTAATTTCCCCTTAACTCCCAACGCAGAGGGGATGGAGTGCGTTATTTCAGCCAGGAAGGCCGGCCCATTGTCTGATTGGATGAAGGCCGGGAGCCCAAACTGCGGAATGATTCGTTCTAACAAGGCCTTTGCCACTTCTGCAGCTTCTTCTGTCTTGCAAGGGCAAGCTTCAACCCAATTTGTAAAGGTGTCTACCAAGATTAGTAGGTATTTCAGGCCGCCCGGGGCAGGGGGCATGACTGTAAAGTCTACCTGCCAGTCTTCTCCTGGGTATTGTCCTCTATACTGTGGTCCTTGAATGGGGGTAGCCATGTGTGTCGCGGGTTGTTCTGTGCAGAAATTTCACATCTGCGAACTATTTCTCGGATGACACGGGTCATTCGAGGCCCTGCCATTATGGGTCTAGCTCAGTTTTGAGTAGCCTCTACTCCCCAATGGGTACCTCCGTGGAGAGTTTTGAGGATCATCCACAATTGTCCCTCAGGTATATATACCTTGCCCTCAGGGTTTTTATACCAGTGTCCTTCTTTTTCAGTGAACCCCCACTCCTCCCTCCTTTTTTTATCTTCGGGGGTATAAATGGGCTGAAGGTCCCTTAGGGGGTCCATGAGAATAAGGGGACATGCCTGGGCTGGCTTGGTTGAGGGCGAGCTTACCCGTCGTGCTGCTTTTTTGGCGGCTTCGTCAGCAAAGTTGTTACCCTGGACCTCTGAAGATGTCCCCTTCTGATGTCCAGGGCAATACACAACTGCTACTTCCGTGGGTAGGAGTATACCCTCCAAGAGTTCTCCTATTTGTTGTCCGTGTTTAATTTCTTTATTGTTAGCTGTTAACATTCCCCTCTCTCGCCAGATGCCGCCGTGAGCGTGTACCACAGAGAAGGCACAACGTGAGTCAGTCCAAACTGTGACCCTCTTACCTGTGGCTAGGTGGAGGGCCCTGGTTAAGGCTATTATTTCTGCCTTTTGAGCCGACGTCCCAGTGGGTAGGGGTTCGGCTTTGGTCAACTCTGGAGTGGGTTTGATGGTGACGACTGCATATCCAGTGTGTCGCATTCCCTCATTCACAAAGATGCTGCCATCAGTGAACAGCTCTAGCCCTGGAGCCTCTAGGGCCTGGTCTCACAGGTCTGGAAGACTCATGAAGACCTCCTTTATTGTCTCGACACAATTGTGCCACTGGTCCCCATCCAGTGATTGTGTGGGGAGGAGGGTGGCAGGGTTCAAGGTGGTGCATATCTTCAGGGTGATCAAGGGGTTGTCTAGTAAAATAGCCTGGTACCTTCCCAACCGACTGGTAGTTAACTAGAGTCTGCCCTTTTGTTCTAGCAGGGTCAAAACTGCATGAGGGGTGTATACTACCATGAGGTGTTGCATGGTCAATTTTTCAGCTTCCAGGATTAGATCACAAGTGGCTGCCACTGCCCTAAAGCAGGCAGGCCAGCCCTGGGCTACAGAGTCTATCTGTTTTGAAAAATACCCTACCGGTCTCTTCAGCGGCCCCAGCATTTGTGTGAGGACCCCGAGAGCAACTCCTTGTCTCTCATGTACATAGAGCTCGAAAGGCTTGGTTAGATTTGGGAGGCCGACGGCGGGGGCCCTCATGAGGTAGGCTTTTAGTTCTCGAAATACGGGTTGGCACTGGGGTGTCCACATAAAAGAATCACTATCTGGTCCCTTTGTGGCCTTGTATAGGAGTTTTGTGATGAGTCCAAAGCTAGGGATCCAAATTCAGCAGAACCCTGCCATCCCCAAAAACCCTTGGAGTTGCCACTTTGTTGAGGGAGCCTGAGTTTGGCAAATAGCCTCTTTACAGGCTGGGAGGAGAGTTCTTTGTCCCTCTGTAAGGGAAAAGCCTAGGTATTGGACCTCTTGGCGAGTAACCTGGGCCTTTTCTTTTGAGAATTTATATCCTAAGGCTGCCAGGTGATTCAGGGTTTTAATTGTATTTTTGTCTGACGCCTCTTTATTGCTGCTGGCAATCAGCAGGTCACCAACATATTGAAGAAGGACCCCCTCCTCTAATTTTAACTTTTGGAGATCTCTCCCTAGGATTTCCCCCAAAATAGGGGGGCTATCTTTGAACCCTTGGGGCAGCACTGTCCAGCAATACTGAGATCTTCGCCCACTTTTGTTCTCCCACTCAAAAGCAAAGATTTCTTGAGAATCTCTTTCAAGGGGGTTGCAGTAGAAGGCATCTTTTAAATCTAAAACAGTGAACCATCTGCTGTCTCCCGGGAGTGCAGATAATAGGGTGTATGGGTTGGGGACCACAGGGTGTATGTCGATTACGATTTGGTTGATGGCTCTCAGATCTTGTAGAAACCGATACTCTCCACTTGGTTTCTTCACCGGGAGGATCAGGGTGTTGTAGGGACATTGGCAAGGCCACATCAACCCATGCTTCAGGGACTTGCCTACCACCTCCTGGAGCCTGTCTTTTGCTTCTTTCCTGATGGGATACTGTTGGAGGCTGGGGATGGGAGCCCCTCCTTTGAGCCGGATTCTAACAGGTTGGGCAGAGACTGCCCGTCCTGGGACCCCGTTAGCCCACACACGGGGGACTACCAACCCTTCCCAGTCTTTTTTTAGGGAGAAGTTCTCACCATGGGGCCTTTGGGTATCAGTGAGGAATGCCTGTAAGGCCTATGCTTGTTCTAGGGGTATGCTTACCCCAACTGCTGGTGAAGCGAATGTGACCTGGGCATGTAATTTGCCTGAGCAGGGGGATAGGGCATCCTGGGATATAGAGGAAGCTATGCACCAATTGGTGGGCCCCTGCTTTGCAGGTGAGGGGTTTCAAGTAATTCCATTTTTCTGGTCACCCTGTGACTCCTACAACTTGAGTAGTTTTTTTAGATAGAGGGGCGGGGGCTTAGTTCAACACTGAGTGGGTGGCCCCAGTGTCCAGCAAGCACTCAAGTTTTTCTCCCCCCACTTGCAGGGTTACCCGGGGTTCTTTGGGGGAGATTTTAACTGACCCCTTAGGGGGTCAGTTGTAGTTCCCAGACCCCATCACTGTGAACTTGGGTCTTGACTCACCATCTGGCCTTCCACCTTCACATTCCCTTCATACCTTCTTCTCCGGGGGCATTCTCATTGCCAGTGGCCCACCTGTTTGCAATATGCACACTGGTTTGGGCCCAAAGGTGGGCGGCCTCTTGGCTCCCTGGGCTTCTCTGAGTGGGCTCTCGGCTCTCTCTCTCGGTGCCGGGAAACTTGGGTCTGGCCAGTAGGTGCTGGTTGGGTCAGGGTCGCTGCCAGGAGGGTGGCCTGTCCTCTCATTTTTCGATCTTCATTTTGTTCAGTGTCCTGGTCCCTGTTGTTAAAAACTGGAAAAGCAATTTCTACCAACTGAGATATTGGCATACCCGGTCCCCCTTCTACCTTTTGGAGCTTTTTCTTGATGTCTGGAGCGCTCTGTCCGATGAAGATCACGTTAATCATTCGCTGATTCTCTTGTGCTTCTGGGTTCAGGTCCGTGTGTTGTCGGAAGGACTGAAAGATTCTTTCAAGAAACTCAGAAGGATTTTCTTTAGGTTTTTGTACTACTTCATATATTTTAGAGAGGCTTTTTTGTTTTTGAGCCCCCTCTTTTAGGCCTGTTAGTAGACAGTGTTGGTAGTGCCTCAGCCTGTTCTGTCCTAGTTCCTGATTGGGATCCCAGATGGGGTTCTGCCCTGGTACGGCTAAAGATGCCTCTTGTTCAACTGGGTCCTGAAGGTTCTTAATATGTTCTCGCTCTGCCAGTTGCCTAGCTTTTTCTAGTATCATTCTCTTTTCTTCTGCCGTAAGGAGGACCTCCATTAAAAAAAAATTTTTTTTTTTACCTCCATTAGAGCTTGGCAATCTGCCCAGGTGGGCTGGTGGGTGTTGAAAATGGAGGGGAACATATCATGCATCTTTAGGGGGTCCTCTCTGTAGGTGGGTAAATTGTTTTTCCGATTAAACAGGTCTGAGGTGGTAAAAGGTACATGGATGAGAGTATATCCCTGTGGTTGACCCTCTGTAGTGCTCCCAACTGGAGCTTGCCTTAATGGGAGTTGGCTTCCACTGGTTGAGGATACAGGTGGCTCCTGGCCGAAAGACGGCCCACTACGGGTGTGCGGGGGGAGGCCATTCCTACTGCTGGGTTTGTTTCCCTTGGCCCAATTCCTCCTGTGGCCTGAGCCCCACTCCCTAACACTCTAGCCCCTGGTCCTGGATTCGCAGGGGCCATGTGGGGAATCTGGGGATAGGTACATTGATATGGAGGAGGGGCTGAGGGGCTGAGAACAGGATCCTCCTCTGATTGTGTAAGGACGAGGGGCCCCTGCTTTCCTTTAGGCTTTTGTATTTCCCCCTGTTTTTGAAGACCCTTGTTATTTTTTGTTGGTGGTTACTATAGAGGGCCATAAAGGTATGTATGTAGGGGATCTCGTCCCACTTTTCTTCTCTTTTGGAAAATAAATCTAGCTCTAAAATGGTGTTGTAAGCTATAGAACCCACAATTGGCCATTCTTGTTGGTTCCCTAGTTGGTACTCGGACCAGGTTACATTACAAAAGAAAATTAATGTCTTTTTCTTCATTCCCTCCTAAGGGGGAATCACAAGATATTGAACTTTTATTCCCCATTTAGATATTTACCACTACTAGATTTCTGTCTCTTGTATTTAATTTGGGGTTGGACACCACAGCCCCTAACCCAAATGAGGTTGGATTTTTTTTAAGAAAGAGGTTAAAAAAAAAACTTTAAGGCTACAGAGAGACTGTCAAGCTAATCTTCTTGGGCTATTCCCAAACTGAGACCTACATCAGTAACCCAGTGCCAGGGTTGGTAATTCTTGGGATTACAGTCTTCCCAGGGGTGAAAAACCACCCTTTTCCACGTGGAGAGGAAAGAAAGAGGAAATAAAAGACAGAGAGTAAAAAGAGAGCAGAGTGGATACTAGGATGAGAAAGGGGAGAGGGGTGTTCCCAAAAATGACAGAGGGACTTCAGCCCCCCCAGATCACAAATGGGGTGAGGGCCCCTTAATTAGGTGGGAGTGGGTCCCAGTGGGCCACAACCCCTATTTCCCTCATCGTTATGGGGTCTGGCCTTAGGACTGTACTTGGCCACCCTCTTCTTGCCTAATTCCCCGAGACCAGTGGAACAACCTGGTCGAGCGTGCTTACCTGAAGTTAGAGGCCTCTCCTGTCCAGTTTCTGTTCCGGAGCTGAAGTGGGGGCCCGGCGGATTTCGTCCCAAGCGGGAATCGCGGTGGCTGGCCGAGACTCCTTACCGATCAAATCAGATCGGGGTGCACCTTAAGGGGTATCCGGGGTCCGGATACTCACCACTCGGGCTTCACAGTTGGCTGTCCCAGCAGAGTCACCAGAATTTGTAACCAAACGCCACTAGGTTTCTTGTCCTATCTTATTAAAAAAAAATTTTTTTTTTGTCTTATTAGCCTATTGAAATAAAACGGACACTAATTGAAAGGGAAACAGAAAGGGGCAAGTTTATTGTCTCCACATACAAGGAGCATGTAGGGTCTAGCAACCATAGGACCATGTGCTCGCCATCTAACGGGGCTGGGGAGCTTTTTGTTTCCAGTGGCATCGGGGTTGGGTTTGGTACCTGGAACTTTCCACCCTTAGCCCTCCCATGCCCATATTTGGGGGCCCGGATATTAAATCATCTTCTGTCAGATGTGCGTGTAGTGGGACCCCTGGCTTCTAAAATGTAATCGGGTGAAATCATTTCCCGGGAAATATCGTTCCTTCCGCTGACAATTGAATCCGGGGGTTGGTTGAAAGATGTGATATCTTCAATCTGAGCATGCTTCAAGGTGTCACTCAGGCTAGTCCAGTGGATGGAGCCACTACCTGCTGCGACTTCCTGAAAAATATTGTCTTAAAATAAGCTTGTGGTTAGCAAGACAAAGAAGGGGGGGAGGGGGGAAGGGGTATTGATTGGGGTTTTCAGTTTTAGTTACCAGGGGTTACCTTTGCTCTTCGTTTTCTAGCTTCTTAAAAGGAAACCTTAGATTATGGATTTTACATATTTCTCCTTTTCTAATGTTAGCATTTAAAGCTATAAATTTCCCTCTAAGCATTGCTTTAGATCAATCCCAGGAATTGTGATCTGTTCTGTTTTCATTGTCATTCAGTTCCAAATATTTTCTAATTTCACTTATGATTTCATCTTTGACCTATGAATCATTTAGAAGTATGTTGTTTAATTTCCAGATACTTAGGGGTTTCCAATACATAGTATTATTATTGATTTCTAATTCAAATGTGATCATAGATTACATTCGGTATGATCTTGATGCTTTAAAATTTACTAAGAAATGTTTTAAGGTTCAGCCTATGGTCTGTTGTGGTGGATGTACCATCTAGCAATTGAAAAGTCTCTAAATTCTGCAGTTGTTGGATGCAGTGTTCTACAGATGTCAATTAGGTCAAAGTGGCTGTTCACTTCACTGGTTTTGCTTTTCTAGTGAACCCAGCCTAAGACAAAGCCCAAGGAGAGTATTTGAATAATGCAAATGGAAAAACCCCCTACAAACCCCGCGCGCCAAACAAAAATTCCCCAAAGTGGAAAGAAAAGGGCAGAGCAGATGGGAACCCTATTCTCCAAACAGACAACCTGACAGGGTAACTTACCAGGGAAAAGGGACGTCCGTAACTGCTCAGACATAAACTCAGAGAGAGGTCAACACAAAAGGAGTGGAACTCCAACCCAGGAGATTTTTACCAACTTCCTCAGCCATTCAGGGAACAACTGGATACAACAGACCCATGTTTGATCTCTCACCACAAAATGGAGCACTCAGCTCGGCTATCTTCTCTGTATGGATCCCCAGTTTTCTCTGGGTCCCGCTTCTGTCATCAAACTGTTAAAAATAATCAAAACTCACTGAACTTGAACATAAGATTTGTTCTGAGCAGTTATTTTATATGGATATTGGGAGGTCATTTTGATTCCACAAAAAGCAAATGGCTTGGAGAAGATAGGTACAGTGGGGCTAATAAAGAGAAGACCCAAAACCCGTTACCATCGAGTCGATTCCGACTCATAGCAACCCTATAGGACAGAGTAGAACTGTCCCATAGAGTTTCCAAGGAGTAGCTGGTGGATTTGAACTGAGGCGGGAGAAATATAGAAGATCAACCACTGACTAATCTTAACAAGATTGCTTGAACCCTGCCTTCCCCCTTTGCTGAGTCAACTGATAGCAATTTACTTCTGGCCTGGCAGGTAATAATTGGGCCCTCCACCCACCTGCAGCCATGAGACTTTTTGATATTTAAATTAGGAGGCAACGGTTTGACAACTATCCTTTTCTAGCAGAATAAGACAAATTTACTTTGGTATAGAGCAGCTTCTGGCAGGCTTTTGCAGTTTGGGCCAAGCTTTTTATGGTTAGTATTTGGTTTCCTGGATAACAAAAAGCTTAAAATCATAGAAATAATTAACTGCTACAATAACTGCTATCTGTGTCTCACTGCTGTTGGGGGAGTGTTGGGTCTATTTCACTATGTATTTCTTTCTTATTTTCCCTTTCTGAATCTGTAAACTTCCAGAAAGCAAGAAAAGTGCTCCAGGTGATCATATCCTCAGCATTCTCAGAAAATCAAAAGTGCTCTGTTGTTGTTAGCTGTCTTTGAGTCAGCACCAGGCTCATGGTGACCCCACGCTGATTTAGGAAATAATACTGGAGTCATTATTCCCTGTCCTTGAGCATAGACAATGTGACCCAGCTGGAGCTAGGCTCAGAAGGGCTCACAAGGACTCAAGAGGACACATCAACTGGGCCCTGAGGTATAAATAGAATAATCTTGGAAAATGTCTTTTAGGGAACCTTTCACATAAGCCAGAACACAAAAGACTTTCCACTGTTATCTTTTCCTGTTAGCATTTAGTGAATAGAAAATTTGTTGTGCCAACGAAGGCACTCCTGGCTGCTGGTTACTGAAACCTATACCAATGATTGTTAAGAAAGACAATTCAAAATGTAGGATCAGTTTCTAGCCAGCCCGTGAAAAGGTGAATCTTTCAACGGTTTTACCCACTTTGTCGTGTTAATATATACTGATGACTCTGTAATATTCTCTGGACTCGGGCAGACATGGCTGTGGCAGCATGCTTGTGCATTTTCCCATTCTTGCTGATTCTGTAATATTTCCTTGGACTCGGCAGACATGGCTCTAGCAACATGCTTGTCCGCTTCCTACTTTTGCCTTTTTGAATATATGCCGAATAAAACTTTCTTTTATCATCATGGAAGGCCCATTAGGGGGAAGCCTCGAAGACCTACTGATATTATCACATCATGGTTTTTCATTCTCATGGGAATTACACAAGATGAACAGATTCTGATATTGTCTACTGGAAGGATCTGGGTGTACCTTCCCAAAAGAGAAGCTGTAGATTTGCAACAAAGAAGAGATCATATTACCAGAGGGTATTCATTGGTTGATTTTTGGAAGTAGATCGCCAAGCCTCCTAGCCTGTCTACCCACAGTCTCAGCATTGCACACAAGCAGTATTGCCTTGTGCATATGTGTGACCTAATCGTATGAGCCACTAGTGCTAAGACTGGGGAAAGGTCTAGGAATCCTTGATAAAGACCTTTATCTTGACAGTGCTGTCAAAGAAAAAAATAACAGACATCATACTTTGATTTTAAGGTTCTCTTACCCACAAAACGAAATATTCACTGTAAAGAAATCTCTGAATAACAGCTTCAGAACAGAGGTATGATTTAGGAAATAATATTGGAGTCATTATTCCCTGTCCTCGAGCATAGAGAATATGACCCAGCTGGAGCTGAGCTCACAAGGACTGACAGGGATACATCAACTGGGCCCTGAGATATAAAGACAATAGATACGATAACCTTGGAAAATATCTTTTAGGGAAACTTTCATGTAAACCAATCTAACAGAACACAAAAGACTTTCCACTCTTATCTTTTTCTATTAGCATTTAGTGAATAGAAAATTTGTTGGACCAATGAAGACCCTCCAGACTGAAGCCTGTACCAATGATTGTTAAGAAAGACATTTCAAAATGCAGGATCACAGTTTCTAGCCAATCTGTGGAAAGGTGAAGCTTTCAATGGTTTTGCCCATTTGTAATGTTAATGTGTATACTGATGATTCTGTAACATTCCTTGGACTCGGATAGACATGGCTCTAGCAGCATGCTTGTCCATTTCCCACTTTTGCCTTTTTGAATATATGCCAAATAAAACTTTCTTTTTGCTTTACTAAACTTTGTGATGTTTTTACCCTACAACAGGTACCTGGACTATTTAGGGTGGCCGCCCTAGGAGCAAGCCCAACTCCATTTTGTTACAAACTCCTGCTTTTGCATTCCTGAGAATGTACCTTTGACTTCTTCCCATTCATGTGCATATGGACTTGGGCCTCTGGCTGGGTGGAACTAACAGACATTGTGGCTACACCTTAGCAAGCCTGGGCAAGTCCAGGAGAGTCCAGGGAGGGTCAGAATCTTGCTGGGAGGTTCCTGATTCTGCCCTATAACAATCCTTGGGAAACAGCAGCCCCTTGGATTCACTATGTGTGGGCTAATATCTCCCTATTTGAATGTTTCTGATGCTTTCAATAAATCTCTTTGTTTTACTTTAGCAGAGTCAGAGTTTCAACATCCCTCACCAAAATTAATCCTGCCAGAGGCTTTCCTTTCATCCAACGTTGCTAACCCTTTATTTCCTTTTTGAAGCCAGGCTTGTTGTTGTGTTGTTAGGTGCCATTGAGTAGGTTCCAACTCATAGTGACCCCTATGTACAATAGTACAAAACACTGTTTGGTCCTGCACCATCCTCAGAATTGTTGCTATGTTTGAGCCCATTGTTGCAGCCACTGTGTCAATCCATCTCGTTGAAAGTCTTTCTCTTTTTCACTGTCCCTCTATTTACCAAACATGATGTCCTTCTCCAGGGACTGGACCAAAGTACATGACATGAAGTCTCACCATCCTCACTTCTAAGGAGTATTCTGGTTGTACTTCTTCCAAGACAGATAAGTTTGTTCTTCTGGCAATCCATGGCATATTTAATATTTTCACCAACACACTAATTCAAATGCATCAATTCTTCTTCTGTCTTCCTTATTCATTGTCCAGTTTTCACATGCATATGAGGCGATTGAAAAGACCATGGCTTGAGTCAGGCACACCTTAGTCCTCAGAGTGACATATTTGCTTTTTAACACTTTAAAGAGGTCCTTTGCAGCAGATTTGCCCAATGCAATGCGTCATTTCATTTTTTAACTGCTGCTTCCATGGGTGTTGATTGTGGATCCTAGTAAAAAGAAATCCTTGATAACTTCAATATTTTCTAATTCTATCATGAGGAGACCTCAAAATTTGAATTTCAAAAGATATGGCTGGGTGGAGGGCCAGAGGCCATCTTGTGACCTAATATCAGTTGATCTCAGTAAAAGGAGGAGGGCAGGGTTCAACCAATCATGTTGTGGAATCAAATTTATATTAAAACTAGATATTTTACTTTTATGTCAAGAGGGCTTCTCTTATCCACCAACAAAAAAGTTCTGACCCAAAATTAATCTGTCAGCGTATTTTCTCTCTCTCTCTCTCACCCAAAATGGATGTTCCAAAGAGCAGACCATAACAAAACCATTAACCTGTGATTAAATTAGAAAGACTCAATTCATTTGAATTTCTGGAGGTCTCAAGACTGCAGGTGGGTGAAGGGGGGAATCTTCCATGAAGTTACCTTTTTAATATTAACTCAGTAGTTATTAAACACTTCACCATGGAAACCTGAATTCTTCAAGCAAAAGTTACTTAAGTCTCTGGGAATTACCCATTCTCTAGAAGGGGCTTCCTGTTGTGTAAGAGAATGTTTCTCCAATTTGCAAATTGTTTATTAAATCATAGGGCAATCAAATATTGTGCTATTCTTTTAAATTAATACATGATTATAGTGTTAACAATGGTAAGACTAGCCAGTGGTTGATTTTCTGTATTTCTCCCCTCTCTTCTCTTTATGGAAACCCTGGTGGCATACTGATTAAGAGCTACATCTGCTAACCAAAAGTGTTGGCAGTTTGAATCCACCAGGCACTCCTTGGAAACTCTATGGGGTCGTTCTACTCTGTTCTATAGGGTCACTATGAGTAGGAATTGACTCGATGGCAATGGGGTTTTTTTCCTTCTCTTTATAAGCCTCATTGTACCCAGCTTACTTCAAGCCATTTTCTTTTTGTGGAATCAAAATGGTCTCCCTATATGTATATACAATAACTGCTCAGAATACACCTTATGTTTCAATTTCATTGAGTTTTGGTTATTTTTAACAGTACACAGTCTCTTCTTCCCAGCCATGTTTTGCCTGTATCACCTCTGGCAGTCTTCCAAACAGACTTTTGCTGATCTTCCATCCTCACCACTGGTCAATACTGCACCTCGAACCTTTCTTCTGCTTAAATGCTGCCTCTGGTCAGTCACTGATTTTTTTTTTTTATTAAGCTTCAAGTGAACATTTACCATTCCAATCAGTCTGTCACATGTAGGTTTACATACATCTTACTCCCTTCTCCCACTTGCTCTCCCCCTATTGAGTCAGCCCTTACAGTCTCTCATTTCGTGCCAATTTTACCTTCTTCCCTCTCTCTCTATCTTCCCATCCCCCCTCCAGTCAAGAGTTGCCAACACACTCTCCCGTGTCCACCTGATTTAATTAGCTCACTCTTCATCAGTATCTCTCTCCCCCCCACTGACCAGTCCTTTTCATGCCTGATGATTTGTCTTCGGGGATGGTTCCTATCCTGTGCCATCAGAAGTTCTGGGGAGCATTGTCTCTGGGATTCCTCTAGTCGCAATCATACCATTAGGTGTGGTCTTTTAATGAGAATTTGGGGTCTGCATCCCATTGGTCTCCCGCTCCCTCAGGAGTTGTCTGTTGTGTTCCCTGACAGGGCAGACATCGATTGTGGCCGGGCACCAACTAGTTCTTCTGGTCTCAGGATATTGTAGGTCTCTGGTTCAAGTGGCCCTTTCTGTCTCTTGGGTTCTTAGTTGTCGTGTGACCTTGGTGTTCTTCCTTTGCCTTTGCTCCCGGTGGGTTGAGACCAATTAATGTATTTTAGATGGCTGCTTGTTGGAATTTAGGACCCCAGGTGCCTCAATTCAAAGTGGGATGCAGAGTGTTTTCATAATAGAATTGTTTTGCCCATTGATTTAGAAGTCCTCTCAAACCAAGTTCCCCAGACCCCAGCCCCTGCTTCGCTATCCTTTGAAGCTTTCATTTTATCTCGGAAACCTCTTTACTTTTAATCCTGTCCAATTAGGCTGACCTTCCTTGTTTTGAGTGTTGTCTTTCCCTTCACCCAAAGCAGTTCCCATCTACAGATTGATCAATAAAAAGCCCTCTCCCTCCCTCCCTCCCTCCCTCCCCCCTTTGTAACCACAAAAGTATGTGTTCTTTTCCGTTTTTTCTATTTCTCAAGATCTTATAATAGTGGTCTTATACAATATTTGTCCTTTTGCAACTGACTCATTTCGCTCAGCATAATGCCTTCCAGATTCCTCCATGTTATGAAATGTTTCAGAGATTCGTCACTGTTCTTTATCGATGCGTAGTATTCCATTGTGTGAATATACCACAATTTATTTACCCATTCGTCCGTTGATGGACATCTTGGTTGCTTCCAGCTTTTTGCTATTGTAAACAGAGCTGCAATAAACATGGGTGTGCATATATCTGTTTGTGTGAAGGGTCTTGTATTTTTAGGGTATATTCCGAGGAGTGGGATTTCTGGGTTGTATGGTAGTTCTATTTCTAACTGTTTAAGATAACGCCAGATGGATTTCCAAAGTGGTTGTACCATTTTACAATCCCACCAGCAGTGTATGAGAGTTCCAGTCTCTCCGCAGCCTCTCCAACATTTATTATTTTGTGATTTTTGAATTAATGCCAGTCTAGTTGGTGTCAGATGGAATCTCATCGTAGTTTTAATTTGCATTTCTCTAATGACTAATGATCGAGAGCATTTTCTCATGTATCTGTTGGCTGCCTGAATATCTTCCTTAGTGAAATGTGTGTTCATATCCTTTGCCCACTTTTTGATTGGGTTGTTTGTCTTTTTGTGGTTGAGTTTTGACAGAATCATGTAGATTTTAGAGATCAGGCGCTGGTCTGAGATGTCATAGCTGAATATTCTTTCCCAGTCTGTAGGTGGTCTTTTTACTCTTTTGGTGAAGTCTTTAGATGAGCATAGGTGTTTGATTTTTAGGAGCTCCCAGTTATCGGGTTTCTCTTCATCATTTTTGGTAATGTTTTGTATTCTGTTTATGCCCTGTATTAGGGCTCCTAGGGTAGATCCTATTTTTTCTTCCATGATTTTTATCGTTTTAGTCTTTATGTTTAGGTCTTTGATCCACTTGGAGTTAGTTTTTGTGCATGGTGTGAGGTATGGGTCCTGTTTCATTCTTTTGCAAATGGATATCCAGGTATGCCAGCACCATTTGTTAAAAAGACTATTATTTCCCCAATTGACTGACACTGGTCCTTTGTCAAATATCAGCTGCTCATACATGGATGGATTTATATCTGGATTCTCAATTCTGTTCCATTGGTCTATGTGCCTGTTGTTGTACCAGTACCAGGCTGTTTTGACTACTGTAGCTATATAATAGGTTCTGAAATCAGGTAGGGTGAGGCCTCCCACTTTCTTCTTCTTTTTCAGTAATGTTTTGCTTATCCGGGGGTTCTTTCCTTTCCATATGAAATTAGTGATTTGTTTCTCTATTCCCTTAAAGTATGCCATTGGTATTTGGATTGAAAGTGCGTTGTATGTATAAATGGCTTTTGGTAGAATAGACATTTTTACTATGTTAAGTCTTCCTATCCATGAGCAGGGTATGTTTTTCCATTTAAGTGTGTCCTTTTGAATTTCTTGTAGCAGAGTTTTATAGTTTTCTTTGTATAGGTCTTTTACATCCTTGGTAAGATTTATTCCTAAGTATTTTATCTTCTTGGGGGCTACTGTGAATGGTATTGATTTGGTGATTTCCTCTTCGGTGTTCTTTTTGTTGATGTAGAGGAATCCAAGTGATTTTTGTATGTTTATTTTATATCCTGAGACTCTTCCAAACTCTTCTATTAGTTTCAGTAGTTTTCTGGAGGATTTCTTAGGGTTTTCCATGTATACGATCATGTCGTCTGCAAATAGTGATAGCTTTACTTCCTCCTTACCAATCTGGATACCCTTTATTTCTTTGTCTAGCCTAATTGCCCTGGCTAGGACTTCAAGTACGATGTTGAATAAGAGCGGTGATAAAGGGCATCCTTGTCTGGTTCCCGTTCTCAAGGGAAATGCTTTCAGGTTCTCTCCATTTAGAGTGATATTGGCCGTTGGCTTTGCATATATGCCCTTTATTATGTTGAGGAATTTTCCTTCAATTCCTATTTTGGTGAGAGTTTTTATCATAAATGGGTGTTGGACTTTGTCAAATGCCTTTTCTGCATCAATTGATAAGATCATGTGGTTTTTGTCTTTTGTTTTATTTATGTGATGGATTACATTAATGGTTTTTCTGATATTAAACCAGCCTTGCATACCTGGTATAAATCCCACTTGATCAGGGTGAATTATTTTTTTGATGTGTTGTTGGATTCTATTGGCTAGAATTTTATTAAGGATTTTTGCATCGATGTTCATGAGGGATATAGGTCTAAAATTTTCTTTTTTTGTAATGTCTTTACCTGGTGTTGGTATCAGGGAGATGGTAGCTTCATAGAATGAGTTGGGTAGTATTCCGTCTTTTTCTATACTTTGAAATACCTTCAATAGTAATGGTGTTAAGTCTTCTCTGAAGGTTTGGTAGAACTCTGCAGTGAAGCCATCTGGGCCAGGACTTTTTTTTGTTGGGAGTTTTTTGATTACCGTTTCAATCTCTTTTTTTGTTATGGGTCTATTTAGTTGTTCTACTTCTGAATGTGTTAGTTTAGGTAAGTAGTATTGTTCCAAGAATTTATCCATTTCTTCTAGGTTTTCAAATTTGTTAGAGCACAGTTTTATGTAGTAATCTGATATGATTCTTTTGATTTCATTTGGTTCTGTTGTGATGTGGTCCTTCTCGTTTCTTATTCGGGTTATTTGTTTCCTTTCCTGTTTTTCTTTAGTCAGTCTAGCCAATGGTTTATCAATTTTGTTAATTTTTTCAAAGAACCAGCTTTTGGCTTTGTTAATTCTTTCAATTGTTTTTCTGTTCTCTAATTCATTTAGTTCAGCTCTAATTTTTATTATTTGTTTTCTTCGGTTGCCTGATGGATTCTTTTGTTGCTCACTTTCTATTTGCTCAAGTTGTCGGGACAGTTCTCTGATTTTGGCTCTTTCTTCTTTTTGTATGTGTGCATTTATCGATATAAATTGGCCTCTGAGCACTGCTTTTGCTGTGTCCCAGAGGTTTTGATAGGAAGTATTTTCATTCTCGTTGCTTTCTAAGAATTTCCTTATTCCCTCCTTGATGTCTTCTATAACCCAGTCTTTTTTCAGGAGGGTATTGTTCATTTTCCAAGTATTTGATTTCTTTTCCCTAGTTTTTCTGTTATTGATTTCTAGCTTCATTGCCTTGTGGTCTGAGAAGATGCTTTGTAATATTTTGATGTTTTGGATTCTGCAAAGATTTGTTTTATGCCCTAATATGTGGTCTATTCTAGAGAATGTTCCATGTGCGCTAGAAAAAAAAGTATATTTTGCAGCAGTTGGGTGGAGAGTTCTGTATAAGTCAATGAGGTCAAGTTGGTTGATTGTTGTAAGTAGGTCTTCCGTGTCTCTATTGAGCTTCTTACTGGATGTCCTGTCCTTCTCCGAAAGTGGTGTGTTGAAGTCTCCTACTATATATGTGGAGGTGTCTATCTCACTTTTCAATTCTGTTAAAATTTGATTTCTGTATCTTGCAGCCCTGTCATTAGGTGCGTAAATATTTAATATGGTTATGTCTTCCTGATCAATTGTCCCTTTTATCATTATATAGTGTCCTTCTTTATCCTTTGTGGCGGATTTAAGTCTAAAGACTATTTTGTCAGAAATTAATATTGCTACTCCTCTTCTTTTTTGCTTATTGTTTGCTTGATATATTTTTTTCCATCCTTTGAGTTTTAGTTTGTTTGTGTCTGTAAGTCTAAGGTGTGTCTCTTGTAGGCAGCATATAGATGGATCGTGTTTTTTTATCCAGTCCGTGACTCTCTGTCTCTTTATTGGTGCATTTAGTCCATTTACATTCAGCGTAATTATAGATAAGTAAGTTTTTAGTGCTGTCATTTTGATGCCTTTTCATGTGTGTTGTTGGCCATTTCATTTTTCCACATGCTTTTTTGTGCTGAGACGTTTTTCTTAGTAGCTTGTGAGATCCTCATTTTCAGAATGTTTAACTTTGTGTTTATTGAGTCGTTACGTTTTTCTTGGCTTTTTTCTTGAGTTATGGAATTGATATTCCTTTTTGTGGTTACCTTTTTATTTACCCCTATTTTTCTAAGTAAAAACCTAACTTGTATCCTTCTATTTCGCCTTGTATCACTCTCCATCTGGCAGTTCAATGCCTCCTATATTTAGTCCCTCTTTTTGATTATTTTGATCGTTTATCTATTGATTTCCATGATTTCCTGTTGTGTGTATTATTTTGTTTATTTATTTATTTTTTAGAATTAGTCTTAATTTGTTTGTTTTTGTGCTTTCCCTGTTTGAGTTGCGTTGATATCAGGACGTTCTGTTTTGTGACCTTGTATTGTGCTGGTACCTGATATTATTGGTCATCCGGCCAAACAATCTCCTTTAGCATTTCTTGCAGTCTTGGTTTAGTTTTTGCAAATTCTCTAAACTTGTGTTTATCTGTAAATATCTTAATTTCTCCTTCATATTTCAGAGAGAGTTTTGCTGGATATATGATCCTTGGTTGGCAGTTTTTCTCATTTAGTGCTCTGTATATGTCGTCCCATTCCCTTCTTGCCTGCATGGTTTCTGCTGAGTAGTCTGAACTTATTCTTATTGATTCTCCCTTGAAGGAAACCTTTCTTTTCTCCCTGGCTGCTTTTAAAATTTTCTGTTTGTCTTTGGTTTTGGCAAGTTTGATGATGATGTGTCTTGGTGTTTTTCTTTTTGGATCAATCTTAAATGGGGTTCGATGAGCATCTTGGATAGATATCCTTTCTTCTTTCATGATGTCAGGGACGTTTTGTGTCAGGAGTTCTTCAACTATTTTCTCTGTGTTTTCTGTCCCCCCTCCCTGTTCTGGGACTCCAATTACTCGTAAGTTATCCTTCTTGATAGAGTCCCACATGATTCTTAGGGTTTCTTCATTTTTTTTAATTCTTTTATCTGATTTTTTTTCAGCTATGTTGGTGTTGTTTCCCTGGTCCTCCAGAAGTCCCAGTCTACATTCTAATTGCTCGAGTCTGCTCCTCTGACTTTCTATTGCGTTGTCAAATTCTGTAATTTTATTGTTAATCTTTTGGATTTCTACATGCTGTCTCTCTATGGATTCTTGCAACTTGTTAATTTTTCCACTATGTTCTTGAATAATCTTTTTGAGTTCTTCAACAGTTTTATCAGTGTGTTCCTTGGCTTTTTCTGCATTTATCCTAATTTCATTTGTGATATCTTTAAGCATTCTGTAAATTAGTTTTTTATATTCTGTATCTGATAATTCCAGGATTGTATCTTCATTTGGGAAAGATTTTGATTCTTTTGTTTGGGGGGTTGGAGAAGCTGTCATGGTCTGTTTCTTTATGTGGTTTGATATGGACTGCTGTCTCCGAGCCATCACTGGGAAACTGGATTTTCCAAGTAGTCAGCTGGTGCGCTGGCTCCTAGTTCTGAAAACAGTCGCTGTCTGCCCGTATTTGTTCGTCCTCCGTCTCTAAGTCTGTGCTTGTTGTTCAGAGTTCGTAGATTGTTATGTATGTGATCGATTCCCTTGTTTTTCCGAGTCTTTGTTGCAAGAGGGATCCGCGGGAGCGTCCACCTAGTCCGCCATCTTGGCCCCCCCAGTCACTGATTTTTAATCTGACAAAGATGTCAAAACAATTTGCTACCCTGAAACATTCAGAGGGCTAAGAGACTGAGCCTTTAGGAAAAAAAACTTTTTTAATTATAAATAAAACACAGGATAATTTATGTAAACTAAGAAAATGCAAATAAAACAGAAGAGTTATTACCTACAGTGTCACACTCAAGAATACCACTTAATATGTGGCATATTTTCCTTCAAGGCTTTTGCTAGCATTGTTAAAAACTCCTGGCCCATATTAAGCATCAATAAGTGTAAGTTTTTCTTATGTCTCTTGACTTCTTTCTGCTTTTATCACTTCTTCCTCGCTCCTTCTTACCGCCTTATCTCTCTCTCCCTGTCCCCAACAGTCTCACATCCCACCCAGTGTTGCAAGCTGAGCTCTCTGGACTGTTTGGTCCTGGGATCAGGAACCCTGGGTCGTCCGCTGTGCTCCTCCCAGTAGGGTATTCCTGCTTAATGAAGTGACTTCTATGAAGCTCCTCTAAAACCCAAATCTTATTATTTTTTTTTAAGTAAAGAATATACAAAATGAAGAATACATTTCAGGGATGACTGACTGGAAACAGGGGTGCCTACTGGGATTTTGACTGAGTTTAGGGGTGCATGGGGGAACACTTGACTGCAGGAGCTCACTCGAAGTCAGACCCTAACACCAGAAAAAGGCTACAGTTGACTGATCTCTCTGATCCTGAGGGGAAAGGAGTGAGAAAAAGTGGGGGGTAAGAGCGTTTACACACTGACCATTGATGCTCCGACACAGGATTCAAACTATCCTCATGCTCCAGCAGCAAAGCCCTGCCGCCTCAGTCGTAAAGCCCTGCCCAAGAACCAAGCCGCCTGAGCTCAAACAACAGCGCGCAGGAAGGGGGTGAGGCTTGCGGGGACTTGGAAATTCCCTGCACCTGCGCATAACTTGGGTGTGAACGATTCTCTAGGACCAATCAGAGCCCAGGAAGATCCTCGATTCCTGTTTGCTTTACTCCGGAGCTAAAGTCCGCCCTGGCCGAGGCGGTCCTGAGGCCAATTCAAAGTGGACAAACAGGTGGGGAGAGGGACTGAAAACCACCATGGAGGCCGCGGGCCAGGTGGATGTCAAACTGGAGAGTGGGTGTCTGCTGGAGGACAGTGTTGTCAGAATCCCCTCTATGTCAGGGATGGTGTTGGTCTCTCCCACTCTCAGTCCTACAGTTCACCAGTCCAGCGCAGCCCCTCCCTCCAGTGGACTGTTCCATTCTTGTGTTGGCCTACAGAACACCACTGGTCCACTCCATCCTCACCTCGATTCCCTATCAGTTACTCAGCGGGATTTTCCATCCACATCAACCTTCATGCCCTCTGGACCATCCCTCCCTGTGTCCCTGAAGTCCTCAACTAATAGGTTCTTGTCAAGCAGACCAGCGAATTGAAGTCAGCCAGACACAAAGGAACAGAAAGTTTTATTCACAGTTTGCTAACTGGGAGATAGGCACACAGCCCTTAAAAAATGGCGACGGCTGGCTACTGCCACCCCAGGAAGGTCACACAGCAGGTAGATTCGGAGTCAGTGTGCCTAGCGAGAAGGAACTTGTGGATCTGACCAATCATGGTGAAGTGCTGTAAAAGTCGCAACAAAAGTGCAGCAAGAGTAGACTTTTCTGAAAAACAACTATTATGGGATGGTTAATAACCCTTTCATGACTGCCTGCATCATCCCCTCCCTAGCATCCTGAAATGAATTATCCCAAACCCTGAATAACTTGTAGAAAACAAAGGCCTACGTTCCAGTCCTTGCCTCCCTGAATATCTTGTAGAAAATAAAGGCCAAAGTTCCAGTCCCTGCCTTAGAATTTCATCCTGGTATGTGGTCCACAGCTCCTCACATGGTATTTAAGCCCCAGATCCATGAGAGGAACCCAGAGATCCTGCACCAAGGCAGTCAAGCTTGAGGGCTTTTGCAATGGCTGGACCCTTTGTCTAGTCCATCCTTCACACAGACCTGCACATGACTCATTGCCCACCCTTTTTCAGGGCTTTGGGCTTTGTTCAAACTTCACTTCATCTGAGGTCCTTCCATGATCACCCCAAATAAAATATGCAATACCCCATATGATCCCTTGCTATCCCCTTAAGCATGCAGAAATCCATCCTCCTTCGGCTGATCCCAAAGCACCTGGCCCTTACTGTAGTGCTGAGGGTAGAGGAAGAGGAGAAAGTGCAGAGAGCCCCACTCACCTTTCTGACATGCTTCCATCATTTTCAATGTCACCCAGGCCTGCTATTTCCACCTTGAATGGCTCTTAGTTATCTAGTGCTGCTATAGCAAAAATACCCCAAGTGGATGGCCTTTAACAAACAGAAATTTATTCTCTCACAGTTTAGGAAGCTAGAAGTCCGAATTCAAGGCACCAGCTCTAGGGGAAGGCTTTCTCTCTGTGTGGGCTCTGGGGGAAAGTCCTTGTCTTCTTTCAACATCTGTGGGCCTGGTGTTCTTTGGAGCTCTCAATGTGCCTTGGCATCAATCTTCCCCTGGGTCTAAGAGGTTCTCAGTGCAGGGACCCTGGATCCAAAGGATGTGGTCTGCTCCTGGCTCTTCTTTCTTGGTGGTAGTATGTCCCTTCCTCTCTGCTCACTTCTCTCAAAAGAAAAAAGGTGATTCAAGCAACGGCATGACTAGAATAAGGCAGTGAGTAAGGGTGGTGATGTAAGTAAGACAGTGACACCCCACACTAATCCTGCCTCATAGAGGTTTTAGGATTTAGAACACATAGAACGGAGGATAGTTCATAATATCACAAAACAGAGGACAATTACATCAGATCACAAAATGGAGGATAATTACATACTACTGGGAATCATGGCCTAGCCAAGCTGACACATATTTTGGGGGGACACAATTCAATCCATGACATTCCAGCCTTTGGCCCCCTTAAATACATGTCTTTGCCATATGTAAAACACATTCACCCCATCATATCATACCAAAAGTCTTAAATCAATTCCAAGTCCAAAATATCCTTCGGTTCCAGTTGGAGTTTTGAGCATCCATAAGCCAAGTCCAGTCCAGAGCAAGTCATCAAATTGCAGCAATCTATACCAACTCACAGAGTCAAACATCTTTCTCTTCATTCAGTTGGATTCTGGTCAGCTCATCCCTAGCCACTGTGGGCTAGGTCAATGGATGCCAGATGTGGGCTCAGGAGTCCGCCACCTCCCCACACTTCAGACCAGCCAGCACCTTCTCCCTCTCTCTGTCATCCCTAGCCCCCATGGGATAGGTCTACGAGCACCAATTGTAGGCTCAGGAGTCCACGCAACTCCCTGCACTTCAGACCAGTCAGCTCTTTCTCTCTCTGTCTCATCCCTAGCCTCACTGGGCTAGGTCAACAGGTGCCAGTGGACTATATCCAAACTCAGCCTATCCCTTCATTGCTGTGCCTCCCCCACTTCCACTCACCAAGTGGACCCAGGTGGTCACCACAAGCGAGCATACTAGTTACTCGCTGGCTCCCTTTAACTTCCAGTCCTAGAAAGGGGTTCTTCTTATAGTCACTGATATTTCCTGCCTCAATGTATCCTAAGAAAAACCTCTTCCTCAAAATTCAAAAAGTCAAAATTCCTCTTCATCTGTGATCCTGTGAAGTCTAGACTACAAGTTATCTGTTTCTAAAGTATGATGGTGGAACAGGCACAAGGTAGACATTTCCATTACAAATGGAAGAAATTGGAGGGGAAGAAGGGATAGTGGGCACCAAGCAAATCCAAAACCCAGAGAAAAATTTACACTAGGTCTCAAGACTTGAAAATAACCTAGAGACCGTCTAGACAGTGGCCCTGCCCTGCAGACTCTGAGTGTTGGCCATGCTCTCTGGATTCTGGGTGGAAGCCCTTCAGCTCCACCTTCCAGGCCCACTGGAAGAGCAATTCTGTTTCCTTGGCTATGAGTGGCCCCATTCTCCCTGTCCATCTGAGTGGCGACTCCACTCCTCAGCCCTGGAAGACACCATTCTTCTGCCCCTTGGGCATGGAAGCCTTGCTCCCTCTGCTTTGGGTGGTGGTGGCCCCATCACCCTGGCGATGGCAGCCCCACACACTTAGAACCGTGTTGGCAAAGATTTGACTCTTTGAAATCTTGGAGGCTCTGTCTGCACTCTTTGAAACCCAGCAGGCTGTGGTTCTACGCTTTGAAATCGAGGCAGCCCTACTTCCTATGCTCCTTCCAACAGCTCTGCTGATCTATGAGTTGTTCCAGGGATGGTCCTTTTCCTTTCTTGGAGGACAACAGACATAGCTCCTTTGACCTGTTTCCTGCCTGTAGAATCCCAAGAGGCAGACAGCGTTCTTTTCTTTCATTCTTTCTCTGTCCCCTTCAGTCTAAGCTCATGGGCTTTCTGCTGTGGTTGTTGGTTAGATCCATCAGTCATGGGCTTAATCTCTTTAACAAAAGATTGTGTAGCCACATCCTTGGTACACATTCTAGGACATGTGTCCTTAGTTTGTACAACAGAATATTCCAAAAGTTTCATTTTGCACAGCTCATTTTTAAGTCCACCTCTTTCCTCTCGCATTTTACTATAAGTGGAGAAACCACACAGCCCCTTTAAGATCTTGCTTAGATATCTTATTAGCCAGACATTCAAGTTCATCATTTACATGTTCTACCTTCCACCAAATATTTGAACAAATTTCAGACAAGTTCTTTGCCACTGCATAAAAAGCATTGCCCTTTCTCCATTGTCAATCATGTGTTCATCATTTTCTTATAAAGCCTCACAAGAAGCACATCTAATGTCCACATTTATAGCAACATTCTGTTTCTGGTGCCATATGTATTCTCCAGGACGATACTTTCTCTATAGCTCTACTCACTTCCTTCTGAGCCTTCCTCAGAATTGCCTTTGATGTTCATAATTCCACCAACAGACTCTTCAAGGAAATCTGGGCTTTTACTGTTAGGCACCTTAAAACTCTTCCAGTCTCTGAAAACATTCTCCTTGAGAACCAGAAAAAGACAAGGATGCCCTTTATCACCATTCCTATTTAACATTGTGCTGGAAGTCCTAGCTAGAATGATAAGGCAAGAAAAATAAATAAAGGGCATCCAGATTGGTAAGGAAGAATAAAACTGTCCCTTTTAGTGGATGATACGATACTACACATAGAGAACCTTAAAGACTCCACAAGAAAACAACTGGAACTAATAGAAAGATTCAGCAGAGTAGCAGGATACAAGATCAACATACAAAAAATCAGTTGGGTTCCTATACAGCAATAAAAAGAACTACAAAAAGGAAATCAGGAAAGCAATACCATTTATAATAAAAACCCACTGCCATCGAGTCTATTCTGACTCATAGCAACCCTATAGGACAGTGTAGAACTGCCCCATAGAGTTTCCAAGGATTTGAACTGCCAACCTCTTGGTTAGCAGCCATAGCACTTAACCACTAGGCCACCATAGCCCCTAAAAAAATAAAATACTTAGAAATAACTCTAACCAGGGACATAAAAGACCTATACAAAGAAAATTATAAAACACTACCACAAGAAACCAAAAGAGATCTACATAAATGGAAAAAAATACCACGTTCATGGATAGGTAGACTCAATATTGTGAAAATGTCAATCCTACCCAACGTAATCTACAAATACAATGCATTGCCGATCCAAATGCCAAGAGCATTCTTTAACAAGATGGAAAGACTAATCATTAACTTTATATGGAAAGGGAAGAGTCCACAGATTAGTAAAGCACTATTGAAGAAGAAGAATAAAATAGGAGGACTTGCACTACCTGACCTCAGAACCTGCTATACAGCTACAGTAGTCAAAACAGCCTGATACTGGCACAACAAAAGACACATTGACAAACGGAACAGAATTGAGAACCCAGATGTAAATCCATCCACCTACCGTCACCTGACCTTCAACAAAATCCCAAAGTCCATCAAATGGGGAAAAGACAGTCTTTTAAACAAATGGTGCTGGCAAAACTGGATGTCCATCTGCAAAAAAAAAAAAATGAAACAGGACCCATACCTCACACCATACAAAAAAACTACTTACAAATGGATCAAAGACCTAAATATAAAACCAAAAACTATAAAGATCATAGAAGAAAAAAAAGGATCAGTGCTGGAGGCCTTAATACACAGCATTAACAGGATACAAACCATAACTAACAATACACAAACACCAGAAGATAAGCTAGATAACCAGAATCTTCTAAAAATTAAACACTTATGCCCATCAAAAGACGTCACCAAAAGAGTAAAAAGAGAACCTGCAGACTGGGAAAAAAAATTTTGGCTATGACAAATCCAACAAAGGTCTAATCTCTAAAATCTATAGGAAAATCCAACACCTCTACAACAAAAAGACAAATGATCCCGTTAAAAAATGGACAAAGATGCTTCACCAAAGGAAGATATTCAGGTGGCCAACAGACGCATGAGGAAATGCTTGCCGTCACTAGCCATTAGAGAAATTGCAAATCAAAACCACAATGAGATGCCATCTCACCCCAACATTACTACACAAATGTCGGAGGGGAGGGCGGAGCCAAGATGGCGGACTAGGCAGACGCTACCTCGGATCCCTCTTACAACAAAGACACGGAAAAACAAGTGAATCGATCACATACATAACAATCTACGAACCCTGAACAACAAACACAGATTTAGAGACGGAGAACGAACTAATACGGGGAAGCAGCGATTGTTTTCAGAGCCTGGAGCCAGCGTACCAGTCAGGTACAGCACAAGCACAGAGAGCTGCTCCACCCCCCTGAACTAACCCCAGGAGGGGGACCAGACGGTTCCGCAGGCGGCGTGGGACGCAGCCGGTAGAAGAAATCCCCGGGAGGCAGTGACTGCTCTTGGAATGGGGAGAGCAGCATCCCAGCCGGGGAACCATCCTGCCGGGATTTGGACTGGACGCAGGTACGGCATAAACACGGAGAGCTGCTCCACCCCCCTGAACTAACCCCGGGAGGGGGCCCAGTTGGGTCGCGCGGACGGCGTGGGACGCAGCCGGTAGGAGAAGTCCCCGGGAGGCAGCGACTGGTATTGGAGCGGGGAGAACAGCGTCCCAGCCGGGACACTCGGTCATGGCACAAGCACGGGGAGCTGCTCCACCCAACTGAACTAACCACGGGAGACGGCCAAACTGGTTTGTGGGGGCGGCACGGCAACGCGGCTAGAAGGACGAGAAGTCCCCGGGAGGCAGCGACTGATTTTGGAGTCGAGAGTGCACCATCCCAGTAGGGGAGCCTTGACGCTGGGCGTGGGGCTGGAAGCAGAGGATCTGACCTTGACTCCAGCGGGCCAGACCCCCCAGGGGCAATCTCCACACAGCCAGCACACATAGGCAATGCGCCCCGTGGGAATCTCAGATATAATAGTCATTCCAAGCAAGACAAGCAACTCTGGCTATATTCTGAGGTGCTACTCTCCTATCTCTCTGTTCCCTCCCCCACCCTCCCCAGGCGGCTTCATTAACATCCGAATAGCCTGAGCCAGAGGGAGAACTCTGATAGGGATCTGACTGCATTTTTTTTTAGCGGATTTTCTGGAAAAACTAGTTTCCCAGTGATGGCTCGGAGACAACAATCCATATCAAACCACTTAAAGAAGCAGACCATGACAGCTTCTACAACCCCCCAAACAAAAGAATCAAAATCTTTCCCAAATGAAGATACAATCCTGGAATTATCAGATACAGAATATACAAAAACTAATTTACAGAATGCTTCAGGACATCACAAATGAAATAAGGCAAACTGCAGAAAAAGCCAAGGAACACACTGATAAAACTGTTGAAGAACTCAAAAAGATTATTCAAGAACATAGTGGAAAAATTAATAAGTTGCAAGAATCCACAGAGAGACAGCATGTAGAAATCCAAAAGATTAACAATAAAATTACAGAATTAGACAACGCAATAGGAAGTCAGAGGAGCAGACTCGAGCAATTAGAATGTAGACTGGGACATCTGGAGGACCAGGGAATCAACACCAACATAGCTGAAAAAAAATCAGATAAGAGAATTTAAAAAAATGAAGAAACCCTAAGAATCATGTGGGACTCCATCAAGAAGGATAACTTGCGTGTGATTGGAGTCCCAGAACAGGGAGGGAGGACAGAAAACACAGAGAAAATAGTTGAAGAACTCCTGACACAAAACTTCCCTGACATCATGAAAGACGAAAGGATATCTATCCAAGATGCTCATCGAACCCCATTTAAGATTGATCCAAAAAGAAAAACACCAAGACATATCATCATCAAACTTGCCAAAACCAAAGATAAACAGAAAATTTTAAAAGCAGCCAGGGAGAAAAGAAAGGTTTCCTTCAAGGGAGAATCAATAAGAATCAGTTCAGACTACTCAGCAGACACCATGCAGGCAAGAAGGGAATGGGACGACATATACAGAACACTGAAGGAGAAAAACTGCCAGCCAAGGATCATATATCCAGCAAAACTCTCTCTGAAATACGAAGGTGAAATTAAGATATTTACAGATAAACACAAGTTTAGAGAATTTGCAAAAACCAAACCAAAGCTACAAGAAATACTAAAGGATATTGTTTGGTCAGAGAACCAATAATATCAGATATCAGCACAACACAAGGTCACAAAACAGAACGTCCTGATATCAACTCAAATAGGGAAATCACAAAAACAAACAAATTAAGATTAATTAAAAAAAAAACACATAACAGGGAATCATGGAAGTCAATAGGTAAAAGATCACAATAATCAAAAAGAGGGACTAAATACAGGAGGCATTGAACTGCCATATGGAGAGTGATACAAGGCGATATAGAACAATACAAGTTAGGTTTTTACTTAGAAAAATAGGGGTAAATATTAAGGTAACCAGAAAAAGGTATAACAACTCTATAACTCAAGATAAAAGCCAAGAAAAACGTAATGACTCAACTAACATAAAGTCAAACACTATGAAAATGAGGATCTCACAATTTACTAAGAAAAACACCTCAGCACAAAAAAGTATGTGGAAAAATGAAATTGTCAACAACACACATAAAAAGGCATCAAAATGACAGCACTAAAAACTTATTTATCTATAATTACGCTGAATGTAAACGGACTAAATGCACCAGTAAAGAGACAGAGAGTCACAGACTGGATAAAGAAACACGATCCATCTATATGCTGCCTACAAGAGACACACCTTAGACTTAGAGACACAAACAAACTAAAACTCAAAGGATGGAAAAAAATATATCAAGCAAACAATAAGCAAAAAAGAAGAGGAGTAGCAATATTAATTTCTGACAAAATAGTCTTTAGACTTAAATCCACCACAAAGGATAAAGAAGAACACTATATAATGATAAAAGGGACAATTGATCAGGAAGACATAACCATATTAAATATTTATGCACCCAATGACAGGGCTGCAAGATACATAAATCAAATTTTAACAGAATTGAAAAGCGAGATAGACACCTCCACAATTATAGTAGGAGACTTCAACACACCACTTTCGGAGAAGGACAGGACATCCAGTAAGAAGCTAAATAGAGACACGGAAGACCTAATTACAACAATCAACCAACTTGACCTCATTGACTTACACAGAACTCTCCACCCAACTGCTGCAAAATATACTTTTTTTTCTAGCGCACATGGAACATTCTCTAGAATAGACCACATATTAGGTCATAAAACAAACCTTTGCAGAGTCCAAAACATCGAAATATTACAAAGCATCTTCTCAGACCACAAGGCAATAAAACTAGAAATCAATAACAGAAAAACTAGGGGAAAGAAATCAAATACTTGGAAAATGAACAATACCCTCCTGAAAAAAGACTGGGTTTTAGAAGACATCAAGGAGGGAATAAGGAAATTCTTAGAAAGCAACGAGAATGAAAATACTTCCTATCAAAACCTCTGGGACACAGCAAAAGCAGTGCTCAGAGGTCAATTTATATCGATAACTGCACACATACAAAAAAAAGAAAGAGCCAAAATCAGAGAACTGTCCCTACAACTTGAACAAATAGAAAGTGAGCAACAAAAGAACCCATCAGGCACCAGAAGAAAACAAATAATAAAAATTAGAGCTGAACTAAATGAATTAGAGAACAGAAAAACAATTGAAAGAATTAACAAAGCCAAAAGCTGGTTCTTTGAAAAAATTAACAAAATTGATAAACCATTGGCTAGACTGACTAAAGAAATACAGGAAAGGAAACAAATAACCCGAATGAGAAACAAGAAGGGCCACATCACAACAGACCCAAATGAAATTAAAACAATCATATCAGATTATTACGAAAAATTGTACTCTAACAAATTTGCAAACCTAGAAGAAATGTTTGAATTCTTGGAAAAACACTGCCTGCCTAAACTAACACATTCAGAAGTAGAACAACTAAATAGACCCATAACAAAAAAAGAGATTGAAACGGTAATCAAAAAACTCCCAACAAAAAAAAGCCCTGGCCCGGACGGCTTCACTGCAGAGTTCTACCAAACTTTCAGAGAAGAGTTAACACCACTACTTCTGAAGGTATTCCAAAGCATAGAAAATGACGGAATACTACCCAACTCATTCTATGAAGCCACCATCTCCCTGATACCAAAACCAGGTAAAGACATTACAAAAAAAGAAAATTATAGACCTATATCCCTCATGAACATAGATGCAAAAATCCTCAACAAAATTCTAGCCAATAGAATCCAACAACACATCAAAAAAATAATTCACCCTGATCAAGTGGGATTTATACCAGGTATGCAAGGCTGGTTTAATATCAGAAAAACCATTAATGTAATCCATCACATAAATAAAACAAAAGACAAAAACCACATGATCTTATCAATTGATGCAGAAAAGGCATTTGACAAAGTCCAACACCCATTTATGATAAAAACTCTCACCAAAATAGGAATTGAAGGAAAATTCCTCAACATAATAAAGGGCATCTATGCAATTTTTTTTTTTTTATGCAAAGCCAACAGCCAGTATCACTCTAAATGGAGAGAACCTGAAAGCATTTCCCTTGAGAACGGGAACCAGACAAGGATGCCCTTTATCACCGCTCTTATTCAACATCGTGCTGGAAGTCCTAGCCAGGGCAATTAGGCTAGACAAAGAAATAAAAGGTATCCAGATTGGCAAGGAAGAAGTAAAGTTATCACTATTTGCAGATGACATGATTATATACACAGAAAACCCTAAGGAATCCTCCAGAAAACTACTGAAACTAATAGAAGAGTTTGGAAGAGTCTCAGGATACAAAATAAACATACAAAAATCACTTGGATTCCTCTACATCAACAAAAAGAACACCGAAGAGGAAATAACCAAATCAATACCATTCACAGTAGCCCCCAAGAAGATAAGATACTTAGGAATAAATCTTACCAAGGATGTAAAAGACCTATACAAAGAAAACTACAAAGCTCTACTACAAGAAATTCAAAAGGACATACTTAAGTGGAAAAACATACCTTGCTCATGGATAGGAAGACTTAACATAGTAAAAATGTCTATTCTACCAAAAGCCATCTATACATTTAACGCACTTCCGATCCAAATTCCAATGTCATATTTTAAGGGGATAGAGAAACAAATCACCAATTTCATATGGAAGGGAAAGAAGCCCCGGATAAGCAAAGCACTACGGAAAAAGAAGAAGAAAGTGGGAGGCCTCACTTTACCTGATTTCAGAACCTATTATACAGCCACAGTAGTCAAAACAGCCTGGTACTGGTACAACAACAGGCACATAGACCAATGGAACAGAATTGAGAACCCAGACATAGATCCATCCACGTATGAGCAGCTGATATTTGACAAAGGACCAGTGTCAATTAACTGGGGAAAAGAAAGCCTTTTTAACAAATGGTGCTGGCATAACTGGATATTCATTTGCAAAAAAATGAAACAGGACCCATACCTTACACCATGCACAAAAACTAACTCCAAGTGGATCAAAGACCTAAACATAAAGACTAAAACGATAAAGATCATGGAAGAAAAAATTGGGACAACCCTAGGAGCCCTAATACAAGGCAAAAACAGAATACAAAACATTACCAAAAGTGATGAAGAGAAACCCAATAACTGGGAGCTCCTAAAAATCAAACACCTATGCTCATCTAAAGACTTCACCAAAAGAATAAAAAGACCACCTACAGACTGGGAAAGAATTTTCAGCTATGACATCTCCGACCAGCGCCTGATCTCTAAAATCTACATGATTCTGTCAAAACTCAACCACAAAAAGACAAACAACCCAATCAAAAAGTGGGCAAAGGATATGAACACACATTTCACTAAAGAAGATATTCAGGCAGCCAACAGATACATGAGAAAATGCTCACGATCATTAGCCATTAGAGAAATGCAAATTAAAACTACGATGAGATTCCATCTCACACCAGCAAGGCTGGCATTAATCCAAAAAACACAAAATAATAAATGTTGGAGAGGCTGCGGAGAGATTGGAACTCTTATACACTGCTGGTGGGAATGTAAAATGGTACAACCACTTTGGAAATCTATCTGGCGTTATCTTAAACAGTTAGAAATAGAACTACCATACAACCCAGAAATCCCACTCCTCGGAATATACCCTAGAGATACAAGAGCCTTCATACAAACAGATATATGCACACCCATGTTTATTGCAGCTCTGTTTACCATAGCAAAAAGCTGGAAGTAACCAAGATGTCCATCAACGGATGAATGGGTAAATAAATTGTGGTATATTCACACAATGGAATACTACACATCAATAAAGAACAGTGATGAATCTGTGAAACATTTCATAACATGGAGGAACCTGGAAGGCATTATGCTGAGCGAAATTAGTCAGAGGCAAAAGGACAAATATTGTATAAGACCACTATTATAAGATCTTGAGTAATAGTAAACCTGAGAAGAACACATACTTTTGTGGTTACGAGGGGGGGAGGGAGGGAGGGTGGGAGAGGGTTTTTTATTAATTAATCAGTAGATAAGAAATGCTTTAGGTGAAGGGAAAGACAACACTCAATTGGACTGGACCAAAAGCAAAGAAGTTTCCGGGATAAAATGAATGCTTCAAAGGTCAGCGGAGCAAGAGCGGGGGTCTGGGGAACATGGTTTGCGGGGACTTCTAAGTCAATTGGCAAAATAATTCTATTATGAAATCATTCTGCATCCCACTTTGAAATGTGATGTCTGAGGTCTTAAATGCTAACAAGCGGCCATCGAAGATGCATCAATTGGTCTCAACCCACCGGGAGCAAAGGAAAATGAAGAACACCAAGGCCACACGACAACTAAGAGCCCAAGAGACAGAAAGGGCCACATGAACCAGAGACCTACATCATCCTGAGACCAGAAGAACTAGTTGGTGCCCGGCCACAATCGATGACTGCCCTGACAGGGAGCACAGCAGAGGACCCCTGAGGGAGCAGGAGATCAGTGGGATAGAGACCCCAAATTCTCATAAAAATATCATACTTAATGATCTGACTGTGACTAGAGGAATCCCGGCGGCCATGGTCCCCAGACCTTCTGTTGGCACAGGACAGGAACCATCCCCGAAGACAACTCATCAGACATGAAAGGGACTGGTCAGCGGGTGGGAGAGAGACGCTGATGAAGAGTGAGCTAATTATATCAGATGGACACTTGAGATTGTGTTGGCAACTCTTGTCTGGAGGGGGGATGGGAGGATAGAGAGAGAGAGAAGCCGGCAAAATTGTCACGAAAGGAGAGACTGAAAGGGCTGACTCAAGAAGGGGAGAGCAAGTGGGAGTAGGGAGTGAGATGTATGTAAACTTATATGTGACAGACTGATTGGATTTGTAAACGTTCACTTGAAGCTTAATAAAAGTTAATAAAAAAAATAAATAAAACAAAAAAAAAATGTCGGAGAGGCTGAGGGGAGATTGGAACTCATATGCACTGCTGGTGGGAATGCAAAATGGTACAACCATTTTGGAAAATGATATGGCACTTCCTTAAAAAGCTATAAATAGAAATACCGTAGGATCGAGGAATCCCACTCCTAGGAATACATCTAGAGAAATAAGAACACATATGCACACCCATGTTCATTGCAGCATTATTCACAATAGCAAAAAGATGGAAACAACCTGAGTGCCTGTCAATGATGAATGGATAAACAAACTATAGTACATACACCAAATGGAATACTATGCAACAATAAAGAACAATGATGAATCTGTGAAACATCTCACAACGTGGATGAATCTGGAGGACATTATGCTGAGTGAAATAAGTCAATCACAAAAGGACAAATATTGTATGAGACCTGAGTGAAATAAGTCAATCACAAAAGGACAAATATTGTATGAGACCACCATTATAAAAACTCATGAAAAAGTTTACACACAGAAAGAAACAATCTTTGGTGGTTACGAGAGGTGGGGTTGGGGAGAGAAAAACGCTAAATAAAATAAAAAACTAGGCAATAGATAATTGGCAACTTTGGTGAAGGGTAAGACAGTACACAACACTGGGGAAACCAGGACAACTTGTCCAAGGCAAGGTCATGGAAGCTTCATAAACATATCCAAACTCCCTGAGGGACTCAATTACTGGACTGAGGGCTGGAGACCATGGTCTTGGGGAACATCTAACTCAATTGGCATAACATAGTTTATAAAGAAAATGTTCTACATCCTACTTTGGTGAGTAGCGTCTGGGGTCTTAAAAGCTTGTGAGTGGCCATCTAAGATACTCCACTGGTCCCACCCCACCTGGAGCAAGGGAGAATGAAGAAAACCAAAGACTCAAGGGAAAGATTAGTCCAAAGGACTAGTGGACCACAACTACTACAGCCTCCACCAGACTGAATCCAGCACAACTAGATGGTGCCTAGCTACCACCACCAACTGCTCTGACAGGGATCACAATAGAGCATCCTGGACAGAGCTGGAGAAAAAATGTAGGACAAAATTCAAACTTACAAAAAAGACCAGACTTAGTGGTCTGGCAGAGACTAAAGAAACCCCAAGAGGATGGCCCCGAATACCCTTTTAACTCTGTACCGAAGACACTCCTGAAGTTCACCCTCCAGCCAAATATTAGACAGGTTCATAAAACAAAATGAGACTAAATGGGTACACCAACCCAGGGGCAAGTATGAGAAGGTGGGAGGGGATGGGAAAGCTGGTAGTGGGGAACCCAAGGTTGAGAAGGGACACGTTTTGACATGTTGTGGGGTTGGCAACTAATGTCACAGAACAATATGTGTATTAATTGTTTAATGAGAAACTAATTTGCTCTGTAAACCTTTATCTAAAGCGCGTGCACGCACACACGCACACACACACAAACTCTTCCAGCCTCTACCCATTACCCAATTCCAAAACTGCTTTCGTGTTTTAGGCATCTGTTAGAGCAGCACCCCGCTCCTGGTGCCAAATTCTGTCTTAGTTATCTAGTGCTGCTATAACAGAAATACCACAAGTGGATAGCTTTAACAAACAGAAATTTATTCTCTCACATATTAGGAGGCTAGAAGTCCGAATTCTGGGCACCAGCTCTAGGGGAAGGCTTTCTCTGTCTCTGTCAGCTCTGGGGGAAGCTCCTTGTCATCAATCTTCCCCGGTTGAGGAGCTTCTCAGTGCAGAGACCCTGGGTCCAAAGGACGCACTATTCTCTTGGCTCTTGTTTCTTTGTGTTATGAGGTCCCCCTGTCTCCCTGCTCACTTCTCTCTTTTATGTCTCAAAAGAGATTGGTTTAGAACACAACCTAATCTTGTAGATTGAGTCCTGCCTCATTAACATAATTGCCTCTAATCTTGCCTCATTAACATCATAGAGGTAGGATTTACAACACATAGGAAAATCACATCAGATGACAAAATGGTGGACAATCATGCAATACTGGCAATCATAGCCTAGCCAATTTGACACATATTTTTTAGGGACACAATTCAATCCATGACACTGATGCCCTGAATTCAGACTTTCAACCTTCGAACTGTGAGAAAATGAATTTCTCTTTTTTAAAACCACCCACTTGTGGTATTTCTCTTTTAGCAGCATTAGGAAACCAAGACATTCCATTATAACTTGGAATCCTCAAATCCTTTGCACAGACCCCTAATGAGCTCAGGGAACTCATACTCAGAACACAACCTCCCCACAAAAGCCATAGAACTCACACCCTAAGAATCAGACCACCAAACAGTGAATAGATCTTACATTGTAGACATGGAACTCTATACAGCACAAAGAACTCAAACCCTGAGGAAAAGACCCCCAAGGAGCTCAGGTTCCTCACCTGTAGTCAGTCCATGTCTCAGACAACTAAAGAACTGAGACCTCACACCATGGAACAATGGACAGACCTAACACCCTAAACACAAAATCCCAAATAGTTCAGCATCCTTACACCCTGGAACAAGGGTCTCGTTAGGGTTCTGAGACCTCACACCAAGAACACAGACCCCAAAGACCTCAGAGACCTCCAAACTTGGGGCATAACCCACAAAAATTTCGGAGTTATCATGCCCTGAACACAGACCTCCAAAACACTGAAAGACCTTGCATGCACAGAAATAGACTGTTCAGAGACCTCCCATCCTGGATAAAAGCAGACTTACAGACCTCAGAGCCTGACACAGATCCTCATGCTGGTGAAAAACCTTAACCACTGGGAAACAGACTCACAATTACCATAGAAACATCACACCTTGAACCACTTTGTCAAAGTGCTCAGACAACTCACACCATAATGATAGACCCCCAAAAGAGCTCATGAGCCTCACCCTTTGGGACACAGACTCCAAAAGGTATCATGGATTTTATACCTCATACCCTGGGCACACATCATAAAAATGTTCAGAGACCTTACACTTTAAACACACTCCCCAAAACAGACCGAAGAGAGTTCCAAGCAGCACCCAGTCCTCATATCATGGAACCAGATCTACAAACAGAAACAAATCTCAAACTTTGATTTAGGGAGTCCCAAAGAACTCAGGGGCCTCAGATGCTGAGACTGACCTAAGAATCCAGAGACTTCATGCTACACAAGGACACCAGAAGAGCTCAGGAGTCTTTCAGGCTAAAAATCAATTCCCAAACAACTCAGAGACCTCAAAGTAGACACAGAGATACAGAGGTCACAGACCTTACACCCTGAACACAAACCCCAAAATAGTGCAGCATCCTTACATCCTAAGACAGATAACCCCTATATGGATTGAATTGTGTCCTTCAAAAATATGTTGTAACCTCTGTGCCTGTGGTTGTAATCCCATTTGGGAATGAGTTATATTTGTTATGTTAATGAGGCAGGATTAGTGTGGGGTATGTCTTGGGTCAATCTCTTTTGAGATATAAAAGTCATTAAACAAGCAATCAAGCAGAGGAGAGACACGGTGAGATAGATGCCTAGACACATGGAGATCTCCAAGGAACCAGGAAGCAGAAGCTGAAGAGTCAAGGACCTTCCTCCAAAAAGAGAAAAAGCCTTCACCTAGAGCCAGTGCTCTGAATTTGGATTTCTATTTTTTTAAACTGTGAGAAAATAAATTTCTATTTGTTAAAACCATTCACTTGTGGTATTTCTGTTGTAGCAGCACTAGATAACTAAGACACCCCCCCACTCAGCAATCAGGGACATCACACCTTGAACACAGACACACCACAGACTCAAACCTTGGAAGACAGACTTTCAATGCCTCAATGAGTTAAGAGATTTCACACCCTGACCACAGACCCCAGAAGAGTTCAGAGATTACATACCCTGCACACTAACCAAAATGCCTCAGACTCAATCTGTGGGAAATCAGACCCTCAAAAGATTTCAGCAAACTCACACCCTAAACAAAGACTCTCAAATATCTCAAACCACAAATTTAGAACACGAACCCTCAAAGAGTTCAGAGACCTCATACACTGAATACAAACCCCTGAATATCATAATCTAATTTGAGTACAGATACTCAGTGATATCAGAGACCCTACATCCTAAACACAGACCCACAAAAACTAAATCTCAGACCATGGGATACGGGCCTCAAATTGTTCAGAGGTTTCACATCCTGAAAACTGGTCTCTGAATACCTCAGAATCAAACCTTGGAATACAGACTCTCAGAGTTCAGAGACCTCATACTGTGGACACAGACTCCCAAACACTGTACACTCAAACCTTGGAACACAGACCTTCAAGCAGTTCAAGGACCCTGAACGTATATGCCAAATAACTGACCCAAACTCTAAAAGTTCAGATGCCTCAAAACCTGAATACATATACCTCAGACTCAAACCTTGGAATACAGACTTTCAAAGGTTTCAGAGATCTGACAACCTGAATAAAAACAGACCCTTAAATACCTCAGCCCTAACCTTGGGACACAGACACAATAAAAATTCAGACACTTCACATCTGGGACATTGGCCCCCAAATACCTCAGATTTAAACCTTGAGACACAGATCTCAATGAGTTCAGGGGCCACACACCCTGAACATAGATTCCCAAATACCTCAGACACAAACACTAAAACTTAGATCCTCCAAAAGTTCAGAGACCTAGTACTCTAAATACCAAATCCCAAATTATACAAATTGGAACATAGACCCTTGAATAGATCAAAGACTTCACACTCTGAATACAGATTCATAAGTACCTCAGACTCAAATATTAAAATACAGAGACTCATAGATTTGCGAGTCTTCAACCTGCACAGAGACCTCCCCTGCCCCATGTTGCTCAGATTCACACCCAAACCACAGGCCCTCAAAGGGTTCAGAGACCTCAAACACTGAACTCTGACCTCCAAACGTCTCACACTAAAACCTTGAAATGAGTTCACGGACCTAACTAACGCCCTGAACACAGACCTGCAGGTACCTCAGAATCTAACCTTGGAAAAAAGATTATCAAAAAGTTTAGAAACAACAAACCCTGAATTGGGACCCCAAATACCTTAGGGCAAACATCCTCAAAGAGTTCAGATACCATACACTCTAGACACACACCTCGAAATACCTCAGACTCCAAATATGTGAGACCAAATCCTTAAAACACAGACCTCAAAGAATCCAGAGACCTCAAAGATGAACATAGACCCCGATATACTTCAGGATCAATTTTTGGGACACAAACTACCAAAGAGCTCAGAGACCTCAAACTCTAACCACAGTCCTCCAGATACCTCAGATTCAAACCTTGACTCAGACCCTCAAAGAGTTCAGAGGCCTCAAATCCTGAACACAGATGCCCAAATATATCACTTCCAAATCTTGGGAAACAAACCACCGAAGAGTTCAGAGACTTCACACACTGAACATGGGCCCACAATGCCTTAGACACAAATACTGGAACACATCCCTCTAAAATTTCAAAGATCTCAAACTCTGAACACAGACCCCGCATACTTCAGACCCAAACTTTGGAAAAAATCATCAGAGTTGAGAGACTTCACAACTTAATACAGACTCCCATTTGCCTCAGTCTCAGACACTGGGACACGGACCCTCAGAGAAATCACAACATGAGCACTGACCCTCAATACCTAAGATTCAAACTTTGAGCACAGACTTCAATGACTTCAAACACAACACACCCTGAACATGGACCCCAAATACTTCGGACTGAAAACTCGGAACAAAGACCCTCAGATACCAACCTTGGGACTCAAACTCTAAAAGAATTCAGATGCCTCAAACGCTAACACAGACCTCCAAATACCTCAGAATCAATTCTTGGGCCACAAATTGCCAAGAACTCAGAGACCTCAAGCTCTGACCACAAACTTCCAGATACACCAGACTCAAACCTTGAAAATCACACCCTGAACACAGACCCACAAATACCTGGGACTTAAACATGGGAATTGTCTTAGTCTTCTAGTGCCGCTATAAAAGAAATACCACAAGTATGGCTTTAACAAAGAGAAATTTATTTTCTCACAGTTCAGCAGGCTAGAAATCTGAATTCAGGGCATCAGCTCCAAGGGAAGGCTTTCTCTCTCTGTTAGCTCTGGAGAAAGGTCCTTCTGATGCATCAGTCTTCCGTTGGTCTGGGAGCATCTCAGCACAGGAACTTCAGGTCCAAAGGTTGGGCTCTGCTCCCAGTGCTGCTTTCTTGGTGGTATGAGGTCCCCAACTCTCTGCTTGCTTCTCTTTCCTTTTATCTCTTAAGGCCACACCCCAGGAAAACTCCTTTTACATTGGATCAGGGAGGTGACCTGAGTAAGGGTGGTGTTACAATCCCACCTTCTCATGGATTGAATTGTGTCCCCCCAAAATATCTGTCAACTTGGCTAGGTCATGATTCCCTTATATGATTGTATGATTGTCTACCATTTTATCTTCTGATGTGATTTCCCTATGTGTTATAAATCCCATCACTATGCTGTAATAAGATGAATTCGTGTCAGTTACACTGATGAGGTCTAAAAGATTAGTTAGTGTCTTAAGTCAATCTCTTCTGAAATATAAAAGAGAAAAGTGAGCAGAGAGACATGGGGACCTCGTACCACTAAAAAAGCAATGCCAGGAGCAGAGCGTGTCCTTTGGACCTGAGGTTCCTGCACTGAGATGCTCCCAGACCAAGGGAAGACTGATGCATCACAAGGACCTTCCTCCAGAGCTGACAGAGCGAGAAAGCCTTCCCCTGCACCTGGTGCCCTGAATTCGGACTTCTAGCCTACTGGACTGTGAGAGAATAAACTTCTCTTCGTTAAAGCCATCCACTTGTGGTATTTCTGTTATAGCAGCACTAGATGACTAAGACACACCCTAATCCTCTCAAAATAAATTTACAATGACAAAATGGAGGACAACCACAGAATACTGGGAATCATTGTTGTCTTAGTTATCTAGTGCTGCCATAACAGAAATACCACAAGTGGATGGCTTTAATAAAGAGAAATTTATTTTCTCACAATCTAGTAGGTTACAAGTCCAAATTCAGGGCGTTGGCTCCAGGGGAAGCCTTTCTTTCTCTGTCGGCTCTGAAGGAAAGTCCTCATCCTCAATCTTCCCCTGGTTGAGGAGCTTCACAGGTGCAGGGACCCCGTGTCCAAAGGACGCGCTCTGCTCCTGGTGCTGCTTTCTTGGTAGTGTGAGGTCCCCAACTCTTTGCTTGCTTCCCTTTCCTTTTATCTCATGAGAGATAAAAGATGGTCCAGGCCACACCCCAGGGAAACCCCCTTTACCTTGGATCAGTGAGGTCACCTGAGTGAGGGTGGTGTTACAATCCCACCTAATCCTCTCAACATAAAATTACAATCACAAAATGGAGGACAACCATACAATACTGGGAATCATGGCCTAACCAAGTTGATACACACATTTTTGGGGGGACAAAATTCAATCCATGACAGGAGCTGAGACCCAAAGAGAATTTATAAACCTTACACCCTAATCTCAGAACCCAAATACCTCTGACCTGAATTTATGACAGAGACCCTAAAAGTTCAAAGACATTATACCTGGAAGAGTGACCTAAAATACCTCAGACATAAATCTTGGAAAAAGACTCTCAATGATTTCAGAGATCTCCCAAGACCCTGAACACTGAACCCCAAATACCATAGACTCAAACTTTGGGCCACAGATCCTTGAACACTAAACATACATGTCAAAAAACCTCACTCTAAAACCTTGAGAAAAACACACTCTGAACACAGACATCCAAGTACCTTAAACACAAACCTTGAAATACAGACACTTAAAAATTTTAGAGACCTTATACCCTAAACCCAGATCACAAATACCTCAAACTCAAACTTTGGGACACAGACAATAAAAATTCAGAGACCTCAATCTGAACACTGACACCTAGATACCCAGATTCAAATTTTGGGACATAAACCTTAATTAGTTCAAACACAGCACACCCCAGTCATGGACCCCCAAGTACTTCAGACCCAAAACTTGGAACAAAGACTCTCAAAGAGTTCATAGACCTCAAATCTTGAGCATGGATCTTCAAAAACATCAATCTCAAACCTTGGGACAAAAACCCTCTAAAAATTCAGAGGCTTCCCATCCTGAACTCCGACCCTAAATAACTCATACTAAAAACTTTGTACAAAGACCCACTAAAATTTCAGAGACTCACACTTTGAACACTGACCCCAAATAATTGACACAAAAAAACTTGGTAACCTCCTAAAAGTTCAGACCTCGCACTCAAACATGGACTCAGATCTTAAAACACAGACCGTCAAAAAGCTCATAGACTTCACACCATGAACACACACCACCAAATACTTCAGACTCAAGTCTTGGGACACAAACAGCCAAAGACATTGAGACCTCCAAGGCTGTAGTCTTTATAGAAGCAGACTGCCACATCTTTCTCCTGCAAAGCAGATGGTGTGGGTTTGAACAGCCGACCATTTGGTTAGAGGCTGAGCACTTATCCACCCTGAACACAGACCTCCAAATATCTCAGACTGAAACTTTGGGACGGATCCTCAAAGAGCTAGGAGTCTCAGTATCATACTTTGGGGCATAGACCCTCAGAGATATCAGAGACCTGACACCCTAACACAATGCTTAAGCACTCAGGTGCTAACCAGAAGGCTGGTGGTTCAAACCCCCCAGTCACTCGGTGGGAGGAAGATGTGGCTGTCTGTTTCCATAAAGACTACAGCCTTAGAAACACTATGGGACAGTTCTGCTCTGTCCTACAGAGTCTCCATTAGTTGGAATTAGTTTTTGGTTTGGAACACCCTGAAAACAGACCTCTAAATACCTCTGACTCTAATGTTGAGTCATGACATGAAAAGAGTTTAGACACATTGCACTCTGAACACAAATCATGTCTTAGTTACCTAGTGCTGCTGTAACAAAAAATACCACAAGTGGCTGGATTTAAAGAACAGAAATTTTATTGTCTCACAGTTTTAGAGGCTAGGTGTCCAGATTCAGGATGTCAGCAAGGCTAGTCTTTCTCTCTCTCTCTTTCTCTCCCTTGCTCCCTTTCTTTCTCTATAAGCTCTAGGGGAACATCCTTGTCTCTTTTTTGCTTCTGTAGCCCTGGGTGTTTCTTGGCATTCCTTAAGTGCTTGTATTGATATATCTTCACATGGCATCTGTAACCCCCTGTGTGTGTGTCTCTGTGTCTGTACTCCCCTTTATAAGACACCACTCGGAAGTGATTAGATTCAGGAACAACCATACTCCTGCATAGCATCATTAACATAACAAAAGAAAACCCAAATTCTAAATAGGATAGCATTCACAGGTACAGGGGTTAGGAATTCATATCTTTTGAGTAGACACGATTCAATCCATAACAGGCCACAAAGACTCAGACATAATCCTTGGGACAGACACCATCAGATATACTCCATCCTGAACACAAATCTCCAACAGCTGACAGACATTAAACATTAAAAGAAAATTAACTTAGAGACCTCACATTCTCCCCTGCCTACACATGCCCCAGGCACCTTCCCGGCCATCAGTCTTGGGAGGGAATACGTGTGGGAATGGCTATCAAGGGTGTGTGATAATTGTGCAAGGAACCTAAAGTTAGATCAGTTTGAGTTTATTGATATAGACCCACTAAGCACAGATTCTTCATTCAGTGTTTCAGTTCGAGAGGATAGTAAAGAATCTAATAATTTATTTGGTTCAGTCACTGAAGCATGGATTATGAGGTGGCCTACACTAAATCAAGTTGAAGCCTCAGACCTGCCTTGGTATACTGTAGAAGAAGGTATCCAAAGGTTTAGGGAAATTGGCATGTTAGAGTGGATTTATCAGGTTAGACCCACAGACCCACACATGGAATGCCCAGAGGACACACCTTTTACCACAATAATGAGGAACAAATTTGTGAAGGGCGCCCCAGCATCCTTGAAGACTGCTGTGATTTCTATATTATATAACTCAGATTTGACAGTGGGAGCTGTGCTAACTAAATTAAGACACTAATTACAATGGTAGTGCTGTGTTTAAAAGCTCAGCTGCTAACCAAAAGATCACCAGTTTGAATCCACAAGCCACTCCTTGGGAACCCAATGGGGCAGTTCTACTCTGTCCTATAGGGTTGCTATGAGTCAGAATCAACTCGACGGCACTGGGTTTGGTTTGGTTTTTGGTTGGGTAGAATTGACATTTTCACAATGTTGAGTCTACCTACCTATGAGCATGGCATGTTTTTCCATTTATGTAGGTCTGTTTTGTTTTTTTGCAGTAGTGTTTTGGAGTTTTCTTTGTAGAGGTCTTTTACATCCCTTGTTAGATCTATTCCTAAGTATTTCATTTTTCTAGGGGCTATTATAAATGATAATGTTTTCCCGATTTCCTTTTCGTTGTTCTCTTTATTGGTGCACAGGAATCCAACTGATTTTTGTATGTTGATCTTGTATCCTGCTACACTACTGACTCTTTCTAGTTCCAGTAGTTTTTTGTGGAGTCTTTAGGGCTCTGTATATATAGTATGGTATCATCCGCAAATAGGGACAGTTTCACTTCTTCCTTACCAATTTGGATGCCCTTTAAACCCTGGAGGCATAGTGGTTAAGTTCTATGGCTGCTAACCGAAAGGTTGGCAGTGGGAATCCACCAGGCTGTCCTTGGAAACTCTATGGGGCAATTCTACTCTGTCCTATACGGTTGCTAGGAGTCAGAATCGACAGCAAAGGGTTTTTTTGGTTTTATTTCTTTTTCTTGCCTTATTGCTCTTGTTAGGACTTCCAGCACAATGTTAAATAGGAGTAGTGATAAAAGGCATCCTTGTGTTGTTCCTGTTCTCTAGTGGAATGTTTTTAGCCTCTCTCCATTAAGAATGATGTTGGCCTTTGGTTTTGTATAGATGCCCTTTATTTTGTTGAAGAATTTCTCTTCTATACTTATTTTATTGAGAGTTTTTATCAGGAATTGGTGTTGGACATTGTTGAATGCCTTTTCTGCATCAACTGAGATGATCATGTGATTCTTTTATTTATGTGGTGGATTACATTGATTTTCTAACATTGAACCATCCTTGCATACCTCATATGAATCCCACTTGGTCGTGGTGTATTATTTTTTTGATATTGATGCTGAATTCTATTGGCTAGAATTCTGTTGAGAATTTTTGCATCTATATTCATGAGAGATACTGGTCTTTTTCTATGGTATCTTTGCCTGGTTTTGGTATCTGGGTTATGCCGGCTTCATAGAATGAATTTGGAAGTATCCCTTCTGTCTTTGTTATCTAGTGCTGCTATAACAGAAATACCACACGTGGATGGCTACAACAAACAGAAGTTTGTTTTCTCACAGTCTAGTAGGCTAGAAGTCCAAATTCAGGGCATCAGCTCCAGGAGAAGGCTGTCTCTCTCTGTCGGCTCTGGGTGAACGTCCTTGCCATCAATCTTCCCTTGGTTTAGGAGCTTCTCCAGTGCAGGGACCCTGGGTCCAAAGGATGCGCTTTCTTGGTGGTATGAGGTCCCCCATATCTCCCTGCTCAATTCTCTCTTTTATATCTGAAAAGAGATTGGCTTAAGACACAATCTAATCTTGTGGATCTCATTAACACAACAGCCACTAAACCATCTCATTAACATCATAGTGATAGGATTTAAAACACATAGGAAAATCACATCAGATGACAAAATGGTGGACAATCACACAATACCAGGAATCATGGTCTAGTCAAATTAACACACATAGTTTTGGGGGACACACTTCCATCCATGACACCTTCCTTTTCTATGTTCTAAAATTGCTTGAGCAGTACTGGTGTAAGCTTTTCTCTGCATGTATGGTAGAATTCTCCAGTGAAGCCATCTGGCCGGGGTTTTTTGTTGTTGTTTTTCTTACCTTTTCAATCTCTTCTCTATTTATGGGTCTGTTAAAATTTTCAGCTTCAGTGTATGTTAGTTTGTGTAGGTAGTGTGTTTCTAGAAATTTGTTTATTTCCTCTAGGTTTTCAAATTTGTTGGAGTATAGTTTTTCATAGTACTCTGTTATGATCCTTTTTATTTCAGTCCCCCGTTTCATTTCTTATTTGGGTTATTTGTGTCCTCTACTGTTTTTCTTTCATCAATTTGGCCAGTGGTTTGTCTATTTTGGAAACCCTGGTGGCATAGTGCTTAAGTGCTACAGCTGCTAACCAAAAGGTCAGCAGTTCGAATCCGCCAGGTGCTCCTTGGAAGCTCTATGGACCAGTTCTACTCTGTCCTGTAGGGTAGCTATGAGTCGGAATCGACTCAATGGCACTGGGTTGGGTGGCGTAGTGGTTAAGTGCTACGGCTGCTAACCAAAAGGCTGGCAGTTCAAGTCCACCAGGCACTCCTTGGAAACCCTGTGGGGCAGTTCTACTCTGTCCTGTAGGGTCGCTATGAGTCGGAATCGACTCGACAGCAGTGGGTTTGGGTTTTTTTTTTTTTTTTGGTCTATTTTGTTGATCCTTTCAAAGAACCAACTTTTGGTTTTGTTGATTCTTTCTATTGTTTTTCTATTCTCTATTTCATTTTTTTTCTGATCTTTATTTATTTATTTTTTTCTGGTGGCTCTGGGCTTCTTTTGCTCTTCTCTTTCTATTTGTTCAAGTTGTATGGCTAATGTTTTGATCTTGTGCCTTTCTTCTTTTTTGATATGTGCATCTATTGCTTTAAATTGGCCTCTGAGCACTGCTTTTGCTGTGTCTCAAAAGTTTTGGTATGATGTGTTTTCATTCTTGTTTGATTCTAGGAAATTTTTTATTCCAGCTTTGATTTCTTCTTTTGCCCAGTGGTTTTTAAGCAGGGTGTTATTCAGTTTCCATGTTTGTTTTTTTTTTTTCCTTGCTCTTCCTGTTATTAATTTCTACTTTTAGGACATTGTGATCAGAGAAGATACTTTGTATTATCTCAATGTTTTGGATTTTGTTGAGGGTTGCTTTGTGGTCTATTCTGGAAAACATTCCATGTGTGTTGGAAAAGAATATGGAATTTGCTGCTGTTGGGTGGAGTGTCCTATATATGTCTATGAGATCATGTTGGTTGATTGTGGCCTTTAGATCTTCTGTATCTTCACTGAGCTTCTTTCTAAATGTTCTCTCCTTTACTGAGAGTGGTGTGTTGAAGTCTCCTACTATTATTGTGGAACTGTCAATTTCTCTTTTCAGTGTCTTTAGAGTTTGTTTTATGTATTTTGGAGCTCTGTCATTGGGTGTGCAGATATTTATTATGGTTATGTCTTCATGATGGATTGTTCCTTTAATCGTTATGTAAGGCCCTTCTTCACCTTTTTTGGTAGATTTTGTTTTAAAGTCTACCTCATCCAAGATTATTATTGCCACTCCTTTTTTTTTTTGGTAGCTGTTTGCTTGATATATTTTTTTCCATCCTTTGATTTTTAATAAATTTATGTCTTTGTTTCTAAGGTGTGTCTCTTGTAGACAGCATACTAATGGGGCCTGTTTTATTATCCATTCTGTCACTTTCTGTCTCTTTATGGATGCATTTAAGCCATTTAGGTTCAGTGTGATTACCAGTACCCGAAAACCCATTGCTGTCAGTTCCGACTCATAGCAACCCTATAGGACAGAGTAGAACCATCCCATAGAATTTCCAAAGACCACCAAATGGATTCAAACTGCTGACCATTTGATTAACAGCCATAGCACTTAACAACTATGCCACCTGTGAGTTTATTGTTGTCATTTTCTGGTCCTTTTGTGTGGGTGTGTGTGTGTGTGGTACTGATATTTTCTTTGTTTCTCTTACTGTCCTGTGCTGAATTCTTTTATTTATTTAGTAGATCTTTTCTCTTTTCTTCCATTTTTGTAGAGTTTGTGTTTACTGAGAACTCATGTTTTTCTTCTTTATTTTGATAAGTAGGTTTGTTACGTTTCCTTGTGGTTACCTTGAAATTTACCTCTATCTTCCTAAGTTGGAACAACTCTTTTATTACATTTTTAAAATAATTTTTATTGTGCTTTAAGTGAAAGTTTGCAAATAAAGTCTGTCTCTCACACAAAAACTTATATGCACCTTGCTACATACTCTTAATTACTCTCCCCCTAATGAGACAGCCTGCTCCCTCCTTCCACTCTCTCTTTTTGTGTCCATTTTGCCAGCTTCTAACCCCCTCTGCCCTCTCACCTCCCCTCCAAGCAGGAGATGCCAACATACTCTCCAGTATCCACCTCATCCAAGAAGCTCGCTCTTCACCAGCATCCCTCTCCAACCCATTGTCCAGTCCTTTGGGAATGGTTCCTGTCCTGGGCAAACAGACGGTCTCGGGGCCATGACCACCGGGGTCCTTCCAGTCTCAGTCAGACCATTAAGTCTGGTCTTTTTATGAGAATTTGTGGTCTGCATCCCACTGCTCTCCTGCTCCCTCAGGGGTTCTCTGTTGTGTTCCCTGTCAGGGCAGTCCTCAGTTATAGCCAGGCACCATCAAGTTCTTCTGGTCCCAGGATGATGTAGTCTCTGGTTCATGTGGCCCTTTCTGTCTCTTGGGCTTGTAATTACCTTGCGTCCTTGATGTTCTTCATTCTTCTTTGATCCAGGTGGGTTGAGACTCATTGATGCATCCTAGATGGCTGCTTGCTAGTGTTTAAGACCCCAGACGCCACTCTCCAAAATGGGATGCAGAATATTTTCTTAATAGATTTTATTATGCCAATTGACTTAGATGCCCCCTGAAACCATGGTCACCAAAACCCCTGGCCTTTGAAGCATTCAGTTTATTCAGGAAACTTTTTTGCTTTTGGTTTAGTCCAATTGTGCTGACGTCCCTGTATTGTGTGTTGCCTATTCCCTTCACCTAAAGTAGTTCTTATCTACTATCTAATTAGTGAATACCCCTCTCCCACCCTCCCTCCCTCCCCCATCTTGTAGCCACAAAAGAATGTTTTCTTCTCAGTTTAAACTATTTCTCAAGTTCTTATAATAGTGGTCTTGTACGATATTTGTCCTTTTGCAGCTGACTAATTTCACTCAGCATAATGCCTTCCAGGTTCCTCCATGTTACGAAATGTTTCACAGATTCCTCACTGTTCTTTATCGATGTGTAGTATTCCATTGGGTGAATATACCATAATTTATTTATAAATTCATCTGTTGATGGGCACCTTGGTTGCTTCCATCTTTTTGCTATTGTAAACACTGCTGCAATAAACATGGCTGTGCATATATCTGTGGGATTGCTGGATCGTATGGTAGTTCTATTTCTAGCTTTTTAAGGAAGCGCCAAATCGATTTCCAAAGTGCTTGTACCATTTGACATTCCCACCAGTAGTGTATAAGTGTTCCATTCTCTCCACAGCCTCTCTAACATTTATTATTTTGTGTTTTTTGGATTAATGCCAGCCTTGTTGGAGTGAGATGAAATCTCGTTGTAGTTTTGATTTGCATTTCTCTAATGGCTAATGAATGTGAGCATTTCCTCATGTATGTGTTAGCTACCTGAATGTCTTCTTTAGTGAAGTGTCTGTTCATATCTTTTGCCCATTTTTTCATTGGGTTATTTGTCTTTTTGCAGTTGAGTTTTTGAAGTATCATGTAGATTTTAGAGATCAGGTGCTGATCGGAAATGTCATAGCTAAAAAAGTTTTTCCCAGTCTGTATGTAGTCTTTTACTCCTTTGGTGTTTGGTTTTTAGGAGCTCCCAGTTATCTAGTTTTTCTTCTGTGTTCTTAATAATGTTTTACATACTGTTTATGCCATGTATTAGGGCTCCTAACATTGTCCGTATTTTTTCTTCCATGATCTTTATCATTTTAGATTTTATATTAAGTCTTTGATCCATTTTGAGCTTGGTTTTGTGCATGGAGTGAGGTATGGGTCTTGTTTCATTTTTTTGCAGATGGATATACAGTTATGTCAGCACCATTTGTTAACAAGACTGCCTTTTCCTCATTTAACTGTTTTGGGGCCTTTGTCAAATATCAACTGCTCATATGTGGATGGATTTATGTCTAAATTCTCAATTCTGTTCCATTGGTCTATGTATCTGTTGTTGTACCAGTACCAGGCTGTTTTAACTACGGTGGTGGTGTAATAGTTTCTAAAATCAGGTAGAGTAAGGCCTCCCACTTTGTTCTTCTTTTTCAGCAATGCTCTACTTATCTGGGGCCTCTTTCCTTTCCATATGTAGTTGGTGATTTGTTTCTCCCTCTCATTAAAGAATGTGGATCGGAGTTGCATTAAATCTATAGATGGCTTTTGGTAGAATAGACATTTTTATAATGTTAAGTCTTCCTACCCATTAACAGGGTATGTTTTTCCACTTATATAGGTATCTTTTGGTTTCTTGCAGAAGTGTTTTGTAGTTTTCTTTGTATAAGTCTTTTACATCTCTGGTAAGATTTATTCTTATGTATTTTATCTTCTTAGGGGCTACTGTAAATGGTATTGACTTGGTGAGTTCCTCTTCGATGTTCTTTCTGTTGGTGTAGAGGAATCCAACTGATTTTTGTATGTTTATCTTGTATCCTGATACTCTCCTGAACTCTTCTATTAGTTTCAGTAGTTTTCTTGAGGATTCTTTAGGGTTTTCTATGTATAAGATCATGTCGTCTACAAATAGAGATAATTTTATTTCTTCCTTGCCAATCTGGATGCCCTTTATTCCTTTACCTAGCCTAATTGCTCTGGGTAGGACCTCCAGCACAATGTTGAATAAGAATGGTGATAAAGGGCATCTAGTCTTTTATTACTTGATATTTCCTTGATTGTCTCTCCATTTGAAAGTTCTATACCTACATCATTTATTGTTCTGACATTTTCATCATTTACAGTCCCCTGTTGTAAATGTTTTAGTTTTGTTTTATCCTGAGAGTTCATTACCTAAGTTGGTATTTGGCTAATGCAGTCTTGCCTCCTAGATTCAGGCTGTTGTCTGATGTCATTGGTTCTCTAACCGAAGGATTCCCTTTAGTAATTCTTGTAAGTTTGGTTTGTTTTTTTACATATTCCCTTAAGTTGTTTATCTGGAAAAGTCCTAATATCGCCATCATGTTTGAGCAAGAGTTTTGCAGGATAAATTATTCTTGGTTGACAATTTTTTCTTTCAAGATTTTATATATGTCATCCTATTGCCTTCTTGTCTGCATGGTTTCTGTGGAGTAATCATAGTTTAGTCTTATGGTTGCCCCTCTGTATGTGACTTTTCATTTTTCTCATGCTGTTCTCAGGATTCTTTCTTTGTCTCTGGTTTTAGCATGTGTGATTATGATATGTCTTGGTGTTTTTCTTTTGGGGTCTACCCTATATGGGGTTTTGTTGAGCATCTTGGATGGTCAGTTTCCATCTTTCATGATATTAGGGAAGTTTTCTATCAGTAAATCTTCAATGATTCTTTCATGTTTTCCATTTTCTTCCCCTGTTCTGGAACTCTGATCATTCATAAGTTTTTGCTTTTGATTGAATCCCACATTGTTCTCAAGGTTTCTTCATTCTTCTTCATTCTTTTCTCTGATTTTTCCTCAAAAAAAATGGTATCCAAGGATTTGTCTTCAATTTTGCTCATCCTCTCTTCCATTGTTTCTAACTTGCTCCTCAAACCTTCTATGACACTGTCCATTTCTGAAATCTTGTGGTTTATCTTTTGGCTTTCTAATTGTTGTTTTTGTATGATTTCTAGTTGTTTGTTTATTTTGACTTTTTTTCTGTATTATTTTCCTGAATTCTTCCATTGTTTTGTCTCTTTTCCATGATTTTGTCTATTTTATTGTCCTTATTTTTGTCTGCATTTTCCTTCATCTCTTAGATAGCTCTGAATTGTAGAGTTTTGAATTCCTTATCAGGTAATTCCAGTGCCTTTTCTTCTACTGGAAGGTCATCTGGTGTTTTATTTTGGATGCTTACTGAAGCCATCTTGTCCTCTTTTTTTAAATTTATATGTTTTGATATTGCTTGCTGTCTTTGGGACACTCCATAATTATTGATTTTAGATTTGTTTGTTTTGTCCTGCTTTTTTGTTTTATTTGACTATGTCTGGGCAGGCAGGTTGGACATTCTTTGTTGTTTGTTCATCTGTGGGCACAATACTTCTCACCACCTTGTCCAGGTGGGCAGGGCTGGTCACTCAGCTATGGTGTAGCAGGACAGGTCCAGCAGAGGGGGAAGTGTAGGGATGTGTCACTTGCAGCAAGTCAGAGGGAGCCTGCTGTTGGAGTGGCAGAGATCTGGGGAAGCTGAGTGCTGGTGTCTTTCAAGCTGGGTGAAGTGGTACATCCCATTAAGAAGGGGCAGAGGTGACACACAAGGCTAGGTGGGTGGGAGAAAGGAAAGGATGGAAGGGAGAGAAAGATAAGGAACTGGAAGAAGAAGAAGAAAAAAAAGAGAAAGGCACAAGTGGCCAGGTGGTTGGGAGAAAGAAAGGGAAGGAAGGAAGACAGAGACAAGAAACAGAAAAAAATGTCCTGAGGAAGCCTACCAGCATGTTGGGCCAAGGAAGTGGCTCCCCAGCTAAGCAGTGCTGTGCAGCCCGTCAAGAAGGAGCAGAGATGGTACACAGCATCAATTGGCCAGGAGAAAGGAAAAGAAGAGAGGTAGAGAAAGACAAGAAACCAAGAAAAAGAAAGAAAATCCCCCAAGGGAGCCCATATTCATGGCAGCTCAGACCAGGGAAGAGGCTCCTCAGGTGAACAGCCTTGCATAATTGGTCAAAAAGGAGCAGAGATGGCACACAGTGCCAGGTGGTCAGGAGAAACGAAGGGAAGTAAGGTAGAGAGAGACATGAAACCAAGAAAAGAAAAAAAAATGTCCTGAGGGAGCCCACTGGCATGGTGGCATGACTCAGGGAAGCAGCACTGCACAGCCCATGAAGAAGGAGTGGAGATGGCATATACGGCCAGGTGTTCGGGAAAAAGGAATGGAAGGAAGGTAAAGAGAGACAAGAAACCGAAAAAATGAAAAAAAAAAAAAAAAAAAAGCTACGAGTGAGCCCACCAGCTTGGGGAAACTGGGGAAAGTTGTTCTCCAGCTGCGTGGTGCTGCTCAGCCCATCAAGAAGGATGCCACACGGCACCAGGTGTTCAGAAGAAAAGAAAGGAGGGAGGTGAGAGAGAGAAAAGAAACCAAAAAAGCAACAATAGTAACAAAAAAATGGCACTGAAGGAGCTGGCTGGCAGGGACAGGGTGAATCCAAGTGGCAAGGATCCAGCATCTCCCCAGACGAAGGACTGTGGCCTGCCAGAAAGTGGCAGAAGCTGTGCAGAAGAAAAAAACGTGGGGTGGGAAAGGGTGTATTCCTGGTTACCGGGTGTTCTGTGTCCTGCTGGGAGCTCCGTGAAGTTGCCTTCCTGTACTCTCTGTCTGAAGTTCTTGGTGACTGAGGTGCCCAAGATGGCAAAGCCGTGCCGTGTTAGCTGATAGGGGACTTCCACTCTGTAGCTCTCCTCATTCTCTGTTCTCTGTCAGTTTCTTCTTCCATTTGGTGCTTGGCTGAGTTCTTTATCCCTTCATTTGATGCTTAGAGTTTCAGGATTGGCATTTGTATCTGTTTTACTTATTTTTTCAGGTCTTTGCTGTGGCAGGATGGCATGGTGCTTCTGTCTATAGCTCTGTGTTGTCTGAGTCAGGGTTCTGAGGCTACACTAGGGCTCAGCTGGAAAGAACTCCCTAATAGACTTGTCCTGTTATCCAAGAGAATAGCCATGGAGACTGCTGGCAGGAATGCTGCCAGGTGCTGACCATTATGAATGTCTCTCGAAATGTGCCATTTTACTCCAGACACGTGAATGACTTACTCATAATGCAGATGACACAACTGACCCCTTTTCCTCATCAGCAGGAACTGTATTCTAACTTATTCCTAGAATAATGGAGATTCCCTTGCATCACTACATTCACTTCTTTTAGCCAACAGCAACAAGTAGTAGAAGTTTTGGTAAAGTTTAGTGGTACCAGAATGGCTGTGGGATGGTGAAACTGTGACTTGGATTAGGAACCAGTGCATGCCTAGAGTTAGGACTGAATCTTTGAAACCATTTGGGGAATTGGACTGGAAGAAAGAAAAGGGTGCTGTGGAAAAGGAGACAGATTTCACAAAGAGAAAAGCAAAACTTTATTTTCACCATTTTGTCTACAGCCACTTTTCTTAAAAAAAAAAAAAAAACTATTATACAAGTAATATATATAAAAAATATAGTTATTGTAAAAAAAAAAAAGAGAAAATTCAGATCAACAAAATACTCACCCATAAATCCACAATGTAATACTGTGAATATTTTAGAATGAAATCCTTATAAATACATTCTTGTGTACCCGAATTTCCTTAGAATAAATTCCTAGAAGTGGAACTTCTAAGATAAAGGGCTATGTACTTCACTTAACTATTTACACTTGATGAATTGTGTGTTCATGCCCTTAGCCCATTTTTCTATTATTTTTCTTCTCTATTAGTAGAGATGCAATATCTTTTAAAAATATATTCATGTTTAACTCATCTGGGATTTGTTTTGGTATAAGGCGTGAAATATAATCCTAAAGATTTCCTTTTATTTGTGAGTTCTTTCCAAACAATGAATCTGTTTTTCCATCAGAATTTACTGAAAAATGAAAAATACCACTTAACAAAATTATATTGTTGAAACCCTGTGAGGTAGGTACTATCATTAGCTCAACCCTACAGATGAGAAAATGGAGGCATAGAAAGGGTAATAGTTTGGTAAGGAGTGGAGCAAGACTTCATTTTAAAAGTTGTCAATAAAAGTTATTTCTATTATAGAAATTTGAAGCAGATCACTTAATTTTATTCCTCAAATTTTGTTGATTCCCGTATAGGAACTTGGAGCATTCTGCCTCTACAATTCTTTCGAAGAGTAAAGTCTCTGAGTTTATCAAAAGTAAAAATAGAGTTTTATTGAGGGAATATAACTGTTCGAATGCAACAGCATTCAGGAAGAATTTCCAAAATGCTTTGCTTTCTGGAGATAAAGTTGAGCTTTTATACACAAAGTTAGGCATGACTAATCCCACAAACGTTTCAAAAACAGCTCTTTCTTCATATCAGTTAATCTTATCTTAACTCCTTCCAGAAGACCATCTGTGCAAAACATTCTTTTGGAGGATGTTGCATTTGCATCACAGGCTTTCTGGAACATTTTAAATACATACATTACTTTTTTTTCTGTCTCCCTCCCCTGCTTACTCAGAGTGATCTGAATTAACCCTTTATTGAGAGCCTAGTCACCAGCCACCTTGGCCTTGCTGAGAGCCTCAGTATGATTTTAGAAACTGCTTATCAGTTCCTACTTCCCTTGGGACGGCAAGCTTACCTTAAATGGCCCTTTCTCTAGGAAGACATTTAAGAAATATACATATAATGAAATATTACTCAGCTTTAAAGAGAAACCATTTGGGGAATTGGACTGGAAGAAAGAAAGGGATGGTGTGGAAAAGGAGACAGATTTCACAAAGAGAAAAGCAAAACTTAAAGTCCTGATACATGCCACAATATGGATGGACCTTGAAAACAATCATGCTGAGGGAAATAAGTCATCCACAAAAGGATAAATATTGTATGATCTCATTTATATGAGATATCTAGAATAGGCAAATGTATAGTGGTCAGAGTTAATAGTGGTTACCAGGAGCAGGGGAAAGGGGGAAATTATTGTTTAGGAAGTAATGATTTTCTGTTTATGACTATGGGAAGTTTGGCAATGAATATTGGCAATGTTGCACAACATGGTTGATGTAATTGATCTCACTGAATTGTACACTCAAAAGATGTTGAATTGGCAAATATTGTGTTACTTATAACAATAAAAAAAGAAATATAATTCATCCCAAAAAATGTAATAAGGAGGAAACAATTCTCCATTCTTCGTGGTATTTTTTTTCCCAAAAATGTAATAAGGAGGAAAAAATTCTCCATTCTTTGTGGTATTTTTTTCCAACTAAAAATTTGTAAATCTTGATATTTACTGCTATATTATTCAAAACAATACATCCATCTGTGGAAACAGAAGAAGTACAGTTCATTTGCTCAGAGTCTGACAAGAAGACCTCCCTGATTAATCCTCTACTGTTCTGATTCTACTACTCTATCTTCCTGGGGATTTTCTTTTTATTGTACTTTAGATGAAGGTATACAGAACAAACTAACTTCTTATTAAACAATTAATACACATATTGTTTTGTGACATTGGTTACCAACCCCATGACATGTCAACACTCTTCTCTTCTCGACCTTGGGTTCTCTATTACCAGCTTTCCTGTCCCCTCCTGCCTTCTCATCTTTGCCCCTGGGCTGGTGTGCCCATTTAGTCTTGTTTTGTTTTATGGACCTGTCTTATCTTTGGCTGAAGGGTGAACCTCAGGAGTGACTTCAGTACTGAGCTAAAAGGGTGCCCAGGGGCCATACTCTCGGGGTTTCTCCAGTCTCTATCAGGCCACTAAGTCTGGTCTTTTTTTTGTGAATTAGGATTTGTTCTACATTTATCTCCAGCTCTGCCTGGGACCCTGTATTTTGATCCCTGTCAGAGCAGTCAGTGGCAGTAGCCGGGCACCATCTAGTTATGCTGGACTCAGTCTGGTGGAGGCTGTAGTACTTGTAGTCCATCGGTCATTTGGACTAATCTTTCCCTTTAGTCTTTGGTTTCTTCATTCTCCCTTGCTCCAAACAGGATGAGACCAGTGGAGTATCTTAGATGGCCGTTCAGAAGTTTTTAAGACCTACTCATCAAAGTAGAATGTAGAACATTTTCTTTATAAGCTGTTATGCCAATTGAGCTAGATGTTCCTGGGGATTTATTTTTATACCATCTAAAATTTTCACCAGCATTTACTCTGGTCTAAAATCTTCAGTGATTCCCCATGGTGATAAGATAAAGTCCAAGCATCTTCAATTGGCCTTCAAGGCCTTTCACAATGTAGCCCTACCCCCCTTTTAGTCTGATTTTCCACCCCTTTTCAGGAGCAAGAACTATGCCTGATGTTATTTTTCCCAAGAGGTATCTTTTTATATACTTTTTGTTTAATCCAATAAAGAGATCAAGAGAATTTTAGAATCAGGACTTAAAGGTCATCTAGCCAAACTTGGACATTTTAAAGAAGAAACTGGTGTTAGACAGTGTAACTTGCTCCAGGTCATACAGCAAATAAGAGACCATGGTGTAGGCAGAACATAGGTTTTTCAGCTCGAGAGGAGTGGGTGCCTCCTGAACATGTAACATGTGCTCAGCCAATATTTGTTGAATATGCTGCATAATTTGCAGTGTATTTGGCTGCATTCAGTTGACCTGGCATGAGTTGCTATCATTGTTATGAATGAGTGAAATGAGCCAAAGCAAGAAACACATGCACACCAGTTGAGCAATTCCAAGGCAGTAAAACACAACAGGAGACTTGCTAAAGAAACCTATGCATAATAGAGCCAGCTGTCCATTAAACATTAGAAGAGGCAGGAAGAAGGGAGTCAAGAGCAAAGCTGGTGCATGCCAATTCCACAGAGAATGTCCACTCAGCCCCCACCAGGAATGAGTTGAAGCCTGTATGGGAAGGTCCTCAAAGGTTTCTCACCCTCACTGTGTGATCATCAGAGCACACTAGAACTCAGATTATTAGAATCTGGGGAGACCTTAGAGATTAGCCATCTAGTCTAGTGTCTTCATTTTTAGGGGAGGAAACTGAAGTCCAACAGCAGGTCACGTGTATCATCACATCCCTTCCTCACAGTAGTATCAGGACCCCCCCCTTGTCATGGATTGAATTATGTCCCCCCAAAAATGTGTGTATCAACTTGGTTAGGCCATGATTCCCAGTATTGAGTGGTTGTCCTCCATTTTGTGATTGTAATTTTATGTTAAAAAGGTTAGGGTGAGATTGTTAATACCGCCCTTACTCAGGTCACCTCCCTGATCCAAGGTAAAGGGAGTTTTCTGGGGTGTGGCCTCTACCACCTTTTATCTCTCAAGAGATAAAAGGAAAGCAAAGCAAGCAGAGAGTTGGGGACCTCATACCACCAAGAAAGCAGCACCAGGGGTCCCTGCACCTGAGAAGCTCCTCAACCAGGGGAAGCTTGAAGACAAGGACCTTCCTCCACAGCCAACAGAGAGAGAAAGCCTTCCCCTGAAGCCAACGCCCTGAATTTGGACTTGTAACCTACCAGACTGTGAAAAAAAATTTTTTCTCTTTGTTAAAGCTATCCACTTGTGGTATTTCTGTTACAGCAGCACTAGATGACTAAGACATCACTTTTACAGATGAGGAAATGGAGTCTCAGAGCACTGAAGTGATTTGTCCAAGACACTCAACCAGGCAATGGCAAGGCCAGAACTAGTACCAGTTCTGTCCTGGTCCAGAGTTCATGCTCTTCTCCATTTTGTGGGGTCTTTTTTTTTTTCTGACAGAACAACGTTCTGGTTTCACCCTCTAGAGGACTGTCCTGGGGTCCAGAATGGGGTGATATTAAGGTAATAATAATTGCTCTGTCATCATGGGGCCTTGACTCAGGGACCACATGGCTTCTGGGGGTAGGCTGGCCAAAGACCTGATTCTATATTTTGTCGATAAAGGGCAGCCTGATGAACAAGGCAGGTCTGTACCACAGTCTATTCTGTAGAGCATCTATTGAAGGTGGTGGAGAAGGTAAGAGTGTGGCAGGTATCTGCAATTAGACCTGGGTCTGTGACCATGTGTCCTTACAGGGGAAGTGGACACTGGGCCACTCTAGATTCCAAGGACACTTTAGGGGTGGTGGCAGGCCAGAGGGACTGGAGTGTCCCTACAGTTGTGAAGACTCACTGCCTATGACTACTAACATGTCCCCACTTTCTGATTCCCCTGCCTCTCTCCCACTACTCCACAACACCTATGCCCTCTCACACCCCCAGCCCTGCAAAGATATAAAAGCAACTAATCCAACCTAGTCTAGGCCCCTCAAGCAACTCTGACTCCCAGCCTGAGTCACTGCTTCAGGCTCATTCATAAAAACTCTCCCATCGCTGCCTGCAACCCAGAGCGGCCTACTCTCTCTCCTATTCCTCTTTGACGTTGCTTTCAGAATCCGTAGACTTTGGCAGGTCACCATGCCTTTGTGGGCTGCAGTTCTCAGGCAGTAACCCAGGACACTGCCCTCTTGGACCCTGTCCAGTTCCAGTTTCTTCACTCCTGAGGAAGGAGAACATCCCAGGGGCCTAGAACTCTGCAGGACCCCACGGGTCCACAGACTCAGCCCTGCCCTGCCTGGGTGAGCCAAGCCTGCCTGGGCCTTGAGCTCATCTCTAATTTGATTTCAGAGTCCAGAGTCCACTTCAGGCTCTGGGGAGTGGGCCATTGGTAGCTCTGGCAGAAGCAGCTGAGTAGGCTGGGCCAGAAAATATGCCACCGCCGCCCCCCCGCCACACACAGTGCCCATCCACATGGGGCCTCCTCTGCTTCCTCCTCCTGCCAATTAGGCCAGGCTCCAGAGTTCAGGGATTTGCTGAATCATTTCGTCTCATGCTGCTGGAGTGCAGAGGAATGTGGTGCTTCCTCTGGGAGGCCCAGAAAAAACGTTAAATTTTCCTGCAATTACTCCATCCTGCAACCATTGGTTCCATTGCACATCACAATCAGATTGAACTTGTGTAAACACGACTTCCTTCATGCCATTCAGGTGTCCCAAATCTTTCAACCTTTCTGCCTGGCTCTCAGGACCTTCCACAGTCTGGCTTTCTATATCACCAAATCCTATCAGTTGTTAAAGATTCAGCTTTTACCTACTCTTTAAGGCCTTTTCAAGCTTTTATTGGACTGTCCTATGATTTCTTATAATACTTAGGATCAATACCATAACATACTATCCTGCCTTGTTCATGGTTGCTCTAAATGGAGTCATAAACACTCCCATGCTGGATCATTAAGCTTTTTAAGGACAGGGACCATGTAAACCTATATACACTTATACGAAGCATTACAGAACTAAGCACTTAGAAATGGACAATATCAATTTAATTGATTAGGTAATTGGTTATTTTTTCCTCTCAGGCCTCAGTGATGTCATCTGTGAGATGATAGGTCTATGAACCAACTTTTTTTTTTTGATTGTGCTCTAACCAAAAGTTTACAAATCAAGTCAGTCTCTCATACAAAAATTTTTATACACCTTGCTGTATATATACAGATGCAGCACTGGAGGTGCTCACTCGTCTATGCCAAGAAATATGGAAGACAGCTTCCTGGCCAACTGACTGGAAGAGACCCATATTTATGCCTCTTCCCAAGAAAGGTGATCCAAACAAGTGTGGAAATTATGGAACAATATCATTAATATCACACACAAGCAAAATTTTGCTGAAGATTATTCAAAAACGCCTGCAGCAATATATCGACAGGGAACGGCCAGAAATTCAGGCCGGTTTCAGAAGACGACGCGGACCCAGGGATATCGTTGCTGATGTCAGATGGATCCTGAATACCAGAAGGATGTTTACTTGTGTTTATTGACTATGCAAAGGCATTCGACTGTGTGGCTCATAACAAATTATGAATAACATTGCGAGAATGGGAATTCCAGAACACTTAATTGTGCTCATGAGGAATCTTTACATAGATCAAGAGGCAGTCGTTCGGACAGAACAAGGGGATACTGATTGGTTTAAAGTCAGGAAAGGTGTGCGTCAGTCAGAGTTGTATTCTTTCACCATACCTGTTCAATCTGTATGCTGAACAAATAATCAGAGAAGCTGGACTCTATGAAGAAGAACGGGGCATCAGGATTGGAGGAAGACTCATTAACAACCTGCGTTATGCAGATGACACAACCTTGCTTGCTAAAAGTGAAGAGGACTTGAAGCACTTACTAATGAAGATCAAAGACCACAGCCTTCAGTATGGATTGCACCTCAACATAAAGAAAACAAAAATCTTCACAACTGGACCAATGAGCAACATCATGATAAACAGAGAAAAGATTGAAGTTGCCAAAGATTTCATTTTACTTGGATCCACAATCAACAGCCATGGAAGCAGCAGTCAAGAAATCAAAAGACACCATTGCATTGGGTAAATCTGCTGCAAAGGACCTCTTTAAAGTGTTGAGGAGAGAAGATGTCATCTTGAAGACTAAGGTGTGCCTGACCCAAGTCATGGTATTTTCAATCGCATCATATGCATGTGAAAGCTGGATAATGAATAAGGAAGACCAAAGGAAAATTGACACCTTCGAATTGTGGTTTTGGCGAAGAATATTGAATATACCATGGACTGCCAAAAAAAAAAAAAAAAACACTGCCAAAGGAACGAACAAATCTGTCTTAGAAGTACAACCCGAATGCTCCTTAGAAGCAAGTATGGTGAGACTGCGTCTTACATACTTTGGACATGTTGTCAGGAGGGGTCAGTCCCTGGAGAAGGACATCATGCTTGGCAGAGTACAGGGTCAGTGGAAAAGAGGAAGACCCTCAACGAGGTGGAATGACACAGTGGCTACAACAGTGAGCTCAAGCATAACAACGATTATAAGTATGGCTCAGGACCAGGCAATATTTTGTTCTGTTTTGCATAGGGTCGCTATGAATCGGAACCGACTCAATGGCACCTAACAACAACAACATATACTCCTAGTTGCTCTCCCCCTAATGAGACAGCACACTCCTCTCCACCCTGTATTTCCATGTCCATTCAGACAGCTTCTGTCCCCCTCTGCCTGCTCATCTCCCCTCCAGACAGGAGCTGCCCACACAGTTTCATCTGTCTGTTTGATCCAAGAAGCTCACTACTCACCAGTATCATTTTCAATCTTATAGTCCAGTCCAATCCCTGTCTGAAGAGTTGGCTTTGGGAATGGCTCCTATCTTGGGCTAACAGAAGGTCTGGGGACCATGACCTCTGGGGTCCTTCTAGTCTCAGTCAGACCGTTAAGTCTGGTCTTTTTATGAGAATTTGAGGCCTGCATCCCACTCCTCTCCTGCTCTCTCAGGGGTTCTCTGTTGTGTTCCCTGTCAGGGCAGTCATTGGTTATAGCTGGGCACCATCTAGCTCTTCTGGTCTCAGGCTGATGTAGCCTCTCCTTTATGTGGCCTTTTATGTCTCTTGGGCTCATAATTACCTTGTGTCTTTGGTGTTCTTCATTTTCCTTTGCTCCAGCTGAGTTGTGCCTAATTGATGCATCTTAGACGGCAGCTTGCTAGTGTTTAATACCCCAGGCGCCACTCTCCAAAGTGGGATGCAGAATGTTTTCTTAATAGATTTTATTATGCCAATTGACCTAAATGTCCCCTGAAACCATGGTCCCCAATCCCCCACTCCTGCCACACTGGCCTTTGAAGCACTCGGGTTATTCAGGAAACTGCTTTGCTTTGGGTTTAGTCCAGTTGTGCTGACCTCTTCTGTATTGTGTACTGCCTTTCCCTTCACCTAAGTAAGTTCTTGTCTACTATCTAATTAGTGAATACCTCCCTCCCTCCCTCCCTCCCCACTCTCATAACCATCAAAGAATATTTTTTTCTCAGTTTAAACTATTTCTTGAGTTCTTATAATAGTGGTCTCATACAATATTTGTCATTTTGCAACTGACTAATTTCACTCAGCATAATGCCTTCCAGGCTCCTCCATGTTATGAAATGTTTCGCGGATTTAGCATTGTTCTTTATCGATGCGTAGTATTCCATTGTGTGACTATACTATAATTTATTTCTCCATTCATCCATTGATGGGCACCTTGGTTGCTTCCATCTTTTTGCTATTGTAAACAGTGCTGCAATGAACATGGATGTGCATATATCTGTTTGTGTAAAGGCTCTTATTTCTCTAGGATATATTCCAAGGAGTAGGACTGCTGAATCGTATGGTGGTAGTTCCATTTCTAGCTTTTTAAGGAAGCACCAAACCGATTTCCAAAGTGGTTGTACCATTTTATATTCCCACTAGCAGTGTGTAAGTGTTCCAGTCTCTCCACAACCTCTCCAACATTTATTATTTTGTGTTTTTTGGATTAATGCCAGCCTTGCTGGAGTGAGACGGAATCTCATTGCAGTTTTGATTTGCATTTCTCTAATGGCTAATTATTGTGAGCATTTCCTCATGTATCTGTCAGCTACCTGAATGTCTTCTTTAGTGAAGTGCCTGTTCATATCCTTTGCCCATTTTTTAATTGAGTTATTTGTGTTTTCGTTGTTGAGCTTTTGCAGTATCACGTAGATTTTGGAGATCAGATGCTGATCAGAAATGTCATAGCTAAAAACTTTTTCCCAGTCTGTAGGTAGTCTTTTTAATCTTTTAGTGAAATCTTTGGATGAGTGTAGGTGTTTGATTTTTAGGAGCTCCCAGTTATCTAGTTTCTTTTCTGGTGTTTGGGCATGGTTAGTAATATGTTGTATACTGTTTATGTCATGTATTAGGGCTCCTAACTTTGTGCCTACTTTTTCTTCCATGATCTTTATTGTTTTAGATTTTATATTTAGGTCTTTGATCCATTTTGAATTGGTTTTTGTGCATGATGTGAGGTATGGGTCTTGTTTCATTTTTTTCCAGATGAGTATACAGCTACGCCAGCACTATTTGTTAAAAAGACTGTCTTTTCCCCATTTAACTGACTTTGGGCTTTGGCAAATACCAGCTGCTCATATGTGGATGGATTTATGTCTGGATTCTCAGTTCTGTTCCATTGGTCTATGTATCTGTTGTTGTGCCAGTACTAGGCTGTTTTCACTACTGCAGCAGTATAATAGGTTCTAAAATCAGGTAGCCTCCCACTTCGTTCTTCTTTTTCAGTAATGCTTTACTTATTCAGGGCCTCTTTCCCTGCCATATGAAGTTGGTGATTTGTTTCTCCATCTCATTAAAAAATGTCATTGGAATTTGGATCGGAATTGCATTAAATCTATCGATGGCTTTTGGTAGAATAGACATTTGTACAATGCTAAGTCTTCCTATCCATGAGCAAGGTATGTTTTTCCACTTACATAGGTCTCTTTTGGCTTCTTGCAGTAGTGTCTTGTAGTTTTCTTTGTATAGGTCTTTTCCATCTCTGGTTAGGTTTATTCCTAAGTATTTTATCTTCTTGGGGGCTGCTGTAAATGGTATTGATTTGGTGATTTCCTCTTCCATGTTCTTTTTGTTGGTGCAGCAGAATCCAACTGATTTTTGTATGTTTGTCTTGTATCCCGATACTCTGCTGAACTCTTCTATTAGTTTCAGTAGTTTTCTTGAGGATTCTTTAGGGTTTTCTGTGTGTAAGATCATATCATCTGCAAATAGAGATACTTTGACTTCTTCCTTTCCAATTTGGATGCCCTTTTTTTATCTATCCTAATTGCTCTGGCTAGGACCTCCAGTACAATGTTGAATAAGAGTGGTGGTAAAGGGCATCCTTGTCTGGTGCCCATTCTCAAGGGGAATGCTTTCAGACTCTCTCCATTTAGGATGATGTTGGCTGTTGGCTTTGTATAAATGCCCTTTATTATGTTGAGGAATTTTCCTTCTATTCCTATTTTGCTGAGAATTTTTATCATGAATGAGTGCTGGACGTTGTCAAATGCCTTTTCTGAATCAATCGATAAAATCATGTGGTTCTTTTCTTTTATTTATGTGATGGGTTACATTGATTGTTTTTCTAATATTGAACCATCCCTGCATACCTGGTATGAATCCTATTTGGTCATGGTGAATTATTTTTTTGATATGTTGTTGAAATCCATTGGCTAGGATTTTGTTGAGGATTTTTGTGGTATCTTTACTTGGTTTTGGTATCAGGGATATGCTGGCTTCATAGAATGAATTTGGGAGTGTTCCAGCCTTTTCTATGCTGTGGAATACCTTTAGTAGTTGTGATGTTAACTCTTCTCTGAAAGTTTGGTAGAACTCTGCAGTTCAGGCCCGGGTTTTTGTTGTTGTTGTTGTTGGGCATTGTTAAGTGCATTTTCAGTCTCTTGTTATGGGTTTATTTAGTTGTTTTACCTCTGTTTGTGTTAGTTTAGGGAGGTAGTGTGTTTCTAGAAATTCATCCATTTCTTCTAGGTTTTCAAATGTGTTACAGTACAATTTTTTGTAGTAATATGATGTGATTCTTTTAATTTCAGTTGGGTCTGTTGTGATATTGTCCATCTCATTTCTTATTAATGTTACTTGTTTCCTCTTCTGTTTTTCTTTTGTCAGTTTGGCCAATGATTTATCAATTTTGTTAATTTTTTCAAAGAATCAGCTTTTGGTCTTATTAACTCTTTCAATTGTCTTTCTGTTCTGTATTTCATTTAATTCTGCTCTAAATCTTTTTTTTTTTTTTTTTTTTTGCTTTCTTCTGGTGCCTGAGGGTTTCTTTTGTTGTTCTCTTTCTATTTGTTGAAGTTGTAGGGATAATTCTTTGATTTTGGCCCTTTCTTCTTTTTGGATGTGTGCATTTATTGATATAAATTGACCTCTGAGCACTGCTTTTGCTGTGTCCCAAAGGTTCTGATAGGAAGTGTTTTCATTCTCATTGGATTCTATGAGTTTCTTTATTCCATCCTTAATGTCTTCTGTAACCCAGCTGTTTTTGAGCAGGATATTGTTCAGTTTCCAAGTGTTTGATTTCTTTTCTCTCCTTTTTCTGTTTTCGATTTCTACTTTTATGGCCTTATAATCACAGAAGATGCTTTGTAATATTTTGATGTTTTGGATTTTGTTAACACTTGCTTTATGATCTAATATGTAGTCTATTCTAGAGTATGTTCCATGTGCACTGGAAATGAAAGTATATTTGGCTGCTGTTGGGTGGAGTGTTCTGTATATGTCTATGAGGTCAAGTTGGTTGACTGTGGCATTTAGATTTTCCGTGTCTTTATTGAGCTTCTTTCTGGATGTTCTGTCCTTCCCTGAAAGTGGTGTGTTGAAGTCTCCTACTATTATTGTGGAGCTGTCTGTCTCACATTTCAATGCTGTTAGAGTTTGTTTTATGTATCTTGCAGCCCTGTCATTGGGTGTATAAATACTTAATATGGTTGTATCCTCCTGGTATATTGTCCATTTAATCATTACATAGTGTCCTTCCTTATCCTTTGTGGTGGATTTAACTTTAATGTGTATTTTATCAGAAACTAATTTGCAACTCCTGCTGTTTTTTGATTGCTGTTTGCTTGATGTATTTTTTTTCCATCCTTTGAGTTTTAGTTTGTTTGTGTCTCTAAGTCTAAGGTGTGTCTCTTGTATGCAGCATATAGACGGATTGTGGGATTTTTTTTAATCCCTTCTGCCACTCTCTGTCTCTTTCTTGGTGCTTTAATCCATTTATATTCAGTGTAAATATGGATAGGTGTGAGCTTAGTGCTGTCATTTTGATGTCTCTTTTGTGTGTTGTTGACAGCTTCTATTTCCAACTTAATTTTTTTGTGCTGAGTAGTTTATCTTTATATATTGCCTTTTCCTCTTATTCATTGTTGTTGATTTTGGTTTTGCTGAGTCTTTATTTTTTTCTTGTATTTTATTTTGATGAGTAGGATTGTTAGTCTCCTTTGTGGAGTGAACCAACATCTTCTAGCTTTGATACTTAATGAAGTTATGATAAAAAGCCCCGAACTTTTTTCAGGAAAAGATAGTAAATATTAGCCATTGGCATAAATTGGAAGGATCAGATATGTCTCTGACCTACAACACTGATCATAATACTCCTCATCTCTCTGAAAGCACCTGACTGTTTTTCCTCCACCAAAAGTAAGAAACATCAGAACCATTGATGTAAAACATCATATAACCTAGTTAAGGAGGCAACCTCAGAAAGCTTCCCCAGAATTCAGTATAAACACCACAGTTTTGATATTGTATCAATAGGACATCACTGCATTCACACTGTGAAGACAAATGGAAGATCCCACTCTAACTTCAGCTCTGACACCAGTTATTCCCCAGCTACCAAGATATGGTTGGTCCGGCAATATTGTGATAAATGGAGAAAATATTGATGTTGTCAGGGATTTCATTTTACTTGGATCCACAATCAACACCCATGGAAGCAGCCATCAAGAAATCAAACAACATATTGCATTGGGCAAATCTGTTGCAAAAGGCCTCTTTAAAGTGCTAAAAAGCAAAGATGTCACCTTGTGGACTATGGTGCCCCTGACCCAAGCCATGGTCTTTTCAATTGCCTCATATGCATGAAATCTGGACAATGAATAAGGGAGACTAAAGAAGAATCAACGTATTTGAATTATGGTGTTGGCAAAGAATATTGAATATAACATGGACTACCAGAGGAATGAACAAATCTGTCTTAGACGAAGTTCAGCCAGAATGCTCCAAGAAGCGAGGATGGCAAGACTTCATCTTAGGTACTTTGGACATGTTATCAGGAGGGACCAGTTCCTGGAGAAAGACATCATGCTTGGTAAAGTAGAGGGTCAGCAAAAAAGAGGAAGTTCTTCAATGAGATGAATTGACACAGTGGCTACAAGAATGGGCTCAACCATAGCAACGATTGCGAGCATGGCACAGGACTGGGCAGTGTTTTGTTCTGTTGTACATAGGGTCGCTATGAGTTGGAACTGACTCAATGACACCTAACAATAGCAACAACAACAAACATGTGAAGTGATAGTTTGCTCTGTAGCTTCATGAAGGACCTACGTCTATTCTGAGCATTTGGTACATATTTATTTACAGCCTTGTGCTAACCACAATCTTGTATCTCTTTTAGTATTGGGTTGTAATAACATTTTTTATTGTACAGTATTTTCAATGTAGTGGCTTCTACATTATCTCACATACTTCCTAAAAATAACTCCTGTGGCTCAGGCAGGCCAGGTATTCTCATTTCCATTTCTGTCTCCAGCTTCTTCACCCCATCAGCACCAAGGAGCCTCACTGCACTGCCTCTTTCAGAAAGTGTGCCCAGATTGGAGCCTGGGAGGGCACAGCACGCTGCACAGAGAAGGAGGCTGATAAATATTTGGATGAATGAATTTGTGACTCCCAGTAGCACTCCTACTTGGCAATGCAAAATAAAGGTTTTGACTATTTGTTTTTCTGCTTTACCTGAGTACAAAACGCTGTTTTAAAAACATGAGCACATATGACATTTGGGGGATGGGCAGTATAAAAATTGTAATTACCTCATTGTTATATCATGTAGTTACCTCGTTATTACATCAGCTTCAGTGTTTTCTTTATGCAAAAGACAAGAAATGCACTACTGCCCAGCCTTTTATTTGTAACTAAAGCATAGATGCTCTTAAGCAACACTCACTGCTTTATTGAAATGTGCTTAAGTTAAACAAAAAACCCACTGCCTCCATGCACAAAAACTACCTCAAAATGGGTCAAAGACCTAAATATAAAATCTAAAAAGATAAAGATCATGAAAGAAAAAATAGGAACAACGTTAGGAGCCCTAATACATGGCATAAATAGTATAAAATATACAAAACATTATAAAGAACGTAGAAGAAAAACTAGGTAACTGGGAGCTCCTAAAAATCAAACACTTATGCTCATCCAAAGACTTCACCAAAAGAGTAAAAAGACTACCTACAGACTGGGAAAAAGTTTTTAGCTATGACATTTCTGATCAGCACCCGATCTCTAAAATCTACATGATATTGCAAAAACTCAACTGCAAAAAGACAAATAACCGAATTAAAAAATGGGCAAAAGATATGAATAGACACTTCACTAAAGAAGACATTCAGGTAGCTAACAGATATATGGGGAAATGTTCACGATCATTAGCCACTAGAGAAATGCAGATCAAAACTACAATGAGATTTCATCTCTCTCCAACAAGGCTGGCATTAATCCAAAATACACAAAATAATGAATGTTGGAGAGGCTGTGGAGAGATTGGAACACTTCTACACTGCTGGTGGGAATGTAAAATGGCACAACCACTTTGGAAATTGATTTGGCACTTCCTTAAAAAGCTAGAAATAGAACTACCATATGATCCAGCAATCCCACTCTTTGGAATATATCCTAGAGAAATAAGAGCCTTTACACGAACAGATATATGCACACCCATGTTTATTGCAGCACTGTTTACAATAGCAAAAAGATGGAAGCAACCAAGGTGCCCATCAACAGATGAATGGATAAATAAATTATGGTATATTCACACAATAGAATACTACGCATCGATAAAGAACAGTGATGAATCTGTGAAACATTTCATAACATGGAGGAACCTGGAAGACTGTGACTTTCGATGTGTAGAATTTCAAACATAGTGGCCACCAACGGAAGGTGTATTTCAGTGGGTGGCTGTTAGGCTTCAAATCATACTTTTATCAACAACAACAACAAAAAAAAAAAAAACCCAATCGAAAAATGGTGGTGGAATAATGTGGAAAAGGATAGTGAGAATGGTTGTGCAACTTGAGGAACGTAATCAACGTTGCTGAATTGTACATGTAGAAATTGTTGAATTGGCTAATGCTTTGTTATACATATTTTCACAGCAATAAAAAAAATCATATTGTAATGAGCCCTGGTGGCAAAGTGGTTAAGAGATAGACTACTGTCATGGGTTGAATTGTGTCCTCTCAAAATTAGGCCATGATTCCCAGTATTGTGTAATTGTCCACCGTTTTGTCATCTGACGTGATTTTCCTGTGTGTTGTAAATCCTACCTCTGTAATGTTAATGAGGCAGGACTAGAGGCAGTTATGTTGATGAGGCAGGATTCAATCTACAAGATTAGGTTGTACCTTAAGTCAATCTCTTTTGAGATATAAAAGAGAGAAGCGAGCAGAGAGACAAGGGGACCTCATACCACCAAGAAAGTGCCAGGATAAAGCACGTCCTTTGGACCTGGGGTCCCTAAGTTGAGAAGCTCCTAGTCCGGGGGAAGATTGATGACAAGAACCTTCCTCCAGAGCCAACACAGAAAAAAAGCCTTCCCCTGGAGCTGATGCCCTGAATTTGGACTTCTAGTCTACTAGACTGTGAGAGAATAAAATTTTGTTTGTTGAAGCCATCCACTTGTGGTATTTCTGTTATAGCAGCACTAGATGACTGAGACAGCTGCTAACCAAAAGGATAGCAGTTCAAATCCACCAACCACTCCTTGGAATCCCTATGGGGCAGTTCTACTCTGTCCTATAGGGTTGCTACATGTCAGCATCGAATCGATGGCAATGGGTTTAGTTTTTTTTTTAAATCCTCTATTTCTGGAGACTGAGTAAGGGCTTCTGCTCTGCTGTCTGAAGTGAAGTTTTGGTGCATAGTGAAAAGAGAATTCTTTGTGCTGTAGCTTAATTAACATGGAGCAGGTCCTACACAGCATCACAAACACATTCATTAAGCTTGTGATTTGAGTCCAGACTCTTGGAATACATTTTTTCATTTAATAAACAGTTATTGGGAACTGTGATGGTTAAGATTTTGTGTCAACTTGCCTGAGCCATGATTCTCAGTGGTTTGGCAGTAATGATGTAGATTGAAGCTATGTAATGATATAATCACCTCCATGATGAGATCTGGCATGAGCAGCCAATCAGTTGAAAGAGAGTTTCCTTGGGGGTGTGGCCTGCATCCAATATATGTGAACTTTCTGGCAAAGCTCGCTGGCTTTTTCTTGCTCTGAATCCTGCAGCTGACTCCTGTTCATCTGACCTCCAGGTCTTGAGACTTGCGCTAGCAGCTTACCTGCCAATATTGGGATTCTCAGCCTTCACAGCCTGTGAGCCAACAGCCTACTGTCTTACCTGCTGAGCTTGAGTTCACCAGCCCCTGCAGCTATGTTAGTCAGGAGAAGCCTCCAGCTTGACTCATGGAAGTGGGACTTTCCAGTCTCTACAACCACGTGAGCCATTTCCTTGATATAAGTCTCTGTGTATATATATATATATTTCACTGGTCTTGTTTCTCTGGAGAATCCAGCCTAAGACAGGAATTTATGACTTATATCTGTTGAGGAGTCATTTATGAAGAGGTCTCAATCACTTCCTTCAAATCGCTTGCAATTCTTTCAGAGAAGAGACAACTCAGCACCCATGTTTTTGATATAGTGTGGTGAATGCTGTAAGAGGGATATGTACGGCAAGCTATAGGAGTATAGAGAAGAAGTACCATATGAACTTTGGGCAATCAAGGAAGGTGAGAAGGTTGTGTCTAAGCTGAACTCAGGAGAACTGCATACAACAGGTAGAGGTTAACCTGGTGAATGAGGTGGGCAGTGCCATTCCAGGCAGAGGGAACAGCAGTGCAAAGGCCCAGAGCTGTACTCTGAATGCAGAGGGCCTTCAGAGGCAATACAGTTGTAAGGAACAGCAGGACCTGGTCAGATTTGCACTATGGGAAGGCATGACTGGAGGCAGAGAAATGTAGCTAGTGGTTTTATTCATGCTCCCTGACAAGGATGGTGGTGGCCAGCTGCAAGGTAAAGGAGTTGAGGATGGAGCGAGAGTAATGTCTCAGTACATATTCAGGAGGAGGAGAAATCAACCAGATTGGCTGGATAATTAGATGTGGAGAAGGGTCAGATGTGGGAAACACAGACATCAAATTCAGAGCCTCCACCCTCCAGGAGCCTACAGAAGGACTGAGAGAATTTAACCTGTAAATATAAGCCCTGTACATCTTAGGCAGTTTAGTGCAGTGGAAAGAATTTGGGCTGTGGAATCAGCCAAACTTGCTTTCAATTCCTGCCATGCCATTTATTAGCCACATGATATAGATGTTGTTGTTGTTATTGTTAGTTGCTGTGGAGTCCACCCTGACTCATGGCGGCCTTAATATATAACAGAATTAAATGTTGTGAGTCCTATGCCATCTCTATGATCTTTGATATGTTTGAGCTCAGTGTTGAGGCTATAATTTATTAGCCACGTGATCTAGATAGATCGCTCGAACACGCTATACCTCAGTCTCATTACTTTACAGATGGTTATGAGCATTCATGTATAAAAAGTGTGTGGCACATAAGAGATGGTCTGTAAGTATTAGTAAATATTTCTATAAAATAATCACTGTAATTATTATTATAATACTAGGAAAATACTACTAGTCATTATTATGTAAAACTGTTAAAAACAAATATGCATTTATGTATGTGTATAGACATATTTGGGGGGTCAGACATATATTTAAGGGTATTTTTTTCTCTTAAAGGACTCTGAGGAAGAGAAAAATCTGTTTATTGTGCAATTAGGAAATCAAATAGACACAAGTTCATGTTTCTGAATATCTCTGGACAATGAGTCCCACACATCCCTGGATCAACATTTTATCCCCACCATGGTCAGGAAATTCTTCCATATGTCTGACTGCAGTCCCTCCTGCTTTATTTTAGCCTTTTTGCTTTTGCTTGGTTTTCTTAGGTTTCTTCTTGCTGCTGTAAGTATAGCAATTCTCTTTTCAGGGAGTGGTTTATCAATATTATCTCAGGCATTTTCATGCTGGGACTTTAATGATATTGCTCTTATTTGCTAGCTCTGTTTAAAGAATATGTTAATTTATTTCCTGGAACTGGCATTATTTTCCCAATACACCTTGCTTGTCACTTTTCTATTTAGAGAAAATATTTACACATTTAAATTCTTTTTTAAATGTTCCCTTCTCTTTTTGGTAGCCTAATTTAATTCTGTCCTCCGGATCAATGCATATGGCCTTTGTTGTTGTTGTGTGTTGTCGAGTTAATTCTGACTTATAACTGGCCCATAAGTTTTTCAATGCTGTAATCTTTATGGGAGCAGGTTGCCAGGTCTTTTCTCCCGTCGAGCAGCTGGTGGGTTCCAACCACTTACCTTTCAGTTAGCAGCTGAGCGCTTTAACCATTGCACCACGAGGGCTCCTTATATGACCTTTAATTCCATGTAAAACATTGCCCAAGCCAGCATCAAGCAGTTCCAGGGAGGCCATTCTATACCGGTGCTCTGTGAAAATGCTTCTCCTCACTTTCTAGATGGCAACCTGATTGGCCCAGAAACAACCAGCTGTCTGATGCTTGTACATAACTGATCAGACAGAACAAGCTGGTGGCTCCAGGCAAATTGGACTTCACAATTTTTGCCTTTCGAGTGCCCCAAGCCTCTTTCTTCAGGGGAGACCTTCAGCCAGCACTTGCTCTGTTCTGCTTTTCCTTCTTCTGATCAAATTTGCTCCCAGGAAAGGATCTGCTACTTTCAGTGTGTATTTCAGAGAGGTATTATTCCTCTCTGGGGAATTTTGGAGTCCCTGAGTGGTGCAGTTAATATGCTCAGCTGCTAATGGAAGGTTGGCAGTTCAAACCCACCCAGAGGCACCTTGTAAGAAAGGCCTGGCAATCTGCTCCTGGAAGGTCACACCCCTGAAAACCCTATGGAGCAGTTCTAATCTGACACACATGGGGCACCATGAGTTGGAGTCGACTCCACAACAACTTGTTTGTTTTACTACCTCCCTCTGGGGGGTTTCAGTTTTAATCCTTATCTGTGTTTATGAGTGGAAGGTGTTGCTTCCTGTAGAAGCAAGCAAGCACTAACAAGCTGGCATGGCAGCTCAGAGAGGGAGTGGTCTGGCCATTGCTGCCATCCATTCTGTCTCTAAAGTCAATCTTACAACTGAATAATGACTTACTGCTTCCCTTCAGTTGTTGATTCTGAGGCTGCACCCCTGAATGTGTGTAATTCACACACTGTATAGTAAGACACCTAAACCTGGGTCTGGCCAGAGATTGCTGAGGGACTTTGTGTGGGCCATTCCTAGCCTCAGTATCCTCATCTGCAGTATGGCGACAACCATCCCTATTTTACAGGATTGATAAAGAAGAAGTGTGAAGTTTCCAGCCTAGCACACCCGCTGCCATCGAGTTGATTCCAACTCATCAGCCCTATGGGACCAAGTAGAACTGCCCCATAGAGTTTCCAAGGAGTGCCTGGTGGATTCAAACAGCCAACTTTTTTTGGTTAGCAGCTGTAGCATATAATCACTAAACCACCAGGGTTTCAAGCCTAGCACAGGACCTCCTAAATTCCCTTTCTTCCCTGCTTCTAAGTCAAAACCTTTGAGCATGGGCCATGTTTTCATTAGAGTTCTCATCTTTAGTCCTAGTCCCTGAGGCATGAAAAAAGAAAGTGATCTTGTGATGGCTACGATTTGTTAGGGTTCAGTGAGCCACAAAAAATCTTCAATACGCTGCTTGAGGGAAAAACAATTACTCACGCATCGACCTGTCCAGAGAAACTAGTGTGCATGTTTGCGAGTGCATTTCCATCTGGGTGTGTCCAGAGCATAAGGAGGGGCAGAAACCCTCCCAACAGCCATCTGGTCTCTTTCCCTGGCTCTGGACAGAGCTGGCACCTCCACATGGGTGGTCCCACCCCATGCCCAGATTGCACGTGATAGAGTTATCAGCTGTGATGTGTTACATGGCAGACGGCAGGTGGCATCTTTGCACCTGTTCACACCCAGGGAGAAGAAACACACAGACTTATATTCTCCCAGAGGAGGTGGGGCCAAGATGGCAGAATAGATAGATGCTTCTGGCAAGCCTTCTTACAACAAAGACCAAAAAAAGCAAGTGAAACAAGTATATTTATGACAAGCTAGGAGCCCTGAACATCAAAGGCAAAGTTAGAAAATGAACTAAGTGGCAGGGAGAGGAAAAAATGGTTCAGAAGTGGAGAGGAGTTACCAGAACTGAATTGCCAGGAGCCCTCAGGCACCATTCCCAGGAGCAGCTGTGACAGGCTGGTGGTAGCATTCGGCTGCAGTTTCCTCAGGGAGAAGTAGCGAGCCGCAAAGCCTACTCACACCTCCAGAACCAGAGAAGAACGGCGCTCTAGGCAAAAGCTAAGGACTTGTGTGTATTTTACCATGCCCCCACCCCCCAAGCTGGTTTTGGTGGCTGTTGATTTCCCTGGGCCTGAGGTAGGCTGTGCTGAGCACCTAGAGCCATCCTCCTGGACTTGGAGAAGGAATAAATTCACAATTGGGGAAAAAGATGATTTGCCAGCTCCACTAAGCAGGGGAGCTCAGGACAGAAGCTGCTCCTGTCCAGGCATAAATGGTCTGTGGGCTTTAAGTGGCTTTCGCCCCTACATAGACTTGTGTGGGCCTATTTCAGGAGAATAGGCCCTTGTTGGCAGACTACAACTGTTTTAGCTGTGCGGTGGAGAGGTGGGTGTTTGATGTTTGACACCACTTTGCCTATTAAACAGGGTCCTCACCTACACACATCAGGGGCCTAAGGACTGGTGGCTCCACTCAGGTCAGTCAGCCACCCATGACAGGGGTCCAAGGATAACTGGTACCTCCCAATCCTTACAAACAAAAGCATTGGGTGTCAATGGTTAGCGTGCAGAACCCACCCATCACTATGCTTTAGGGAAAAGGGGCCTGCTTTCCTCACAGACACTCAGGGGACAGTTGTCAGCCCCCTGCCTTGTTCAGAGTGTGACCCCCTGCTTCAACCAGATACCGGTACCTACACCAATCACCCCTGCCCTTCTAAGACTGTAGGACAGAGCCTGTACCACACACTTGATGATCAGCTACCTGGACACCCAAGCTGAATTCATACAAGAAAAGTGAATGGACTCCTAGAGTGATATACCTGATAACAGCTCTAGCCATCTGGGGACAGGACGTCAGAGCTCGAAAGGCAAAAATAATCAAGCTAGCTCACTCAAGCAACCCATCTGGGCATATCAAAACAAAACAAAGCAAGAAGCTAGGATACAATAACCAACATAAAATAAACTAATACAATAACTCATAGATGGCTCGGAGACATCAGTCAATATCAAGTCACATAAAAGAACAGACCATGATTGCCTCAAAAAGCTCTCAAAACAAAGAATCAAGGCATCTTCTAGATGAAAGTGCCTTTCTGGAATTACCAGATGAAGAATACAAAAGATTAATATACAGAACCATTCAAGACATCAGGAAGGAAAAGGTAATATGCAGAACAAGCCAAGGAACACACAGATAAAGCAGTTGAATAAATTAAAAAAGTTATTCAGGAACATAATGAAAAATTTAATAAGCTGGAAAAAATCCATAGATAGACAGCAAGCAGAAATACAGAAGATTAACAAAATTACAGAATTAGACAACTCAGCAGAAAGTCAGAGGAGCAGAACTGAGCGAGCGGAAGGCAGAATTTGTGAACTTGAAGATAAAGCACTTGACACCAATATATTTGAAGAAAAATCAGATAAAAGAATTTTAAAAAATGAAGAAACTTTAAGAATCATGTGGGACTCTATCAAGAAATAACCTACAAGTGATTGGAGTACCAGAACAGGGAGGGATAACAGAAAATACAGAGAGAATTGTTGAAGATTTGTTGGCAGAAAACTTCCCTGATATTGTGAATGATGACAAGATATCTATCCAAGATGCTCATCGAACTTCACATAAAGTAGATTTTAAAAGAAAGTCACCAAGAGGTATTATAATCAAACCTGCCAAAACCAAAGATACAGAATTTTAGGAACAGCTAAGGATAAAAAAAAAAAGTTACCTACAAAGGAGAGTCAATAAAAATAAGCTCAGAGTACTAGGCAGAAACCATGAAGGCAAGAAGGCAATGGGATGACTTATATAAAGTTTGAAGGGAAAAAATTGCCAGCCAACGATCATATATCCAGCAAAACTGTCCCTCAAATATGAAGCTGAAATTAGGACATTTCCAGATAAACAGAAATTTAGGGAATTCATAAAAAGAAAACCAAAACTAGAAGAAATACTAAAGGAAGTTCTTTGGCTAGAAAATCAATAATATCACGTATCAACTGAAAATTAGAACACTGCACAGAGCAATCAGATGTCAACCTAGACAGGGAAATCATAAAAATAAATCAAGATAAAAAAACACTCAAAACAGGGAAACAGCGATGTTATTATGTAAAAGAAGACAACATTAAAACAACAAAGAGGGACTAAGAAATGCAGTCTTAGATCTTTCATATGGAGAGGAAGACAAGGTGATACAAAGAAATAAAATTATGTTTAAATTTAGAAAAATAGGGGTAAATATTAAGGTAACTACAAAGGAGACAAGCTATCCTATATATCAAAATAAAATACAAGAAAAAAATAGAGACTCAGTAGGAAGAAAATCAACAACAAATAAAAGGAAAAGACAATATATAAAGATAAACTACTCAGCAAAAAAAAATTAAGTGGGAAAAAGACACTGTCGATGACACACAAAAAAAGACATCAAAATGATAGCACTAACTTCGTGCTTATCCATAATTACACTAAATGTAAATGGACTAAATGCACCAATAAAGAGACAGAGCGGCAGAATGGATTAAAAAACACAATCAGATGCACACCCATGTTTATTGCAGCTCTGTTTACAATAGCAAAAAGCTGGAAGCAACCAAGGTGTCCATCAACGCATGAATGGTTAAATAAATTGTGGTATATTCACACGATGGAATGCTACTCATCGATAAGAACAGTGACGAATCTGTGAAACATTTCATAACATGGAGGAACCTGGAAGGCATTATGCTGAGCGAAATTAGTCAGAGGCAAAAGGACAAATATTGTATAAGACCACTATTAAAAGATCTTAAGAAATAGTATAAACTGAGAAGAACACATACTTTTGTGGTTACGAGGGGGGGAGGGAGGGAGGGTGGGAAAGGGTTTTTTACTGATTAGTTAGTAGATAAGAACTGCTTTAGGTGAAGGGAAGGACAATACTCAATACATGGAAGGTCAGCTCAATTGGACTGGACCAAAAGCAAAGAAGTTTCTGGGATAAAATGAATGCTTCAAAGGTCAGCGGAGCAAGGGCGGGGGTTTGGGGACCATGGTTTAAGGGGACTTCTAAGTCAATTGGCAAAATAATCCTATTATGAAAACATTCTGCATCCCACTTTGAAATGTGGCGTCTGGGGTCTTAAATGCTAACAAGCGGCCATCTAAGATGCATCAATTGCTCTCAACCCACCGGGATCAAAGGAGAATGAAGAACACCAAGGTCACATGATAACTAAGAGCCCAAGAGACAGAAAGGGCCACATGAACCAGAGACCTACATCATCCTGAGACCAGAAGAACTAGTTGGTGCCCGGCCATAATCGATGACTGCCCTGACAGGGAGCACAACAGAGAACCCCTGAGGGAGCAAATCAGTGGGATGCAGACCTCAAATTCTCACAAAAGGACCATACTTAATGGTCTGACTGAGACTAGAGGAATCCCGGCGGTCATGGTCCCCAAACCTTCTGTTGGCACAGGGCAGGAACCATTCCCAAAGACAACTCATCAGACATGAAAGGGACTGGACAATGGGTAGGAGAGAGATGCTGATGAAGAGTGAGCTATTTGTATCAGGTGGACACTTGAGACTGTGTTGGCATCTCCTGTCTGGAGGGGGGATGGGAGGATAGAGAGAGTTGGAAGCTGACAAAATTGTCACAAAAGGAGAGACTGGAAGGGCTGACTCATTAGGGGGGAGAGCAAGTGGGAGTACGGAGTAAGGTGTATATAAACTTATATGTGACAGTTTGACTTGATTTGTAAATGTTCACTTGAAGCTCAATAAAAGTTAATAAAAAAAAAAAAAACGATCCGTTTATCTGCAGCCTACAAGAGACACACCTTAGGCTTAGACACAAACAAACTAAAACTCAAAGGATGGAAAAAATACATCAAGCAAACAACAATCAAAAAAAGCAGCAGTGGCAATATTAATTTCTGACAAAATAGACTTTAAAGTTAAATCCATCATAAAGGATAAGGAAGGACACTATATACTGATTAAAGGGACAATATACCAGGAGACTAGAACCATATTAAATATTTATGCACCCAATGGCAGGGCTTCAAGATACATAAAAATAAAAAAAACTCTTTCAGCATTGAAAAGTGAGATAGCGCCACAATAACAGTAGGAGACTTCAACACAGCACTTTCAGTGAAGGACAGGACATCCAAAAAGAACCTCAATAAAGACATGGAAGATCTAAATGCCACAATCACCCAACTTGACCTCATAGACATATACAGAACCTCCACCCAACAGCAGCCAAGTATACGTTCTTTTCCAGCACACAGGGAACATTCCCTAGAATAAACACATACTAGGTCATAAAGCAAGCCTTAGCAGAATCCAAAACGTTGAAATATTACAAGGCACCTTCTCTGACCATAAGGCCATAGAAGTAGAAATCAATAACAGAAAAATAAGGGAAAAGAAATCAAACACTTAGAAACTGAACAATATTCTGCTCAGAAAAGACTGGATTATAGAAGACATTAAGGATGGAATAAAGAAATTCATAGAATCCAATGAAAATGAAAACACTTCCTATCAAAACTTTTCAGACACAGCGAAAGCAGTGCTCAGAGATCAAGTTATATCAATAAATGCACACATACAAAAAGAAGAGAGGGCCAAAATCAAAGAATTATCCCTACAACTTCAACAAATAGAAAGAGAGCAGCAAAAGAAACCCTCAGTCACCAGAAGAAAGCAAATAATAAAAATTAGAGCAGAATTAAAGGAAATAGAGAACAGAAAGACAATTGAAAGAGCTAATAAGACCAGAAGCTGCTTCTTTGAAACAATTAACAAAATTGATAAACCAAACTGACAAAAGAAAAACAGAGGAGGAAGCAAATAACCCAAATTAGAAATGAGATGGGCGATATTAAAACAGACCCAACGGAAATTAAAAGAATCATATGAGATTACTATGAAAAACCATACTCAAACAAATTTCAAAACCTAGAAGAAATGGACGAATTCCTAGAAACACACTACCTACCTAAACTAATGCAATCAGAGGTAGAACAACTAAATAGACCCATAACCAAAAAAAGATTGAAAAGGTAATCGAGAATTCCCAACAAAAAAAAGCCCTGGCCCAGACATCTTCACTGCAGAGTTCTACCAAACTTTCAGACAAGAATTAACACCACTACTACTAAAGGTATTTCAGAGCATAGAGAAGGACGGAATACTCCCAAACTCATTCTACGAAGCCAGCATATCCCTGATACTAAAACCAGGTAAAGACTCCACAAGAAAAGAAAATTACCGACCTATATCCCTCATGAACTTCGATGCAAAAATCCTCCACAAAATTCTAGCCAATAGAATTCAACAACATATCAAAGAAATAATTCACCATGACAAAGTGGGATTTATACCAGGTATGCAGGGATGGTTCAACATTAGAAAAACAATTAATGTAATCCATCATATAAACAAAACAAAAGATAAGAACATGACTTTATCAATTGATGCAGAAAAGGCATTTGACAAAGTTCAACAACCATTCATGATAAAAAAAAACTCTCAGCAAAATAGGAATAGAAGGAAAATTCCTCAACATAATAAAGGGCATTTATACAAAGCCAATAGTCAACATCATTCTGAATGGAGAGAGCCTGAAAGCATTCCCCTTGAGATCAGGAACCAGACAAGGATGCCCTTTATCACTGCTCGTATTCAACATTGTGCTGGAGGTCTTAGCCAGAGCAACTAGGCTAGATAAAGAAATAAAGGGCATCCAAATTGGAAAGGAAGAAGTCAAAGTATCTCTATTTGCAGATGACATGATCTTATACACAGAAAACCCTAAAGAATCCTCAAGAAAACTACTGAAACTAATAGAAGAGTTCAGCAGAGCATCAGGATACAAGATAAACATACAAAAATCAGCTGGATTCCTCTACACCAACAAAGAGAACATCGAAGAGGAAATCACCAAATCAATACCATTTACAGCAGCCCCCAAGAAGATAAAATACTTAGGAATAAATCTTACCAGAAATGTGAAAGACATACAAAGAAAACTACAAAACACTTCTGCAAGAAACCAAGAGACCTACATAAGTGGAAAAGCATACCTTGCTCATGCATAGGAAGACATGACATTGTAAAAACGTCTATTCTACCAAAAGCGATCTATAGATTTAATGCAATTCTGATCCAAATTCCAATGACCTTTTTTAATGAGATAGAGAAACAAATCACCAACTGCATACGAAAGGGAAAGAGGCCCCAGATAAGTAAAGCTTTACTGAAAAAGAAGAACAAAGTAGGAGGCCTCGCTCTACCTGATTTTACAATCTATTATACTGCCACAGTAGTGAAAACAGCCTGGTACTGGTACAACAACAGATACATAGACCAATGGAACAGAACTGAGAATCCAGACATAAATCCATCCACACATGAGCAGTTGATATTTGACAAAGGCCCCAAATCAGTTAAATGGGGAAAAGATAGTCTTTTAAACAAATGGTGCTGGCATAACTGGATATCTACCTGCAAAAAAATGAAACAAGACCCATACCTCACACCATGTAGAAAAACCATCTCAAAATGGATCAACGACCTAAATATAAAATCTAAAATTATAAAGATCATGGAAGAAAAATAGGGACAATGTCAGGCATCAAGAGTATACAAAACATTACTAACAATGCAGAAGAAAAACTAGATAACTGGGAGCTCCTAAAAACCAAACACCTATGCTCATCCAAAGACTTCACCAAAAGAGTAAAAAGACTACCTACAGACTGGGAAAAACTTTTAGCTGTGACATTTCCGATCAGAACCTGATCTCTAAAATCTGCATGATACTGCAAAAACTCTACTACAAAAAGACAAATAACCCAATTAAAAAATGGGCAAAAGATATGAACAGACACTTCACTAAAGAAGACATTCATGTAGCTAACAGGTACATGAGGAAATGCTCACGATCATTAGCCATTAGAGAAATGCAAATCAAAACTACAATGAGATTCCATCTCTCTCCAACAAGGCTGGCATTTATCCAAAAAACACAAAATAATAAATGTTGGAGTGGTTATGGAGAGACTGGAACACTTATACACTGCTGGTGGGAATGTCAAATGGTACAACAACTTTGGAAATTGATTTGGCGCTTCCTTAAAAAGCTAGAAATAGAACTACCATACGATCCAGCTGTCGTACTCCTTGGAATATATCCTAGAGAAATAAGAGCCTTTACACAAACAGATATATGCACATCCATGTTCATTGCAGCACTGTTTACAATAGCAAAAAGATGGAAGCAACCAAGGTGCCCATCAATGGATGAACGGATAAATAAATTACGGTATATTTCACACAGTGGAATACTATGCATCGATAAAGAGCAGTGAGGAATCTGTGAAACCTTTCACCACATGGAGGAATCTGGAAGGCATTATGCTGCACGAAATTAGTCATTTGCAAAAGGACAGATATTGTATAAGACCACTATTATAAGAACTTGAGAAATAGTTTAAACTGGGAAGAAAATATTCTTTGATGGTTACGAGAGGGGGGCACGAGGAAGGGAGGGAGGGGGCATTCACTATTTCGATAGTACATAAGAACTACTTTAGATGAAGGGAAAGTCAACACACAATACAGGCGAGGTCAGCACAACAGGACTAAACCAAAAGCAAAGAAGTTTCCTGAATAAACTGGATGCTTCGAAGGCCAGCGTAGAGGGGCGGGGGTTTGGGGACCACGGTTTCAGGGAACATCTAAGTCAATTGGCATAATAAAAGCTATTAAGAAAACATTCTGCCTCCCACTTTGGAGAGTGGCATCTGGGGTGTTAAACACTAGGAAGTGGCCATCTAAGATGCATCAATTGTTCTCAACCCGCCTGGAGCAAAGGAGAATGAAGAACACCAAGGACTTGAGCTCAAGAGACAGAAAGGGCCACATAAACCAGAGACTACATCAGACTGAGACCGGAAGGACTAGATGGTGTCTGGTTACAACTGATGACTGCCCTGACAGGGAACACAACAGAGAACTCCTGAGGGAGCAGGAGAGCAGTGGGATGCAGACCCAAAATTCTCGTAAAAAGACCAGACTTAATGGTCTGGCTGAGACTAGAAGGACCCCAGTGGTCATGGCCCCCAGACATTCTGTTAGCCCAAGACAGAAACCATTCCCAAAGCCAACTCTTCAGACAGGGATTGGACTGGACAATGGGATAGAAAAAGATGCTGGTGAAGAATGAGCTTCTTGGATCAAGTAAACACTTGAGACTATGTTGGCATCTCCTGTCTGGAGGGGAGATGAGAGGGCAGAGGGGGTCAGAAGCTGGTGGAAGGGACACAAAAAGAGTGAGTGGAGGGAAGGAGCAGACTATCTCATTAGGGGGAGAGCAATTAGGAGTATATAGCGAGGTGCATATAAATTTTTGTATGAGAGACTGACTTGATTTTGTAAACTTAAAGCACAATGAAAATTTAAAAAAATTCCTCCTAGAATATGTGGTGCCCAAAGCACAATGGCAGGTGTAGTAATTGCATTCACTCAGGAACATGAATCACCAGTTATCAGAGTACTGAGCAATAGCTGCAGACTTTGTTCTTTGACCAAAAGATTTCTTGAAATTGCTTTTGATGAAATAGGATCAACTCTAATTCCCTTTTTATGCGTTATGTCTATCAATTGAACTAGAAAGAAGAAAACCATCACTAGCTTTCATTTATAAACAAAACCACCCAGTGCTAAAAATAAATAGATAGATACAGATATTTGTGATTTCTGCCCCCCAGGATTCACAGGTGCAAGTGGAAAGGAAAAGTTGAAATACTAAGTGTACATATCCTGAGGGGAAGACAAATAAAAAAGCTCTGCTTACTCACATGTACAGTTCTCCATATCTTCCTGCAGAGCTCTGTGTGTGTGTGTGTGTGTGTGTGCACACGCACACACGTGTGCTGGAAGGAATTAGGATGGCCAACTCCTCACAACCTTCATCCCATAGACAGTTGTTTACCCCACCTGTCACCACTGGAACAAAATCATTTGAAATACTCTGCATCTAAAAGTGCTAAGATGCACAGTGGGCCCAAGTAGTAGTGATTCATGCCTATGAGGCCCTGCAACTAAAACCAACAAGGAGAGAGCTGAGCTGTGGCAGTTTCCCAGTGGCTAATTATCTACACACCCAAGGCAAGATTACAGAGGCAGGGGATGTTTGTGGCCTCCTATCCACTGGAAGCCACCTTGGTACCTTAGCTCTGAGATTTCCTTTGAAGGAAGAGGGAACAAACTGTGTAGAAGTTGGGTTTTGTGTGTGTGTGTGTGTGTGCGTGCTTTAGGTGAAAGTTTACGGCTCAAGTTAGTTTCTCATACAAAAATTTATACACACACTGTTATGTGACCCTAGTTGCTATCCCTATAATGTGATAGCATACTCCTCCTTCCATCCCGGATTTCCCACGTCCATTCAACCAGCTCCTATCCCTTTCTGTCTTCTCATGTCGACTCCGGGCAGGAGCTTCCCATTTAGTCTCCTATATCTACTTCAACTAAGAAGCACACTTTTTACAAGTATCATTTTATGTCTTATAGTACAGTCTATTCTTTGTCTGAAGAGTTGACTTCGGGAATGGTTTTAGTTCTGGGTTAACAGAGAGTCTGGGGGCCATGTCTCCTGGGGTTCCTCTAGTCTCAGGAAGACCATTAAGTAAATTTGAGTTCTCCACCACACTTTTCTGCTGCTCCATCAGGGACTCTCTATCGTGTTCTCTGTCAGGGCAGTCATTGGTGGTAGCTGGCACCATTTAGTTCTACTGGTCTCAAGCTGATGGAGTCTCTGGTTTATGCGGCCTCTTTCGTTTCCTGGGCTAATATTTTACTTGTGTTTTTTGGTGTTCTTCATTCTCCTTTGCTCCAGGTGGGTTGGGACCAATTGATGCATGTTAGATGTCAGCTCGCTAGCTTTCAGGACCCCAGATGCCACTCACCAAAGTGGGATGCAGAACATTTTCTTAACTTTGTTATACCAGTTGACCTAGATGTCCCCTGAAACCATGGTTCCCAGATCCCCACCCCTGCTACTCTGTCCCTCAAAGTGTTTGATTGTGTTCAGGAAACTTCTTGGCTTTTGGTTTAGTCCAGTGGTGCTGACTTCCCCTGTGTTGTGTGTTGTCCTTCCCTTCACCTAAGATAATTCTTGTCCACTACTAGTTAGTGAATTCCCTTCTCCCACCCAACCCTCATAATCATCAAAGAATGTTTTCTTCTGTGTTTAAACCTTTTCTTCAGCTCTTATAATAGTGGTCTCCTACAATATTTGTCCTTTTTTGACTGACTAATTTCACTTAGCATAATGCCTTCCAGATTCATCCATGTTATGAGATGTTTTGCAGATTCATCATTGTTCTTAATATTCCATTGTGTGACTATACCATAATTTATTTATCCATTCATCCATTGATGGGCATCTAGGTCGTTTCCATCTTTTTGCTATTGTGAACAGTGCTACAGTGAACATGGGTGTGCATATATCTATTTGTGTGAGGGCTCTTATTTCTCTAGGATATATTCCAAGGAGTGGGATTGCTGGATCATATGGTAGTTCTATTTCTAACTTTTTAAGGAAGCATCAAATCGATCTCCAAAGTGGTTGTACTATTTTACATTCCTACCTGCAGTGTCTAAGTGTTCCAGTCTCTCCACAACCTCTCCAACATTTATTATTTTGTGTTTTTTGGATTAATGCTAGCCTTGTTGGGGTGAGATGGTGTCTCATTGTTTTGATCTGCATTTTTCTAATGGCTATAGAGTCACTATGAGTCGGAATCGACTCAACGGCAACGGTTCTGGTTTTTTTTTTTTTTAATGGCTAATGATCATGAGCATTTCCTCATGTATCTGTTAGCCGCCTGAATGTCTTCTTTGGTGATGTGCCCTGTTCATACCTTTGCCCTTTTTTTAATTGGGTCATTTGTCTTTTTGTGGTTGAAGTTTTGCAGCATCTTGTAGATTTTAGAGATTAGACCCTGATCAGATTATGTCATAGCCAATTTTTTTTCCCCAGTCTGTAGGTTGTCTTTTTACTCTTTTGGTGAAGTCTTTTGATGAGCTTAAGTGTTTGATTTTTAGGAGTTCCCAGTTATCTAGTTTCTCTTCTGGTGTTTGTGCATTGTTAGTAATGTTTTGTGTACTGTTTATGCCATGTATTAGGGCTTCTAAAATTGTCCCTATTTTTTCTTCCATGAGCTTTATCATTTTAGATTTTATATTTAGGTCTTTGATCCATTTTGAGTTAGGTTTTTTTGCATGGTATGAGATGTGGGTCTTGTTTCGTTTTTTTTGCAGATGGATATCCAGTTATGCCAGCACCACTTGTTAAGGAGACTGTCTTTTCCCCAGACTTTGGGCCTTTGTCAAATATCAGCTGCTCATCGGTGGATGAATTTACATCTGGATTCTCAATTCTGTTCCATTGGTCTATGTATCTGTTGTTGTGTAGAAGTTTTGATGGTGAATTCCACTTCCTCTCCTCTGAAGGGTCTACTTTCCAGAATGATTCCATATGTTATTTAGATAACACTGGGTTCTACCCATCCCTCTTAGAGAAGCTTACCAGTAAGGCCTCTATCCAAAGGTGGGGAACGTGAGTAGAATACCCAGCTTGTTTTCTCACACAGGACTCTGAGTAATGCTCATCCTGAAAATGCTCCCACTTAATGCCTTTTTATGGAGCAAATTCACACTTGGTAATATCAGTAAGTAAGTCTGTTATTGATTTTATCATCTTTAACCACTCCTAGGATGGATTTCCAAAATCTCAATGAAGGTTGGGCAGTGGAACTCAGGTTTCTCTTTGAAATTCTACTTGGGTAGAATCAAGGAAACTTGAGTGCCCTCAGAGTTTTAACCTTGGCCATGAAATATACAACAATCTAGTGTTTTGTTTTTTGTCATGCGTTTGGATGTGCATGTGCGTATGTGTGTGCATTTGAATGTGTGGGTGTGGGTGGGTGGGTGGGTGTGTGCACTCATATTGGAGGATATAGTGAGCATTGACTATATCTTGTAGCTATTGATGCAAGGTGATTGATAGACTTGAAATTTGTCATCCATACAAGAAGTGTATTTGTTCAAATTGGACAATGTATGAAGAGCCACAGAAATGATTCAGAAAATTAAGTGGGTGTGATAGTTAAGATTGTGTGTCAACCTGGCTGGGCCATGATTCTCAGTGTTTATATGTGATCACCCCCATGATGGGATCTGCTGTGAGTAAACCAGTCAGTTGAAAGGGAGTTTCCTTGGGTGCGTGGCCTGCATCCAAATATAAGCAGATGTTCTGGCTTTTGCCTGCTCTGGATCCTGCAGCTGGCTCCTGCTGTCTGACCTGCTGATCTTGGGTTCACCAGCCCTTGCTGCTGCGTGAATCAGGAGAAGCCTCTATCCTGATCCATGGACTTGGGATGTTTCAGCCTCTACAATCGTGTGAGCCATTTCCTTGATACAAATCTCTCTGTGTATATATTTATATGCTTTACTGGTTTTGCTTCTCTAGAGAACCCAGCCTAAGACAGTGGGATTAGAAGAATTTAATGTGTGTAGCTCTGGGAAGCTACTGTTAAGAAGAAATGCGAATATGCCTCTGCCTCAGAACTGTAAACCCCCAGTGAGAGATTTGCAGAGGAGTATAAGAGGGCACTATGGAGAAGAAAATGAGCAGTAAGGAGTTGGAGTAGAAGCTATAGGTAATGGGATGACCTCCTAGGAGAACAATGAGACCTGTCACTCCTTCCTGAGGGAATGAAAACTCATGGGAGACCCATACATCTGTGGCCAACTGATTTTTGACAAGGATGCCAAGACCATTAAATAGGAAAAGAATAGCCTTTTCAACAAATGGTGCTGGGACAACTGTATATCCACATGCAAAACAATGAAGTTTGACCCCATCACACACCATACACAAAAATTAACTAAAAGTGGATCTTAGACCTACCTCTATGATCTAAAGCTATAACATTGTTAGAAAAAAACACAGGGGCAAATTTTCATGACCTTGGATTTGGCAAAGGATTCTTAGTGTGACACTAAAAGCATGAGTAACAAAAGAAAAAATAGACACATTGGACTTTATCAAAATTAAAAACTATAGCGCTTCAAAGGACATCATCAAGAAAGTGAAAAGTCAACCCACGGAATATGAGAAAATATTTGCAAATCATATACCTGGTGGCACAGTTGTTAAGCATTAGACTTCTAACCAAAAGGTCAAAAGTTCAAATCCACCAGCAGCTCCTTGGAAATCCTATGGGGTCACTATGAGTCGGAAGCAACTCGACAGCAGTGGGTTTTTTTGTTTGTTTTGCTTTTTGTTTTATATCTGATAAGGGACTTGCACCTAGAATATATAAAGACTCTTTAAACTCAATAATAAAAAACACAAATATCCGATTGTACTGCTATAACAGAAATACCAAAAGTGGATGGCTTTAATGAAGAGAAATTTGTTTCCTCACAGTAAAGTAGGCTAAAAGTCCAAATTCAAGGTGTCACCTCCAGGGGAAGGCTTTCTCTCTCTGTGGGCTCTGGAGGAAGGTCTTTGTCCTCAATCTTTCCCTGGTCGAGGAGCTTCTCAGGCGCAGGGACCCTGGGTCCAAAGGACGCGCTCTGTTCCTGGTGCTGCTTTCTTGGTGGTATGAGGCCCCCAACTCTCTACTTGCTTCCCTTTCCTTTTATCTCTTGCTCTCTTTACCTTGGATCAGGGAGGTGACCTGAGTAAGGGTGGTGTTACAATCCCACCCTAATCCTCTTTAGCATAAAATTACAATCACAAAATGGAGGACAACCACACACTACTGGGAATCATAGCCTAACCAAGTCGGCATATATTTTTGGGGGGACACAATTCAATCCATGACACCTATTTAAAAATGGGCAAATGATCTGAATAGATACTTCTCCAAGGAAGATATACAAATGGCCAATAAGCACATGAAAAGATGTTCAACATCATTAATCACTAGAGAAATGCAAATCAAAACCACAATAAGACACCACATTATCCCACTAGGATGGCTAGAATCAAAAAGTCAGATAATAAAAAATGTTGATGAGGTTGTGGAGAAATCTGAACGCTCATACACTGTTGGTAGGAATGTAAAGTGATGTAGCTGCTTTGGAACATAGCCTGGAAGTTCCTTAAATGAACACAGAGATACCATATGACCAAGCAATTCTACCCCTAGGTATGATACCCAACAGAAATGAAAATATATACCCACACAAACCACTTGTACACAAATGTTTATAGCAGCATTATCCATAATAACCAAAAGATGGAAACAATGTCCATCAACTGATGAATGGATAAACAAATTGTGGTATATGCATACAATGGAATAGTATTCAGCCATAAAAAAGGAATAAAGTACTAATAAATGCTAAAACATGAATGATCCTTGAAAATATTATGCTGAGACAGAAAGTAGATTAGTGGCACCTTAGAGACGGGAGATCCGGGATAGGAGAGTGATAATTAAAGAGTAGGGGGTTTCTTTTTGAGGTGATAAAAGTGTTCTAAAATTGACTGTGGTGTTGATTGCATGTATCTCTGAATATACCAAAAACCACTGTTAAAAAAAAACTCATTGGACCAGCTCAGTTCCCCAATATACTGTAGGGAGAACCTCCTCCTGGCCCTGTGGAGACTTGAGGGAGAGAAGGGCAGACTAAAAGCTCTGGTTGCTTGGGAAGCCATATTATTTGAGGAATGCATTAATCTGGTAACATCTCTCTCAATCTCTCTCTATATATATGCAAATAGATGCTAGTATATTCTTATTAGGCAGATAGAGGAGGTTTGAAAGGAAGGAAAGAAGAAAGGAAGAAATTGGAGTCAATCGAATTTTGGGGATGGACGGGGGAATGAGAAGTAATGCTTTCTCTTTATCATGTTACTGGCAATTTGTTCCAGCCAGCAAAATTTTTGAAATCATGACTGTTGAGAAATTTGTTATCAAAGTATGATCATTATGGTCGTGTGTCAACTTGGCTGGGCATGATTCTCAGTGGTTTGGCAGCTACAATGTAGTTTAGCAGTCATATAATGACTTGATCACCTCCATGATGAGATTTGATATAATGTGATCACCTTTCCATGATGGGATCTGCTGTGAGTAGCTAATCAGTTGAAAGGGAGTTTCCCCAGGAGTGTGGCCTACATCCAATATAGGTGGACTTTCTGGCAAAGCTCTCAGACTTTTGCTCGCTCTGGATGCTACAGCTGGCTTCTATTCATCTGACCTCTGGTTCTTGGAACTTGAGCTAGCATCTAACCTGCCATCTTGCCTGCCAATCATGGGCTTCATCCATCTGTGTAGCCTGTGAGGCATAGCCCTGCTTCCGACCTTCCAATCTTGGGTTCACCAGCCCCTGCAGCTACATAAATCAGGAGAAGCCTCTGGCCTGACCCATGGACTTGGGACTTTCCAGCCTCTACAACTGCATGAGCCATTTCCTTGATATAAATCAATCTATCTATCTATCATCTATCTATCTATCTATCTATCTATCTATCTATCTATCTATCTATCTATCTATCTATCTATCTATCTATCTATCATCTATCTATCTATCTATCTATCTATCTATCATCTATCTATCTATCTATCTATCTATCTATCTATCTATCTATCTATCTATCTATCTATCTATCTATCTATCTATCTATCTATCTATCTATCTATCTATCTATCTATCTATCTATCTATCTACGCTTTACTGGTTTTGCTTCTCTAGAGAACCAAGCCTGAGACATTTGGTACTGGGAGTGGTTCTAGAGAAACAAAATTGTAATGGTGAGTTTTCTAAATTGGTTTTCAAGTCTGGTTAGTCTTAAAGATGTTGATGACTCTGCTTCCAGTAGTAAAGAGGGCACTGCTAATCCATGGCATGAGGTGGCAATAGAAATACACAAAATACTATCATGAATAGATCAGGCGTTGGTGAGAGGCAAGGCTCTGGGTGATTGTATGTTTGATACCTTTCCACAATTTTGTCATAACGAGAATTATAAGGAAGCCAGTTGGTTGGTCCTACTTACACTAGACAAAGTGGTGAAAGAAAGAGATGAGCACAGGGCTTCAGAGTAAAAGCTCAAGTGCTGCATAAACAACCTCAAAGTCTCCACAGAGCTGATACTGCCAAAAACCAAACCCAGACTCTTATGGTAAGAGTAGCCAAATTACAGCACCAACTGGATTCCCAAACTCATGTGGTGTCTGAAGTTAAAGTGAGGGCATTGATTGGGAAAAAATGGGATTCTGAAACTTGGGATGGGGACGTATGGTCAGATAATCAGGAAGCTGGAGACATTGAGCCACTAAGTTCTGTTGAATCACTCCTGCCAACAGAATCAGCCCTCTCACTCATATCTGAAGAGCTTACTCCATCTTTGTTTGCTAAGCCACCCTCCCTAGTAAAACCATTACCCCTCCAGCCCCATCTGATGAGATTAACCCAGTTCTGTCTAAAGAGCCCTGGTCTGAGTCATTTCCTGGGGCATTGACTGAGGCAGATGACTTACAAGACAATGCAGCATGTTCTCAAAACACATTCCCACCACCCATGCTGGCTTCTAGACCTATAACTAGACTTAGGTCCCAGCAAGGCCCAAAAGGTGAAGTACAAAGTGTGGTCTGAAGCCTTAAGAGGGAATGTGTGTGGGAATGGCTATTAAGGGTATGGAATAGTGGTGCAAGGAACATAAAGTTGGATCCATTTGAGTTGATTGATATGGGCCCACTAAGCACAGATTCTTCATTCAATGTTTCAGTTTGAGAGGTCAGGAAAAGAACTAATAGTTTATTTGGTTGCTTTGCTGAAGCATGAATTATGCAGTGACCTACACTAACTCAAGGTGAAGTACCAGAACTGCCTTGGTATACTGTAGAAGAAGGTATCCAAAGGCTTATGGAAATTGGCATGTTAGAGTGGATTTATCAGGTTAGACCCACAAACACACACATGGAGTGCCCAGATGATACATCTTTTACCACAAAGGTGAGGAACAAATTTGTGAAGGGTGCCTCAGCATCCCTGAAGACTGTTGTGATTGCTATTTTATGTAAATCAGATTTGATAGTGGGAACTGCCCTAACTGAATTAAGACACTCAACTACAAAGGGGCTGATTGGACTCCATGGTGGTAGGGGCCATGTGGCAGCACTCAATCGACAAAGACAAGGTGGGCATGGTTACCATAGTGGACAGCAGAGCCAAAGCAGTAATCAGAATTGTTTTACTCTTATGGACTTATGACATTGGCTACTTAGTCATGGTGTTCCTAGGAGTGAAATAGATAGGAAATCTACTAAATATTTACTTGATCTGTACAAGCAGAAGAATTCTAGGTCAAGTGAAAAGCAGTCTAACGTAAATCACCAGAATAGGAAGTCACAGCCCCTCAATCAATTCCCAGACTTAAGCCAGTTTAAAGACCCCTTGAATGAAAGGGAGGCCAGGTTCCCTTGAGGAAGGACCCCACTATGCTGCCAAAAATTTATACTGTTAATCTTTCTCCCAACTTCCCCAAAAGGGATCCACGGCCTGTTATGAGAGTCATTGTTCACTGGGGAAAAGTAAATAATCAGACTTTTCAGGGATTACTGGATACTGGCTCTGAACTGAAACTAATTCCAGGAAACCCAAAACATCACTGCGGCCCACCAATCAGAGTGGGGGCATATGGAGGTCAGGTTATTAATGGAGTCTTAGTTCATCTCACAGTAGGTCCAGTGAGTTCCTGAACTCACCCCGTGGTGACTGTACTGATTTCCTCAGTTCCAGAATGCATAATTGGAATAGATACACTCAGCAAGTGGCAGAACCCCCACATTGGATTGCTGACAAGTGGAGTAAGGGCTGTTATGGTACAAAAAGCCAAGTGGAAGCCATTAGAACTGCCACTGCCTAGGAAAACAGTAAACAAAAAGCAATAGCACATTCCTGCAGGGATTGCAGAGATTAGTGCCACCATCAAGGACTTGAAGTGTGTGATTCCCATCACATCCTCATTCAACTTGCCTATTTGGCCTGTGCAAAAAATGAATCTCAGAGAATTACAGTGGATTATCAAAAACTTAACCAGGTGGCAACACCAATTGCAGCTGCTGTTCCAGATGTAGTTCCATTGTTTGAGCAAATTAATACACCTCCTGATACCTGGTATGCAGCTACTGATCTGGCTAACGCCTTTTTGTCCATACCTGTTTTGAAGGACCACCAGAAGCAGTTTGCCTTCAGCTGGCAAGGCCAGCAATACACCTTCAGTGTCCTACCTAAAGGCTATATCAACTCTCCAGCCCTATGTCATAATTTAGTCTGCAAGGACCTTGATCACCTTTCCCTTCCACAAGATGTTACACTAGTCCATTACATTGATGACATTATGCCGATTGGACCAAGTAAGGAAGAAGTGTCAATGACTCTGGATTTATTGCTAATACACTTATGTGCTAGAGGGTGGGAAATTAATCTGACAAAATTGAGGTGTTTCCACCTCAGTGAAATTTCTAGGGGTCCAGTGGTATGGGGCATGTCGAATAATTCTGTCTAACGTGAAAGATAAGTTATCGCATCTAGCCTCTCCCACAACTAAAAAGGAGGCGCAATGCCTAGTGGACTCCTTTGGATCTGGAGGCAACATATTCCTCATTTGGATGTGCTACTCCAGCCTATTTATCAAGTGACTTGGGGCCCAGACCAAGAGAAAGCTCTGCAACTGGCTCAGGCTGCTGTGCAGGTGGTTCTGCCACTTGGTTCATATGATCTGGCTGCCCCAATGGTGCCTGAAGTGTCAGTGGCAGATAGAGATGCTGTTTAGAGTCTTTGGCAGCCCCTTACTGGTGAATCACAGTGCAGACCCGTAGAATTTTCTCTTTTTGAGAAACAGCTTTTGGCTTGTCACTGGGACTTAGTAGAGGCTGAAAGCTTAACCATGAGCCACCAAGCCACCATACGACCTGAGCTGCCTATCATGAACTGGGTGTTGTCTGGCCCATAGAGCCATGAAGTTGGATGTGCACAGCAGTACTTCATCATTAAATGGAAGTGGTATATGTAAGATCGGACCAGAGCAGGACCTGAAGGGACAAGTAAGCTCCATGAGGAAGTGGCCCAAATGCCCATGGTCTCCACTCCTGTCACATTACCTTCCATCTCCCAGTCTGCACTTATGGCCTCCTGGGGAGTTTCTTATGATCATTTGAGGAAAAGAAAACTCTTGCCTGTTTTACAGATAGTTCTGCGTGATATGCAGGCACATCTTGAAAGTGGACAGCAGCAGTACTACAGCCGCTTTCTGCGAGACCTCTTACTACCATGAAAGTAGATCTGGGAGCAAGTACGTTCTTTGGACCTGGAGTTCCTCGGCTGAGAAGCTCCTAGACCAGGGAAAGATTGATGACAAGGACCTTCCCCCAGGGCCGACAGATAAAGTCTTCCCCTGGAGCTGACACCCTGAATTCGGACTTCTACCCTCATAATCTGTGAGGAATAAACTTGTTTTTAAAGCACCTACTTGTGGTATTTATGTTATAGCAGCACTAGATAACTAAAACAAAAAGTTTAATGAGAAATCAGGTGACTGTGTAGTAACCAATCCAGGAACAGAAATAGAATTGTTACTTTTTTCTGCCTGAAGAATTTTTTTCTGCCAATTGATTTAAAATCCAAAGGTGTTCACCATGTCACTGAAATTATAAAACCTCTATGAAATATTCATCAAAGTTTTGAATTGAATATGTGATAGAGAGAGACATTGGGCTAATTTAAATCCTACCAAGCCTGTGTTAATTACAGATGTAAAATGAGATATAAAAATTATAGCAGCAAAGAAAAAAGTCAGAAACAGTTCATGCCATATGCTACCCAGAACTCCTTTGGAAGGCACAATGCCCAGTGCTGTTAGTTCACAGGTCATCTCCCTGGTAAAAAAAAAAAAAAACCCAAACCCACTGCCGTCGAGTTGATTCCGACTCATAGTGACCCTATAGGACAGAGTAGAACTGCCCCATAGAGTATCCAAGGAGCGCCTGATGGACTTGAACTGCCGACCTAGCACTTAACCACTATGCCACCAGGGTAGTTCTCCCTGGTAGCTGAATGGAAATCAGGAAGTGGCCAAAGAGAATGCAAATAAATGTAGCTTTCTTACTATGATTGTGTAGATCTCACGGACTTTTGAAAATGGCATTTGGGTCAGTGTTTTCTGGAGTCTGATCTAGCACATCCGCTTTCTAGAATCTAAAGAGAAACAATCACCAGGCTTGGTAAAAGTCTTTGACCTTCTTGCGTAGAAAAGTCAGAGGCCAATGAACGTTCACATCCCCATATCACCTTTACCATGATTTGCTAACTTGATTCTTGCCAAATTAGGCCAAAAGGAAAGCAGTTAGAACCTTGATCTTCCATTTTTAGACAAGTACGAACCTCTATATTAAGGGGTATACAAATATTTGTGCATTTATCATTGGGACACTGTCTTAGTCATCTAGTGCTGCTGTAACAGAAATACCACAAGTGGATGGCTTCAACAAATGGAAGTTTATGCTCTCACAGCCTGGTAGGCTAGATCTCCAAATTCCCAAAATAGGGAAATCACATCAGATGACAAAATGGTAGGCAATCATACAATACCGGGAATCATGACCTAGCCAAGTTGACAAATATTTTAGGGGAACACAATTCAATCCATGACATTCCACCCTTTGGGTGCCCAAAATTCATGTCCTCGCCAGATGTAAAACACATTCATCCCATCATATCATAGCAAAAGTGTTAAATCAGCTCCAAGTCTAAACTCCAAAAATTCTTCCTAATCCATGAAATCTAGAATACAAGTTATCTGCTCCCAAAATACAGTGGTGGAACAGGCACAAGCTAGAAAGAAGGGATAACAGGCACCAAACAAGTCAGCAGAACACATTACATTAGCCCTCAAGGCTTTGAAAATAATCTCTGTTCTCTAAGACAATTTACACAATGGCCCTGCCCTCCAGACTCTACAAATTACCCACACTCTCTGGATACTGAGTGGAGGCCCCTCAGCTCTGGGCTTCAGCTCTGCCTTCACAGGCCCACTGGGACAGCAACTCTGCTCCCTCAGCTTTAGGTGCACCATTCTCCTAGTCCATTTGAGTGGTGACTCCACCCTTAGAAACACCAGAGGCTGTGGCTCCACCCTTTGAACCCAGAGGTCGAGGCCATACGTTTTGAGACTGAGGCACCTCGGCTTCCTGTGTTCCTTGTCTCTTCAGCTTCTGCTTCCTGGTTCCTTGGCCTCTCAGCCTCGTGGGCCCCACGCCTTCATCTGCCATGCTGGGCCAAGTGTTCCAAAGTTCTGTAGTTCCACTGATAAGTGACTGGAGGCACCCCACTCCACCAGCAAACTTCGGCCAGAAGGCACTCAGCTCTCTTGCTCTGTTGGTCAGCAAACCTACCTCCAGCAATAAGTGCCTGGAGGCACCCCACTTCACCAGGAAGCCTCCTGTGCACAGGCACTCAGCTCTCTTGCTCCGTGGCTTGGCTCCAGGACTGTCAGGCGCTAGTCTCCTGGTTCTGCTGCTGCCAGTTCTATGCCACTGCTTCTTCTCTGCAACTCCATCCATTCATAGTTTCAAAACTGCTTCCACAGTTTAGGCTTCCCATTCTCGGTACCAAATTCTGTCTTAGTCATCTAGTGCTGCTATAACAAAAGTACCACAACTGGATGTATGTATGTATACATGCATATATATATAATTAAAATCAGTTGTAATGATGGACAGAGAAATAAGTTAATCAGTCTGTTATAGATAGAGCACTAGCCTAGAAGGAAAGTTTAACCCTATTGGAACCCAGCTGGTATGACCCTGGGAAGGGCTTTCCCTCACTGAATCTTAAGGCCACCATCTGCAAACTGAGAGAATGAATTCATCATTACTAAAGACCCATCCAATCTTGTGATTCTATAATCATAAATAGGATAATTAGGTGCTCTTCTTCCATACTTACGCTGCCACCTGGAGAGTGTATTCTGCTTTTATTTTTCAATTTTGGTGATGAGGAATTTGAAGCCAGGCAAGGTTACGAGATGCTCACAGCAACTAGCTGTGGAATCTCATCACCAATTTATATCCTTGGTTGCTGACTTCCAGTTGCATCAATCTACTGAAACCAAGACGTTTAGAGTGTGTGTTGGCATTGTATTGGCCTATTCAAAATAGAATTCTGAAAGATATTATTGAGTGGTGTCTTAGTCATCTAGTGCTGCTGTAACAGAAATACTGCAAGTGGATGGCTTCAACAAAGAAATTTATTCTTTCACAGTCTAGTAGGCTAAAAGTCCAAATTCAGGGCATCAGCTCCGCGGGAAGGCTTTCTCCCTCTGTCTGCTCTGGAGGAAGATCCTTGTCATCAATCTACCCCTGGACTAGGAGCTTCTCAGCTCAGGGTCCCTGGATCCAAAGGACATGCTGTGCACCTGGCACTATTTTTTGGTGGTATGAGGTCCCCCTATCTCTCTGCTCAATTCTCTTTTATATCTCAAAAAGAGATTGACTTAAAACACAACCTAATCTTGTAGATTGAGTCTTGCCTTATTAACATAACTGCCTCTAATCCGAGGCAGGATTTACAACAGGTAGGAAAATCACAAAATGGTGGACAATCACATAATACTGGGAATCACAGCCTAGCCAAGTTGACACATATTTTGGGGGGACACAATTCAATCCATGACAAGTGGGCAGAAGTGTTTACAATATTAAAATATTTTGCATAACTTCCCCAGTGAGAATTATATCCCTAGAGAGCAGAGATAATACCATGCATATAAGGTATATGTAATAGTTTTATTTAGTGACTGCCTATTACCAAAAGAGTTTGAAGCAGTTTACACTGAGAAGATAGGAATAATATCTTAAAAATCCAGGAGGAAAATGTTTGCATAGAAGTCTCTGAGAAGCATCCCAAAACCAATGGCTGATGAAAATAAACATCTCTCTCTTTCCTTCTTGATTTTTATTTACGTTTCTCATTTATTTTCTCTTTTCTATCCCTTTTTTTTAATTTCCCACCTACCTGGTTTAAGGCAAATTGAGCCAGGTTTCTGATATTTGAGGTCAAAAGCATCCTAATGAACACATAATTTAATCCTTATGACAACCTATTAGGTATGTACTATTATTATGCATGTTTTACAAATGAAGAAAAGTCACACAAGTGATAAATGTTGGAGCCAGGATTTTGATCAAGATAGTCTGAATTCAGAGGCTACACTGTTAACAAGGTGATTACGAGCCCAAGAGACAGAAAGGGCCACATGAACCAGCGACTACACCAGCCTGAGACCAGAAGAACTAGATGGTGCCCGGCTACAACCGATGACTGCCCTGACAGGGAAGACAACAGAGAACCCCTTAGGGAGCAGGAGAGCAGTGGGTTGCAGACCCCAAATTCTCATAAGACCAGACTTAATGGTCTGACTGAGACTGGAAGGACCCCAGTGGTCATGGCTCCCAGACCTTCTGTTAACCCAGGACAGAAACTATTCCCGAAGCCAACTCTTCAGACATGGATTGGACTGGACAATGGGTTGGAGAGGGATGCTGGTGAGCTTCTTGGATCAGGTGGACACTTGAGACTATGTTAGCATCTCCTGCCTGGAGGGGAGATGAGAGGGTGGAGGGGGTTAGAAGCTGGCAAAAAGGACAAGAAAAGAGAGAGAGGAAGGAGAGAGCAGGCTGTCTTATTAGGGGGAGAGTAATTGGGAGTGTGTAGCAAGGTGTATATGGGTTTTTGTGTGAGAGACTGACTTGATTTGTAAACTTTCACTTAAAGCACAAAAAAAAACTATTTAAAAAAATAAACTGAGTAGATGTAAAGATATGGGCACATTTTGTATTTCCTTTTTAATGGAACTCTACTTATTGTGATTCCAAATTGGCATCATTTGGGAATTCTATTCTATTGTTTCTTGCAAGATTTTGCTTTAAGCACCTGCATCCCAGGAGGACATGCACATGACAAACCTCTATGTCATACATAATTATCTCTGAATAACCTTTGAATTAGTTCCTAATCAAAAGCAGGAATCTTTCCATGTAAAGGCTCAACCCTGTTAAATAAAGAATGGATTTTGCAAAAAAAAAAAAAAAGCTCATTTATTTAGTCAACACAGAAAACCTACGAGGTGGGTACTACTATTATCCCCATTTTAGAGATTAATTAAACTGAGGAACAGAAAATTTAAAATTTTATTAAGATATCATTCACATACCATAAAACTCATCCTTTAAAAGTGTACGATTCAGTGATTTTTAGCATATTCACTACATTGTGCAACAATCACCACTCTCTAATATCAGAACATTTTCATTACTCCAAAAAGAAACCCCATACCTATTAGCAGTCGTTCTTCATTCCGCCCTCCCCCCAGACCCTGGCAACCACTAATCTACTTTCTATCTCTATGAATTTGACTGTTCTGGACATTTCCTATAAATAGAATCATACAATATGTGGCCTCTGTGTCTGCCTTCTTTCATTTGGAACAGATAATTTAATTAAAAAAAAAGTGGTGCTATAGCTACTATTTATTGGTTGCCATGACTACCACGTCCTAAGCACTGTTATCAGGAGCTTTGTGTACATTCTTTCTAATCTTCCCAATTGCCCTGTGGCACAGCACAACTATGATCTCCATTTTAGATGAGGAGGCTGAGGCACAGGGCTGTTCAGTGACTTGCATAAAGCTCAACAGCTCATGAATGCCAGAGCTAAAATGCAAACCCAGGTCTGTCTGTGTTCAAATCCCACACCCTTTATACTCTATCCCTCTGCCTCAAGGTCGCATGGATGTGGGCTAGTAATGCGGTGATGTTGAAACCAGGACAAAGGGGTTGATTTGACCCGGTGGTGGTGGGAAGTATAGTCCCAAGCTCTCCTGGACTTGGTGCCTGATAGTGGGGTGGGGGTGGGGGATACTTCCTCCTGAGCCTGTGCTCCAGATCTCAGTAAATTTGTCTCTTGAGCTCTTATGTTTGGAGCTCCCTCAAAGCCTCAGCTGCACGCCTTAGTTTTACTCAAGTTGGTCATGTGGATAGAAAAGTTTGTATGGTGGAATTTCTATATTTCTTCTTCTGGCTTTGAGTGCTTCATGATGACGCAAGTCAAGATTTCTACATAGGGAAAAAAAGTTAATGGATTTCTTCAAGCGTTCCCCAAAGTCTGCAGCTTGGGTATTTTTTTTTTCTGGGGCTCACTGGGTGGGCACCAGCTCTCCTTCTGTGGATGGGCACCAAGACTGACAGCCTGTATTTGCTTCCACCAAAGGAGGTTTTGAGCTAGCCCAATGTTTGGTGCTCAGAGAGCCATTTATATGTTGATCCACACTGACACTTTCTCTCAACTGTAATGCTCCTCAGGGTGTGCCCTGGTGGGATCTGGGGGAATGCACTTCTCAGAGAAAGAAGTGTGTCTGATGGATAAAGCTGATATTTGCACCATGCTGTGGTGATAATTATTTTTTCATAGCTTTGGAAGATTTCATATAAAAGAGAAAATCACATCTCAAAGAGCAGACTCCTGGAATGTTAGAGCTGGAAGGGGCCCTCAAGACTGATTATTCAACCCTTCTCTTTAAAGACAAATAAATATACCAAGTCCAAGAAAGGAGTCCAACACAGAACAGGAGTGTATGTGGTATGAGGGGCGGAGTGGGCAATGAGACAGCCCCTAGGGACAGAGTGTTCTGGCCACTGTATTGGGTGGAGCCTTGGCCCCAGTGATCTCTGAATTCCAATGACACACAAACACTAGGGCGCCTCATGGATGATAATCAGTGCTGACTGTATCATAGACTGGGTGACTTTCAGTCCTTGATGCTGTCATATCAATGGCTCTCTTACTTGAAAATGAGCTCTGGCCACTACCATGACCACTGATAATGATACATCATCTCAGAAAACCCTGAAAGTGGTGGAAACGATCAGTGCTCTAGCATTCTTCGAGGATGTGTTGGATACTAGGCACCCCCCAGCTGTCATTCCTCCTTGTAGCCACTGATCTGATTGCGCACCCTCCTCCCTCTGAAAGACCACTGGAACAGCCTGACAGGGAGAGAAGGCAGCAAAGTTTCACAGAGCAGGAACAAAACACCCAACACTACAATTGGCTCTCCCCATGGATGGACAGCCACAATAACTCTTATTTACATAGAGTGGTGTTATCAGATGTTTATAATAATGACTGTGGATGATGAATTAAATGGTGTTTTCCACGCTGTGTATAAGAAGGTAGAGAAGTAGATACTTCTTTTCTATAAATAGTACCTTCCAAAAAAAGTTTGTTTCAATGATTTGGGAAATGCATGCCCAAACAGGTTATTTCTTCAGATTGCTGAACTGATTTGCTGCGGCTGCAGTTAGAGACACTTAACAGTCACTGTTGACGTCTTAAAGGAGGCAGAAAAGAGGGTGTCTGGAGAGAAAAGTTTCTTTCTTAAATGTTGGGCACAATGTCTCAGGCTCCCTTTTCAAATTTTTATTTTGAGATAACTTTAGACTTACAAAAAGGTTGCAAAAAAAAAGGACAAAGAGTTCCTGCATATCATTCATCCAGCTTCCATTAACCTTTGAGTCAACACATATTACAGCCAAATATCCAAATTACAACTTATGATGTTAAAGTATAAGTAGGAAAATGGGTATTATCCCTCCTTTTACATATAGGAAAGTCAAGGTCAAAAGAAATAAATTTGGTGACATGCTCAAAGTCACAAAGCAAGTCAACCGAAAAGGCAGGAATCCATACAACAGGGCTGTGGAGATAGAATGATTGCCTGCAACTAGAAATGTAAGAATTAGAGAAGTCCTCTTAGCATATTTTAGCCACTGATTTGGTGAACCAGGACACTGAAACAAAATGAAAGTCTTCTAATTACCTGCAGAGCTCATTCAGAAGCTGAGTGTCTCTCTTTCCATCCCAAGTAACTGAGAATTCTCAGCATACCAAATTCTCTTCTAACCTGAGATACTGATCACTCTTAATAGAAAGGAGTTTCCTAATTCTAGAGTCTTGTGGAAGAAATTAGGCAATAGGATAGGACCCAGGAGGCCTCCGATCCACTCTTATTTTGGGACTCCAGTGGTCTGTGACCCTGGGAAAGTCCCTGAAATTACCTTTTGGTGATCAAACCTTCCTTATGTAAAATGGGAAATAATACCCATACCTACTTGCCTCATCAAATCATAGGGTTATAGCAAGAATGCATCAAGATAACATATGCTAACACAAATGAGTAAAATGCCATACAAATGCAAGGTATTAAGACTCTGTACTGGCTGTTTTAGGACAGAAAGACACATGTGAGAATCAGTCAAATAAAATTTCAAAAAAAAAATCAAATAGATGCTCTAGAGATGTAAAGAAACAGAGCATGGTCCTTTCCTTAAGTGATGACTGAGCACAGGGAAACTTACTTCCCTCCCACACAGGAGCATCATATGATGAAGGCTGAACACTCGGTTCCACCTCAGGAATTGCAGAATTTCAGAGGAAAGGGAAATGGGCAGTTAGTTCAAGGATAAATGGAAAGACAGAGAGTCCAGGAAAAGCCAGTCCTATTAGGAAATAATGTCAGTCCGCAAGAGCAGAGTTTGTCTCTGTGGCTCACCGCCATGTAGCAGGGCTCATACTTAGTTGTTGTAACACAGATACTTGCTGAGTGGCTAAAGAGATGAGGTGTGGTGTGAGCAAGGTGAGGAGGTACAAGTGAGCAAGCTGAGTTGTCTTCTAGTAGAAGAAAATTTGAGGATGAGTCAAGTAGAAAATAAGCTTGAAAAAGTAGGAAGGAGTTGAAGGCAATACTAAGCCAATAAGCTAAAGCCTCCAAGTATTTTGGCCCTGGAAAAGGTCCTAGATACCACTTAATTTAAAGGTTCTGAGGCAGGCAAATGACCTTAGACGAGCTTCTGGAGATCCATGACCAACCTCCTCTAGCAACTTTGTTAAATCCGAAATCATTTATCACACATTATTGTTATGTGTGGGTTGTTGTCAGGTGCCGTTGAGACAGTTCTGACTCATAGCGACCCTATGCAAAACAGAACAAAACACTCTGTCTGGTCCTGCGCCATGCTTACAATAGTTGTTATGCTTGAGCTCATCGTGGCAGCCACTATGTCAATCCACCTAGCTAAGGGTCTTCCTCTTTTCTGCTGACCCTGCACTCTGCCAAGCATGATGTCCTTCTCCAGGGACTGATCCCTCCTGACAACATGTCCAAAGTATGTAAGACACAGTCTCCCCATCCTTGCTTCTAAGGAGCATTCTGGTTGTACTTCTTCCAAGGCAGATTTGTTCGTTCTTTTAGCAGTCTGTGGTATATTCAACATTCTTTGCCAACACCACAATTCAAAGGCGTCAATTCTTCTTTGGACTTCCTTATCATTGTCCAGCTTTCACATGCATATGATGTGATTGAAAATACCATGGCCTGGGTCAGGCGCACCTTAGTCTTCAAGGTGACATCTTTGCTCTTCAACACTTTAAAGAGGTCCTTTGCAGCAGATTTACCCAATGCAATGCGTCTTTTGATTTCTTGACTGCTGCTTCCATGGGTGTTGATTGTGGATCCAAATAAAATGAAATTCTTGACAACTTCAATCTTTTCTCCGTTTATCCTGATGTTGCTCATTGGTCCAGTTGTGAGGATTTTGGTTTTCTTTATGTTGAGGTGCAATCCATACTGAAAGCTGTGGTCTTTGATCTTCATTAGTAAGTGCTTCAAGTCCTTTTCACCTTCAACAAGCAAGGTTGTGTCATCTGCATAACGCAGGTTGTTAATGAGTCTTCCTCCAATCCTGATGCCCCGTTCTTCTTCGTACACTCCAGCTTCTCAGATTATTTGCTCAGCATACAGATTGAATAGGTATGGTGAAAGGATACAACCCTGACGCACACATTTTTTTACTTTAAACCAATCAGTATCCCCTCGTTCTGTCCGAACAACTGCCTCTTGATCTATGTAAAGGTTCCTCATGAGCACAATTCAGTGTTCTGGAAATCCCATTCTTCACAATGCTATCCATAATTTGTTATGATCCACACAGTCGAATGCCTTTGCGTAGTCAATAAAACACAGGTAGACATCCTTCTGGTATTCTCTGCTTTCAGCCAGGATCCATCTGACATCAGCAATGATATTCCTGGTTCCACGTCCTCTTCTGAAACCACCCTGAATTTCTAGCAGTTCCCTGTTGATATACTGCTGCAGACACTTTTGAATGATCGTCAGCAAAATTTTGCTTGCGTGCAATATTAATGATATTGATCTATAATTTCCACATTTGTTTGGATCACCTTTCTTGGGAATTGGCATAAATATGGATCTCTTCTAGTCAGTTGTCCAGGAAGCTGTCTTCCATATTTCTTGGCATAGACAATTGAGCACCTCCAGTACTGCATCTGTTTGTTGAAACATTCTCAATTGATACTCCATCAATTCCTGGAGCATTATTTTTCGCCAATGCGGCCAGAGCAGCTTGGACTTCTTCCTTCAGTACCATCCATTCCTGATCATATGCCACCTCTTGAAATGGTTGACTATCAACTAATTTTTTTTAGTATAATGACTCTGTATTTCTCCCATCTTCTTTTGTTGCTTCCTGGGTCATTCAATGCTTTCCCCATAGAATCCTTCACTATTGCAACTGAAGGTTTGGATTTTTCTTCATCTCTTTCAGCTTGAGAAATGCCGAGCATGTTCTTCCATTTTGGTTTTCCATCTCCGGCTCTTTGCACATGTCATTATAATATTTTACTTTGTCTTCTCGAGCCACCCTTTGAAATCTTCTGTTCAGTTCTTTTACTTCATCAATTCTTCCTTTTGTTTTTGCTGCTCAACATTCGAGAGCAAGTTTCAGAGTCTACTCTGACATCCATCTTTGTCTTTTCTTTCTCTCCTGTCTTTACAATGATCTCTTGCTTTCTTCATGAATGATGTCCTTGATGTCATTCCACAACTTGTCTGGTCTTCAGTCACTAGTGTTCGATGTTTCAAATCTATTCTTCAGACGGTCTCTAAATTCAGGTGGTATATATTCAAGTTCATATTTTGGCTCTCGTGGAATTGCTCTGATTTTCTCCAGTTTCAGCTTAAACTTGCATATAAGCAATTGATTGTCTGTTCCACAGTAGGACCCTGGCCTTGTTCTGACTGATGATATTGAGCTTTTCCATCATCTCTTTCCACAGATGTAGTCAAATTGATTTCTCTGTGTTCCATCTGGAGAGGTCCATGTGTATAAAAAAAAAATGTGTATAGGTGCTGTTTATGTTGGTGAAACAAGGTATCTGCAATGAAGAAGCCGTTGGTCTTGCAAAATTCTATCATTCGATCTCCAGCATTGTTTCTATCACCAAGGCCATATTTTCAAATTACTGATCCTTCTTCTTTGTTTCCAACTTTCACATTCCAAACACCAGTAATAATCAGCACATCTTGATTGCATGTTCAATCAATTTCAGACTGCAGCAGCTGATAAAAATCTTCTATTTCTTCATCTTTGGCCCTAGTGGTTGGTGCATAAATTTGAATAATAGTCGTATTAACTGGTCTTCCTTGTAGGCGTATGGATATTATCCTATCACTGACAGCATTGTACTTCAGGACAGATATTAAAATGTTCTTTTCTTTTTTAAAATAATTTTTATTGTGCTTTAAGTGAAAGTTTACAAATCAAGTCAGTCTCCCACACAGAAACCCATATACACCTTGCTACACACTCCCAATTACTCTCCCCCTAATGAGATTATTCTTTTTTTAATGAGACAGCCTGCTCTCTCCCTCCACTCTCTCTTTTCGTGTCCTTTTTGCCACCTTCTAACCCCCTCCACACTCCCCTAAAGCACGAGATGCCAACATACTCTAAAGAGTCCACCTGATCCAAGAAACTCCTCACCAGCATCCCTCTCCAACCCATTGTCCAGTCCAATCCATGTCTGAAGAGTTGGCTTCAGGAATGGTTCCTGTCCTGAGCCAACAGGAGGTCTGGGGGCCATGACCACCGGGGTCCTTCCAGTCTCAGTCAGACCATTAAGTCTGGTCTTATGAGAATTTGGGGTCTGCATCCCACTGCTCTCCTGCTCCCTCAGGGTTTCTCTGTTGTGTTCCCTGTCAAGGCAGTCATCGATTGTAGCCGGGCACCAACTAGTTCTTCTGGTCTCAGGATGATGTAGTCGCTGGTTCACGTGGCCCTTTCTATCTCTTGGGCTCGTAATCACCTTGTGTCCTTGGAGTTCTTCATTCTCCTTTGATCCAGGTGGGCTGAGAAAAATTGATACATCTTAGATGGCTGCTTGCTAGCATTAAAGACCCAGACGCCACTCTTCAAAGTGGGATGCAGAATGTTTTGTTAATACATTTTATTATGGCAATTGACTTAGATGTCCCCTGAAACCATGGTCCCCAAACCCCCAACCCTGCTATGCTGGCCTTCGAAGCATGCAATTTATTCAGGAAACTTCTTTGCTTTTGGTTTAGTCCAATTGTGCTGACCTCCCCTGTATTGTTTGCCGTCTTTCCCTTCACCTAAAGGAGTTCTTACCTACTAATTACTGAATACCCCTCTCCCACCCTCCCTCCCTCCCCCTCTCGTAACCACAAAAGAATATTTTCTTCCCAGTTTAAACTATTTCTCAAGTTCTTATAATAGTGGTCTTATACAATATTTGTCGTTTTGCAAATGACTAATTTCACTCAGCATAATGCCTTCCAGGTTCCTCCATGTTATGAAATGTTTCACAGATTCATCATTGTTCTTTATCGATGTGTAGTATTCCATTGGGTGAATATACCATAATTTATTTATCCATTCATCCGTTGATGGGCACCTTGGTTGCTTCCATCTTTTTGCTATTGTAAACAGTGCTGCAATAAACATGGGTGTGCATGTATCGGTTTGTGTAAAGGCTCTTATTTCTCTAGGATATATTCCAAGGAGTGGGATTTCTCGGTTGTATGGTAGTTGTATTTCTAACTTTTTAAGGAAGTGCCAAATCGATTTCCAAAGTGCTTGTACCATTTGACATTCCCACCAGCAGTGTATAAGTGCTCCAGTCTCTCCACAGCCTCTCCAACATTTATTATTTTGTGTATTTTGAATTAATGCCAGCCTTGTTGGAGTGAGATGAAATCTCATTGTAGTTTTGATCTGCATTTCTCTAATGGCTAATGACCGTGAACATTTCCTCATATATCTGTTAGCTACTTGAATGTCTTCTTTAGTGAAGTGTCTATTCATATCTTTTGCCCATTTTTTAATTGGGTTATTTGTCTTTTTGCAGTTGAGTTTTTCCAGTATCATATAGATTTTAGAGATCAGGCGCTGATCAGAAATGTCATAGCTAAAAACTTTTTCCCAGTCTGTAGGTAGTCTTTTTACTCTTTTGGTGAAGTCTTTGGATGAGCATAAGTGTTTGATTTTTAGGAGCTCCCAGTTATCTAGTTTTTCTTCTACGTTCTTTATAATGTTTTCTATACTGTTTACGCCATGTATTAGGGCTTCTAACATTGTCCCTATTTTTTCTTCCGTGATCTTTATCGTTTTAGATTTTATATTTAGGTCATTGATCCATTTTCAGTCAGTTTTTGTGCACAGAGTGAGGTATGGTTCTTGTTTTATTTTTTTGCAGATGGATATCCAGTTATTCCAGCACCATTTGTTAAAAAGACTGTCTTTTCCGCCATTTAACTGTTTTGGGGCCTTTGTCAAATATTAACTGCTCATATGTCGATGGATTTATGTCTGGATTCTCAATTCTGTTCCATTGGTCCATGTATCTGTTGTTGTACCAGTACCAGGCTGTTTTGACTACTGTGGCAGTATAATAGGTTCTAAAATCAGGTAATGTAAGGCCTCCTACTTTGTTCTTTTTCAGTAATGCCTTTTTTCTTTATTTACCAGGGGCCTCTTTCCCTTCCATAAGAAATTGGTGATTTGTTTCTCCATCTCAGCAAAAAATGTCCTTGGGATTTGGATCGGAATTGCATTAAATGTATAGGTAGCTTTTGGTAGAACAGACATTTTTATAATGTTAAGTCTTCCTATCCATGAGCAAGGTATGTCCTTCCACTTGTGTAAGTCTCTTTTGGTTTCTTGCAGAAGTCTTTTTTTTTTTTTCTGGGTTTAAGTCTTCCTATCCATGAGGAAGGTATGTTCTTCCACTTATGTAAGTCTCTTTTGGATTACATTAATTGTTTTTCTAATGTTGAACCATCCCTGCATACCTGCTATGTATCCCACTTGGTCATGGTGAATTATTTTTTTTGATATGTTGTTGAATTCTATTGGCTAGAATTTTGTTGAGGATTTTTGCATCTACATTCATGAGGGATATAGGTCTATAATTTTCTTTTCTTGTGGTGTCTTTATCTGGTTTTGGTATCAGGGATATGATGGCTTCATAGAATGAGTTTGGTAGTATTCAATCATTTTCTATGCTCTGAAATACCTTTAGTAGTAGTGGTGTTAACTCTTCTCTGAAAGCTTGGTAGAACTCTGCAGTGAAGCCGTCTGGACCAGGGCTTTTTTTGTGTGTTGGGAGTTTTTTGATTACCTTTTCAATCTCTTCTTTTGTTATGGGTCTATTTAGTTGTTCTACCTCTGTTTGTGTTAGTTTAAGTAGGTACTGTGTTTCTAGGAATTCATCCATTTCTTCTAGGTTTTCAAATTTGTTTGAGTATAGTTTTTCATAGTAATCTGATATGATTTCTTTTAATTTCAGTTGGGTCTGTTGTGATATCGCCCATCTCATTTCTTATTTGGGTTATTTGCTTCCTCTCCTGTTTTTCTTTTGTCAGTTTGGCCAATGGTTTATCAATTTTGTTGTGTTTTTTAAAAAAAATCAGCTTTTGGTCTTGTTAATTCTTTCAATTGTTTTTCTGTTTTCTATTTCATTGAGTTCTGCTCTAATTTTTATTATTTGCTTTCTTCTGGTGCCTGTGGGTTTCTTTTGTTGCTCTCTATTTGTTCAAGTTGTAGGGATAGTTCTTTGATTTGGGCCCTTTCTTCTTTTTGTATGTGTGCATTTATTGATATAAACTTGCCTCTGGCACCACTTTTCCTGTGTCCCAAAAGTTCTGTTAGGAAGTATTTTCTTCTCATTGGATTCCCTGAAATTCTTTATTCTGTCCTTAATGTCTTCTATGATCCAGTCTTTTTTGAGCAGGGTTTATTGTTCACTTTCCAAGTGTTTGATTTCTTTTCCCTGCTTTTCCTGGTATTGATTTTCACTTTTATGGCCTTATGGACAGAGGAGATGCTTTGTAATATTTCAATGTTTTGGATTCTGCAAAGGCTTGCTTTATGACCTAATATGTGGTCTATGCTAGAGAATGTTCCATGTGCACTAGAAAAGAAAGTATAGTTGGTTGCTGTTGGGTGGAGTGTTCTGTATATGTCTGTGAGGTCAGGTTGGTTGATTGTGGCCTTTAGATCTTCCGTGTCTTTATTGAGCTTCTTTCTGGATGTCCTGTCCTTCACTGAAAGTGGTGTGTTGAAGTATCATACTATTATTGTGGAGCTGTCTATCTAACTTTTCAACGCTGATAGAGTTTATGTATCTTTCAGCCCTGTCATTGGGTGCATAAATATTTAATATGTTTATATCTTCTTGGTGTATTGTCCCTTTAGTCATTATATAGTGTCCCTCCTTATCCTTTCCGATGGATTTAACTTTAAAGTCTCTTTTGTCAGAAATTAATATTGCCAGTCCTGCTCCTTATTGATTATTGTTTGCTTGATATATTTTTTCCATCCTTTGAGTTTTAGTTTGTTTATGTCTCTAAGTCTAAGGTGTGTCTCTTGTAGGCAGCATATAGACGGATCTTGTTTTTCAATCCATTCTGCCACTCTCTGTCTCTTTATTGGTGCATTTAGTCCATTTACATTCAGGGTAATTATGGATAGGTATGAATTTAGTGCTATCATTTTGATGTCTTTTTTTGTGTTTTTTTGACAGCTTCTTTTTCCCACTTGATTTTATGTGCTGAATAGATTTTCCTTATATATTGTCCTTTCCTCAGATTTGTTGTTGATGATTTTGTTTCTGCTGAGTCTGTATTTTTCCCTTGTATTTTATTTTGATGAGTAGGATAGTTTGTCCCTTTGTGGTTACCTTATTATTTACCCTTATTTTTCTAAATTTATAACTAAGTTTTATTTCTTTGTATCGCCGTATCTTCCTCTCCATATGGAAGGTGTGTGATTACATTTCTTAGTCCCTCTTTATTATTTTAATGTTGTCTTCTTTTATATAATAACATCGCCGTTACACTGTGTTGGGCTTTTTTTTTTAATCTTGGTTTTTTTTTTTTTTGGGGATTTCCCTGTCTGGGTTGACTTCTGGTCGCTCTGCCCAGTGTTCTAGTCTCAGGTTGATACCTGATATTATTGAATTTCTTACCAAAGAACTCCTTTTAGTATTTCTTGTACTTTTGGTTCGGTTTTTATGAATTCCTTCAACTTGTGTTTATCTGGAAATGTCTTAATTCCACCTTCATATCTAAGAGACAGTTTTGATGGATATATGATTCTTGGCAGGCAATTTTTTTCCTTCAGTTTTTTAAATATGTCATCCCATTGCCTTCTTGCCTGCATGGTTTCTGCCGAGTAGTCCGAGCTTATTCTTATTGGCTCTCCCTTGTAGGTGACTTTTCTTTTATCCCTCGCTGCTCTTATAATTGCCTCTTTATCTTTGGTTTTGGCAAGCTTGATTATAATATGTCTTGGTGACTTCTTTTAAGATCTACTTTACGTGGAGTTTGATGAGCATCTTGGATAGATAACTTCTCATCTTTCACAATATCAGGGAGGTTTTCTGCCAACAAATCCTCAACAATTTTCTCTGTATTTTCTGTTATCCCTCCCTGTTCTGGTACTCCAATCACTCGTAGGTTATTTCTCTTGATAGATTCCCACATGATTCTTAAGGTTTCTTCATTTTTTTTAATTCTTTAATCTCATTTTTCTTCATATATATTAGTGCCGAGTGATTTATCTTTAAGTTCAGAAATTCTAGCTTCTACTTGCTCAATTCTGCTCCTCTGACTTTCTATTGAGTTATCTAATTCTGTAATTTTATTGTTAATCTTCTGAATTTCTGATTGCTGTCTGTCTATGGATTTTTCCAGCTTATTAAACTTTTCATTATGTTCCTGAATAATCTCTTCGATTTCTTCAGCTGCTTTATCTGTGTGTTCCTTGGCTTGCTCTGCGTATTGCCTTGTTTCCTTCGTGATGTCTTGAAGGGTTCTGTATATTAAACTTTTGTATTCTGCATCTGGTAATTCCAGCAATGCACTTGCATCTAAAAGATCCCTGGATTCTTTTTTTTTTTTTTTTGCGAGCCTGTTGGGGTGATCATGGCCTGTTTCTTTATGTGACTTGGTATTGACTGTTGTCTCTGAGCCATCTATAAGTTATTGTATTAGCTTATGTTTGCTTACTGTGTCATACCTGCTTGCTTTGTTTTGTTTTGGTATACCCCTATGGGTTGCTTGAGTGAGCTAGCTTGATTATTTTTGCCTTTGGAGCTCTGGTGTCCTGTCCCCAGCTGGCTAGAGCTGTTATCAGCTATGTCAGTCTAGAAGTCCATTCAGTTTTCTTGTACAAATTCAGCTCAGGTTTCCAGGTAGCTGATATCAAGTGTGTGGTACAGGCTCTATCCTACAGTTTTAGAGGGGCAGGGGTGATTGGCGTAGATTCCCGTATCTGTTTGTACCAGGGGTTCACTCTCGGAACAAGGCAGGGGGCTGAGAACCAACCCCCACATGTCTCAGGAAAATGCGTCTCTGTTCCCTAGAGCGTCCTGGTGGGTGGGCTCTGCAGAGGGACCATGGGCACCCAAACATTTTGTTGTAAGGACTGGGAGGTACCAGTTATCCCTGGGCCCCTGTCGCGGGTGGCTGGGCGACCCAAGTGGAGCCACCAGTCCTTAGGTCCCTGTTGTGGGTAGGTGAGGACCTCGTTTAATAGGGAAAGCAATGTCAAAGGTCAAACATCCACCTCTCCACTGCACCACTGAAATGGTTGGAGTTTGCCAGCAAGGGCCTATTCTCCTGAAATAGGCCCACACAGGTCCATGCAGAAGGGAAAGGTACTCAAGGTCCATGGACGGTTTATGCCTGGACAGGAGCCGCTTCTGTCCTGAGCTCCCCCAGTTAATGGAGCTAGAGAATTATGTTTTCCCCCCAGTTGCAATTTTTTTCCTTCCCCAAGGCCGGGAGGATGGTTCTAGGTGCTCACCAGGGTCTATCTCAGGCCCAGGGATTCAGCCACTAAAGCTGGCTTGGGGGTCGGGGAGGTGCGGTAAAATATAGCAGGTACTTAGCTTTTGCCCAGAGCGCCCTTCTCCTCAGGCTCCAGAGGTGTGAGTGGGCTGTGTGGCTGGCTCCTTCTCCCTGAGGAAACTGCGGCCCAACGCTAGGACCAGTCCGCCGCCGCGGCCACCGCAGCCGCTCCAGGAATGGCGCCTGAGGGCTTCCCGTGATTCAGGTCCGGCAACTCCTCTCCGCTTCTGAAAGGTCTCTTTCTTCCCCTGCCCCTCAGTTCGTTGTCTAAGCTTGCCTTTGATGCTCAGGGCTTCCAGCTTGTCACAAATATACTCGTTTCACTTGTTTTTCGAGTCTTTGTTGTAAAGAGGGCTTGCCGGAAGAGTCTGTCTATTCCACCCTCTTGGCTCCACCTCCTGAAATGTTCTTTTTGACAATGAATGCAACACCATTCCTCTTCAAGTTGTCATTCCCAGCATAGTATACTATATTATTGTCCAATTCAAAATGGCCAACACCAGTCCATTTCAGTTCACTAATGCCTAGGATATCGATGTTTATGGATTCCATTTCATTTTTGACCGCTTCCAATTTTCCTAGATTCATATTTCGTACATTCCATGATCTGATTATTAATGGATGTTTGCAGCTGTTTCTTCTCATTTTGAGTCATGCCACATTGCAAATGAAGGTCCCAAAAGCTTTAGTTCATCCACATCATTAAGATTGACTCTACTTTGATGAGGCAGCTCTTCCCCAGTCATCTTTTGAGTGCCTTCCAACCTGGGGGGCTCATCTTCCAGCACTATATCAGACAATGTTCCACTGCTATTTATAAGGTTTTCACTGGCTAATGCTTTTCAGAAGTAGACTGCCAGGTCCTTCTTCCTAGACTGTCTTAGTCTGGAAGCTCAGCTGAAACCTGTCCTCCGTGGGTGACCCTACTGGTATCTGAATGCTGGTGGCATAGCTTCCAGCATCACAGCAACACACAAGCCCTGACAGTACTACCAACTGACAGATACATGGGGGTTATATTTGGGGGAACTCCCATAATTTAATACATAGTCTTTCATCAGTCTGTGTTTCATATCTGCCAATTTTTTTTTGTTCCACCAGGTTATAAGCATTTCAGTCTCTACCTGTCTTATGTACCTGGCATAGCCTTAGCCACACACTAGGTGGTTAGGAGTGAATTTGTGAAAAAATGATACTGAACCAAAAAAAAAAAAGAATCTATACAATAACAAATACTGTTGTCATGGTTTTCTCCCATAGCATTATTATGAAAATGAAATGACAATTATTTCATTGCAGTGTCCTCTTCTTCTACGTGTTCAATATCTTTGGTGTACTAATATAACCTCAAGTTGCCTCCAAGAAGGTCTACTGTTCTGAATTCACAATCAATAAATGCTTAAACGCTACTGTGGGGGGTAGGGCCAAGATCACAGAATAGTCAGATGCTTCTGGTGGTCCCTCTTACAACAAAGACCCGAAAAAACAAGTGAATCGAATATATATATGACAAGCTAGGAACCCTGAACACCAAAGGCAAAGTTAAGAAATGGGGCTCAGTGACAGGGGTAAGGAGATACAGTGCAGAAGCAGCAAGGAGTTGCTGGACCTGACTAGGCTGCAACGCCTCAGCCCCAATTCCCAGGCGCGATGGCAGTGGGGCTGGCAGTAGCATTCCGGATACAGCTGCTTCAGTGAAAGAGGTCAAGCGAAGGGGCACAGCGCTGATCCCCTGGCACAATTGTGAAAACCAAATCAAAACTACAAGAAATACTAAAGGGAATTCTTTGGTTAGAAAATCAATAATATCAGATATCAACCCAACGCTAGAACACAGGACAGAGCAACCAGATATCAACCCCGATAGGGAAATAACAAAAATAAATCAAGATAAAAAAATGCTCAAAACAGGGAAACAGCAATGTCATTATGTAAAACATGACATTAAATCAATAAAGAGGGATTAAATGAAGTAGTCATAGATCTTTCATATGGAGAGGAAATCAAGGCGATATAGGGAGATACAAGTTAGGTTTAAACTTAGAAAAAAATAGGGGTAAATAATAAGGTAACCACAAAGAAGACTAACAATCCTACACATCAAAATAAAATACAAAAAAAAAAATAAAGACTCAGCAAAAACAAAATCAACAACAATGAAAAAGAAGAACACACAATTTACAAAGAAAAACTACTCAGCACAAAAAATTAAAGGAAAAAAGAAACTGTCAACAACACACACAAAAAAGGCATCAAAATGACAGCACTAAACTCATACCTATCAACACTCATGCTGAATGTAAACGGACTAAATGCACCAATAAAGAGACAGAGAGTTGCAGAATGGAAAAAAAAAAAAAAAAAAACACCATCTATATGCTGCCTACCAGAGGCACACCTTAACCTTAAAGACACAAACAAACTAAAACTCAAAGGATGGAAAAAATGTATCAAACAAACAACTATCAAAAAAGAGCTGGAGTGGCAATACTTCCTGACAAAGCAGACTTCAAACTTAAATCTACCACAAAGGATAAGGAAGGACACTATATAATGATTAAAGGGACAATATACCAGAAGAATATTACCATATTAAATATTTATGCACCCAATGACAGGGCTTCAAGATACAGAAAAAGAACTCAAACAGCATTGAAAAGCAAGATACACAGCTCCACAATAATAGTAGAAGACTTCAACACACCATTTTCAGCGAAGGACAGAACATCAAAAAAGAAGCTCAATAAAGACACAGAAGAGCTAAATGCCACAATCAACCAACTTGACCTCATAGACATATACAGAACACTCCACCCAACAGCAACCAAGTATACTTTCTGTTCCAATGCACATGGAACATTCTCTAGAATAGACCACATATTAGGCCATAAAGCAAGCCTTAACAGAATCCAACATTGAAATATTACAAAGTATACTGACCATAAAGACATAAAACTAGAAATCAGTAACAGAAAAAAACAGGGAAAAGAAATCAAACGCATGGAAACTGAACACTTTGCTCAAAAACAATTGGATTATAAAAGAAATTAAGGAGGGAATAAAGAAATTCATAGACTCAAATGAAAATAAAAACACTTTCTATCAGAACCTTTGGGACACAGCTAAAGCAATGTTCAGGGGTCAATTTATATCAATAAATGCACACATCCAAAAAGAAGAAAGAGCCAAAATCAAAGAATTATCCCTACAACTTGAAAAAACAGAAAGAGAGAAACAAAAGAAACCCTCAGGCACAAGAAGGAAGAAAATAATAAAAATTTGAGTAGAATTAAATGAAATAAAGAATAGAAAAACAATTGTAAGAGTTAACAAGACCAAAAGCTGGTTCATTGGAAAGATTACAAAATCGATAAACCACTGGCCAGACTGACAATGGAAAAACAGGAGACGAAGCAAATAACCCAAATAAGAAAGAGATGGGCGATATTATACCGACCAAACTGAAATTAAAAGAATCATAACAAAATACTATGAAAAATTGTACTCTAACAAATTTGAAAACCTTGAGGAAATGGACAAATTTCTAGAAACACACTACCTGCCTAAACTAATGCAAACAGAGGTAGAACAACTAAATAAACACATAACGAAAGAAGAGATTGAAAACGTAATTTAAAAACTCTCCCCCCAAAAAAGTCCTGGCCCAGATGGCTTCACTGGAGAAGTCTACAAAACTTTCAGAGGAGAGTTAACACCACCTCTACTACTAAGGTTATTTCAGAGCATAGAAAAGGATGGCATACTCCGAAACTCATTCTATGAAGCCAGCATAACCCCGATACCAAAAACAGATAAAGACACCACAAAAAAGAAAATTACTGACCAATATCCCTCATGAACTTAGACACAAAAATCCTCAACAAAATTCTAGCCAACAGAATTCAACAACATATCAAAAAAAATAATTTACCATGATTAAGTGGGATTCATACCAGGTATGCAAGGGATGGTTCAACATTAGAAAAACAATCAATGTAACCCATCACATATATAAAAGACAAGAACCACATGATCTTACCAATTGATGCAGAAAAGGCATTTGACAAAGTCAACACCCATTCATGATAAAAACTCTCACCAAATTAGGAATAGAAGGGAAATTCCTCAACATAATAAAGGGCATTTACACAAAGCCAACAGACAACATCATCCTAACCGGAGGGAGACTGAAAACATTCCCCTTGAGAATGGGAACCAGGCAAGGATGCCCTTTATCACCACTCTTATTCAACATTGTACTGGATGTCCAAGCCAGAGCTATTAGACTGGATAAAGAAATAAAGGCAGCCAAATTAACAAAGAACAGGTAAAGGTATCTCTATCTGCAGATGACATGATCTTATACACAGAAAACCTTAAAGAATCCTCAAGAAAACTACTGAAACTAATAAAGGAATTTAGCAGAGTATTAGGACACAAGATAAACACATAAATCAACTGGATTCCTCTACACCAACAAAGGCAATGTCGAAGAGGAAATCACCAAATCAATACATTTTCCAGTAGCCCCCAAGAAAATAAAATACTTAGGAATAAATCTAACTACAGATGTAAAAAAAAAAAGAGCTATACAAAGAAAACTATAAGACGCTACTGCAAGAAACCAAAAGAGACCTACCTAAGTGGGAAAACATACCTTGCTCATGGAAAGGAAGGCTTAATATTGTAAAAATATCTATTCTACCCAAAGTGATCTATAGATACAATGCAACCCCGATCCAAATACCAGTGACATTTTTTTAACAAGATGGAGAAACAAATCACCAACTTCATATGGAAGGGAAAGAGGCCCCGGATAAGTAAAACATTACTGAAAAAGAAGAACAAAGCGGGAGGCCTCACACTACCTGATTTTAGAACTTAGTGTACCACCTCCATATTCAAAACAGTCTGGTACTGGTACAACAACGGATACATAGACCAATGGAACAGAATTGAGAATCCAGACATAAATCCACCCATGTATGAGCAGCTGATATTTGACAAAGGTCAAAGTCAGTTAAATGGGGAAAAGACAGTCTCTTTAACAAATGGTGCTGGCATAACTGGATATCCATCAGCAAAATAAATGAAACAAGACCCACACCTCACACCACGTACAAAAACTAACTCAAAATGGATCAAAGACCGAAACACAAAATCTAAAACAATAAAGATCATGGAAGAAAAAATAGGGGCAATGCTAGGAGCCCTAATACATGGCATAAACAGTATACAAAACATTACTAACAATGTACAAACATTAGAAGAGAAATTACATAACTGGGAGCTGCTAAAAGTCAAACACCTATGCTCATCCGAGGACTTCACCAAAAGAGTAAAAACATTACCTACAGATTGGAAAAAAGTTATTAGCTATGACATTAACGATCAGTGTCTAATCTCTAAAATCTACATGATACAGCAAAAACTCAACAACAAAAAGACAAATAACCCAATTAAAAAAGGTGCAAAAGATATGAACAGGCACTTCACCAAAGAAGACATTCAGGCTGCAAACAGATACGTGAGGAAATGCTCACAATCATTAGCCATTAGAGAAATGCAAATCAAAACTACAATGAGATTCCATCTCACTCCAACAAGGCTGGCATTAATCCAAAAAATACAAAATAATAAATGTTGGGGAGGTTGTGGAGAGGCTGGAACACTTATACACTGCTGGTGGGAATGTCAAATGGTACAACCACTTTGGAAATTGATTTGTCATGTCCTTAAAAAGCTAGAAATAGAACTACCGTATAACCCAGCAATTCCACTCCTTGGAATATACCCTAAAGAAATAAGAGCCTTTACACGGACAGATATATGCACACCGATGATCATGGCAGCGGTGTTTACAATAGCAAAAAGATGGAAGCAACCAAGGTGCCCATCAATGGATGAATGCATAAATAAATTATGGTATATTCACACAATGGAATGCTACACAACGATTAAGAACAACGATGAATCTGTGAAACATTTCATAACATGCAGGAATCTGGAAGACATTATGCTGAGTGAAATTAGTTGCAAAGGGACAAACATCGTATGAGGCCACCATCATAAGAAATCTAGAAAAAGTTTAAACACAGAAGAAAATATTCTTTGATGGTTACGAGGGTGCATAGGGAGGGAGAGGGACATTCACCAATTAGACAGCAGACAAAAATATTTTAAGTGAAGGGAGGGGCAACACACAACACAGGGGAAGTCAATACAACTGGACTAAACCAAAAGCAAAGAAGTTTCCTGAATACAACCAAATGCTTCGAAGGCCAGAGTAGCAGGGACAGGGGTCTGGGAACCACAGTTTCAGGGGACATCTAGGTCCATTGGCATAACAAAACATATTAAGAAAACTTTCTGCATAATCATGAGCCCGGGAGACAGAAAGGGCCACATAAACCAGAGACTACATCATTCTGAGACCGCAAGAACTACATGTTGCCTGGCTACAACCGATAACTGCCCTGACTGGGAACACAACAGAGAACCCCTGAGGGAGCAGGAGAGCAGTGGGACAGCAGATCTCAAATTCTCGTAAAAAGACCAGGCTTAATGGTGTGATTGAGACTGCAGGGACCCTGACAGTCATGGTCTCCGGATCCTTTGTTAGCCCAAGATTGGAACCATTCCTGACGCCAACTCTTCAGACAGGGATTGGACTGGATTATAAAATAGACAATGATACTGGTGAGGAGTGAGCTTCTTGGCTCAAGTAGACACTTGAGACTATGTGGGCAACTCCTGTCTAGCGGCGAGATGAGAAGGAAAAGGGGGACAGGAGTGGTTGAATGGACACGGGGAATACAGGGTGGAGAGGAAGAATGTGCTGTCTCATTAGAAGGAGAGCAGCTAGGATTACCTAGTAAGGTGTGTATAACTTTTTGTATGAGAGACTGACTTGATTTATAAACTTTCACCTAAAGCACAATAAATAAATAAATAAACTCTGCTGTTATGGATTGAATTGTGTCCCCTAAAAACATGTGTTGAAAATCCTAACCTCTATGCCTGCAGTTATAATCCCATTTGGGAACGGGTTGTCTTTGTTAGTTAATGAGACAGGATTAGTGTAGGGTGTGTTTTGAGTCAATCTCTCACAAAACATAAAAGGAGGAGATTAAGGAAGTAGAGATGGGGGAAGAGAGATGCCAAGCCACATGAAGATCACCCAGCAGCAGAAGCTAAAAGAGACAAGGACCTTCCTCCAGAGCTGGCAAAGAGAAAAGCCTTTCCCTAGATCTGGCACCCTGAATTCAGACTTCTAGCCTCCTAAACTGTGAAAAAATAAATTTCTATTTGTTAAAGCCACCTACTTGTGTTATTTCTGGATAACTAAGACACCAGCTTAAGGCCTTCACAAAACAGTAGAGACTACTAAGATGTCAGACGTAGAAAATACTTCTACGTCTGCTTATTGTTAGGGCAGAAGTATGAGGCTCCAATCTTGAGGATTAACCAAGCACTTCAGTTACCATTTCCCCCCAACCTCCAATAAGAAGTTACAAAAATAGAAGCATTCAATATAAACATTTTAGGCAAAGAGAAAATCATTTCCACCAGAATAAAAAGAAGCAGCAGGAATCTGGGCTAGCAGTATGTTCTGGGAACTATGGCCCCCACCTATGAGGAAGGAAGGAATGAAAGCATGATCACAAGCTCCTGTTTAGAAAAGTGAACTCAGAAGTAAAGACTTAAAACTGCCCCTGATTTCAGTTTTTTCAATTATAAAACTGCCTTTTGACAAATACTTCTCAGCAAGATGCAAGGATCTATATTAAAAAGTTCTAATGAACCCTTTATTCTTCTAGTCACCAGCAATTTTTTTAATTTATTTTTTTAATTCACATAGTCACCAGCAATTTTAACTGCAGAGTTCACTAATCAAGACCCCTATGGGTGAAAATGCTCACAGACCTTCTGTAACCACAGGAAGGCATAGTCTTTGCAACAACCTTACTGAGATCTGCTTGTTTCATTTCAAGGATGGTCAAACAAACAGTGTCAACAACACCAGTAGGAATACACCCAAAAAAAAAAATAGAATGAAACCTTGGCCAGCTCCCTGATTTAGGATTTGCATGCTTTAAAAGTTATGGGACAGTTGAGGTGGGGGAAGAGCTATATTTTGGGGAAAGTAGCTTCAGGATCTCAACAGTTTTTGTTCACTGTCTGGGAACACTAATATAAAAAGAAAAAACAATGGAATTTGGGGAAACAAGAACTCATGAAGTGACTGAGACCCTTGTTGAGGCTAGGGCTTGTGGCTCTGAGCTTGGGCCTTCAGTGAGTGGGCAAGGCCTTCTAGCCCTGAAACTTTGAGAAGACTTATATTCAGCTCTGTACTGGGTAAAAAGCTTTCCAGTGGCCACAAGTGTTTTTTCCTTGAAAGGTGACTATAGCCTATGACAGCTTTGTCCATGGGCAAGTGAGGGGCTGTTGTTATACAGGCAGGAGTACGTACATGGGTAGCTTCAGGAAAACTCTTCTGAGGCTCCTCTGGCATTAAATAAAGCCTCTCAGGTCTCTAAAGACAAAGAGAACATGAGTCACCAATAGAACAGAGGCCTGTGTCAGTATGGATGCAATTATAGGAAAAAGTCTCTCTGAATGTAAGCCTTTGTTACATTTGGTATATTTTGTCCATTGATTCACCAGGATCATGGTACTTTCACCAAAAATATTGCGATACGGACAGGACTTCCAGAATGACAGCATGAGGAGCTCAGTGGGCCCTCTCACCAAGAAAACAACCATTTAACTGGTGAAAATTATAAAACATAACCATTTAAGTTTTCTGGAAATTGATCTAAGATCACACAGCAAATTAAGAAGCATTTATTCAAATAATCTAATAAATCTTGTAAGGAAGGTTGGAACCTGTGGCATTTAAGCACAGCAAAGAAGAATCCCTTCCCCGACCAGCTCCCACTTATAGGCTAGAGGCTACACCCCAGGCAAGACAGGCTAAGAATACTAAGGCTCCAATAGCATCCCCCACTCAGATCCTACTCATCAGACAGAGGCTCCATGTGGGGAGGGACAAACAGAGAAGGTAGAGACTACAATCCCTTTCAGCTCCCACTTGTAGGTTGGAGGTATCACTTTGGGAGAAGCATGCCACCATCCCTGCACCAAGCCCTATGTCCAGTCCAGTAGCACAGAGGTTCTGCCCAAGGGAAGAGGCAAGACTAGAGGACTGACAACTTCACAGCTCTGCTGAGGGGCTGACTTGATTTGGAACAGAATGTGGAGGAACTAATGCTTTAAGATGTAAAAAAAAAAAAACAATAAAGATCTTAGTGTCAGGCAATTAAGAGAAGGCCAATAGTTCCATGAAGCTAGCACCAACAAACAAAACATCGAATCAGCCAGAAGTTTAACAGCGATTACCAGGAAAAAAGACAGCTGAAAAGGACACTGTTAAGATCAATAGCTATCCATAGGGGCCGGGAAGGCCCTGCATATGTGCTAGACTGCAGCCACTAAGAAGCAACTGTAGCGTGCACTTAAAAGCCTCTAGCTCCTAGATGAATGTGCAGCAAAACTGAAAGCAGTCCCCAAGCCACACACAGATCTATCAGCAAAAGCCTAAACTCTTACTGGCTCAAGGAGCATAAGCACAATCTTTGAACAATCACTGATTGAATGTTAAGCTATTCTGATCTGGGGCAAAATGTAGGAAGACAGGCTTAAAAATAAAAACAAGGGGGAAAAAAGAGCAGTGGCATCAGATGCTGCACATTGCAAGGAAAATATGCTTCATAGAATTAGTCCAGGCAAGGCATTAATCAAATAAACAAAAAAATAGCAATATCAAGAATCCCCAGAGGGGATGTGGAACTAATTAGAATCCAGAATTGCTAAAATGTATTATTTAAAATGTCTAGTTTTCAACAAAAAGTTATGATCATGCAAAGAAACAAGATAGCATGATTTTTGTATGGGACAAAAAAAAAGGTAGCCAACAGAAACTTCCTTTAGGAGGCTTAGATGCGGGACTTGGCAGACAAAGACTTCAATAAATAGATTCAAAGAATTAAAGGAAACCATGTTTAAAGAATTAAAGGAAAGTGTGATGATAATGATTTATGAAATATAGAATATAAATAAAGAGATGGAAATGACAAAAAAGAAGCAAATGGAAATTCTGGAGTGGAAAAGGACAATAATTGAAAGTTTAAAAACTCACTAGAAATGCTTAACAGTATATTTGGACTGGTTGAAAACAAAAATTAGTGAAATTAAAGATGGATCATTCAAGATGATACAATCTGAAGAAAAAGGAAAAAAGAATGAAGAAAAACGAACAGTCTCAGAGACCTGTGGAACACCATATGACCCAGAAATTGCACTCCTAAATACATACCAAAAGAACTGAAAACAGATATTCAAACAAAAACTTGTGCAAGAATGCTCACAGCAGCACTATTCACGATAGCTAAAAGGTGAAAACAAACAAAATGTCCACCAACTGATGAATGGATAAAAAAAAAATGTGGTATGACATATTTGGCCATAAAGCAAGCCTTAACAGAATCCAAAACATTAAAATATTACAAAGCATCTTTTTGACCATAAAGCCATAAAAGTAGAAATCAATACCAGAAAAAAGCAAAGAAAAAAAATCAAACACATGGAAACTGAACAACATCTTGCTCAAAAGCTACTGGGTTATAGAAGAAATTAAGGACAGAATAAAGAAATTCATAGAATCCAATAAGAATGAAAATGCTTCCTACCAGAACCTTTGGGACACAGCTAAAGCAGTGTCCAGAGGTCAATTTATAGCAATAAATGCACACATCTAAAAAGAAGGGCCAAAATCAAAGATTTATCCCTACAACTTGAACAAATAGAAAGAGAGCAGCAAAAGAAGCCCTCAGGCACCAGAAGAAAGCAAATAATAAAAATTAGAGCAGAATTAAGCTAAATAGAAAACAGAAAAACAATTGAAAGAGTTAACAAGACCAAAAGCTGGTTCTTTGAAAACATCAGCAAAATTGATAAACCATTGGCCAAACTGACAAAAGAAAAACAGGAGAGAAAACAAATAACCCAAATAAGAAATGAGAGGGGCCATATCACAACAGACCCAACTGAAATTAAAAGAATCATAACAATACTATGAAAAATTTTACTCTAACAAATTTAAAAACCTAGAGGAAATGAACAAATTTCTAGAAAAAAATGTATAGCCATACAATGGAATATTATTCAGCATAGAAAGGAATGAAGTACTAACACATGCTACATCTTGAATGAACATTGAAAACATTACGCTGAGTGAAAGAAGCCATACACAAAAAGCCACAATTGTATGTGCGGTGTAATGGATTGCTTTTATGTGGCCTTTCTGGCCTTGGTCTTGTAACTCCCACCCAGGTGACTGGGCGGGACTGTGTGATACAGTAATTGTAGCCCATCAAGGGGATTGGCCAGTTTTGCCATCCCGCTGGACTTGAAATAAGCCACACCAGAGGCGGGAAACAGAAGAACTCAAAACCACCAAGGAAAGAGAGACCAGCAGGAGATGGCGCAGTAAACTTCCTGGTTCATGGAGAGAGAAAGCTGAGTGCCTTTGGGCAGAGACTGAGGGCCAGGGAGAGGCGTGCCTGTGAACATGGCAAGGAAGGGGCTATCCTAATGGAAGAACTGGATTGTAGTAGGTGTTTCCAAGCCTGAATTGTAACTGTTGCTTCCCTAATAAACCCCATGAATACGGTCTTGAGTTCTGTGTGGCCACTTCAATGAATTATAGAACTAAGTGGAGAAGCAGAGAGTGCCGAGGGACGGATGGTTGGTGTCAGAATTGGTAAAGATGGCAGAGAGAGGAGGCATGTCTGACCCCTGCTCATAGGAATTAGACTTGGGTTGTTGATCTTGATTCTCCTTCCCCCTTGTGAAGTTAGAGAAGGTCATACACCTTGCTCAACCTGTATTTACACTATGATTCCATTTATATTTTCATATATTTCATAGGCAAATTCATAGAGATAGAGAACAAATTAGTGGTTGCCAGGAGCGGGGCAGGGGAGTGGGTATGGGGTGTCGTTTTGGCATGATGAAAAAGTTCTAGTACTATATAGGGGTAACAATTGCACAACATTGTGAATGCACTCAATGCTACTAAATTGTACACTTCAAAATTGTTAAAATGGTATTTTATTCCATGTATTATATTTTACCACAATAAAAAAAGATACAATAGACATTCAGTAATAGCCAGTACCGATAGTAGTAGTAATAGTAGCAATGCTGAGAACGTAAACTAATACAAATACTTTGGAAAGCAGTTTGGCAGTTTCATAAAAAGTTAAACATACACCTACCATGAGATCTAGCCATTCTACAATTAGTTATTTCTCCAAAAGAAATGAAAACGTGTCTGTACAAAGACTAGTACATGAATGTTATTCATACTAGCTACAAATTGCTTTCAATCCAAATGTCCACCAACAGGTGAATGGTTAAGCAAATTGTGATATATCCATGTCGTTGTTAGGTGCCTTCAAGTCGGTTCCGAACCACAGAACGAAATACTGCCCAGTTGTGTGCCATCATCACAATCATTGCTATGTTTGCGCCCATTGCTTCAGCCACTGTGTCAATCCACCTCCTTTTTTTTTTTTTGTCCTTCTCCAGGGACTGGTCCTCCTGATAACATGTCCAATGCAACCCTTGCTTCTAAGGAGCATTCTGGCTGTACTTCTTCCAAGACAAATTTGTTCATTCTTCTGGCAGTCCATGATATGTTCAATATTTTTTGCCAACACCATAATTCAAATTCTTCTTCAGTCTTCCTTATTCACTGTCCAGCTTTCTCAAGCATATGACATGGTTGAAAATACCATGGGTTGGATCAAGCACACCTTACTCCTCAAAATGACATCTTTGCTTTTTAACACTTTAAAGAGGTTTTTTGCAGCAGATTTGCCCAATGCAATACATCCTTTGATTTTTTGATGGCTGCTTCCATCAGTGTTGATTGTGGATCCAAGTAAAATGAAATCCCTGACAACTTAAATATTTTTTCCATTTACCATACATTGCTTATTGGTCCAGTTGTGACAATTTTTGCTTTATGTTGTGGTGTAATCCATACTGAAGGCCGTAGCCTTTGATCTTCATCAGTAAGTACTTCAAGTCCTCCTCACTTTCAGCAAGCAAGGTTGTGTCATCTGCACATCGCAGGTTGTTAATGAGTCTTTCTCCAATCCTGATGCCACCTTCTTCATATAGTCCAGTTTCTTGGATTATTTGCTCAGCATACAGATTAAATTATTATGGCGAAAAGGATACAACCCTGATGTACAACATTCCTGATTTTAAACCACACAGTATTCCCATTGTTCTGTTCCAATGACTGCCTATGAGTAACCTATGTACAGGTTACTCATGAGAACAATTAATTCTTCTGGAATTCCTACTCATTACAATATTATCCATAACTTGCTATGATCCACATAGTCGAATGCCTTTGCATAGTCAATAAAACACAGGTAAACATCTTTGTGGTGTTCCCTGCTTTCAGCCATGATCCACAAGACATCAGCAATGATATTCCTCATTCTACATCCTCTTCTAAATTCAGCTTGAATTTCTGGCAGTTTCCTGTTGATGTATTGCTGCAACTGTTTTTTAATTATCTTCAACAAAATTTTACTTGCGTGTGATATTAATGATATTGTTTGATAATTTCTGCATTCCGTTGGACTACCTTTGTTTGCAATGGACACAAAATATGGATCTCTTCCAGTCAGTTGGCTAGGTAGCTGTCTTCCAAATTTCTTGGCATAAACGAGTGAGCACTTCGAGGGCTGCATCCGTCTGTTGAAATGTCTCAATTTGTATTCCATCAATTCCTGGATCCTTGTTTTTCACCAATGCCTTCAGTGCAGCTTGAACTTCTTCCTTCAGTACCATCTGTTCCTGATCATATGCTATCTTCTGAAATGGCAGAATGCTGCCCAGGTCTTTTTGGTGCAGTGACTCTGTAATCCTTCCATTTGCTTTTTGATGCTTCCTGGGTCATTCAATATTTTGCCCTTAGGATCCTTCAATACTGCAACTTGAGGCTAGAATTTTTTCTTCAGTTCTTTAAGCTTGAGAAATGCTGACTGTGTTCTTTCTTTTTGGTTTTCTAACTCCAGATCTTTGCACATTTCATTATAATACTTTACTTTGTCTTCTCGAACTGCTCTTTCAAATCATCTGTTCGGCTGTCTTATTTCATCATTTCTTCCTTTTGCTTTAGCTACTCGATGTTCAACAGCAAGTTTCTGAGTCTCTTCTGACGTCTATTTTGGTCTTTTCTTTCTTTCCTGTCTTTTGAATGACCTCTTGCTTTTTTCATGTATGATGTCCTTGATGTCATTTCACAACTCGTCTGGTCTTCAGTCATTACTGTTCAATGAGTCAAATCTATTCTTGAGATGGTCTCTACATTCAGGTGGGATATGCTCAAGGTCGTATTTTAGCTCTCGTAGACTTGCTCTGATTTTCTTCAGTTTCTACTTGAACTTGCATATGAACAAGTTCATGGTCTGTTCTGCAGTCGTCCCTTCTCCACCTTCTCTTCCCACAGATATAGTTGATTTGATTCCTGTGTATTCCATCTGGGGAGGTCCACGTGTATAGTCACCGTTTATGTTGGCAAAAAAAAAGGTATTTGCAATGAAGAAGTCATTGGTCTTGGAAAATTCTATCATGCGATCTCTGGCATCATTTCTATCACCAAGGCCGTATTTTCCAACTACTGACTCTTCTTAGTTTCCAACTTTTGCATTCCAATCACCAGTAATTATCAGTGCATCCTCATTGCATGTTACATCAATTTCAAACTGCAGAAGTTGGTAAAAATCTTCAATTTCTTCCACTTTGGCCTTAATGGTTGGTGCATAAATTTGAATAACAGTCGTATTAACTGATCTTCCTTGTAGGTGTATGGATATTATCCTATCACTGACAGCATTGTACTTCAGGATAGATCTTGAAATGTTCTTTTTGACAATGAATGCACTGCCATTCCTCTTCAAGTTGTCATTCCCAGCATAGTAGGCCATGATTGTCCAATTCAAAATGGCCAATACCTGTCCATTTCAGCTCACTAATGCCTAGGATATTGATGTTTATGCGGTCCCATTTCATTTTTGATGATTTCCAATTTTCCTAGATTCATATTTTGTACATTCCACATTCCGATTATTAATGGATGTTTGCAGCTATTTCTTCTCATTTGGAGTCGTGCTGCATCAGCAAATGAAGGTCCCAAAAGCTTGACTCCATCCACATCATTGAGGTCTACTCTACTTTGAGGCGGTAGCTCTTCCCTGGTTGTATTTTGAGTGACTTTCAACCTGAGGGGCTCATCTTCTGGCACTATATCAATGTTCCACTGCTACTCATAAGGGTTTCACTAGTCACTTTTTTAAGAAGTAGATCGCCAGGTCCTTCATCCTAGTGTGTCTTAGTCTGGAAGCTCCACTGAAACCTGTCTACCAGGGGCAATCCTGCTGGAATTTGAAATACCAGTGGCATAGCTTCTAACATCACAGCAACATGCATGCCACCACAGTACAACAAACTGTCAGACAAGTGGTGGGGTGCATCCATACAACAGAATAATTTAAAAATGAACGAGCTAATGACACATTTAACAGCTTGGATAAATCTCAGAATCATTACGCAGAGTGATAGAAGTCAGACCAAATCCCCCAAAAAAGAGTACATGCAGTATACTTCCATTTGTATAAAATCCCAGAAATTGAAAACTAATCTATAGTGACAGAAAGCAGATCAGTGGCTGTCTAATTGTTGTTGTTGTTAGCTGCTGTTGTTGTTAAGTGCCGTCAAGTCATTTCCAACTCACAGCATCCCTATATACAACAGAAGGAAACACTGCCCAATCCTGCGCCTCCTCACCATCATTGTTATGCTTGAGCCCATTGTTGCAGTCACTGCGTCAGTCTATCTAGTTGAGGGTCTTCCTCTTTTTTACTGACTCTCTACTTTACCAAGCAAGATGAGTTCAAGGATCCACTGGTAACACTATGAGCTGAACCTGAGCTATGACTCCATTAATAGCCTGACCTACATATGAACCCAACTCTGATTGGTGGGCCACAATGATGCTTTGGGTCTTCTGGAATTGGTGTCAGATCAGAGTCAGTAGCCAGTAATCCCCAAAAAGTCTAATTATTTTCTTTTCTCCAGTGAACAGTCACTGTCGAATAAGGCTGCAGATCTCTTTGGGGAAGGCTAGAGAAAGATTAACAGTATAAATTTTGGCGGGTTAGTGGGTTCCTTCCATAAGGGGTCATGGCCTCTCCTTCATTCAAGAGTTTGTGTGTCTGTACACAGGCTCAAGTCTGGGATTTGATAGAGGGATCATGACTCTGTTCTGGTGATTAGACTGCTGTTCACTTGACCTAGAATTCTTCTGCTCGTACAGATCCAATAACTATTTAGTAGATTTCCAATCTATTTCACTCCTTGGGATACCATGACTAAGTAGCCAAAGCCATAAGTCCATACAAGTCAGGTTATTCTTATTACTGCTTTGACTCCGCTGTCCATTACAGTAACAATGCCCACCTTGTCTTTGTTGATTGAATGCCACCACTTGGTATCTACCACCACAGAGTCCAGTCAGCCCCATTGTAGTTAAAAAAAAAAAAAGTTGCCATCAAGTCAGTTCTGACTCACAGTGACCCCATAGGGTTTCCAAGGAGGGGCTGGTGGATTCCAACTGCCGACCTATTGGTTAGCAGCCGAGCTTTTAACCACTGCACCATCAGGGCTCATTCAGTTAGGGCAGTTTCCACTATCAAATCTGACTCACATAAAATAGCAATCACAGCAGTCTTCAAGGATGCTGGGGCTCCCTTCACAAATTTGTTCCTCACCGTTGTAGCAAAAGGTGTGTCCTCTAGGCACTCCATGTGTGGATCTATAAGTACTAACCAGATAAATCCACTCTAACATACTTTTTTTTTTAACATGCTAATGTCCCTAAACCTTTGAATATCTTTTTCTACAATATACCAAGGCAGGTCTGATACTTTGACTTGATTTAGTGTAGGCCACCATGTATTCCATGCTTCTGTGATCCAACCAGATAAACTATTTCCTTTCCTAACCTCTCGAGCTAAAACATTGAATGAAAGATCTGCTTAGTGGGCCCATATCAATCAACCCCAACTGATCCAACTTTATGCTCCTTGCACCATTATCCCACACCCTTAATAGCCATTTCCACACATATTCCCCAAGTTTCTGTTTGTACATATTAGAAAACTCAGGCAGTTCTTTTAGAGTGTAGCATACCTCCTCCTGGGTCATGCTTTGTACTTCACCTTTTGAGGCTCACTGGGACTTACGTCTAGTTGTGAGTCTAGAAGCAAAAATGGGTGTTGGGGATGTTTTCTGAGAACATTCAGCAACATCTTGTAAAGCATCTGCCTCAGGTGATGCCCCAGGCAATGACTCAGACAAGGGTTCTTCAGAAACAGATGGGTTAATTCATCAGCTGGGGGTTGAGGGACTAATGATTTTACTGGGATGGGTGGGTGGCTTAGCAAACAAACATGGAATAACCTCTTCAGATGGGAGTGGGAAGGCTTCTTCTGTTGGCAGGAGGATTCAATGGAATTTAGGGTTGAGTATCCATAGCCTCCTGATTATCTTCCCATATGTCCCCATCCCAAGTTTCAGGATTCCATTTCTTCCCAATCAATGCCCTCACTTTAACTTCAGACACTACACAAGTTTGGGAATTCAGTTGGTGTGATTGTTAAGGTTGTGTGTCAACAGAGAGTTCACATCCTGAACACAGACCACAAATACCTGAGATTCAAACCTTAGGAAAAAAACACTCACAGATTTTGAGGAACCTCACACTTGTACACAGACAGCTCAAACACCTCACACTGACATCTTGAAACATAGACTCTTAAAGAGTTCAGAGGCTTCAAACCATGACCAGGGTACAATAAATACTTAAGACTTAACACTTGGTACAAAGACCTCAAAGGTTCAGAGACCATACACCCTGAACACAGACCCTCAAAATTTCATATGCAAACCTTGAGTCACACACCATCAAACAATTCAGAGACTTCAAACCCTGAACACAGACAACAAAAGCCTGAGATTAACTCCCACCCCCCGCCAAAAAAAATCATTGCCATTGAGTCAAATCTGACTCATAGCGACCTGTAGGACAGAGTAGAACTTACCCCCATAGGATTTCCAAGGCTGTAAATCTTTATGGAAGCAGACTGGCACATCTTTCCCCACAGAGCTACGGGTGGGTTCAAACTGCTGACCTTTTGGTTAGCACCAGAGAGCTTAACCACTGTGCCACCAGGGTTCCTAAACCTTAGATTAGAACCTTCGAAAACAGATCCTTGAAGGTTTACAGGAAACTCACACCTTGAACACAGATCCCCAAACACCTCAAACCCAAACTTTAAAACACAGACTCAAAAGAGTTCAGAGAACTCACACTTTGACCAAAGTAACGCAAATATTTGTCTCAAAACTTCTTTAAAGTCTTCACACACAAAACACAGATGCCAAAATACCTCAGAGTAAAACCTTGGGACAGATCCTTAAAGAGTTCTGAGACCTCACACAATAAACACAGACCCCCAGTTACCTCAACTCAAACCTTGGAACACAGACTCAAAGATTTCAGAGACATAACATCCTGAATACAAACTCCACAGATACCTCAGATCAAACTTGGAACACAAACCCTCTAGAATTTCACAGACCCCACAAACCTTAAACACAGAGCCACAAAGTATTCATGGAACTCACACCCTAAACACAAATCCACAGATAATTCAGACCCAAACTTTGTGACACAAACTCCAAAGTGTTCAGAGATTTAATACTTTAAACATAAATGCTCAAATACCTGAACTCAAACAGTAAGACAGACTGTCGAAGAATTTACAGACCTCACATCCTAAACAGACTCCCCAAAACCTCAATGTCATACCTTGTGACATAGACCCTAAAAGAGTCCAGAGACCTAACACCCTGAATAAGGACTCCATATACCTCAGGTTCAAAACTTGGAACATAGAACCTCAATGGGTTCAAGGACCTCACACTCTAAATTCAGACCTCGAATATCCCAGACACAACCTGGGACACACACACACACACGCAAAAAAAAAAAACCTGGGACACAGATCCCCCAAAATTTCCGAAACCTCATACTGTGAACACAGACACCGGAATACCTCACACTCAGAACTTGGAACACACACCCTCAAAGAGTTCAAGGGCCTCATCCTCAAGACACAGACCACCAAATACCAGACTCAAACCTTGAAACTCTGGCCCTCATATAATTCAGAGACTTCACACCCTGGACACAAATTCCAAAACATCATGGACTCAAATCTTGGAACACAGGCAGTCAAAGCATTCAGAAACTTCACATCCTGAACACAGACCCCAAATGCCTGACTCAAACCTGGAATATAGACCATATCAGACCAATCATACTTCAGACTCAAATGTTGGAACAAAGACCCTAAAAGACTTGAGAGAGGTCAAATCCTGAACATAGGCACCCAGATATGTCACAATCAAACCTTGAAACACAGATCATCACAGCATTTAGAAATCTTACACTCTGAACAAAGACCCCAAATATCACAGACTCAAACCTTGGGACACAAAACCTTGAAGTGTTCATAGACCTTACGTCCTGAACACAGACCCCCAAATATCTGACCCTCAAATTTTGTGATCTAGATAATCTAAATGTTCACAGATATTACACTCAGAACACTGACACCCAAATACCTCATATTCAAACCTGGGACACAGACATCAAAGTATTTAACACCTCACAGCCTAAACAAAACAACAAATAACTCAGACTCAAACTTTCAGTCTTGAAATATTTCAGAGAGCTCATACCCTAAACATGGACATCCAAATAGCTCGGATTCAAATCTTAGGACAGACCTACAAAGAATTCACTTGCCACATGCCATGAATTCATATCGCCAGTTAAATAAGACTCAAATCTTGGGACACACTCCCTCAAAGAAGTCAGAGACCTCACACTCTGAAAATAGTCCCTCAAATACTTCACATTCAAGCCGTGGGAAACAGATCATCAAAGCCTTTTTTAGAAACCTCACACCTTGAACAAGATGCCAAGTACCTCAGAATCAAATCTTGGAACATAGACCCTCACTGAGTTCAGAGACCTACTGGTCTAAATACAGAAGCTCAGCTACCAAACACTCAAACCTTGGGACATAGACTTTAGAGGTCTCACACCTGGAACTGAAATGCCAAATATTTCTGAATCAAACCTTGGAACAGGGCAGGGCCAAGATGGTGGAGTAGTCAGGTGCTTCTGTGAACCCTCTTAGAACAAAGCCCCCCAAAAACAAGTGAAACGATTATATTTACAACAAGCTAGGAGCCCTGAACATCAAAGGCAAAGATAGAAAAGAGACTGAGTGGCAGAGGGAGGGAGAGATGGTTAGAAGCGGAGAGGAGCTGCTGGACCTGAATCTCTGGGATCCCTTAGGCACTATTCCTGGGAGCGGCTGTGGCAGACTGGTGTTACAGTTTGGCCGCAGTTTCCTCAGGAAGAAACAGCCAGCTGCACAGCCTATTCACACCTCCAGAAACACAGAAGAACGGTGATCTCAGTAAAACCTAAGTACTTGTGTATATTTTACCACACCCCACCCTCCAAGTTGGCTTCAGTGCCCGTTGATTTCCCTGAGCCTGAGATAGGTTCTGCTGAGTTCTCTGAGCCATTCTCCTGGCCTTGGAGAAGGAATAAACTCACAATCAGGGGAAAAGACAATCTGCCAGCTCCACTAACCTGGGGAGCTCAGGACAGAAGTGGCCTCTGTCCATGCATAAATGGTTTGTGGACTGAATAGCCTTCCCTGATGCATGGAACCCTGTGGGCCTATTTCAGGAGAATAGGTCCTTGCTGGCAGACCGCAACTGTTTCAGCTATGCGGTGGAGAGGTGGGTGTTTGATGTTTGACACAGCTTTCACTATTAAACAGGGTCCTCACCTCCCCACATCAGGGGCCTAAGGGCTGGTGGCTCCACTCAGGTCACCCAGCCACCCATGACAGGGGTCCAAGGATAACTGGTGCCTCCCAGTCCTTACAACCAAAAGCATTGGGTGCCCATGGTCAGCCTGCAGAACCCACCCACACATGCGCTCTAGGGAACAGGGATGTGCTTTCCTCACAGAGACTCAGGGGATGGTTGTCAGCCCCCTACCTTGTACAGAGTGTGATCCACTGCTGCAACCAGCTACTGGTACCTACACCAACTGCCCCTGCCCCTCTAAGACTGTAGGACAGAGCCTGTACCACACACTTGATGACCAACTACCAGGACACCTTAGTTGAACCCATACAAGAAAAGTGAATGGACTCCTATGGTGATATACCTGATAACAGCTCTAGCCATCTGGTGACATTAGAGCTTCAAAGGTGAAAATAATCAAGCTAGCTCACCCAAGCATACCATTTGTGCATATCAAAACAAAACAAAGCAAGAAGATAGGATACATTAAGCAAACAAACTAATACAATAACTTATATATGTCTCGGAGACGACATTCAATATCAAACCACATAAAGAAGCAGACCATGATTGCTTCGACAAGCTCTCAAAACAATGAATCAAGGGAACTACTGGATGAAGGGGCTTTCCTGGAATTACCAGATGGACAACACAAAGGTTAATATACAGAACTCATCAAGACATCAGGAAGGAGATCAGGCAATATGCAGAACAAGACAAGGAACGCAAAGATAAAGCAGTTGAAGAAATTAAAAAGGTTATCCAAGAACCTAATGAGGAGGCGGAGCCAAGATGGTGGAATAGACAGATGCTTCCCTCGAGTCCTCTTGACAACAAAGACCCGAAAAAACAAGTGAAACAAGCATATTTGCTACAAGCTGGGAGCCCTGAGCATCAAAGGCAAGCTTAGACAACGAACTGAGAGACAGGGGAAGTAAGAGACCAGTCAGAAGTGGAGAGGAGTTGCCGGACATGAATCGCAGGGAGCCCTCAAGCACCATTCCCAGAACGGCTGCAGAGGCGGCAGCAGGCTAGTCCTAGAGTTCTGCCGCAGTTTCCTCAGGGAGAAGCAGCCAGCCACACAGCCCATTCACATCTCCGGAACCTGAGGAGAAGGGCATTTTGGGCAAAAGCTAAGTACTTGTGTATATTTTCCCGTTCCCCCCGCCCAAGCCAGCTTCAGCGGCTGAATCCCTAGGCCTGCAATAGACCCTGGTGAGCACCTAGAACCATCCTCCCGGCCTTGGGGAAGGAAAAAATTTCCAACTGGGGGGAAAAGATAATTTGCTAGCTCCATTAACTGGGGGAGCTCAGGACAGAAGCGTAAACCATCCGTGGACCTTGAGCACCTTTCCCTTCTGCATGGACCTCTGTGGGTCTATTTCAGGAGGATAGGCCCTTGTGCGCAAATTCCAAACATTTCAGTGGTGTGGTAGAGAGGGGGGTATTTGACGTTTGACATTGCTTTCCCTATTAAACGAGGTCCTCACCTATCCACAACAGGGACCTAAGGACTGGTGGCTCCACTTGGGTCGCCCAGCCACCCGCGACAGGGGCCCAGGGATAACTGGTACCTCCCAGTCCTTACAACAAAATGTTTGGGTGCCCATGGTCCCTCTGCAGTGCCCACCCACCAAAACGCTCTAGGGAACAGATATGTGTTTTCCTCAGAAACACTTGGGGGTTGGTTCTCAGCCCCCTGCCTTGTTCCGAGCGTGAACCCCTGGTGCAAACAGATACGGAAATCTACACCAATCACCCCTGCCCCTCTAAGACTGTAGGGCAGAGCCTGTACCACACACTTGATATCAGCTACCTGGAAACCTGAGCTGAATTCATACAAGAGAATTGAATAGACTCCTAGACTGATGTACCTGATAACAGCTCTAGACAGCTGGGGACAGGACACCAGAGCTCCAAAGGCAAAAATAATGGAGCTAGCTCACTCAAGCAACCCATAGGGGTATACAAAACAAAACAAAGCAAGCAGCTATGACACAGTAAGTAAGCATAAACTAATACAATAACTTAGAGGTGGCTCAGAGACAATAGTCAATATCAAGTCACATAAACAGGCCATGATCACCTCAACAGGCCTGCAAAAAAAAGAATCCAGGGATCTTTTAGATGCAAGTGCATTGCTGGAATTACCAGATGCAGAATACAAAAGTTTAATATACAGAACCCTTCAAGACATCACGAAGGAAATGAGGCAATATGCAGAAGAAGCCAAGGAACACACAGATAAAGCAACTGAAGAAATTGAAAAGACTACTCAGGAACATAACAAAAACTTTAATAAGCTGGAAAAATCCGTAGACAGACAAAGCAATCAGAAATTCAGAAGATTAACAATAAAATTACAGAATTAGATAACTCAATAGAAAGTCAGAGGAGCAGAATTGAGCAAGGAGAAGCTAGAATTTCTGAACTCGAAGATAAATCACTTGGCACTAATATATTTGAAGAAAAATCAGATAAAAGAATTTAAAAAAATGAAGAAACCTTAAGAATCATGTGGGACTCTATCAAGAGAAATAACCTACGAGTGATTGGAGTACCAGAACAGGGAGGGATAACAGAAAATACAGAGAAATTTGTTGAGGATTTGTTGGCACGAAACTTTCCTGATATTGTGAAAGATGAGAAGATATCTATCCAAGATGCTCATCAAACTCCACATAAGGTAGATCTTAAAAGAAAGTCACCAAGACATATTATAATCAAGCTTGCAAAAACCAAAGATAAGGAGACAATTATAAGAGCAGTGAGGCATAAAAGAAAAGTCACCTACAAGGGAGAGCCAATAAGAATAAGCTCGGACTACTTGGCAGAAACCATGCAGGCAAGAAGGCAATGGGATGACATATTTAAAAAATTGAAGGAAAAAAATTGCCTGCCAAGAATCATATATCCATCAAAACTCTCTTAAATATGAAGGTGAAATTAAGACATTTCCAGATAAACACAAGTTGAGGGAATTTGTAAAAACCAAACCAAAACTACAAGAAATACAAAAGGGAGTTCTTTGGTTAGAAAATCAATAATATCAGGTATCGACCCAAGACTAGAACACTGGGTAGAGCAACCAGAAGTCAACCCAGGTGGGGAAATACAAAAAAAAAAAAAAGACCAAGATTAAAAACACACAAAAAAAGCCCAACACAGTGTAACGGCAATGTTATTATATAAAAGAAGACAACATTAAAATAATAAAGAGGGACTAAGAAATGTAATCATACACCTTCCATATGGAAAGGAAGATACAGCGATACAAAGCAATAAAACTTAGTTATTAAAAGAATCATACCAGGTTACTATGAAAAAATATACTCAAACAAATCTGAAAACCTAGAAGAAATGGATGAATTCCTAGAAACACACTATGTACCTAAACTAACAGAAACAGAGGTAGAACAACTAAATAGACCCATAACAAAAGAAGAGATTGAAAAGGTAATCAAAAAACTCCCAACATAAAAAGAAGCCCTGGTCCAGACGGCTTCACCGCAGGGTTCTACCAAGCTTTCAGAGAAGAGTTAACACCACTACTACTAAAGGTATTTCAGAGCATAGAAAATGATGGAATACTACCAAATTCACTCTATGAAGCCACCATATCCCTGATACCAAAACCAGGTAAAGACACCACAAAAAAAAGAAAATTATAGACCTATATCCCTCATGAATGTAGATGCAAAAATCCACAACAAAATTCTAGCCAATAGAATTCAAAAAAATCACTCACTATGACCAAGTGGGATTCATACCAGGTATGCAGGGATAGTTCAACATTAGAAAAACAATTAATGTAATCCACCACATGAATAAAACAAAAGACAAGAATCACATGATTTTATCAATTGATGCAGAAAAGGCATTTGACAAAGTTCAACACTCATTCATGATAAAAACCCTCACCAAAATAGGAATAGAAGGAAAATTCCTCAACATAAGAAAGGGCATTTACACAAAGCCAACAGCCAACATCACCCTAAATGGAAAGAGCCTGAAAACATTCCCATTGAGATTGGGAACCAGACAAGGATGCCCTTTATCACCACTCTTACTCAACATTGGGCTGAAGTCCTAGCCAGAGCAATTAGGCTAGATAAAGAAATAAAGGGCATCTAGATTGGCAAGGAAGAAGTCAAAGTATCTCTATTTGCAGATGACATGACCGTATTCACAGAAAACCCCAAGGAATCCTCCAGAAAACTACTGAAACTAATAGAAGAGTTCAGCAGAGCATCAGGATACAAGATAAACATACAAAAAGCAGTTGGATTCTTCTACACCAACAAAAAGAACATGGAAGAGGAAATCACCAAATCAATACGTTTTCCAGTAGCCCCCAAGAAAATCAAATACTTAGGAATAAATCTTACCAGAGATGTAAAAGGCTTATACAAAGAAAACTACAGTACACTTCTGCAAGAAACCAAAAGAGACTTACATAAGTGGAAGAACATACCTTGCTCATGGATAGGAAGACTTAACATTATAAAAATGTCTATTCTACAAAAGCAACCTATACATTTAATGCAATTTCAATCCAAATCCCAACAACATTCTTTAATGACATGAAGAAACAAATCACCAATTTCATAAGGAAGGGAAAGAGGCCCTGGATAAATAAGGCATTACTGAAAAAGAAGAACAAAGTAGGAGGCCTTACTTTACCTGATTTTAGAACCTATTATACCGCCACAGTAGTCAAAACAGCCTGGTACTGGTACAACAACAGATACATGGACCAATGGAACAGAATTGAGAATCCAGACATAAATCCATCCACATATGAGCAGCTGATATTTGACAAAGGCCCCAAAACAGTTAAATGGGGGAAAAGACAGTCTTTTTAACAAATGGTGCTGGCATAACTGAATATCCATTTGCAAAAAAAATGAAACAAGACCCATACCTCACTCCATGTACAAAACTAACTGAAAATGGATCAAAGACCTAAATATAAAATCTAAAACGATAAAGATCATGGAAGAAAAAATAGGGACAATGTTAGGAGCCCTAATACATGGCATAAACAGTACAGAAAACATTATAAAGAACGTAGAAGAAAAACTAGATAACTGGGAGCTCCTAAAAATCAAACACCTATGCTCATCCAAAGACTTCACCAAAAGAGTAAAAAGACTACCTACAGACTGGGAAAAAGTTTTTAGCTATGACATTTCTGATCAGCGCCTGATCTCTAAAATCTATATGATACTGGAAAAACTCAACTGCAAAAAGACAAATAACCCAATTAAAAAATGGGCAGAAGATATGAATAGACACTTCACTAAAGAAGACATTCAGGTAGCTAACAGATATATGAGGAAATGTTCACGGTCATTAGCCATTAGAAAAATGCAGATCAAAACTACAATGAGATTTCATCTTACTCCAACAAGGCTGGCATTAATTCAAAATACACAAAATAATAAATGTTGGAGAGGCTGTGGAGAGATTGGAACACTTATACACTGCTGGTGGGAATGTAAAATGGTACAACCACTTTGGAAATTGATTTGGCGCTTCCTTAAAAAGCTAGAAATAGAACTAGCATACAATCCAGCAATCCCACTCCTTGGAATATATCCTAGAGAAATAAGAGCCTTTACACAAACCGATATATGCACACCCATGTTTATTGCAGCACTGTTTACAATAGCAAAAACATGGAAGCAACCAAGGTGCCCATCAACGGATGAATGGATAAATAAATTATGGTATTTTCACACAATGGAATACTACGCATCAATAAAGAACAGTGAGGAATCTGTGAAACATTTCATAACATGGAGGAACCTGGAAGGCATTACGCTGAGTGAAATTAGTAAGTTGTAAAAGGACAAATATTGTATAAGACCACTATTATAAAAACTTGTGAAATGGTTTAAACTGAGAAGAAAACATTCTTTTGTGGTTACGAGAGGGGGGAGGGAAGGAGGGTGGGAGAGGTTTATTTACTGATTAGATAGTAGATAAGAACTACTTTAGGTGAAGGGAAAGACAACACACAATACAGGGGAGGTCAGCACAATTGGACTAAACCAAAAGCAAAGAAGTTTCCTGAATAAACTGAATGCTTCCAAGGCCAACATAACAGGGGCAGGGGTCTGGGGACCATGGTTTCAGGGGACATCTAAGTCAATTGGCATAATAAAATCTATTAACAAAACATTCTGCATCCCACTCTGAAGAGTGGTGTTTGGGGTCTTAAACACTAGCAAGCAGCCATCTAACATGCATCAATGGGTCTCAACCCACCTGGATCAAAGGAGAATGAAGAACACCAAGGACACAAGGTGATTACGAGCCCAAGAGATAGAAAGGGCCACATGAACCAGCGACTACATCAGCCTGAGACCAGAAGAACTAGATGGTGCCCGGCTACAACCGATGGCTGCCCTGACAGGGAACACAACAGAGAACCCCTGAGGGAGCAGGAGAGCAGTGGGATGCAGACCCCAAATTCTCATAAAAAGACCAGACTTAATGGTCTGACTGAGACTGGAAGGACCCTAGCGGTCATGGCCCCCAGACCTTCTGTTGCCCCAGGACAGGAACCATTCCTGAAGCCAACTCTTCAGACATGGATTGGACTGGACAATGGGTTGGAGAGGGATGCTGGTGAGGAGTGAGCTTCTGGGATCAGGTGGACACTTGAGACTATGTTGGCATCTCCTGCCTGGAGGGGAGATGAGAAGGTGGAGGGGGTTAGAAGCTGACGAAAAGGACACGAAAAGAGAGAGTGGAAGTAGAGAGCAGGCTGTCTCATTAGGGGGAGAGTAATTGGGAGTGTGTAGCAAGGTGTATATGGGTTTTTGTGTGAGAGACTGGCTTGATTTGTAAACTTTCACTTAAAGCACAATAAAAATTATTTTTAAAGAAGAACATAATGAAAAATTTAATAAACTGCAAGAATCCATAGAGAGACAGCAATCAGAAATTCAAAGATTAACAATAAAATTACAGAATTAGATAACTCAGTACAAAGTCAGAGGAGCAGAATTGAGCAAGCGGAAGGCAGAATTGGTGAGACTAAGGATAAAGCACATGGCACAAATATATTTGAAGAAAAATCAGATAAAAGAATTTTAATAAATGAAGAAACCCTAGGAATTATGTGGGACTGTATCAGGAGAAATGAAGTACAAGTGATTGGAGAACCAAACCAGGGAGGGGTAACAGAAAGTACAAAGTGAATTGTTGAGGACTTGTTGGAAGAAAACTTCCCTGATATCCAGAAAGATGAGAAGATATCTATTCAAGATGCTCATTGAATTCCACATAAGGTAGATTTTAAAAGAAAGTCACCAAGATATTTTATAATCAAACTTGCTAAAATCAAAGATAAAGAGAGAATTTTAAGAGCAGGTAGGGATAAATGAAAAGTCACCTACAAAAGAGAGTCAATAAGAATAAGCTCGGGCTACTCAGCAGAAACCATGTGGACAAGAAGACAATGGGATGACATATAAAGTTTGAAGGAAAAATATTGACAGCCAAGAGTCACGTATCCAGCAAAACTGTCTCTCAAATATGAAGACGAAACTAGGACATTTCTAGATGAACAGAAGTTTAGGAAATTCGTAAAAAACAAAACTACCTGAAATACTAAAGGGAGTTCTCTGATTAATAAATAAATAGGCAGAGCCAAGATGGCGGAATAGACAGATGCTTCCGGCGAGCCCTCTTTACAACAAACACCCGAAAAAACAAGTGAAACGAGTATATTTGTGACAAGAGGGTAGCCCTGAGCTTCAAAGGCAAGCTTAGAAAGCGAACTGAGGGGCAGGGGGAGGAAAAGACCGTTCAGAAATGGAGAGGAGTTACTAGACCTGAATTGCAGAGAGCCCTCAGGCACCATTCCCAGAGCAGCGGCGGCAGGCTGGTACCAGCGTTCAGCTGCAGTTTCCTCAGGGAGAAGCAGACAGCCACACAGCCTACTCATGCCTCCAGAACCTGAGAAGAACAGGGCTCTCAGCAAAAGCCAAGTAATTGTGTATATTTTACCGCACCCCCCACCCCCAAGCCAGCTTCAGTGGCTGAATTCCTTGGGCCTGAGATAGGCACTGTTGAGCACCTAGGGCCATCCTCCCGGGCTTGGGGAAGGAAAAAATTTGCAACTGGGGGGAAAAGATAATTTCCTAGCTCAACTACCTGGGGAGCTCAGGATAGAAGTGGCTCCTGTCCAGGCATAAATGGTCCCTGGACTTTGAGCTCCTTTTCCCTCTCCATGGGCCTGTGGGGGCCTATTTTGGGAGAATAGGCCCTTGTTGGCAGACTCCAACCATTTCAGCTATGCAGTGTAGGGGTGGGCGTTTGATGTTTGACATTGCTTTGCCTATTAAACAAGGTCCTCACCTACCCACATCAGGGACCTAAGGACTGGTAGCTCTACTCAGGTCACCCAGCCACCCATGACGGGGTCCAAGGATAACTGGTACATCCCAGTCCTTACAACCAAAAACATTGTGTGCCCATGTTCCATCTGCAGAACCCACACACCTGCACGCTCTAGGGAACAGGGACACACTTTCCTCAGAGAAACTCAGGGGTCGGTTCTCGGCCCCCTGCCTTATTCAGAGCGTGACCGACTGCTGCAATCAGATACGGGAAACTACGCCAATCACCCCTGCCCCTCTAAGAGTGTAGGACAGAGCCTGTACCACACACTTGATATTAGCTACCTGGAAACCTGAGCTGAATTCATACAAGAAAACTGAATAGACTCCTAGACTGATGTACCTAAAAACAGCTCTAGCCATCTGGGGACAGGATGTCAGAGCTCCAAAGGCAAAAATAATCAAATTAGCTAACTCAAGCAACCCATCTGAGTATATCAAAACAAAACAAAGCAAGAAGCTATGACACAGTAAGCAACCATAAAATAATGCAATAACATATAGATGGCTCAGAGACAACAGTCAATATCAAGTCACATAAAGAAACAGACCATGATCACCTCAACGGGCTCTCAAAACAAAGAATCCAGGGATCTTCTAGAAGAAAGTGCATTCCTGGAATTACCAGAGCCAGAATATAAAAGTTTAATATACAGAAACCCTCACGACATCAGGAAGGAAAGGAGGCAATAAGCAGAACAAGCCAAGGAACACACAGATAAAGCAAATGCAGAAATTAGAAAGATTATTCAGGAACATAATGAAAAATTTAATAAGCTGGAAAAATCCATAGAGCAATCAGAAATTCAGAAGATTAACAATAAAATTACAGAAGTAGACAACTCAATAGAAAGTTGGAGAAGCACAATTGAGCAAGTAAAAGCTAGAATTTCTGAACTCGAAGATAAATGACTTGGCACTAATATATTTGAAGAAAAATCAGATAAAAGAATTTAAAAAAATGAAGAAACCTTAAGAATCATGTGGGACTCTATCAAGAGAAATAACCTACAAGTGATTGGAGTACCAGAACAGGGAGGGATAACAGAAAATACAGAGAGTTGTTGAAGATTTGTTGGCAGAAAACTTCCTGGATACTGTAAAAGATGAAAAGATATCTATCCAAGATGTTCATCAAACTCCACATAAGGTAGATCTTAAAAGAAAGTCAAAAAGAGATATTATAATCAAACTTGCCAAAACCAAAGATAAAGAGAGAATTATAAGAGCAGCGAGGGATAAACGAAAAGTCACCTACGAAGGAGAGCCAATGAGAATATACTCCAACTACTCGGCAGAAACCATGCAGGCAAGAAGGCAATGGGATGACATATTTTAAAAATTGAGGGAAAATAATTCTTGCCAAGAATCATATATCCAGCAAACCTGTCTCTTAAATATGAAGGTGAAATTAAGACATTACCAGATAAACAGAAGTTTAGGGAATTCGTAAAATCCAAACCAAAACTAAGAAAAATACTAAAGGGAGTTCTTTGGTTAGAAAACCAATAATATCAGGTATCAACGCATGACTAAAACACTGGGCAGAGCAATCAGGAGTCAACCCAGACAGGGAAATAAAAAAAAAAAAAGATTATAAAAACAAAAGCTCAAAACATAGTAACAGCCATGATATTATACAAAAGAAGACAACATTAAAATAATAAAGAGGGACTAAAAAATGTAATCATACACCTTCCATATGGAGAGGAAGATACGGCGATGCAAAGAAATAAAGTTAGGTTTAAATTTAGAAAAATAGGGGTAAATAATAAGGTAACCACAAAGAAGACAAACTATCTTACTCATTAAGATAAAATACAACAAAAAAATAGAGACTCTGCAGAAACAAAATTAACAACAACAAATATGAGGAAAGGTCAATATATAAAGATAATCTACTCAGCACATAAAATTAAGTGGGAAAAAAAACTGTCAAAAACACACACAAAAAGACATCAAAATGATAGCACTAAATTCATACCCATCCATAATTACCCTGAATGTAAACGACTAAATGCACCAATAAAGAGACAGAGAGTGCAGAATGGATTAAAAAACACGATCCGTCTATATGCTGCCTACAAGAGACACAGCTTAGACTTACAGACACAAACTAAAACTCAAAAGATGGGAAAAAATATATCAAACATACAACAATTAAAAAAGAGCAGGAGTGACAATATTAATTTCTGACAAAAAGACTTTAAAGTTAAATCCATCAGAAAGGATAAGGAAGGACACTATATAATGATTAAAGGGACAATACACCAAGAAGATATAACCATATTAAATATTTATGCACCCAATGACAGGACTGCAAGATACATAAAACAAACTCTTACAGCATTAAAAGTGAGATAGGCAGCTCCACAAATATAGTAGATTTCAACACACCATGTTCGGTGAAGGACAGAAAATCCGGAAAAAAGCTCAATAAAGACACGGAAGATCTAAATGCCACAATCGATCAACTTGACCTCATAGACATATACAGAACACTCCACCCAAAAGCAGCCAAGTATACTTTCTTTTCTAGCGCACATGGAACATTCCCTAGGATAGACCACATATTAGGTCATAAAGCAAGCCTTTGCAGAATCCAAAACATCGAAATATTACAAAGCATCTTCTCTGACCATGAGGCCATAAAAGTGGAAATCAATAACAGGAAAAGCAGGGAAAAGAAATCAAACACATGGAAACTGAACAATACCCTGCTCAAAAAAGATTGGATAATAGAAGACATTAAGGAAGGAATAAAGAAATGCATAGAATCCAATGAGAATGAAATCACTTCCTATCAGAACCTTGGGGACACAGGAAAAGTGGTGCCAGAGGCAAGTTTATATCAATAAATGCACACATACAAAAAGAAGAAAGAGCCAAAATCAAAGAATTATCTCTACAACTTGAACAAATAGAAAGAGAGCAACAAAAGAAACCCTCAGGCCCCAGAAGAAAACGAATAATAAAAATAAGAGCTGAACTAAATGCAACAGAAAACAGAAAAACAATTGAAAGAATTAACGAGATCAAAAGCTGGTTCTTTGAAAAACTCAACAAAATTGATAAACCAATGGCCAAACTGACAAAAGAAAAACAGGAGAGGAAGCATATAACCTGAATTAGAAATGAGATGGGTGATATTACAACAAACCCAACTGAAATTAAGAGAATCATATCAGATTACTATGAAAAACTGTACTCTAACAAATTTGAAAACCTAGAAAAAATGGATGAATTCCCAGAAACACACTACCTACCTAAACTAACACAAACAGAGGTAGAACAACTAAATAGACCCATAACAAAAGAAGAGATTGAAAAGGTAATCAAAAAACTCCCAACAAAATAAAGCCCTGGTACGGACGGCTTCACTACAGAGTTATACCAAACTGTCCGAGAATAGTTAACACCGCTACTACCAAAGGTATTTCAGAGCACAGAAAAGGACGGAATACTACCAAACTCATTTTATGAAGGCACCATATCCCTGATACCAAAACGAGGTAAAGCCACCACAAAAAAGAAAATTACACACCTATATCCCTCAAGAACGTAGATGCAGAAATCCTCAACAAAATTCTAGCCAATAGAATTCAACAACATAACAAAAAAATAATTCACCATGACCAAGTGGGACTCATACCAGGTATGCAGGGATGGTTCAACATTAGAAAAACAATTACTGTAATCCATCATATAAATAAAACAAAAGACAAGAATCACATGATTTTATCAGTTGATGCAGAAAAGGCATTTGACAAAGTTCAACACCTATTCATGATAAAAACTCTCAGCAAAATAGGAATAGAAGGAAAATTCCTCAACATAATAAAGGGCATTTATACAAAGCCAACAGCCAACATCATCCTAAATGGAGAGAGCCTGAAAGCATTCCCATTGAGATCCGGAACCAGACAAAGATGCCCCTTTATCACCGCTCTAATTCAACATTGTGTTGGAGGTCCTAGCCAGAGAAATTAGGTTAGGTAAAGAAATAAAGGGCAACCATATTGGCAAGGAAGAAGTAAAATTATCTCTATTTGCAGATGACATGATCTTATACACAGAAAGCCCTAAGGAACCCTCCAGAAACTACTGAAACTAATAGAAGAGTTCAGCAGAGTATCGGGATACAAGATAAACATACAAAAATCAGTTGGATTCTTCTACACCAAGAAAAAGAATGTCGAAGGGAAAATCACCAAATCAATGCCATTTACAGTAGCCCCCAAGAAGACAAAATACTTAAGAATAAATTTTACCAGAGATGTAAAAGACTTATGTAAAGAAAACTACGATAGACTTCTGCAAGAAACCAAAAGGGACTTACATAAGTGGAAAAACATACCTTGCTCATGGATAGGAAGACTTAACATTATAAAAATGTCTATGCTACCAAAAGCGATCTATAAATCTAATGCAATTCCGATCCAAATCCCAACGACATTCTTTAACGAGATGGAGAAACAAATCACCAACTTCATATGGAAGGGAAAGAGGCCTGGGATAAGTAAGGCATTACTGAAAAAGAAGAACAAAGAGGGAGGCCTTACTTTACCTGATTTTAGAAACTATTATACCGCCACAGTAGTCAAAACAGCCTGGTACTGGTACAACAACAGATATATAGACCAATGGAACAGAACTGAGAATCCAGACATAAATCCATCCACATATGAGCAGTTGATATTTGACAAAGGCACAAAAACTGTTAAATGGGAAAGGACAGTCTTTTTAACAAATGGTGCTGGCATAACTGGATATCCATCTGCAAAAAAATGAAACAAGACCAATACCTCACTACTTGCACAAAAACAAGCTCAAAGTGGATCAAAGACCTAAATATAAAATCTAAAATGATAAAGATCAAGGAAGAAAAAATAGGGACAACGTTAGGAGCCCTAATACATGGCATGAACAGTATATCTACAAAACATTATTAAGAATGGTGAAGAGAAACTAGGTAACTGGGAGCTCCTAAAAATCAAACACCTATGCTCATCCAATGACTTTACCAAAAGAGTAAAAAGACTACCTACAGACTGGGAAAAACTTTTTAGCTATGACATTTCCGATCAGTGCTTGATCTCAAAAATCTACGTGATACTGCAAAAACTCAACTACAAAAAGACAAATAACCTAATTAAAAAATGGGCAAAAGATAGACACTTCACTAAAGAAGACAATCAGGTAGCTAACAGGTACATGAGGAAATATGATCATCAGCCATTAGAGCAATGCAAATCAAAACTACCATGAGATTCCATCTCACTCCAACAAGGCTGGCATTAATTCAAAATACACAAAATAATAAATGTTAGAGAGGCTGTGAAGAGACCGGAATACTTATACACTGTTGGTGGGAATGTAAAATGGTACAACCACTTTGGAAATCGACTTAGCACTTCCTAAAAAGCTAGAAATAGAACTACCATACGATCCAGCAATCCCACTCCTTGGAATATATCCAAGAGAAATAAGAGTCTTTACACAAACAGATATACGCACACCCATGTTTACTGCAGCTCTGTTTACAATAGCAAAAAAGATGGAAGCAACCAAGGTGCCCATCAATGGATGAACAGATAAATAAATTATGGTATATTCACACAATGGAATACTACACATCGATAAAGAACAGTGATGAATCTGTGAAACATTTCATAACATGGAGGAACCTGGAAGGCATTATGCTGAGTGAAATTAGTCAGTTGCAACAGGACAAATATTGTATAACACCACTATTATAAGAACTTGAGAAATAGTTTAAACTGAGAAGAAAACACTCTTTTGTGGTTATGAGAAGGGGGAGGGAGAGAGGGTGGGAGAGGGCTATTCACTAAATTAGATAATAGATAAGAACTACTTTAGGTGAAAGGAAAGACAACACACAATACAGGGGAGGTGAGCACAATGGGACTAAACCAAAAGCAGTTTCCTGAATAAACTGAATGCTTCGAAGGCCAGTGTAGCGGAGGCAGGGGTTTGGGGACCATAGTTTCAGGGGACATCTAAGGCAATTGGCATAATAAAATCTATTAACAAAACATTCTGCACCCCACTCTGAAGAGTGGTGTCTGGCGTCTTAAACGCTAGCAAGCAGCCATCTAAGATGCATCAATGGGTGGGTCTGAACCCACCTGGATCGAAGGAGAATGAAGAACACCAAGGACACAAGGTAATTACGAGCCCAAGAGACAGAAAGGGCCACATGAACCAGAGACTACGTCAGCCTGAGACCAGAAGAACTAGACGGTGCCCGGCTACAATCGATGACTGCCCTGACAGAGATCACAACAGAGAACCCCTGGGGGAGCAGGCTGCAGAACCCAAGTTCTCATAACACCCCGCTTAATGGTCTGACTGAGGCTAGGAGGACCCCGGCAGTCATGGCGCCCAGACCTTCTGTTGGCCCAGGACAGGAACCACTTCTGAAGCCAACTCTTCAGACATGGATTGGACTGGACAACGAGTTGGAGAGGGATGTTGGTGAGCAGTGAGCTCCTTGGATCAGGTGGACACTTGAGACTATGTTGGTATCTCCTGCCTGGGGGGAGATGAGAGGGTAGGGGGGTTAGAAGGTGGCGAAATGGATATAAAAAGAAAGTGGACAGAGGGAGCAGACTGAATCATTAGGGGGAGAGTAATTGGGAGTATGTAGCAAGGTGCATATAAGTTTTTGTGTGAGAGACTGACTTAATCTGTAAACTCTCACTTAAAGCACAATAAAAATTATAAAAAAATAAATAATATCAGATATCAACCCAAGACTAGAACACTGGGCAGAGCAACAGATGTCAACCCAGCTAGGCAAATCACAAAAATCAGTCAAGATAAAAAAGCTCAAAACAAAGAAACAGCGATATCATTATGTAAAAGAAGACAACATTAAAACAGTAAAGACGGGCTAGGAAACATAGTCACAGATCTTTAATATGAACAGGAAGACAAGGCAATATAAAGTGATAAAAGTCAGGTTTAAACATTGAAAAATAGGGATAAATATTAAGGTAACCAAAAAGGGGACTAATAATCCTACTCATCGAAATAAAATACAAGAAAAAAATAGAGACTCAGCAGAAACAAAAACAATGAATAAGAGGAAAAGACAATATGTAAAGATAAACTTCTCAGCACAAAAAAATAAATTGGGAAAAGAAACTGTCAACAATACACAAAAAAAGACATCAAAATGACAGCACTAAACTCATAAAAAAAAACATAATCACGCTCAACGTTAATGGACTAAATGCACTAATAAGGAGACAGAGAGTGGCAGAAAGAATTAAAAAAAAAAAAAACACGATCCATGTATATGCCGCCTACAAGAGACAAACCTTAGACTTAGAGCACAAACAAACTAAAACTCAAAGGATGGGAAAAAAAAAATCAAGCAAACAACTATCAAAAAGACCAGGAGTGGCAGTATTAATTTCTGACAAAATAGACTTTAAAGTTAAATCCACCACAAAGGATAAGGAAGGACACTATATAATGATTAAAGGGACAACATACCAGGAGGATATAACCATATTAAATATTTATACATCCAATGACAGGGCTTCAAAATACATAAAACAAACTCTAACAGCATTTAAAAGTGAGATAGACAGCTCCACAATTATAGTAGGAGACTTCAACAGACCACTTTCGGTGAAGGACAGAAAATCCAGAAAGAAGCTCAATAAAGACACAAAAGGTCTAAATGCTACAATCAACCAACTTGACCTCATAGACATATACAGAACACTCCACCCAACAGCAGCCAAGTATATTTTCTTTTCCAATGCCCACGGGACACTCTCTAGAATAGACCATGTATTACGTCCTAAGGAGCCCTGCTGGCGCAGTGGTTAAGAGCTCAGGCTGCTAACCAAATATCAGCAGTTCAAATCCGCCAGCTGCTCTTTGGAAACCCTATGGGGCAGTTCTACCCTGTCTTATAGGGTCACTATGAGATGGAATAGACTCAATGGCCATGGGTTTTTTTTATTACACCCTAAAGGAAGCCTTAGCAGAATCCAAAACACTGAAATATTACAAAGCATCTTCTCTGACCATGAGGCCATAAAAGTAGAAATCAATAACAGAAAAAGTAGGGAAAAGAAATCAAACACTTGGAAACCGAACAATACCCTGCTCAAAAAAGACTGGGTTATAGAAGACATTAAGGATGGAATAAAGAAATTCATAGAATCCAATGAGAATGAAATCACTTCCTATCAGAACCTTTGGGACACATCTAAAGCAGTACTCAGAGGTCAATTTATATCAATAAATGCACACATACAAGAAGAAAGGGCCAAAATCAAAGAATTATCCCTACAACTTGAACAAATACAAAGAGAGCAACAAAAGAAACCCTTAGGCACCAGAAGAAAATCAATAATGAAAATCAGAACAGAATTGAATATAATAGAAAACAGAAAAAAAAAATTGAAAGAGGTAACAAGACCAAAAGCTGATTCTTTAAAAAAAATACAAAATTTATAAACTATTGGCCAAACTGACAAAAGAAAAACAGGAGAGGAAGCAAATAACTCGAATAAGAAATGAGATGGGTGATATTACAACAGACCCAACTGAAATTAAAAGAATCATGACAGATTACTACAAAAAATTGTACTCTAGCAAATTTGAAATCCTAGAAGAAATGGATGAATTCCTAGAAACACACTACCTACATAAACTAACACAAAAAGCGTTAGAACAACTAAATAGACCCGTAACAAGAGATTCAAAAGGTAATCAAAAAAATCCCAACAAAATAAAGCCCTGGCCTGGACAGCTTCGCTGCAGAGTTCCACCAAACTTTCAGACAAGAGTTAACACTACTACTACTAAAGGTATTTCAAAGCATAGAAAAGGACAGAATACTCCCAAACCCATTCTATGAAGCCAGCATATCCCTGATACCAAAACCAAGTAAAGACAACACAAAAAAGGAAATTACAGACCTATATCCCCCATGAACATAGATGCAAAAATCCTAGACAAAATTCTAGCCAAAAGAATTCAACAACATAATTCACCATGACCAAGTGGGATTCATACCAGGTATGCAGGGTTGACTCTACATTAGAAAAACAATTAATGTAATCCATCATATGAATAAAACAAAAGACAAGAACCACATGATCTTATCAACTGATGCAGAAAAGGCATTTGAGAAAGTTCAACACTCATTCATGATAAAAGCTCTCAGGAAATTGAAATAAAAGGAAAATTCCTCAACATAATAAAGGGCATTTATACAAAGCCAACAGCCAACATCATCCTAAATGGAGAGAGTCTAAAAGCATTCCCCTTGAGAACGGGAACCAGACAAGGATGCCCCTTATCAGCACTCTTATTCAACATTGTCTTGGAGGTCCTAGCCAGAGCTATTAGGCTACATAAAGAAATAAAGCGCATCCAGATTGGTAAGGAAGAAGTGAAAGTATCTCTATTTACAGATGATATGATCTCATACAGAGAAAATCCTAAAGAACCCGCAAGAAAACTACTGAAACTAATAGAACAGTTCAACAGAGTATCAGGACACAAGATAAACATACAAAAATCAGTTGGATTCCGCTACACCAACAAAAAGAACATGGAAGAGGAAATCACCAAATCAATATCATTTACACTAGCCCCCTAGAAGATAAAATACTTAAGAATAAATCTTACCAGAGATGTAAAAGACCTATACATAGAAAACTACAAGACACTACTGTAAGAAACCAAAAGAGACCTACATAAGTGGAAAAACATACCCTGCTCATGGATAGGAAGACTCAACATTGCAAAAATATCTATTCTACCCAAAGTAATCTATAGATACACTGCAATCCCGATCCAAATATCAGTGACAATTTTTAATCAGATGGAGAAACAAATCACCAACTTCATACGGAAAGGGAAGAGGCACCAGATAAGTAAAGCAGTACTGAAAAAGAAGAACAAAGTGGGAGGCCTCACTCTACCTTATTTTAGAAGCTATTATACTGCCACAGTAGTCAGAACAGGCTGGTACTGGTACAACAACAGATGCATAGACCAATGGAACAGAATTGAGAACCCAGACATAAATCCATCCATATATGAGCAGTTGATATTAAAGTCCCAAAGCCTGTTAAATGGGGAAAAGACAGTCTCTTTAACAAATGGTGCTGCCATAACTGGATATCCATCTGCAAAAAAATGAAACAAGACCCGTACCTCATACCATGCACAAAAACGAACTCAAAATGGATCAAAGACCTAAATATAAAATCTAAAACGATAAAGATTATGGAAGAAAAAATAGGGACAACGTTAGGAGCCCTAATACAAGGCATAAACAGTGTACAAAACATTATTAACAATGCAGAAGAGAAACTAGATAACTGGGAGCTCCTAAAAATCAAACACCTATGCTCATCCAAAGACTTCACCAAAAGAGTAAAAAGATTACCTACAGACTGGGAAAAAGTTTTTAGCTATGACGTTTCCGTTCAGCATCTCATCTCTAAAATCTATATGATACTGCAAAAACTCAACTGCAAAGAGACAAATGACCCAATTAAAAAATGGGCAAAGGATATGAACAGACACTCCAGTAAAGAAGATATACAGGTAGCTAACAGATACATGAGGAAATGCTCCTGATCTTTAGCCATTAGAGAAACGCAGATCAAAACTACAATGAGATTCCTTCTCTCTCCAACAAGGCTGGCATTAATCCAAAAAACACAAAATAATAAATGTTGGAGACGTTGTGAAGAGACTGGAACACTTATATACTGCTGGTGCGAATGTAAATGGTACAACCACTTTGGGAATAAATTTGGCGCTTCCTTAAAAAGCTAGAAATAGAACTACCATACGATCCAGCAATCCCACTCCTTGGAATATATCCTAGAGAAATAAGAGCCTTTACACAAACAGGTATGTGCACACCCATGTTCATTGCAGCACTGTTTACAATAGCAAAAAAAGATGGAAGCAACCAAGGTGCCCGTCAAAAGATGAATGGATAAATTATGGTATATTCACACAATGGAATACTACGCATCAATAAAGAACAATGATGAATCCATGAAACATTTATAACATGGAGGAATCTGGAAGGCATTATGCTGACTGAAATTAGTCAGTTGCAAAAGGACAGAGATTGTATAAGACCAGCATTATAAGAACTCAAAAAATAGTTCAAACAGAGAAGAAAATATTCTTTGATGGTACGAGAGTTGGGAGGCTGGGAGGAAGAGCGTTTTTACTAATTAGACAGTGGATAATTTTTTTTTTTTAAGAACTAGTTTAGGTGAAGGGAAAGACAACACAAAGTACAGGAGTGGGCAGCACGACTGGACTAAACCAAAAGCAAAGACATTTCCTGAATAAACTGAATGCTTCGAAGGCCAGTGTAGCAGGGTCGGGGGTTTGAGGACCATGGTTTCAGGGGACATCTAAGTCAATTGGCATAATAAAATCTATTAAGAAAACATTCTGCATCCCACTTTGGAGAGTGGCATCTGGGGTCTTAAACGCTAGCAAGTAGCCTTCAAAGATGCATCAATCGGTCTCAACCCACCTGGAGCAAAGGAGAATGAAGAACACCAAAGACACAAGGTAATTATGAGTCCAAGAGACAGAAAGGGCCACATAAACCACAGACTACATCGGCCTGAGACCAGAAGAACTAGATGGTGCCCAGCTACAACAGATGACTGCCCTGACAGGGAACACAACAGAGAACCCCTGAGGGAGAGGGAGAGCAGTGGGATGGAGAACCCAAATTCTCATAAAAAGGACCAGACTTAATGGTCTGACTGAGACTAGGACCCCAGAGGTCCTGGTCCCCAGACCTTCTGTTAGCCCAAGACAGGAACCATTCCCGAAGCCAACTCTTCAGACAGGGATTGGACTGGACTATGGGATAGAAAATGATACTGGTGATGAGTGAGCTTCTTGGATCAAGTAGACACATGAGACTATGTGGACAGCTCCTGTCTGGAGAGGTGATGAGAGGGCAGAGGGGGTCAGAAGCTGGCCGAATGGACACCAAAATAGAGAGTAGAGGGAAGGAATATGCTGTCTCATTAGGGGAAGAGCAACTAGGACTATACAGCAAGGTGTATATAAATTTTTGTATGAGAGACTGACTTGATTTGTAAGCTTTCACTTAAAGTACAATAAAAAAAATTTTTTTTAAAAAACCTTGGAACAAAGACCCTGAAAGAGTCCAGAGATTTTACACCCAGAACTAGGTCCCCTCAATATTTCAGATTCAAATCTTGGGAGAAGCCTCAAAGAATTCAGAGAAGACACACACTGAAAACACATCCTTTAGTACCTCATACTTACACCTTGAGACAAAGACCCTTGAAGAATTCATAAACTTCACTCTCTGGACACAAATACCCAATAACCTCACACTGACCCCTTGCAGCACAGACCCACTAAGAGTTTAGAGACTTTATACCCTGAATATAGACCCCTGTAACCTCAGACTCAAACCTTGGGACACAGAACCTAATAGACTTCAGGGATTTCACACCTAAAACAGAAACCACAAATACCTCAGATTCAAACCTTGGGAGAGAACCTCCAGCTATCAGGGACTTCATTCCCCAAAAGTAAAAAATACCTCAGGCTCAAACTTAGGATACAGACAATTTAAAATTTCAGGTATCTCACACCTTGAACAGAGACCCACAAAGCATTCAGAGAACTCACATCCTGAACACCAACCCTAGTTCAGGGTGTGAAGTCTCTGGACTCTTTCAGGGTTTTTGTTCCAAGGTTTGATTCAGAAATAGTTGGTGTTTCAGTTCCAGGTGTGAAACAGATCCCCAAAGTGTTGAGAGAATTCACACTCTGAACATAAATGCTCAAATATCTGAACTCAAGCAACAGGACAGACTATCAAAGAGTTTAGAGACCTGAGGCCCTTGATATGGGATCCAAAATACCTCAGAGTCATACCTTAGAACACACAGACTCTTCAAGATTTCAAAGACCTAATACCCTGAGCACAGTGGTTAATTCCTCGGTTGGTAGCTGAACCCACTAGTCACTCCATGGGAGAAGGATGTGGCAGTGTGCTTCTGTAAAGATTACAGCCTGGAAACCCTATGGGGCAGTTATACTCTGTCCTATAGGGTCACTATGAGTCAGAATCAATTCAACAGCAAAGAGTTTGGCTTTCTTAACACCCTGCGTATGGACTCTATATATCTCAGATTCAAAATGTGGATCACAGACACTCAAAGAATTCAAGGACCTCACTCTGACCTCATATACCAAGTACCTCAGAACGATATTTGGAATGCAGAATCTCTAAAGTTGAGAAGTCAGACTCTAAACAGAGACCAATAAATACATCAGACTCCAACTTTAGAACATAGATTGCCAAAGATTTCAGAGACCTCACACCCTCAATGAATCCAAAGCCCAAATGCCCTCAATACAGAACCCTAAGTACCTTAGAGTCTAACCTTGGAACAAAGATCATCAAAGTATCTACAAACCACAAACCCTAAACTCAGATCCCAAATATGTCAGACTCGAACCTTGGGATGAACACTCTTAAAGAGTTCAGAGACTTATTAACAACTTGCGTTATGCAGATAATACAACCTTGCTTGCTGAAAGTGAAAAAGACTTGAAGCACTTACTTATAAAGATCAAAGACCACAGCCTTCAGTATGGATTGCACCTCAACATAAACATAAAGAAAACAAAAATCCTCACAATTGGACCAATGAGCAACATCATGATAAAAGGAGAAAAGATTGAAGTTGTCAAGGATTTCATTTTACTTGGATCCACAATCAACAGCCATGGAAGCAGCAGTCAAGAAATCAAACAATGCATTGCATTGGGTAAATCTGCTGCAAAGGACCTCTATGAAGTGTTGAAAATCAAAGATGTCACCTTGAAGACTCAGGTGCGCCTGACCCAAGCCATGGTATTTTCAATCACATCATATGCATGTGAAAGCTGGACAATAAATAAGGAAGACCGGAGAAGAATTGTGGTGTTGTCGAAGAATATTGAAAATACCATGGGCTGCCAAAAGAACGAACAAATCTGTCTTGGAAGAAGCACAACCAGAATGCTTCTTAGAAGCAGGGACGGCGAGACTGTGTCTTACATACTTTGGACATGTTGTCAGGAGGGATCAGTCCCTGGAGAAGGACATTGTGCTTGGCAAAGTACAGGGTCAGCAGAAAAGAGGGAGACCCTCAACGAGGTGGATTGACACAGTGGCTGCAACAATGAGCTCAAGCATAACGATTGTAAGGATGGTGCAGGAGTGGGCAGTGTTTCGTTCTATTGTGCGTAGGGTCGCTATGAGTCAGAGACGGCACATAACAACAACAACAACAGTCTGCCCAATCACCTGGGTGGAAGTTACAAGACCATGGGTAGAAAGGCCATAAACAAAAGTAATTAATCACACCACATTATCTAATGTTTTTTGTTGCTCATTCAGAACACTTCTGTCTCTTTAGTTTTCTTTGTCTCCTTGCTTTGCACTGCATTGTATTCATCCATATGGTGCCACTTCGGATGCCTCTCTAAATTCACTGCATGGTCTCCAACCATATATGTGTTGAAAATTTTACACGTGCTTTCATTTTCAATCTTTTCATACTTGAAAAATTCTTGATGTGTATTTTCTCTTTTCATCCCATACGTGAATTCAAGGGATAAGAGATAATATTAACATTAGGGCATAAAGTCTTAGACTTTGATAACATAAAGAGAATAGAATGCATAAATACATTTGTAGAAATGAACTAGAGGCAAACCCAAAAAACCAAACCCGTCGCTGTCAATTCTGACTCATAGCGACCCTTTAGGACAGAGGAGAACTTCCCCATAGGGTTTCCAAGGAATGGCTGGTGGATTCGAACTGCTGAATTTTTGGTTAGTAGCCACTGCGCCACCAAGGCCCTGAATTAGAGCCAGTATGTATTAAAATGCTCCTAGCAATTTATCATCAGTATATCAGAAAAACCGGAATAAATGGATTTTAAGTTCTCAGGGTTTGTGGATTTCTTTCATTCGAAGTCCCACTTTACAACATTCTCCTTCATTTACCCAGCATCTTTTGAAAAAAAAAATCTCACTTCATAGTGTTGCTGAAAACCCCAATCAACACCCCTTTCCCCTTTCTTTGTCTTGCTAATGACAAGCTTGTTTCCAGCAACATTTTTCAGGAAGTTGCAGCAGGTAGTGGCTCCATCCACTGAACTAGCCTGAGTTACACCTTGAAGCATGCACAGATTGAAGAAATCACATCCTTCAACTGACCCCCGGACCCAATTGTCGCCGGAAGGAACGATATGTCCTAGCCCATGATTTTACCCAATTCCATTTTAGAAGCGAGGGGTCCCACTACATGCACATTCGACAGAAGATGATTTAATATCTGGACCCCCAAATATGGGCATGGGAGGGCTAAGGGTGGAAAGTTCCAGGTACCAAACCCAACCCCTGACACCACTGGAAACAAAAAGCTCCCCGGCCCCCTTAGATGGCAAGCATGTGGCCTTGTGGTTGCTAGACCCCACACACTCCTTGTATGCACAGACAATAAACGTGCCACTTTCTGTTTCCCTTGCAATTAGTGTCCCTCTTATTTCAATAGGTTAAATAAGACAGGACAAAGACCTGAGTGGCATTCTGTTACAAATTCTGGCGACTCCGCCGGGACGGCCAACTGCGAAGCCCAGGCGGTGAGTATCCGGACCCCCGATACTCCTTAAGGCACTACCCGATCTCATTTGATCAGTAAGGAGTCTTGGGCAGCCACCACAATTCCCGCTCGGGACAAAGCTCACCAGGCCCCCACCTCGGCTCAGGAACAGAAACTGGACAGGAGAGGCCTCTAACTTCAGGTAAGCGTGCTGGACCAGGTTGTTCCACTGGTCTTGGGGAATTAGGCAAGAAGAGGGCAGCCAAGCACAGTCCTAAGACCACACCCCATAATGATGAGGGAAATAGGAGTTGTGGCCCACTGGGACCCACTCCCACCTAATTAAGGGGCCCTCACCCCATTTGTGATCTAGGGGGCTCCAGTCCCTCTGCGGTTTTTTGGAACAATCTTCTCCCCTTTCTCATCCTAGTATCCACTCTGCTCTCTTTTTACTTTTGGTCTTTTATTTCCTCTTTCTTTCCTCTCCATGTGGAAAAGGGTGGTTTTTCACCCTGGGAAGACTGTAATCCCAAGAATTACCAACCCTGGCACTGGGTTACAGATGTAGGTCTCAGTTTGGGAATAGCCCAAGAAGATAAGCTTGAGAGTCCCTCCATAGCCTTAAAGTTTTTTTTTTCTCTTTCTTAAAATAAAAAATCCAACCTCATTTGGGTTAGAGTCTGTGGTGTCCAACCCCAAATTAAATACAAGAGACAGAAATCTAGTAGTGGTAAATATCTAAATGGGGAATAAAAGTTCAATACCTTGTGACTCCCCCTTAGGAGAAAATGAAGAAAAAGAAATTGATTTTCCTTTGTTAATATAGCTTGGTCCGAGTACCAACTCGGGAACCAACAAGAATGGCCAACTGAGGGTTCTATAGCTTACAGCACCATTTTAGAGCTAAATTTATTTTGCAAAAGAGAAGAAAAGTGGGACGAGATCCCCTACATACATACCTTTATGGCCCTCTATAGTAACAAGGGTCTTCAAAAACTGTGTAAAATAATGGTTCAAAAGGGGGAAAGACAAAAGCCTAAAGGAAAGCAGGGGCCCCTCGTCCTTACACAATCAGAGGAGGATCCTGTTCTCAGCCCCTCAGCCCCTCCTCCATATCAATGTACCTATCCCCAGATTCCCCAAGCGGCCCCTGTGGATCCAGGACCAGGGGCTAGAGTGTTGGGGAGTGGGGCTCAGGCCACAGGAGGAAGTGGGCCAAGGGAAACAAACCCAGCAGTAGGGATGGCCTCCCCCCTCCACACCCATAGTGGGCTGTCTTTTGGCCAGGAGCCACCTATATCCTCAACCAGTGGAGGCCAACTCCCATTAAGCCAAGCTCCAGTTGGGAGCACTGCAAAGGGTCAACCACGGGGATATACTCTCATCCATGTACCTTTTACCACCTCAGACCTGTTTAATTGGAAAAACAATTTATCCACCTATAGAGAGGACCCCCTAAAGATGCATGATATGTTCCCCTCCATTTTCAACACCCACCAGCCCACCTGGGCAGATTGCCAAGCTCTAATGGAGGTCCTCCTTACGGCAGAAGGGAATGATACTAGAAAAAGCTAGGCAACTGGCAGAGCGAGAACATATTAAGAACCTTCAGGACCCAGTTGAACAAGAGGCATCTTTAGCCGTACCAGGGCAGAACCCCAACTGGGATCCCAATCAGGAACTAGGACAGAACAGGCTGAGGCACTACCAACACTGTCTACTAACAGGCCTAAAAGAGGGGGCTCAAAAACAAAAAAGCCTCTCTAAAATATATGAAGTAGTACAAAAACCTAAAGAAAATCCTTCTGAGTTTCTTGAATCTTTCAGGCCTTCCAACAACACACGGACCTGAACCCAGAAGCACAAGAGAATCAGCGAATGATTAACGTGATCTTCATCGGACAGAGCGCTCCAGACATCAAGAAAAAGCTCCAAAAGGTAGAAGGGGAGCCGGGTATGCCAATATCTCAGTTGGTAGAAATTGCTTTTCCAGTTTTTAACAACAGGGACCAGGACACTGAACAAAATGAAGATCGAAAAGTGAGAGGACAGGCCACCCTCCTGGCAGCGACCCTGACCCAACCAGCACCTACTGGCCAGACCCAAGTTTCCCGGCACCGAGAGAGAGAGCCGAGAGCCCACTCAGAGAAGCCCAGGGAGCCAAGAGGCCGCCCACCTTTGGGCCCAAACCAGTGTGCATATTGCAAACAGGTGGGCCACTGGCAATGAGAATGCCCCCGGAGAAGAAGGTATGAAGGGAATGTGAAGGTGGAAGGCCAGATGGTGAGTCAAGACCCAAGTTCACAGTGATGGGGTCTGGGAACTACAACTGACCCCCTAAGGGGTCAGTTAAAATCTCCCCCAAAGAACCCCGGGTAACCCTGCAAGTGGGGGGAGAAAAACTTGAGTGCTTACTGGACACCGGGGCTACCCACTCAGTGTTGAACCAAGCCCCCGCCCCTCTATCTAAAAAAACAACTCAAGTTGTAGGAGTCACAGGGTGACCAGAAAAATGGAATTACTTGAAACCCCTCACCTGCAAAGCAGGGGCCCATCAATTGGTGCATAGCTTCCTCTATATCCCAGGATGCCCTATCCCCCTGCTCAGGCGAGATATCCTAACCAAATTACAGGCCCAGGTCACATTCGCTTCACCAGCAGTTGGGGTAAGCATACCCCCAGAACAAGCATAGGCCTTACAGGCATTCCTCACTGATACCCAAAGGCCCCATGGTGAGAACTTCTCCCTAAAAAAAGACTGGGAAGGGTTGGTAGTCCCCCGTGTGTGGGCTAACGGGGTCCCAGGACGGGCAGTCTCTGCCCAACCTGTTAGAATCCGGCTCAAAGGAGGGGCTCCCATCCCCAGCCTCCGACAGTATCCCATCAGGAAAGAGGCAAAAGACAGGCTCCAGGAGGTGGTAGGCAAGTCCCTGAAGCATGGGTTGATGTGGCCTTGCCAATGTCCCTACAACACCCTGATCCTCCCGGTGAAGAAACCAAGTGGAGAGTATCGGTTTCTACAAGATCTGAGAGCCATCAACCAAATTGTAAGTGACATACACCCTGTGGTCCCCAACCCATACACCCTATTATCTGCACTCCCGGGAGACAGCAGATGGTTCACTGTTTTAGATTTAAAAGATGCCTTCTACTGCAACCCCCTTGAAAGAGATTCTCAAGAAATCTTTGCTTTTGAGTGGGTGAACAAAAGTGGGCGAAGATCTCAGTATTGCTGGACAGTGCTGCCCCAAGGGTTCAAAGATAGCCCCCCTATTTTGGGGGAAATCCTAGGGAGAGATCTCCAAAAGTTGAAATTAGAGGAGAGGGTCCTTCTTCAATATGTCCGCGACCTGCTGATCGCCAGCACCAATAAAGAGGCGTCAGACAAAAATACAATTAAAATCCTGAATCACCTGGCAGCCTTAGGATATAAATTCTCAAAAGAATAGGCCCAGGTTACTCGCCAAGAGGTCCAATACCTAGGCTTTTCCCTTACAGAGGGACAAAGAACTCTCCTCCCAGCCTGTAAAGAGGCTATTTGCCAAACTCAGGTTCCCTCAACAAAGCGGCAACTCCAAGGGTTTTGGGGGATGGCAGGGTTCTGCCGAGTTTGGATCCCTAACTTTGGACTCATTGCAAAACCCCTACACGAGGCCACGAAGGGACCAGATAGTGATCCTTTTATATGGACAACCCCAGTGCCAACAGACATTTCAAGAACTAAAAGCCTACCTCATGAGAGCCCCCACCGTCGGCCTCCCAAATCTAACCAAGCCTTCCGAGCTCTATGTACCTGAGAGACAAGGAGTTGCTCTCAGGGTCCTCACACAAAAGCTGGGGCCCCTGAAGAGACTGGTAGGGTATTTTTCAAAACAGATAGACTCTGTAGCCCAGGGCTGGCCCGCCTGCTTCAGGGCAGTGGCAGCCACTTGTGATCTAATCCTGGAAGCTGAAAAATTGACTATTCAACACCTCATGGTAGTATACACCCCTCATGCAGGTTTAACCCTGCTAGAGCAAAAGGGGAGACTCTGGTTAACTACTGGTCGGTTGGGAAGGTACCAGGCTATTTTACTAGACAACCCCTTGATCACCCTGAAGATATGCACCACCTTGAACCCTGCCACCCTCCTCCCCACACAATCACTGGATGGGGACCAGTGGCACAATTGTGTCGAGACAATAGAAGAGGTCTTCTCGAGTCTTCCAGACCTGTGAGACCAGCCCCTAGAGGCTCCAGGGCTAGAGCTGTTCACTGATGGCAGCACCTTTGTGAAAGAGGGTATGTGACACGCTGGATATGCAGTCATCACCATCAAACCCACTCCAGAGTTGACCAAAGCCGAACCCCTACCCACTGGGACGTCGGCTCAAAAGGCAGAAATAATAGCCTTAATAGGAGAGCTCTTGGAGGCTATACTCCTACCCACGGAAGTAGCAGTTGTGTATTGCCCTGGACATCAGAAGGGGACATCTTCAGAGGCCCAGGGTAACAACTTTGCCAACGAAGCCACCAAACAAGCAGCACGACAGGTAAGCTCCCCCTCAACGGAGCCTGCCCAGGCATGTCCCCTTATTCCCATGGACCCCCTAAGGGACCTTCAGCCCATTTATACCCCCGAAGATAAAAAAAGGAGGGAGGAGTGGGGGTTCACTGAAAAAGAAGGACACTGGTATAAAAACCCTGAGGGCAAGGTATATATACCTGAGGGACAATTGTGGATGATCCTCAAAACTCTCCACGGAGGTACCCATTGGGGAGTAGAGGCTACTCAAAACTGAGCTAGACCCATAATGGCAGGGCCTCGAATGACCCGTGTCATCCGAGAAATAGTTCGCAGATGTGAAATTTCTGCACAGAACAACCCGCGACACACATGGCTACCCCCATTCAAGGACCACAGTATAGAGGACAATACCCAGGAGAAGACTGGCAGGTAGACTTTACAGTCATGCCCCCTGCCCCGGGCGGCCTGAAATACCTACTAATCTTGGTAGACACCTTTACAAATTGGGTTGAAGCTTGCCCTTGCAAGACAGAAGAAGCTGCAGAAGTGGCAAAGGCCTTGTTAGAACGAATCATTCCGCAGTTTGGGCTCCCGGCCTTCATCCAATCAGACAATGGGCCGGCCTTCCTGGCTGAAATAACGCACTCCATCCCCTCTGCGTTGGGAGTTAAGGGGAAGTTACATGCTGCTTGGAGACCCCAATCCTCAGGAAAAGTAGAAAAGATGAACCACACCTTAAAAAAGACTATCGCCAAACTGTGTCAAGAGACCCACCTACCTTGGGTAAAGGCTCTGCCACTGGCTGTCTTGAGGATAAGGGTTGCTCCTAGAAGCGGGCTTAAATTAAGCCCTTTTGAAATGTTGTATGGGAGGCCCTTCCTAAGGCGGGTGGGTTGGGACCCTCACTTAGGACAAAAGGCCTTGATCCGAGCTTACCTACAAGCCTTGCAGGCAGCTCGACGGCCCTGGGGTTTTAGGTTAGAGTACATATGGGAGACCAATGGAAAATAAGGATAAAAACATTGCTTGCATGTTCGAATGCGCCTTATGGGGATGCCACAAAACCAAACCAAACCAAACCCGTTGCTGTCAAGTCGATTCTGACTCATAGCGACCCTATAGGACATAGTAGAACTGCCCCATAGAGTTTCCAAGGAGCGCCTGGTGGATTTGAAGTATTGGCTTTTTAGTTAGCAGCCATAGCTCTTTACTATACCACCAGGGTTTTTATGGGGATGCAGGGGTGGGTATAATGGCAATGGGAAGCCATTGATTGTTTTCAGAATGAGAGAATCAGGATCAGACATGAGTTTTGGAAATTCAAATCTGACTATTGTATGTATGATAGTATGGACTAGGGAAAGGCTGGAGGTAGATGGTTTGTAAGGTAAAATATTTGTTTAGCTAAGAGGTTATGAGATATAAAAAAAGATACTGTTTTGGGGAAAAAAATCAGTCTGTTTTATTTCCTGTAGGGTTTTTTGCCTGGCGGGTTCCCACCTATTGAATAAATGCAACTTGTGGCTTTAGAGGGCGGAGAGTTACTGTCTTAATTAGAACAAGGCATCATTGCTTAATGCGTGAGTTTCAAATTTAATATATTTTTTGGATACAATTTAAAATTATCGGTAATTCTATTCTTTTCCTCAGAATTGACCGGGCATTTTGTAATCATAAATATTTTGGGTGTGCATGTTTATCAGATTTTCTAAGAATGTGTATGTATAGGACAAACTCAGGAAATGCAGCCCTATGCCTCTTTTAAAGTGGGCTGTGATATTTCTGTTGTTTTTCTATTCTGCATCTGACATTTTCTTTCAAAGGAAGTTTGCATTGACTCGCTCTCACCTTGTTATCCAGAAACAGCTTCTGAGAGCACCAATCCCCAGAGCCATAGATCAATGTGGGAGCTCACATTTGTTTGAATGTATGTCAAGTAATCATGGTAGAGCCCTGGACTTTGACTGAGCAAAGAGAAAGTGAAAAATCCTGATATTTTCCACTGAAATCACAAATCCTAAGGATATTTCTCCAGTAAAATAAAAATGAGAGTTATTTGCTTGTTGTCAAGAAACAACTTGATAATCTGTGGTCCATAAAAATGAATTGTGATTTGAGAGGTCATAGTACTTAAAAGGCCTTATTTCGCATTGCATTGTTTTATTTCTGTGTTGTAATTTTCCCATGGGATGCCTAAAATTACTCAAAAAGTTCATTTCTATGCTGCCAATTTCTTTAAATATTCGTTACTTAAATATTTTTATATATACTAGTCCTACTACTTTTATGTTTACACATATCCCAAAATTGAAACCTAAATGATGACTAAGATTAGATCATAAAAAATAGAGGAAATTTAACCAAATGTGAGATTTTGTTCTCTTTCTGATTCCCAAGACCAAGTTTAAAGGCTCAATTATCAGTTTCCCTTTCATATTATATAATTATTAATAATATTCAGTTGATATTTGAGTAATGCTTTGAAACATTTAAAACACTTTCATGCACGTGTCATAATAAATCCTCACAGCATCCTGTGACCCTAACACTCCCCAGCATGTTTTCTCCATTTCAAAATGGGCGACTAGAAGCTTAACATAACTAACGCCATGATGAACGTGTAAGTTCTTCTCCTTCCTCTGCCTGCCTCCTCCTTCGAATACCTCTATTAAAAACTTCGTTTTGACCTGATGTTAATGACTTTGTTCTTTGTTTTAAACTGATGCAAATAACTTTGTTTTGCTCTGTTGGCCCACCTGTGACTTACAAACCCCCACAGGAAAATCAGAGCCCAGGTATCTGATATGTATTTCTGATAAAGAGTGTTTTGTCACTATCTTGTAATGAATGACACCATTTGGGGACTACAAAGACTCTTCTGACCCTTATAAGATTCTATATAAGCTCTAATGTAAAATTGCTCTTTGGGACTCCATAGGAGCAGCCTGTGTTACTGCTGGGTCTCCGGTGATGTATGCATCTCCTTCATAAACTTTCTCACTCTTTCTGACTTGGAGTATGTTTCATTGGCTCGACTGCTCCAAGGCACAGACTCTAATCAGGTAACAAATTTTGGGCGCCCAACGTGGGGCCCAAATTATTCAGGCCCTGGTTCCGTCTCCCTAAGGACCGAGCCGTTGGGAAGGACCCGGGGAGAGAGAAGGTGCACCCTTCCCCAAACTGTGGAGGTCTCTCAACCTGTGGTGGCCGAAAGTTCTGGCAATGGGGGAGGACTCCACAGCAGCGAGCTCCAGACAGAGGGAGAAAGCTTCTGTTGGCCATGGTAGGTAACTGGGCATCGGGTGGTAAATCCTCTGTAAAAGCCACGGGGGCGTTGGTTCTCATAGACTTCCTCCAAGAATGGGTGACTAGGTCCCGCGAGGTTGGACGAGAGACCAGTGAGGTTCCCCGTTGCAAGTGGGTACCCAGGAGGTAAGGTTCCAGCCGAGAGCCAAGAACTGGACTTATTTAGGATGGGATTCCCTAACAAAGAGACGTCTTAATATTTTGCGTAATCAAGTGTGTTCTGTAAAATGGTTCTAGAGATTTTGGTACTATTATGAAGCTTAATCTGCTTTGTACTCAAACTAACAAGTGAGATGAAAAGCTGCATGTGAAACGTTTTATGACTTTAAGGCATGAAAAAGGATAAAGCCTCTGTTTTAGCCCCTCTTCTGCAGGTGAATGATGATGACGAGATAAGAGATGAAGTACTGGAGGATGATCTTCTCATTTCCCCACCTCGAAAAACCCATTTGTGACCCCTCCCAGGTAGTATCAAAAGATAAGAAAGGGAAAGCATTGAAAGAAGGGGGCAGAGGACGTGGGACAGATACGGTCCCTCCACCCCATCCTAGGAATGGGATACAATTTGGCCCAGTTCCCCAGGAAAGGCTTTACCCACTCCAGGAGGTGCCAGTCCCCACTGCAGAAGGGCCACCTCAGATAATGTGAGTCCACAATCTGTTCCTGGCGTCTGAACACATTTAAGGTCTTTAGGAACAGAGATCAGGTAAAAGAGGCTCAGAAAAAGACCAGGACATAAAGAAAGAAGCCAATCTACTGGCTACTGCTCTAGGAGCTTCTGGAGGAAGACGACGAGACCAAGGTAAGGATGGGCCCGACTAAAGAAAAATCAGTGTGCATTTTGCAAAGAAGAGGGACACTGGGAAAATGAGTGCCCCAAAGGAAAGAATGGAAAGGGGCCAGGCAGGATGGAAAGGGGGGAGAAATTTTTCAAGGGATTATGAAAGAGCAGGAGGACTCTGAATGATGGAGACGGGGGAGACAACTTTTGCTCTGTCTCCTACCAACCCCCTGGTAAAAGTTATGGTAGGAGGACAGCCAGTAGATTTTTTGGTTGATGTTGGAGCAGCCTTCTAGGTACTCACCCAGAAGCTTAAAGGGACTGCTTCAACCAGCAGTACCCAAGTTGTAGGGGTGACTGGAAAAGAGTTGACTAGATCATTTTTGCAACCAATGGACTGTGAAATAGGAGAAACTAAGCTATCCCACCAGTTTCTATACATGCCCGAATGCCCGATTTCCCTTTTAGGGCCGGATTTTCTAAGTAAAGTGCATGCTGAAATCTTTTTTGATGAAAAAGGCCTGTCTCTGACAGTGCCACCAGCAAACACCTGGAAAGTGCAAGCAGCTCTCTTAGCACTCACCCAACCTGAGCTATCCCCAGTGACCATCTCACTCATGGTTCAAAGAGTGGTTGATTCTGTGGCCCCGTGAGTTTGGGCCAGTGGCCGGCCAAGAGGAGCTAAGACTGTCCTCCCTGTGACTGTGGAGCTGTTACCCAATGTCATGCCTCCTCGAATTAAACAAATTGAGGCTCACCTGGGGCTGCAGGGACTGACCACTGGATACCTAGAGTGAGGACTGTTGCAGGAGTGCTGATTCCCATTCAACACCCCTGTACTCCTGGTGAAGAAGACATCGACCGGTGAGTGCCGTTTTGCTCAAGATTTGCGGGCTGTTAACAAAGTTGTGAAGACCTTATACCTGGTAGTCCTGAACCTACACGACCTACTATCAGCCCTTCCACCTTCCAGTACTCATTTTACTGTTTTGGATTTAAAAGACTCTTTTGTATCCCACTGACTGGGGAGAGCCAGCTGATCTTTGCTTTCTAATGGGAAGGGGAAAAAGGAAAGAAAAAGCTCTGTTAGACTGTGGTAGCTACCTCAAGGGTTTAAGAACTTCCCGTCTATTTTTGGAACAGGATTGGCCCAAGATCTAGTGTGATTACCTCCCTCCAACCGAAGAGTGGTCCTGCAATATGTGGACCTCCTGATAGGGAACAAGTCTGAGAAAGACCCTTGCAAATACTATGACTGTCTTAAACTTTTTGGACCCAGTGTCTTTAAAAGAGTTACAAGCTAACCTCTATCAGGCTACTCAGGGGACAGGGAGAGATCCTTTCAGATGGACTCCTGAGTGTCAAGAAGCCTTTTGTGATTTAAAGTCCCAGTTGAGGAAAGCCCCAGTCCTGGGGTTGCCAGATTATCAAAAACCCTTTGAATTATATAGATGAATAAAGAAGAGCAACTGTTGGTGTATTAAACCCGTTGTTGGGACCATGGAGACACCATGTCGCCTATTTCTCTAAAAATCTGGCCGGCCTGCCTCCGAGCAGTTAATGCAGCTAACGTTATTGTAAAGGCAGCTGATAAATTTACTTTGGGACATGATACTATGGCACGTTTGTCCCTCATGCAGTGACCGCAGTATTAGAACAAAAAAAACACTTGTGGCTCACCTCCAGTCGGCTAACACTATATCAAGCCCAGCTTTAAGAAAATCAAATTTAACTTTTGTGCAGTGTTCAACACTAAACATCAGATGAAATATTTACTGGTGTGTGTAGATTCTTTTTCAGAATGAGTAGAGACTTTTCCCTGCCGGACCGAGATGGCTAGAGAGAGGTACAATAGGTTTCAACCGCTTTAGAGATAAAGTGGAAACTCCACATAGCATGGAGACCCCAGTCTAGCAAAAAGGTTGAAAGAATGAATCAGACCATAAAACATCATCTTAGTAAACTGTGCCCTAGCCAGATAGATGTTCTGCCTCTGGACCTCCTCTGAGTTCATATTGCACCCCAGGGAAAACTTAAAATCAATCCTTTTGAGATACTTTGTGGGAGACCATATTGTCTCAACCAACTCTCGCCCACAATCCTCCACCTAGTCTGTAATGTATTAATGTCTAAATATTTGCTTTCTGTAACCAAAATTCCTTCCCAGTTACATCAGGCAGTCCAGCTTGGCGACCAGGAGGTGCTCCTCCGAAAGTAGGACCTCTCCCTACAGCCTAAGTGGACTGGATCCTTCACCGTACTGTAACCGAAGGAGGGTTCTTGTCCTGTCCTATTAGCCGATCGAAATAAGACGGACACCATATCACCAGTTGTAAGGGGAACAGAAAGTGGAAATTATTGTCTGCGCAGACAAGGAGTAACGCGGGGTCTAGCGACGATAAGGCCACGTGCTCGCTCTCTGAGGGGGTTGGGGAGCTTTTTATTTCCAGTGGTGTCTGAGGGTTGAGTTTGGTGCCTGGAACTCTCCACCCTTAGCCCTCTCATGTCCACATTTGGAGGTCTGGATATTGAATCATGCTGGTGATGTTCAGGTCCAAGGACAGACTGAGGACACAGCGCTTCAGGTCGTGTGCCTGCACCAAAATCTTGGTTCGCACATGTGCAGGATTCTGGCACTAAATTCAAAATCTGGTTATGGTCTCAGCATGGTCAGTTAGAAGCTGTGGCTTGGCGGGCTGTGGGGGAAGGGGGGTGGGGAACCTCAGAGGAGTGGGGGGAAGTCTCCGCAGAGGTTTCAATACTACTCAGCACTCACACAGCCTTGAAGCTTGCAGGAGTCAAACTGTGGATTCCAAGTCAGGCCCTGCCCAGTCTACAGTGACAAGGAAGAATAGAAAGCCCAATCCATCAACGGCCTGAAGTTAAGACTTTCTGGGGTTAAAAAGTAAAAAACGTTTTTGCTAACTTGGATGGGACTACTATTATTAGGGGCCAGAGAGACTTTTGTGCAGGGAATCTTTGTCCCTGAGATAAACGTCCCCCAACCCCTTTTTAGAAGATAAAAATTTTTAAATCTATATTGCTAGAGAAGTGTTAAACATTATTGATTTCTTTCTGGACAGAGGGTTGCATGCCTAACTCGGCCCTCAAGTCCTGTCTCATCAAGGTTTGTACTCTTTTACACAGAGTTAAAATATTCTGATATTTATAGTTGGGGACCTGTTACAAGATTCTTGAAGGATTTAATTTTCCTTGACTGACCTCTTGGCTGCCAGATTTTACCTGACTAAAAACCTTATTCATTAGTGGAATTGGATTGGTTGTTATAGGCCTGTTAATCTGTTGCTGTCTCCTATTTATGCCTATATGTGGGACGGCACTCTCTGACCCAAGTCAAACTGTCCAATGGATGGCTCAAACCCGTCGCAGGCAGAGGGCCCGATCCTTTCACCTGAAACTTTCTGATCTAAAAGAATAGGTTGAAACTTGGTATAGGTATATGTAGTCATCCAGGTTTCAAAGGGGGGAATATGGGACCCCAGAGACTCACTCCCCAGCATGTTTTTTCCTATTTCAGAACGGGCAACTGAGAGCTTGACATAACTAACGCCATGATGAACCTGTAAGTTTTCCCCTTCCTCTACCTGCCCTCTCCTTCACATACCTCTATTAATGACTTTGTTTTGACCAAATGTTAATGACTTTGTTCTTTGTTTTAAACTGAGGCAAATAACCTTTTGTTATGTCTGACTGCCTGTGGCATACAACCCCACAGAAAAATTGAAGCCCAGGCATCTGATATGTATATCTTTAGCCTAATAAAGAGATGTCAGGCGGGTATCTTTTGTCACTATCTTTTTTTTTGTAATGAATAACTCCTCTTGACCATACCTCCAGCCAAGTAACTACGAAGACACTTCTAACCCTTGCAGGATTCTATATAAGCTCTAATGTAAAATTGCTCTTTGGGACTCCATAGAGACAGCCTGTGTTGCTGCCGTCCTCGGTGATGTATGCATCTCCTGAATAAACTTTCTCACTCTTTCTGACTTGGAGTATGTTTTATTGGCTCGACTGCTCCAGGGCATGGACCCTAATAGAGTAACAATCCCTTAACACCTGAGCAGTTCATTTTTCCCATTGTTCACTGAGCCACAGTGAGATTAAGCCAATTTTCCCTGATTGCAATTAGAAACGTTGAGCCAGAGTATATTTCCTTCTCCGTCTGGCTCTTCTGGACTCTTGCCCTAATACTTCCATGTTGCCTCTCTCCACCCCTAACCTTAGCAGCATCACTTGTTCTCACCCTTTTTTCCAATCAGCTATCTAAGAATTGCCCCTCCTGGTTACAACTGGGCTGGTTGGGAAAGTATCAATAAAGAGGAAATAACCTCAAAGCCAACCTTATTTATGAGAGTCAGGAGCATTATCTTCACGTATGGTTATACTGAATTTTTGGTAGTTCTTTCTACCCACCATGCTGTTTCTCTCCTCTAAGGCTTTGTTTATGAATGTCCCTCTAAAATATCCTTTCCTTTCTTTTCTTACCTATCAATCTTGAGTGTCATCTCCTTTAGGAAGCCTTGGCTGAAACTGTATACATAGCTCTTTCTTATTTAGACTTTACCCTAGTGAAATCTTTGCTTTGTAGGTCTGTCTTCCTTACACGGAAAGCCCCTGGAAGGCTTGGATAAGCCTTTTATTCATGTTTGTATCTCAGTATGCAGTGCTTTCCCAAATACATATTTGTATTTGTCTAGAGTCTAGATTCTAAGCCCTTTGAAGAATAGGGACCGTGTTGGTCTCATTCACAACTCTACCCCCAATGCCTAACACAGGGACTGGCAAACAGGTGCTCAAAAATAGCCCTTGAATGAATGAATGAAATTGTATCCTGTGGAGGAAATATAATTAAAAACAAAATCCGTTACCAACCTAGAAGACCTCTTTACGAAGAAGAGGACAAAAACAATTTTATTATTGAATAAGCATTAAACCAGAATGAAATGCATCACAGACAATCCGATAAAGAGATTGCAAAGACAGAAAAATCTCACCCTTTTCATAGTCAAGTGGATGCAACCCATTTCGTACATGTTCTCAAGGTAAATGATAACTAGTCCTCAAATAAGAGGCCTTGACAGCGCCATTTGTCACGCATTGTTTATCTTAAACCCACTTGGTTTTGGTGTAGTCACCAGTGTTTGCTAATTACCTTTATCCAAAGGAAAAATAAATTCCTCCTATCTATATGACAGGAAGTTTTTTTTTTTTTTTAATATGACAGGAAGTAGTTTTACAGATTAGAGCCTGCTGAAGTTAGGCTCTTACCTTCCCACAGAAACTGAGAGCCAGGGGGACTGCATTTCTTTCTTTTTTTTTTTTTTTTTGATAATTTTTATTGAGCTTTAAGTGAACGTTTACAAATCAAGTCAGTCTGTCACATATAAGCTTATATATACACCTTACTCCATACTCCCACTTACTCTCCCCCTAATGAGTCAACCCTTTCAGTCTCTCCTTTCGTGACCATTTTGCCAGTTTCTAACCCTCTCTACCCTCCTATCTCCCCTCCAGACAGGAGATGCCAACACAGTCCCAAGGGTCCACCTGATACAGGTAGCTCACTCCTCATCAGCATCTCTCTCCAACCCATTGTCCAGTCCCTTCCATGTCTGATGAGTTGTCTTCGGGAATGGTTCCTGTCCTGGGCCAACAGAAGGTTTGGGGACCATGACCACCAGGATTCCTCTAGTCTCAGTCAGACTATTAAGTCTGGTCTTTTTATGAGAATTTGGGGTCTGCATCCCACTATTCTCCTGCTCCCTCAGGGGTTCTCTGTTGTGCTTCCTGTCAGGGCAGTCATCGGTTGTGGCCGGGCACCATCTAGTTCTTCTGCTCTCAGGATGCTGTAAGTCTCTGGTTCGTGTGGCCCTTTCTGTCTCTTGGGCTCATAGTTGTCGTGTGACCTTGGTGTTCTTCATTTTCCTTTGATCCAGGTGGATTGAGACCAATTGATGCATCTTAGATGGCCGCTTGTTAGCATTTAAGACCCCAGACGCCACATTTCAAAGTGGGATGCAGAATGTTTTCATAATAGAATTATTTTGCCAATTGACTTAGAAGTCCCCTTAAGCCATAGTCCCCAAACCCCCGCCCTTGCTCCGCTGACCTTTGAAGCATTCAGTTTATCCCAGAAACTTCTTTGCTTTCAGTCCAGTCCAGTTCAGCTGACCTTCCGTGTATTGAGTATTGACCTTCCCTTCACCTAAAGTAGTTCTTATCTATTAACTAATCAGTAAATAACCCTCTCCTACCCTTCCTCCCTCCACCCCTCGTAACCACAAAAGTATGTGTACTTCTCAGTTTATACTATTTCTCAAGATCTTATAATAGTGGTCTTATACAGTATTTGTCCTTTTGCCTCTGACTCATTTCACTCAGCATAATGCCTTCCAGGTTCCTCCATGTTATGAAATGTTTCACAGATTCCTCACTGTTCTTTATCGATGCGTAGTATTCCATTGTGTGAATATACCACAATTTATTTAACCATTCATCCGTTGATGGACACCTTGGTTGCTTCCAGCTTTTTGCTATTGTAAACAGAGCTGCAATAAACATGGGTGTGCATATATCTGTTTGTGTGAAGGCTCTTGTATCTCTAGGGTATATTCCGAGGAGTGGGATTTCTGGGTTGTATGGTAGTTCTATTTCTAAGTTTTTAAGAAAACGCCACATAGATTTCCAAAGTGGTTGTACCATTTTACATTCCCACCAGCAGTGTATGAGAGTTCCAATCTCTCCGCAGCCTCTCCAACATTTATTATTTTGTGTTTTTTGGATTAATGCCAGCCTTGTTGGTGTGAGATGGAATCTCATCGTAGTTTTAATTTGCATTTCTCTAATGGCTAATGATCGAGAGCATTTTCTCATGTATCTGTTAGCTGCTTGAATATCTTCTTTAGTGAAGTGCGTGTTCATATCCTTTGCCCACTTCTTGATTGGGTTGTTTGTCTTTTCGTGGTTGAGTTTTAACAGAATCATATAGATTTTAGAGATTAGGCGCTGGTCGGAGATGTCATAGCTGAAAATTCTTTCCCAGTCTGTAGGTGGTCTTTTTACTCTTTTGGTGAAGTCTTTAGATGAGCATAGGAGTTTGATTTTTAGGAGCTCCCAGTTATCTGGTTTCTCTTCGTCATTTTTGGTAATGTTTTGTATTCTGTTTATGCCTTGTATTAGGGCTCCTAGAGTTGTCTCTATTTTTTCTTCCATGATCTTTATCGTTTTAGTCTTTATGTTTAGGTCTTTGATCAACTTGGAGTTAGTTTTTGTGCATGGTGTGAGGTATGGGTCCTGTTTCATTTTTTTGCAAATGGATATCCAGTTATGCCAGCACTATTTGTTAAAAAGACTACCCTTTCCCCAATTCACTGACACTGGGCCTTTGACAAATATCAGCTGCTCATATGTGGATGAATTTATATCTGGGTTCTCAATTCTGTTCCATTGGTCTTTGTGCCTGTTTTTGTACCAGTACCAGGCTGTTTTGACTACTGTGGCGGTATAATAGGTTCTAAAATCAGGTAGAGTGAGGTCTCCCACTTTCTTCTTCTTCTTCAGTAATGCTTTACTTATCCGGGGCTTCTTTCCCTTCCATATGAAGTTGGTGATTTGTTTCTCCAACACATTAAAAAATGTCATTGGAATTTGGATCGGAAGTGCATTGTATGTATAGATGGCTTTTGGTAGAATAGACATTTTTACTATGTTAAGTCTTCCTATCCATGAGCAAGGTATGTTTTTCCACTTATGTAGGTCCTTTTTAGTTTCTTGCAGTAGTGCTTTGTAGTTTTCTTTGTATAGGTCTTTTACATCTTTGGTAAGATTTATTCCTAAGTATTTTATCTTCTTGGGGGCTACTGTGAATGGTATGGATTTGGTGATTTCCTCTTCGATGTTCTTTTTGTTGATGTAGAGGAATCCAAGTTATTTTTGTATGTTTATCTTATAACCTGAGACTCTGCCAAACTCTTCTATTGGTTACAGTAGTTTTCTGGAGGATTCCTTAGGGTTTTCTGTGTATAAGATCATGTCATCTGCAAATAGAGATAATTTTACTTCCTCCTTGCCAATCCAGATGCCTTTTATTTCTTTGTCTAGCCTAATTGCTCTGGCTAGGACCTCTAGCACAATGTTGAATAAGAGTGGTGATAAAGGGCATCCTTGTCTGGTTCCCGTTCTCAAGGGAAATGCTTTCAGGCTCTCTCCATTTAGAGTGATGTTGGTTGTTGGCTTTGTATAGATGCCCTTTATTATGATGAGGAATTTTCCTTCAATACCTATTTTGCTGAGAGTTTTTATCATAAATGGGTGTTGGACTTTGTCAAACGCCTTTTCTGCATCAACTGATAAGATCATGTGGTTTTTGTCTTTTGTTTTATCTATATGGTGGATTACAGTAATGGTTTTTCGAATATTAAACCAGCCTTGCATACCTGGTATAAATCCCACTTGGTCGTGGTGGATTATTTTTTTGATATGTTGTTGAATTCTATTGGCTAGAATTTTGTTGAGGCTTTTTGCATCTATGTTCATGAGGGATATAGGTCTGTAATTTTCTTTTTTTGTGATGTCTTTACCTGGTTTTGGTATCAGGGATATGGTGGCTTCATAGAATGAGTTAGGTAGTATTCCATCATCTTCTATGCTTTGAAATACCTTTAGTAGTAGTGGTGTCAACTCTTCTCTGAAAGTTTTGGTAGAACTCTGCAGTAAAGCCATCTGGGCCAGGGCTTTTTTTTGTTGGGATTTTTTGATTACCGTTTCAATCTCTTTTTTTATTATGGGTCTATTTTGTTGTTCTACTTCTGATTGTGTTAGCTTAGGTAGGTAGTGTTTTTCTAGGAATTCATCCATTTCTTCTAGGTTTGCAAATTTGTTAGAGTACAATTTTTCATAATAATCTGATATCATTCTTTTAATTTCAGTTGGGTCTGTCGTGATGTGGCCCGTCTCGTTTCTTATTCAGGTTATTTGTTTCCTTTCCTGTATTTCTTTAGTCAGTCTTGCCAATGGTTTATCAATTTTGGTAATTTTTTCAAAGAACCAGCTTTTGGCTTTGTTAATTCTTTCAATTGTTTTTATGTTCTCTAATTCATTTAGTTCAGCTCTAATTTTTATTATTTGTTTTCTTCTGGTGCCTGATGGATTCTTTTGTTGCTCACTTTCTATTTGTTCAAGTTGTAAGGACAGCTCTCTGATTTTGGCTCTTTCTTCTTTTTGTATGTGTGCATTTATTGATATAAATTGACCTCTGAGCACTGCTTTTGCTGTGTCCCAGAGGTTTTGATAGGAAGTGTTTTCATTCTCGTTGCATTCTATGAATTTCTTTATTCCCTCCTTAATGTCTTCTATAACCCAGTCTTTTTTTCAGCAGGGTATTGTTCAGTTTCCAAGTATTTGATTTCTTTTCCCTAATTTTTCGGGACTGCATTTCTTACTGATTACATTTTAAAAAGAAGGCTCCCAGGTCCTTGAGAAAACATTCTCTGGCTGTAAAACTGGCAAATTCTTCAAAAGAAGCAGAGAAAGAATTTACAATTACAAGCTATCTAAAGTAAATGCTCTGAGAAAAGAAAGAGGGAGTCTCCCTTTTTGCACCAAAGAAAATGATTTTTTTTAAATTTATATTTAGTTTTATACTCATTGCTATCCAGTCAATTCCCTTTGGGGCAGAGTTGAGCTGCCCCATAGGGTTTCCAAGGAACAGCTGGTGGGATTCAAACTGCAGACCTTTTGGTTAGCAGCCATAGCTCTTAACCACTATGCCACCAGGGCTCTGTATTTAGCCTTACAATCCCAAAAATAGCCAGTGTGGAAGTAACCCTGCACTTAATCTCTCTGTAAATACTAGTTTTTTGCAACTTGAAGCGTTCGGAACCATTGTTGTCAGTTCAAAAAAGCAAAGAAAATGGATTGAAAGTGTTCTTTCTAGGCTTTAGTATCTCAGGATAGGGAAGGTTCAGTAAGCAAAAACCAGAAAAAAAAAACCCACTGCCGTCGAGTCGATTCCGACTCATAGCGACGCTAGAGGACAGAGTAGAACTGCCCCGTAGAGTTTCCAAGGAGCGCCTGGTGGATTCGAACTGCCGATCTTTTGGTTAGCAGCCGTAGCACTTAACCACTATGCCACCAGGGTTTCCTCAGTAAGCAAAGTCATCAAATAGCTTAAAAAATACCAAAATTTAACTCAATAAAATGAGTTGTCGCATATACAGTAATTGACCAATGCCCTCAGTTGCATAGTACCAGAGATTTTTTAAAAAACAAAAGAGGCTGAGGCAAAAGGCAACTCACAGACTCTAAAATTCCTTCTGAGCTCAAACTGCAACTTACCACAGTATTTATTCGGTGCCATCAGAACTCCCTAAGTGGAGTCAAAGACACAAATGTGACATTTGAACCTTCTGGTTTTATATCCTAATGCCATACTGCTTTTTCTGCTCCACTCACAAAAAAAAAAAAAGAAAGGAGAAATGTCACCTAACCAAAAATGACCCAATGAATGCTCATAAATCTCCCCCAAAATCCTATATGAACCTACGGTTTCTGTGGTAACTGTACTGTCAAAGAAAATATAAAAATTATGTTTTAATAAAAAGGGCACCAAAAACTTATCTTGTTTAGAGAAACACCAAAAATTTTTATAACAGAATATATTTATTGTGAGTAGATGCAGTTCTATTTCGGCAGTATCACTGGAACATGTCACCTTCTGGAAGAGAGGACAGTGAAAGAGAGTTATATAGATCATTATCATGTTAATTTCTCAGAAGATAACATCAAAACACAGTGTAGGTTACAGAAACGGTCACCAAGGACATGCTACACCCTAAAACAGCCACTAGTCAGATCCTGGAGTTCTGCTTCTTGAAGCTGGCTGCACATACGTAATTTTCCAAAGGAACACAATGCCAAAGGCAAAACACTCTCTGCTAAGCCGCTGGTTAAGCTACTGTTTGACTGGAAGGTGACTCCAGGGAACCGGTTTTCCCAAAGTTTAAAAGGACACCTAAGGGCGGATGGCGTGTGTGGGTTACCCAAATTCCATTAACTCAGAAATCTGGATTCCAGGAGAATCAAAACAATTTTGTCAAGGGGAACAAAGATTCTTGGTTGCATTCAGGAAGGTTTTGAGCAAAATTAACATGAGCATCTTCTGGCAGGAGTGGAATTTTGACCCCCATCTCCTGACTAAACCATTTGTGGTGAAATATAATGACTCTTCCTGGCTCTCTTTTCTTTTACATCTCACCCCACATTCCCCTGGCCCCAACCATGCTGGCCTACATCCCCATTCCTCTTCTCACCTCATTAGGCCCCTCTTGGGGTCCCTCCAAAGTAACTTGCACCCTCTGCCCCAGCTGGCATTTCATTAAGCTCTTACCACTCCCTTTGACACACCAGAGCAAAGAGATGTAACTATTAAAATGATGAAGGAAACGATTAATGTGCAGAGGAAAAACTGTTCTTAGGAGAAAATTGAAAAGGAGAGTACAGGATTATTTTAAAAATAAAGGCCAGCTACCAAAAAAGACAAACACGAAACATTGCCATCAAGTAGATCCTGACAGAGCGACCTGATAGGACAGAAAAGAACTGCCCCATAGTTTCCAAGGCTGTAATCTTTACAGAAGCAAACTGCTACATCTTTCTCCCTTGGAGTGGCTGGTGGGTTCAAACTGTTACTGGAATAAGGTTCTTGCCTCTCACTGGTCAAGAATGAGCAGATAAGGCACGTAGTTTTCCACACAAGTAAAGCTTTATTGAAGAGGCTTGCAAGCGGAGACTAGGAGGGCCTAGAGCAACCCGTACCCTCATCTCACAGAACAAAAGACAGGCCCGAGTTTTTAAAAGTTCTTGGGCGGGAAAAGATTCATGTTTATTCATAGCACAGGTGGGGATATGTTAACTAAGGTGGCATGCAGCAGCTTTCCAAGATGGCCCCTGTCTCGGAGGCCTCTGGGGTTCGTTGCAGGACTTACTATGGGGTGTCGCGCCTGCGCAGTCTCTCGCTCCCGGGGTTCGATTCCCCAGCTGGGGCTGTAGCCCCTCACTGCCCCTGGTGGAAGGCCACACAGAGGTCACAGGTCGATGTTCTGCGCGTTTCCCTGGGCCTGGTTTTCTCCAGCTGCTTCTGAAAGGCAACTTTAAAGAAGTTTGCGGGCTATTTTTAGATACCCCGCCCCACTGTTCTGGGGAATGGCTTTGTTTCTGTGCCCTGTCCCATTTCTTGTTACTTTGTTTGCAGATTTGGGGGCCCCTCTGTTCCCTGTCTTACTAAGTCTCTAGGTTCCACACTCAACCCCTTATTACCTCCCTGATAAAAAAATAGTATAGTCTATTTCTCTTTTACTCATTTCTCTTCTAACCACAGCACTCTCTTCGCTATTTCTCAAACAGGCACCCTCTGATCTCAGGGCCTTTGCTCCCTGTCTTAAAACCACTGACCTTTCGGTTAGAAGCTCATTTCTTTCTTTCTCTCCTCACTCCTCCATACAGTTCTAAGCGGTCGAAACTTTTCAAAAAGCCTTCTAAAGAACAACTTCTGAGAGTACTTGGCTCAGTGAAAAGGTCTGTAGCCACAGGAACTCGAAGCAACTAGAATAAGCTGGTAAGAATCCCAAAGTCGTTAGGATCAAATATGTACGCAAAGGAATTCTGTGCATTAAAGATTTAGAGAATTTGAAATCAAACCTTCTCTTTCACCCTGAAAAAAAATCACTGTGTCTCACACTGGTCCTATTGCAAGTCCAGCCAAATGGGCCAACTTTCGATACTGTGTATTTCTTACTTTCTTAACTCTTCCTAAATTCCTACTCTTTAACTTCCCTGCCTTTAACCCCTCCATTTACCTTGCCTTCAAGTGCTTTATAGGGAAAAAAATGCAGTTCAATGGACAGCTATGAACCCTTTATAGCATGTTGTCAGTGGTTGCCATGGAGTTGATTCTGGCTTATGGCAACCGCATGTGTGCTGAGTAGAATTGTTCCTTCTGGAAGCAGATCATCAGGCCTGTCTTCGAAGGCACCTCTGGGTGGTTTTGAACCATCAACCACCTAACTGCCCCCTTTTTAGCATCCCTTACACATTATCAGATTCCAGCCCTGTTCACTGGCCTCGGAATATTTTTCAGCTCTTTTTAAATTGTAGGTAAGAGATAGATATGCAAATTATGTCTTGTCTGGTGGTAATTTTAATTGACTTCCTCCCTCCCATGGAAAAGCCTGTTTTGTCCACATTTGCAATTCATCTCAACATTCCTTTTACTTCTTGGCTTTTTCTTTGAACCTAACTTCTGCCTGATTTTCTCATATCATATGAGAATAATAAATTATTTAACATGTGTTGACTTTTATATCTGTGTGAGTCATGATTTTACCTTTTTCTTAAAATTATCATTTAACATCCTTCTCCTGAGCTCACCAAAGCATATCTCTCTCACTTCTTCAAAGGAAAACTAGCTCTATACATATCTCTTCCAGAAAATCTTTAGGATGTGTTCCTTCAGTGCTTAACTATTTCATGTGTGATGTGTTGCTTCGTCCTTATGAAGATTCACTATCCAAAGTTAGACTGAGTTCCCAAGAATCCAGAGGGTCATATGTTTCTTTGATATCCCCAAAGAAGGACCTAGCACAAGATTCTACATGGAATTTAGGTTTGCAGTAATATCCTACTAGGATGTTGGTCTTACAGCCACCTTCACAGAGGCAGAAAGCAGGAATTTCTGACACCAGGAATTGTTAAAAACCTAAATGTTTAGAGTGATTAAGGAGATAATATTTGGAGCCATTATTCCCCATCCTTGAGCATAAAGAATGCGACCCAGCTGGAGTTGGACTCACAAGGACACATCAACTGGGCCCTGAGGTATAAAGACAATAGCTAGAACAATCCTGGAAAACATCTCTTAGGGAACCTTTCACATAAATCATAAAACACAGCACAAAAGACCCACATACTTTCCACTCTTTATCTTTTTCTATTGGCATTTAGTGAATTGTAAGATTTGTTGGATCAATGAAGACCCTCCTGACTGTCCTTACTGAAACCTGTACCAATGATTATTAAGAAAGACAATTCGAGAGGTAGATTCACCGAGATTTAGCAGTTTCTAGCCAATCTGTGAAAAAAAAGGGGAAGCTTTCAATGGTTTTACCCATTTTTAATGTTAATATATACTGATGATTCTGTAACATCCCTCGGATTCTCGGATTCTCGCAGACATGGCTCTGGCAGCATGCTTGACCCATTTTCCCACTTTTACTTATTCTGTAATATTCCTTGGACTCGGACAGACATGACTCTAGCAGTATGCTTTTCCGTTTCCTACTTTTGCCTCTTTGAATATGTGCTGAATAATACCTTTCTTTTTACTTTACTAAACTTCGTGGTGTTTTTACCCTAGAACAAGAGAAACATCAGAAATTAGTGTAACAATATATTTATTGTGAGTAGATACAATTCTATGCAGGCAGCATCAATCCAAACAGGGGACAATGAAAGCATGATCTTGGGGTATAGGATTACAACATCTGTTTGTCAAGAATCATGTGCTTCCATCCTTAAGGTCATCAGTTCTTAAGAATGTAAAGTATCTGGGTCAGGCAGGGTGGTCTCCTGAAGGTCACTGTCATGTTAATTTCTCAAGAGAGCATCAAAGCACATGCAGAGTTTCAGGGTCCCTTCTTTTTTTTTTCTGTTGTAGAAACAGAGTCATTAAGGACATGCCATACAGTAAAGGGGAGCTCTGGTGGCTCAGTGGTTAAGAGCTCAGCTGCTAGCCAAAAGGTCAGCAGTACGAATCCACAAGCTGCTCCTTGGAAACCCTATGGGACAGTTCTACTCTGTCCTATTCTAGGAGTGTCTTATTGCTAGGAGTTGGAATCGACCCAATGGCAATGGGTTTTTGGTTTTACATATCAAAGGACATCTGGAAATTTAATAATCAAGGAATTTTGCTTTAAGGGAGTGTTCTCACCCCTTACCTTGAGTCAACCTCATTCAGATTAGCCCAGAAAAGGCTGTTTTAGGACCTTGGGGTATCCGCAAATCCAAGAAAGGCATTGGTGCTCATTAAACAAAGCCCATGCATTAAAGCAACATATTTCATTACCCTGGGCTCTCATGCAGGCTTTGGAATTCTTCATCACATACAACACTTACTCATAAACTTCCTTGTCTAGTCCCTTCCTGTAGCAAATTAAAAGCAATGACAGAAACAAAAAATGACAGAACTATACAACACAAACTATGAATCCTAATTTAAACTATGAATTTTAGTCAATAATAATGTATTAATATTGGCTTATCAACAGTAACTGTTAAAAAATATAATCATGTATAATTCAAAAGAATAACACAATATTTGATCGCTCTATGATTTAATAAACAGTTTACAAATTGGGGGAATATTCCCCTTGTGCAAGAGGATCCTGCTTCCAGAGAATGCAGAATTCAAAGAGACTTAAATAACTTTTGCTTAAAGAATACAGGTTTCCATGGTGATGAAGCACTTAAAGGCTACTGAATTAATACTAAAAATGTAACTTCCCAGAAGATTCGGCCCTCCACCCACCTGCAGTCCTATAGGAATTGAAATTAAAGAGCCTTTTTCATTAAATCACAAGTTAATGGTTTTGTTATTGTCTGCTCTTGGAACAGGAAGGAAAAGTTGATTAGCAACTTTCCTTGAGACAGAATAAAATTGGCGGACTAATTTTAGGTTAATTTAGTAATTTTTAAATTCGCAGATAAGAAAAGGCCTCTTGAAATAAAAGTAAAATACCTATTTTTAACACAAATTTGATTCCACATAACAAATGTACCACACGAATGCAAGATGTTAATAACAGGAGAAGCAGTGTACAGGGGGAAGAGGAGGTATGTGGGAACTCTGTACTTCCTGCATAATTTTTTTAATTTAAATTTACTTATCTATTTATTGTGCTTTAAGTGAAAGTTTGTAAATCAAGTCAGTCTCTCATACAAAAAGTTACACACAACTTGCTACGTACTCCCAGCTGCTCTTCCTCTAATGAAACAGCACACTCCTCCCCTCCACCCTGTATTCCCCATGTCCATTCAACCAGCTCCTGTCCCCGTCTTCCTTCTCATCTCGCCTCCAGACAGGAGTTGCCATATAGTCTCATGTGTCTACCTGAGCCAAGAAGCTCACTCCTCACCAGTACCATTGTCTATTTTATAGTCTGTCTGAAGAGTTAGCGTCAGGAATAGTTTCAAGCTTGGGCTAACAAAGGGTCGAGGGACCATGACTTCCACGGTCCCTCCAGTCTCACTCAGACCATTAAGCCTGGTCTTTTTATGAGAATTTGGGATCTGCGTTCCACTGTTCTCCTGCTCCATCAGGGATTCTCTGTTGTGTTCCCTGTCAGGGTAGTCATTGGTAGTAGCCGAGCACCATGTAGTTCTTTTGGTCTCAGAATGATGTAGTCTCTGGTTTATGTGGCCCTTTCTGTCTTTCCCTTCACCTAAAATAGTTCTAGTCTACTATCTAATTAGTGATTACCCCTCTCCCTCCCCACTCTCGTAACCATCAAAGAATATTTTCTTCTGTGTTTAAACTTTTTTTAGAGTTCTTATAATAGTGGACTCGTACAATATTTGTCCTTTTGCAACTGATTAATTTCACTCAGCATAATGCCGTCCAGATTTTTCCATGTTATGTTTCACGGATTCATCGTTGTTCTCAATCCTTGTGTAGTAATTCCATTATGTGACTATACCATAACTTATTTATCCATTCATCCATTGATGGGCACCTTGTTTGCTTCAACCTTTTTGCTATTGTAAACAGTACTGCAATGAACATGGGTGTGCATATATCTGTTCATGTGAAGGCTCTTATTTCTCTAGGGCATATTCCAAGGAGTGGGATTGCTGGATTGTATGGTAGTTCTATTTCTAGCTTTTTAAGGAAGTGCCAAATCAATTTCCAAAGTGGTTGTACCATTTTACATTCCCACCAGCAGTGTATAAGTGTTCCAATCTCTCCACAACCTCTCCAACATTTATTATCTTGTGCTTTTTGGATTAATGCCAGCCTTGTTGGGGTGAGATGGAATCTCATTGTAGTTTTCACCTGCATTTCTCTAATGGCTAATGATTGTGAGCATTTCCTCGTGTATCTGTTAGCCACCTGAATGTCTTCTTTGGTGAAGTGCCTGTTTATATCCTTTGCCCATTTTTAATTGGGTTATTTGTCTTTTTGCTGTTGAGGTTTTGCAGTGTCTTACAGATTTTAGAGATTAGTCCCAGATCAGATATGTCACAGCCAAAATTTTTTTCCCAGTCTGTAGGTTGTCTTTTTACTCTTTTGGTGAAGTCTTTGGATGAACATAGGTGTTTGATTTTTAGGAGCTCCCAGTTATCTAGTTTCTCTTCTGGTGTTTGTGCATTGTTAGGAATGTTTTGTATTCTGATTATGCCATGTATTAGGGCTCCTATCATTGTCTCTAGTTTTTCTTCCATGATCTTTATCGTTTTAAATCTTATATTTAGGTCTTTGATCCATTTGGAGTTCGTTTTTGTGCATGGTGTGAGGTATGGGTTTTGTTTCATTTTTTTGCAGATGGATATTCAGTTATGGCAGCACCATTTGTTAAACAGACTGTCTTTTCCCCATTTTACAGACTTTGGGCCTTTTTCAAATATCAGCTGCCCATATGTGGATGGATTTATGTCTGGATTCTCAATTCTGTTCCACTGGTCAGTGTATCTGTTGTTGTACCAGTACCAGGCTGTTTTGGCTACTGTGGCAGTATAATATTTTCTAAAATCAGGTACTGTGAGGACTCCCACTTTGGTCTTCTTTTTCAGGAATCCCAGGCCTCTTTCCCTTCCATATGAAGTTGGTGATTTGTTTCTCCATCTCATTAAAAAATGTAATTGGTATTTGGGTCAGGATTGCATTGTATCTAAAGATTGCTTTGGGTAGGATAGACATTTTTACAATGTTCAGTCTTCCTATCCATGATCAAGGTATGTTTTTCCACTTATGGAGGTCTCTTTTGGTTTCTTACAGTAGTGTCTCGTGGTTTTCTTTGTATAGGTCTTTTATGTCTCTGGTTAGATTTTTTCCTAAGTATTTTACACTCTTGGGGGCTATTGGAAATGGTATTGATTTGGTGATTTCCTCTTCCACATTCTTTTTGTTGGTGTAGAGGAATCCAACTGATTTATATATGTTTATCTTGTATCCTCATACTCTGCTAAATTCTTCTATTAGTTTCAGTAGTTCTCTTGAGGATACTTTAGGTTTTTCTGTGTGTAAGATCATGTCATCTGCAAATAGAGATACTTTTACTTCTTCCTTGCCAATTTAGATGCCCTTTTTTTTCTTTATCTAGCCTGATAGCTCTGGCTAGGACCTCCAGCACAACGTTGAATAAGAGTAGTGATAAAGGGCATCCTTGTCTGGTTCCCTATCTCAAGGGGAATGCTTTCAGACTCTCTCTATTTAGGATGATGTTACCTGCACAATTTTTTGTAAACCTAAAACTGCACTAAAAAATAAAGTCTATTATAAGAATTTATAAAGAAAATCAATGACTTAAAAGTGGAATCTTAGAAACAGGCATGATGACCAGTAAGTGACAGCTGCTATGTGAAGGAAGAGACAAAAAAGTAAACAAAACAAAATTAGTGATTATATTGCTGCCCAGTTTGGAAAAAAATGGACTTCTATAGAAAAGACTTTGGAACTGTGTTACATGTAAGACAAAGTATAATGTATTGTTGGATGATGTACTTCATATATATCTTAGTCATCTAGTGCTGCCATAACAGAAATACCACAAGTGGATAGCTTTAACAAAGAGAAATTTATATTCTCACAGTCTAGTAGGTTACATGTCCAAATTCAGGACATCAGCTCCAGGGGAAGGCTTTCACTCTCTGTCGGCCTTCACATCAATGTTTCCCTGGATGAGGAGCTTCTTCACGCAGGGACCTCGGGTCTAAAGGATGTGCTCTGCTCCTGGTGTTTCTTTCTTGGTGGTATGAGGTCCCCAACTCTCTGCTTGCTTCCCTTTCCTTTTATCTCATGAGAGATAAAATGTGGTGCAGGCCACACCCCAGGGAAACTCCCTTTACCTTGGATCAGGGAGGTGACCTGAGTGAGAGTGGTGTTACAATCCCACCCTAATCCTCTCAACATAAAATTACAATCACAAAATGGAGGACAACCATATAATACTGGGAATCATGGCCTAACCAAGTTGATACACACATCTTTGGGGGGACATAATTCAATCCATGACAATATATGTGAAGTATTCATATGTATGGCACTTTTCCATTCACAAGTATATCAGATAGATTTGGTTTTACTGGAAGATAGAGAATATGTCCAAATTAATGTTCAGTTAATTTATCATAAATTCTATCAGTACCTACTAACACACTTGCATTAGATTCTAATGATTAGAATACTGGAAGAAACACTGGTCTTCACGGAAAACAGCTGCTGAACAAATAGCTTGTAGTCAGGTTTTATTGCTAGAGCTCAGCCAGTAATGTGTGGTCTAAGCCCAATGTCCCACAGCCCGGCCTTGGGGTTTAGATGACAGCAGGCCTTTCCTTCCTCTGAGCAAGCCCAATTTTGGACATTCCTAACAGTGCTAGGAAACCCTCGTGGCATAGTGGCTAAGAGCTACAGCTGCTAACCAAAAGGTCGGCAGTTCAAATCCACCAGTCACTCCTTGGAAACCCTATGGGGCAGTTCTACTCTGTCCTTTAGGGTCGCTATGCATCAGAATCGACTGGACGGCAACAGGTTTTTTTTTTTTTTAACCTTGCTAAGCTCTTCCTATAGAACACAAGGCTTTGCTTTGGCAGAGCTTAGTGAAAACTCAGTAGCTTATCATAAGACCATCACTTACATCTCTGGACCTGTGGCCAATGCTTATCCATCTTGTCTACATTCTGTAGGGCAGCTAGACTGGAGGAGCTACAGCAGGCATTGTCTTAGCTGTCCCCTCCCTCTCTGAATTCCCTAAGAGTAGAAACCTTATTCCACCACTCATCTGTCAGTTTGTGGTACTGTGGTGGCTTGCGTGTTGGAAGTTTTCCACCAGTATTTCAAATACCAGCAGGGTCATTTATAGTGGACAGATTTCAACAGAACTTTCAAACTAAGACAGGCTATGAAGAAAGGCCTGGTGATCTACTGCTGAAAATTAGCCAATGAAAACCCTATGACTCACAACAGAATATTGTCAGATATAGTGCTGGAAGATGAGCCCCCTAGATCAGAAGACACTCAAAATACACAGTGGCCGCAACAATGGATTCGGGCATACCAAAGATCATGAAGATGGCATGGGACCATGCAACATTTTGTTGTGTTGTACATGGGTCTCCATGAGTCAGAGCTGACTCTACAGCAACTAACAACAACAACGGAAGCCTTATTACTTCAGAATAACACCCAACACTTGTCAGCCAGTACATTCCCTCCCCGCCCCATGAACTACTATTATGCTCAGTGTGATGGTTAATGTTATGTGTCAACTTGGCTAGGCCGTGATTCTCAGTGGTTTGGCAGATATTATGTACTCATTCTCCATTTTGTGATCTGATGTGAGTAGCCAATCAGTTGAAAGGGGAGTTTCCTTGGGGGTGTGGCCTACATCCAATATATGTGGATGTTCTGGCAAAGCTCACTCTCTTTCTGAGTCTTGCATCCATCTTGTCATCCTCTAACCTCTGGTTCTTGGGATGTGAGCCAGCAGCCTGCCACCTGACAGCACATTTTGGGTTCATCAGCCCCTGCAACCACATGAGTCAGGAAAAGCCTCCAGCCTGCTGCCTGATCCACAGATTTGGGACTTGCCAGCCTCCACAATTGCATGAGCCATTTCCTTGAAATAAATCTCTCTTTCTCTCTCTCTCTATATATATTTATATATATGCTTCACTGGTTTTGTTCCTCTAGAGAACCTGGAGCCTCCACCAAGACTTCCCCCACTCTGTTGTGGTTCCCCCCCTTGCACCCCGCCATGCCATAGCTTCTAACTGCAGTTTGGCAGGACCATGCTACAGCCCTAACTGCAGTTTGAATTTGGCGCCAGAATCCCACGCATGCATGAACCAGGATTTTGGTGCATGTGTAGGACCTGAAGAGCTGTGTCCTCAATCTGTCCTTGGACCTGAGCATCACCGACATGATGCTCTAAATGTGAACATGGGAGGGCTAAGGGCAGAGAGTTCTGGGCACCAAACCCAACCACCAGATGCCATTGAAAAAAAAATCTCCCCAACCCCCTCAGACAGGAAGCACGTGACCCTTTGGCTGCTTGGCCCCGCGTTGCTCCTTGTTTGTGCAAACAATAAATTTCCACTTTCTGTTTCCCTTGCAACTGGTGGTGTGGTGTCTGTCTTATTTTGATTCGCTAATAGGACAGGACAAGAACCCGCATTCAGTTACAAACCCAGCCTGAGACAGTGTGCTTCACACAGAAGTGTTAAATGTTGCTCTAGGTTAAATGCTGATATACATCCTTTTCTGAATGACTGTGATGAATCCTATGACTGTTGTTGTTGTTAGTTGCCTTTGAGGAAACCAAAGACTCAGAGAAGAAAGCAGTCTATAAGACTAACAGTCTACATGGACCACAATCTCATCTACCCTGAGACCAGAAGAACTAGATTGTGCCTGGCTACCACTACCAACTGTTCTGATCAGAGCCACAATAGATGGATCCTGATAGAACTGGAGAAAAATGTGGAACTGAAATCAAGTTCTTAAAAAAAGTTCAGACTTACTGGACAAGCTGAGACTAGAGGACTCCCTGAGACCATCGCCCTGACAGGCTCTTTAAACCCTAAACCAAAATTATTCCTTGAGGTCACCATTTAGCTAAATAACAAATTGGCTCACAAAATAAAGAATATTACCCACGAGTAATGAGCTTTTTAAAAAAGTTACCTACATAAGGCCAAATGGTCAAAAAATTACTCTAAAGGAAAGACAAGATGGTAAGGGGGCAGGGAAACTAGAGCACTGAAAATGGTACAACCAGAATGGAATGAATGAGAATGATGACATCTTGTGAAAAACGTAACCAATATCACTGAATAATTTGTGTAGAAATTATTAAATAATTTGTGTAGAAATTATTACATAAGCCTAACTTGCTGTGTAAACTTTCACCTTAAACCCAATAAAATATTATTTTTTTAAAAAAGAACTTAGTGGATGCATACAACATCCAAACGGAGTATCAGTTATTAAGAGAGAACGAACCAGTCGCCATCGAGTTGCTTCTGATTCATGCTTGACCCTATGTATGTCAGAGTAGAACTGTGCTCCATAGGGTTTTCAGTGGCTGATTTTTTAGAAATAGATCACAGACCCTTCTTCCAAAGTTCCTCTGGGTGGACTTGAACTTCCAACCTTTTGGTTAGCAGCCAAGCACATTAACTGTTTGCACCACTCAGGGACTCCATTAAGAGAGAAGCTCATTCTAAAGATAATTTTTTAAAGCAAAAGGGAATTTTCTAGGGACTGTGGTGTAAAACGAGCAGTCCTTAGTGGTTTTTCTACCGTGTTGTTGTTGTTGTTGTGTGCCATCGAGTTGATTCCAACTCCTAGCAACCCTACAGGATAGAATAGAACTGCCTTCATAGGGTTTCCAAGGCTGTAAATCTTTGCAGAAGCAGACTGTCACATCTTTCTCCCATTCAGTAGCTGGTAGGTTCAAACTGCAGACCTTTCAGTTAGCAGCCAAGGGCTTAACCACTGTGCAACCAGGGCTCCTTTAGGTATTCCAAAGAGGCTTGCTCAATCTGATTTCAAGAATTCTGAAAATCTTATTTAAGTATGATAGTCTGCCTCCTCAGAAGAAAAGAAATATTGGCAATCTCAAAACTATCTCATGAACAATGTTGGGCATCGGCGGTGCCAAGATGGCTGCTTAGTGTCAGCCAGAAACCACCTCCAGACCTTTAGTGCTTTCTTTGTGAAATTATTCACAACCGTAAAGATAAAGTGGTTTAACTTTACAAAAATATTGGTGAGGAAATTTTACTCAAGATATGTTGCTAAATCTTGCCTTATCTGTCGTTATGATAACCCGGAAAAAAAAAACTGTAAAGAAAGGCAAAGCTCAGAACCTCTGCTTCAAAAACCATTTGAACGTTTACAAATAGATCTCATTCAACTGCCGAAATCACAAAATTTTGAATATGCTTTAGTAATGGTTTGTTATATTTATGCTTGGATCAAAGTTTTCCCTTCCTAAAATGCTAATACTGTGTTGTCAAAAAAAAAAAAAAAAGGATAGATAGATTTTACTTTTTCCACCAGGAAAGTACTTTCATTACCCCCTAGTGATAGAGAATCTCACTTTACAGGAGAAAAACTTAAGAGACTATGTAAGGTACTCCCATTAAAACAAAAATTTCCTTGTCCATGTTGACCCCAAAGTTCTGGCAAAGTAGAATGGGCTAAGTAGTCTTTTATTGTTGATTATGTTTTTGTTGTTGGCTTGTAACTTAGGAGGCCCCATGTGTTACAGGGTAGAACTTCTCCGTAGGGTTTTCTTGGCTGTAATCTTTCCAGAAGCAAATCACCAGGCCTGTTTCTTCGGTAGTGCCACTGGATGGGTTCAAACCACCAACATTTTGGTTACTAGCCAAGTGCAAACCATTTGCACCACTCAGGGACCTTTAAATGATCTTTTAAAATCAAAATCATGTCAATTTTTAGAAAAGTTTAATCTCCCCTGACATAAAGTCTAACCATTATCTCTAGTACGACCTTCACCTCAAATTCCTCCCCATATGAAATGACTCCAGAAAGACCATGAGACTACAGTGACTCCTCCTCTGTCAGAGTCCACCTTATTATACTTCTAGTTTGTCAAACATTGTCAAAAACATCATATGCCCAACCGGCACAAACTGAATTTCCAAAGAGGATTATCACCAGATACACCCCTACATGATTTGCAGCCCTGCGACTGGGGTTACCAGAAGAGACACCAGCGAAAGTCAGCCTTAGAATTACATTGGAAAGGTCCATTTCAGGTTCTTTTATCTACAAAAATTGCATTTAAACTCTATGGCATGTACCCATGGGTACATGCAAGCCAGTGTATGTCTTAAGGATCTACAACCTGCACATCCATCCAGTCCCACAGGAGATTTAACTCTGAGCCTCGCCAAAAGGACTCCAAAAGCAGACTTGTAGACTTGGACAGCTCCCTCCCAAGATCCTCATTTTATTATTTGACTCTTTCTTTTTCCCCTTATTGTTTTTATTTTGCGATCGTTAAAGATACAAGATTGTTAAAATAGCCATCCGACTCTTCTCTTTTTTCCATTTTCTTGAACACTTTCTTCCTATAAACTCTGTGAACTCCTTAATATGCCTTTCTAAAACAATTGCAACAACCAATTTTTCCAACTGTTGGATTTCTCATCCAACCCCAGACCTTCTAGTAAGAATCTTATTCAGTACCAGTGGCCATTGAGTCAATTCTGACTCATAGCAACTCCATGTGTGTCAAACTATGCTCCATGGGGTTTTCAATGACTGATTTTTCTGAAGTAGATCACCAGGCCTTCCTTCTAACCTTCCAATTAGCATCTAAGTGCATTAACCATTTACATGACCCAGGGACTCCAAGAATATTATAACCAGCCACCCTATAAGCCTAAATGGTACCAGGCACGACCCTAAGACTGATCATTTCATCCCTTCTATCTTCAGTACAGAAACATTACTAACCTTGACATATCTACATACCCTAACTGGAAACTAGGCCACCAAAAATTAACTGTTGCTACTGATATTTCCCACAGCCTCAAACAATTCCAGGAAACAACAAGAAAAGGAGGGGACATAGGACTAAAGATGCAAATTATAGTCCAATTAATTTCCCATAAAGCTATACAAAAAAACATTTCTTTAACTCCATCCAGGGTGTTTTCTGCCACAATCAGACCAATTAAATTCAGACAACAAGTGGTACCTATCGATACCATAAGCAACACATTTGTACCTTCTCAGTGTGCACCCTTGGAATTTTCTTTTGGTGTAATCATACGGATTTCCTGTGCTTGCTACATTAAAATATGATATACACGTAGGGTATACTCATTTGGATTTTCCAAGCATTCAAGCAGAACTTCCCAGTGCTCACATTTTATTAATATTTTGACACATTATCTTACCAGGAGGTATCCAAGCACTGTATTTTATAGGTTTATGCAAGGATTTATACTCTAGTTAGGAGTTCTTGAACTCTAGTTATCCATAATTTATATTTCAAATAGCAAATGAAATACCTCAAGCATTAGGAGTATAACCAAAACCAAAAACCAAACCCATCGCTGTCAAGTCGATTCCGACTCATAGCGACCCTATAAGGACAGAGTAGAACTGCCCCATAGAGTTTCCAAGGAGCAACTGGTGGATTCAAACCGCCAGTCTTTTGGTTAGCAGCTGTAGCTCTTAACAACTATGCCACCAGGATTTCCAGAAGCATAACAGATGAGCATAAATTAATCACATAGAATTTTCTCAGAAGTGGGACAATCAATGAATTTGATTGAACAATCAATGAATTGCTTACCTAAAATTGACCAAACTAAACCTTGTGACTTGCTGTCTTGGTTGGGTTTAGGCAAACTAGGAAATTGGACATTAAGTGGGTTCCAACATTTTTTTATTATGCTTGTCTCTATGCTTTTTTGCCCTCCTCTATCATCTAGTATCCAGGTGCTTAAATGTTGCTGTGCAACCATGATTCTGAAGCAACAGTTAACTCGTGATCAGTGTCAAAAGCAACCTGAAGCCCTCATGGTCGACCCAGCTTGGGAGCCAAGTGACTGAAAGGGAATTGTTAAGAAATGTGGGAAGGGAGCTGATGCAGAGTTGGCATAGCTGAGATGGAGGTGTTAACTGAAAACACTGCCAGACATAACACAGACAGTCTGCCATGCATTGGTCAGAATTAAACTCCCAAGGAATCCACATACAACTAAATCTGTTTTCTTTGAGGACCTATTTCACTATGCAAGGGCAGAACACCCCATCTGACCCTTTGCTGGTTGCCAGCTCATCAGCAGTTCACCCAATGAAAGCAAAGCAAAGCAAAGCAAAGCACCTCTTCCAAATATGGCTGTGGTTTTCCTTCTTTCCTCTTTCTTCTTTCTTGTAGGTAGACCCTTTGTTAGATAAAATCAATCTATTAATTAGTTTTTTGAATTCAAGTAAATTACCTCAGGAGAATAAATAATAATTAACAATATGTCTTTGAGTTATTCTTTGATACTTGTTACCTAACCTCCACGAGCCTCAATTTCCTAATCTTGTAAAGTGGGGATTACGATGAACACCTAGAGAGAATTAAGCAAAATGACAAAGGTGACAATGCCCAGCACTGCATCTGGCACATATACAGAAAGGCTGTTTCCTTGGTGAAGTTAACAAGGAAGGCAGTCAACAAGCATTACAGCTAGGAGCTCAAGTGAACTCCTTAGGAAAAATATAGTCAATCAATTAATCACCGTGTGTGTGTGTATGTGTGCGTGCGTTTGTGTGTGTGAAGCTCCTAGCTCTGAGGAAGATACAAAAGGGCACACAAGACCCCATCCTTTAAGGAAATACAAGATGAGTTGGGGAGATAAAATACGCACATGGATCTACACTTCAAGAGCATAACCATGGCAGGACTTGACAATTTTTTTTTAATTAGGACTTGACAATTTGAATAAACTTGTGTAAGGGCAAAGGAGGAAGGATGCATGGAGGTGGGGAAGACAAACCAGGTGCTCAGAGCCCTCCATCTTACTTCCCTTCTGGTGCCCAAACAGAGTTCCTCAGCAGCATGTGTTATAGGCTAATACCCTTGATTGAAACCTTGGCTCTGCCACTTACTAGCCATGTTGCCTTGGGCAAGTTATACAAACTCTCAGTCCCTCAGTTTCCTCATCTGTAAAATAGGAATAATAATACCTACCTCAGAGAGTTGTGTGCTTCAAAAGTGATAACGTGAAAAGTATTTAGCCAATTGACAATATAAAAAAGGCAATATGTACTATTTATTATAAAACATTGCAACGGTGGTGACAATGGCGCAAGACTGGGCAGTGTTTCGTTCTGTTGTATGTAGGTTCGCTATGAGTCAGAGCCACCGCAATGGCATCTGACAACTACAAAAATAAATGAGTACTATATACTGCCGGAAACCCTGGTGGCATAGTGGTTAAGTGCCATGGCTGCTAACCAAGAGGTCGGCAGTTCAAATCTGCCAGACGCTCCTTGGAAACTCTATGAGGCAGTTCTACTCTGGCCTATAGGGTCGCTATGAGTTCGAATCAACTTGACAGCAGTGGGTTTGGTTTTTTTATATACTGACTCCACCACTCACCTGTCAGTTTGTCATACTGTGATGGCTTACATGTTTCTGTGAAGCTGGAAGCTACGCCACTGGTATTTCAAATACCAGCAGGGTCACCTGTGGTGGACAAGTTTCAGCACAGCTTCCAGACTAAGACAGACTAGGAAGAAGGAGCTGGTGAAATGCTTCTTAAAAAAATTGGCCACATGATGGACAACTACTACAACCTTCACCAGGCTGAGTCCAGCACAACTAGACAGTGCCTTGCTATCACCACCAACTGCTCTGACAGGGATCACAATAGATGGTTCTGGAGAGAGCTGGAGAAAAATGTAGAACAAAATTCAAACTCACAAAAGAAAAGTCCAGGCTCACTGGTCTGACAAAGACTGCAGAAACCCCAAGAGTATGGCCCCCGGACATCATTTTAACTCAGTACTGAAGTCACTCCTGATGTTGACCCTTCAGACAAAGATTAGACAGGCCTATAAAATAAACAATAACACAAGTAGTTCAACCACATATACAAGACTAAATGGGCACACCAGCCCACAGACAAGGACAAGAAGGCATGAGGGGACAGGAAAGCTGGACAAATGGAAATGGGGAACCCAAGGTCAAAAAGGGGAGTGTTGATAAGTGGCAGGATTGGCAACCAATGTCATAAAACAACATGTGTGTTAATTGTTAAATGAGAAACTGATTTGCTTGTAAACTTTCACATGAAGCATGATAAAAAAAAAAAGGAAAGAAAAGAAAAAAAAATTGGACACAGGAGGCAGGGTCAAGATGGCAGAATAATCAGACACTTCATGTCATTCCTTTTACAACAAAGACCCAAAAAAAACAAGTGAATCAGATATGTAAGACAATCTAGAAACCCTAAGAATCAAAGACACAGCTGAAGAATTAGACTGAGCAACAGGTGGGTGGGGAGACAATTCAGAAACAGCAGAAATGGGGAATTACGAATCACATGATCACCAACGTCCTGTTAGCTGAATCTACGCAGCCAACACGGGTTGAAGTAAGCAGCATCATCCCAAGCTGAAACTCACCTAATCTGGCACAGCTAAACAACAGTGAATCTGCACCTCCAGAAAAAAACAGGAGCAACACTAGACCTGCAAAAGTTAAATGCAAGCTCCCAACCCACTGTGCACATGCACAATAACCTTTCCCCCAACAGTGCTCCACGGCAAAGGAGCACTCCCTTCTCCTCATCCATTCCCCTTGCTGCTCCAACACTAGTCCTGCAGCATTCAACAACACCACACCCCCTAAGCCTGGAACACATGGCCAGGTCTTGGGCACCCACCCCTTCACCCAGTGACTGGCAAAGGGTGTCCACAAACTCGCAGAGCCCTCCACCCCTGTTGATCACCTACCTGCTACAGTGACTTGCTGGCTGACAGATAAAGTGAGCAGGGCTTCCACCTGAAGCTCATTTTCACCTGCAGGAGCCAAGTAGGAGCTGCAGATTTGTGACATTCGACACTGCCCTGCTAGTTAAAAAGGGGCCTCACACACCCACATGAGGGGCCTGGGGGCTGCAGTACCACACACTCCATCTAGCTGCCCACAACAGGGGCCTAAGAATTAGTGGCACCCCAAATCCCTCCAGCCAACTGCATCGGGCACCCAAGGTCCAGCTACACTACCCTCCCACTATGCACTCCAGTGGACAGGGGTATGCCCACCATCCAGGCAAACGGGGGCAGCCAACAACCCACTGCCTTGCCCCCACATACCCCCCACTGCCTTGCCCCCACATACCCCCCACTGCAACCAGAGACTTGTGCCTGCTCCAAACACCCCCATGTAGCCCTGCCCACTGTAGGCGAGAATTTCTGCACCACACACTTGGTGACTGACCCCCCCCAGGGATCTGCACCCTGACAAACCAGTAAGCAGCAGAGTACACACACAACACACAACCCAAAGACCAGGGAGAACACCCCCCGCCCCCAGGGCTAGGTGACCAGCAGAACAGATGCATCACCTCACCAAAAACGCCTCCTACATCTCCAGCACTCTTGCAAGAACATTGAACAGACTCCCAGGCTCACACCTAGTAACTGCTTCGACTGTCTGAAGACAGGAGGTGAGAGCTTCAATGAGGCCAGATTACCAAACAGATTAGCACATGCACCCAGCCTACTTGGACATATCAAAACAAAACAAAAATTCAGGACACATAAACAAAAAGACAATTAATAAATGAATATAATACCTTAAGCCTCAAAGACAAGAGTGAATATCAAATCACATAAAGAAGCAGGATAAGATGGATCTAGCAAGTGACCAAAATAAAGAACCAGAAAACATTCTAGAGAAAGATAATGCAATGGAACTACTGGATAAACAATTCGAAAGACTAATATACAGAGCTCTCCAAGATATCAAGAAAGAAATCAGGCAAAACACAGACCAAACCAAGGAACACACAGACAAAGCAATAGAAGACTTAGGAAAACAATACAAGAACAAAACAACAGAATAAACATGCTGCTAGAAACCATACAAAAAAAGCAACTAGAAATTCAAAAGATTAACAATAAAATTTCAGAATTAGACAACTCAATAGAAGGCTATGAGAGCAGAACTGAGACAACAGAAGTCAGAATTAGTGAGATTGAAGATAAATTCCTGGACACCAAAAAAACTGAGGAAGAATAAAAAAAGAATGAAGAAAGACTAAGAATTACATGGGATACAATCAACAGGGAACTCCTATGTGTGATTGCAGGGGGGATAACAGAAAACATAGAGAGAATTGTTGAAGATTTGTTGGCAGAAAACTTCCCTAATATGATGAAAGATGAGACGATATCTATCCAAGAAGCTCAATGAACCCCATACAGGACAGACCCCAAAAGAAAGTCACCAAGACATAACCATAATCAAACTTGCTAAAACCAAAGACAAAGAATCTTGAGAGCAGCTAGGGATAAACAAAGTCACCTACAAAGGAGAACCAATAAGACTAAGCTCTGATTACTCATCAGAAACCATGCAGGCAAAAAGGCAATGGGATGACACATATAAAGCCTTGAAGGAAAAAAGTTGCCGGCCAAGAATTATATATCCAGCAAAGTTGTCTCTCAAAAACAATGGCGAAATTAGGACATTTCCAGGTTAACAGAAATTAAGAAATATGTAAAAATAAATAAATAAATAAGACCAAAATTATAAGAAACATTAAAGGGAGTCCTCTAGTTACAGAACAAACAACATCAGAAAACAATCCAAAAACTAGGACACAGGACAGATCAACCAGATACCAACTCAGATTGGAAATTCAAAAAACAAAACAAAGCTAAAAGACTGAAAATAGGGAACCAGAGAAGTCGATATGTAAATGATGATGTCAAAACAAAAAAAGGGGGGAGCGGATAGATGATGTACTCATAAAACTTCCACATGGAGAGGAAGTAAAGGTGATATCAAGAAATAAAACACTGGTTTAAACTTAGAAGAATAAATTTAAATATCAAGGTAACCACAAAGGAAGCTAACGAACCTACTCATCAAAACAAAAAAGAAGAAAAACATAAAGACTCAGCAAACACAAAGTCAACAATAATGAAAGAAAATCCATAAACAAAAAAAACTCAGCACAGAAAATTAGACTGAACTAAGAAACCGTGAACACCACAAAAAAAAAATGACAGCAGTAAACTCACACCTATCACTAATTACACTGAAAGTAAATGACCTAAATGCACCAGTAAAGAGACAGAGAGTGGCAGAATGAATAATAAAACACAATCCATCTATATGCTGTCTACAAGAGGCACACCTTAGACACAAAGATAAACAAACGAACAAACAAAAGAGATGGAAAAAATATACCAAGCAAACAATAACCAAGAAAGAACAGGAGTAGCAACATTAACCTCCGATAAAATAGGCTTTAAAGCAAAATCCACCATAAAGGATAAGGAAGGACACTATATAATGATTAAAGGGTCAAAACACCAGGAGGGCATAACCATAATAAATTATATGCACGCAATGACAGGGCTTCAAAATACATAAGAAAAAACTCTAAAAGCATTGGAAAAAAGAAATAGCTCCACAATAATAGTAGGAGACTTCAACATACCACTTTGGGTAAAGGAAAGAACATCAAGAAAGAAACTCAATAAAAGTACAGAAGATCTAAACACCACAATCAGTTTGACCTAATAGATGTATACAGAACACTCCACCTAACAGCAGCAAAGTATACATTATTTTCCAATGCACATTGAACACATTCTCCAGAATAGATCAGGTTTTAGACCACAAAGGAAGCCTCAACAAAATCCAAAACATTGAAAGAATTCAAAGCATCTTCTCTGATCACAATGCCACAAAAGTAGAAATCAATAACAGAAACAGCAAGAAAAAAATAAAATACATGGAAACTGAACAACGCATTGCTTAAAAACTAATGGATAAAAGAAGAAATAGAGGGCAGAATACATACATAAAATGAAATGAGAATGAAAACACATCTTACCAAAACCTTTGGGACACAGCAAAAACAGTGCTTAGAGGTCAATTAATAGTAATAAACGCACACATCAAAAAAGTAAAGGATGAGAAGATATCTATCAAAGATGCTCATCAAACCCCACACAAAGTAGATCCCCCCAAAAAAGTCACCAAGATATACTATAATCAAACATGCCAAAACCAAAGATAAAGAGAGAATTTTAAGAGTGGGTAGGGATAAGCGAAGTCACCTACAAAGGTGAGTCAATAATAAGCTTGGACTAGTCAGCAGAAACCATGCTGGGAAGGAGGCAATGAGATAACATATATAAAGGCTTGAAGGAAAAAAAATTGCCAGCCAAGAATCATGTATCCAGCAAAACTGTCTCTCAAATATGAAGGCTAAATTAGGATATGTCCAGATAGAAAGAAGTTTAGGGAATTTGCAAAAACCAAACCAAAACTACAAGAAATACTAAAGGGAGTCCTCTGGTTAGAAAATCAGTAACATCAGATAACAAACCAAGACTACAACACAGGACAGAGAAATCAGATATCAACCCAGATACGGAAATCACAAAAAATAATTCAGGATTAAAAAAATGCTCAAAACAAGGAAACAAACATTCATAATGTAAAAGATGACAACATTAAATCAATAAAGATTTAATGGAGACAAAAGCAAGGCAATATAGAGAGACAAAAGTTTGGATTAAACTTAGAAAAATAGGGGTAAATAATAAGATAACCACAAATGAGACTAACAATCCTACACATCAAAATAAAATACAAGTAAAACATAAAGACTCAGCAAAAACAAAATCAACAACAATGAAAAAGAGAAAAAGACAATTTATAAAGAAAAACGACTCAGCACAAAAAAAAATTAAGTGGAAAAGGAAACTATCAACAACAAATGAAAAAAAGACATCAAAATGACAGCACTAAACTCATACCTATCTATAATCATGCTGAATGTAAATGGGCTAAATACACCAATAAAGAGAGAGAGAATAGCAGAATGGAAAAAAAAACAGAATCTGTCTATACGCTGCCTACAAGAGACATACCTTAGACTTAAAGGTACGAACAAACTAAAACTCAAAGGATGGAAAAAAATACATCAAGCAAACAACAACCAAAAAAAGCAGGAGTGGCAATACTAACTTCTGACAAAATAGACTTTAAAGTTAAATCCCCCACAAAGGATAAGGAGGGACACTATATAATGATTAAAGGGACAATATAACCCATTAAAGGGACAATATACCAGGAGGATATTACCATATCAAATATTTATGCACCCAACAACAGGGCTTCAAGATACATAAAACAAACTCAAACAGCATGGAAAAGTGAGATAGACAGCTCCACAATAATAGTAGGAGATTTCAGCATACCACTTTCTGTGAAGGAGAGAACATCCAGAAAGAAGCTCCATAAAGACACAGATCTAAATGCCACAATCAACCAACTTGACCTAATAGACATATACAGAACACTCCACCCAACAGCAGTCAAGTATACTTTCTTTTCCAATGCACATGGAACACTCTCTAGAACAGACCACATATCAGGATATAGAGCAAGCCTTAACAGAATACAAAACATTGAAACATTACAAAGCATCTTCTCTGACCATAAAGTCATAAAAGTAGAAATCAATAACAAAAAAATCAAATACATGGAAACTGAACAACACCTTGCTCAAAAACTACTGGGTTATAGAAGAAATTAAAGATAGAATAAAGAAATTCACAGAATCAAATTAGAATGAAAACACATCCTACCAGAAGCTTTGAGACACAGAGAAAGCAGTGCTCAGAGGTCAATTTATATCAATAAATGCACACATCCAAAAAGAAGAAAGGGCCATAAACATTAACCCTACAACTTGAACAAATAGAAAGAGGGTAGCAAAAGAAGCCCTCGAGCACCAGAAGAAAGCAAATAATAAAAATTAGAGCAGAAATAAATGAAATAGAGAATAGAAAAACAATTGAAAGAGTTAACAAAAACAAAAGCTGGTTCTTTGAAAAGATCAACAAATTCGATAAATCACTGGCCAAACTGACAAAAGAAAAACAGAAGAGGAGCAAATAACCCAAATAAGAAATGAGAGAGCACATATTACAACAGACACAAATGAAATTAAAAGAATCTTAACAGAATATTATGAAAATTTTACTCCAACAAATTTGAAAACCTAGAGGAAACGGACAAATTTCTAGAAACACGCTACCTACCTAAACTAACACAAACTGAGGTAGAAAAGTTAAATAAACCTATAACAAAAGAAGAGATTGAAAAGGTAATTTTAAAAATTCCCAGCAAAAAAAAAAAAAAGGCCCTGGCCCTGACTGGAGAGTTCTACCAAACTTTCACAGAAGAGTTAACACCACTACCACTAAAGGTATTTCAAAGCAGAGAAAAGGATGGAATATTCCCAAACTCATTCTATGAAGCCAGCATAACCCCAACACTAAAACCAGGTAAAGACACCACAAAATAAGAAAATTAAGACCACTATCCCTCATGAACATAGATGCAAAAATCCTCAACAAAATTCTAGCCAAAAGAATTCAACAACATATCAAAAAGTAATTCACCATGACCAAGTAGGATTAATACAAGGTATGCAGCGATGGTTCAACATTAGAAAAACAAGTAATGTAACCCATCACATAAATAAAACAAATAAAGCCACATGATCTTATCAATTGATGCAGAAAAGGCATTTGACAAAGTCAACACCCATTCATGATAAAAACTCTCAGCAAAATAGGAATAGAAGGAAAATTCCTCAACATAATAAAGGGCATTTATGCAAAGCCAACAGCCAAAATTATCCTAAATGGAGAGAGTTTGAAAGCATTCCACTTGAGAACAGGAATCACACAAGGATGCCCTTTATCACCACTCTCATTCAACACTGTGCTGGAGGTCCTAGCCAGAGCAATAAAGCAAGAAAAATAAATAAAAGACATCCAAATTGATAAAGAAGAAGTATACCTATTTCCAGATGAGATGCTCTTATACACAGAAAACCCTGAAGAATCCATAAGAAAACTACTGGAATGAATAGGAGGGTTCAGCAGACTATCAGGATACAAGATAAACATACAAAAATCAGTTGGATTCTTATACACCAACAAAGAGAACTTTGAAGAAGAAATCGTCAAATCAATACCATTTCCAATGCCCCCCAAGAATGTAAAATACTTAGGAATAAATCTAACCAGAGACGTAAAAGACCTATACAAACAAAACTACAAGACACTACTGCAAGAAACCAAAAGAGACCTACATCAGTGGAAAAACATACCTTGCTCATGGATAGAAAGACTCAGCATTGTGAAAATGTCAATTCTACCCAAAGCAATCTACAGATACAATGCAATCCTGATCCAAATTCCAAAGGCATTATTTAATGAGACAGAGAAACAAATCACCAAATTCATATGGAGAGGGAAGAGGCCCCGGATAATTAAAGCATCACTGAAGAAGTACAAAGTGGGAGGCCTCACACTACCTGATTTTAGAACCTATTATACCACCACAGTAGTCAAAACAGCCTGGTATTGATACAGCAACAGATACGTAGACCAATCAAACAGAATTGAGAATCCAGACTTAAGTTCTTCCACCCATGAGCAGCTGATATTTGACAAAGGCCCAAAGTCCATTAATTGGGGAAAAGACAGACTCTTTAACAAATGGTGCTGGCATAACCAGATATCCATCTGCAAAAAAATGAAACAAGACCCATACCTCACACCATGTATAAAAACTAACTCAAAATGGATCAAAAATGTAAATACAAAATCTAAAATGAAAAAGATCATGGAAGAAAAAATAGGGACAACACCAGAAGCCCTAATACATGGCATAAACAGAATACAAAACATAACTAACAAATGCACAAATACCAGAAGAGAAACTACATAACTGGGAGATCCTAAAATCAAACACTTATGCTCACCAAAAGACTTCACCAAGGGGACCAAGATGGCTGACTAGGTAGAAGCTACCACCGATCCCTCTTGCAACAAAGACTCGGAAAAACAAGTGAATCGATCACATACATGACAATCTACGAACCCTCACCATCAAACACAGATGTAAAGAGTTGACCTGAGTGACAGGGGAGCGAAAAACCACACTCTGAAGCAGTGACCGCTTCTGGAACCAGCGGCTGGGCCACAGCCTTGCGCCCTCGCAGTTCCCTGGTGCCGAGTGGTGGGGCTGACTGCAGCTTACTGAGATGGGGCAAGCACAGGACACAGCCCTAAACCCTACCCCCTAGGGTATCCTCAGTAGAGACTCAGCCAGCAAGCAGGCTGCACACTGACACAGATGACAAGAGAACGAGCAACCACGGGGAAGCAGCAACTGTTTTCGGAGCCTGGAGCCAGCGTCCCAGTCAGAAAACCTTGGCGCCGGGCTCTGGACTAAGCGCAGAGGAGCTGAGCATGGCTTCTTGAGACGGTGCAAGCACAGGACACAGCCCTAGCTCCCTAAAGTAACCTCAGGGGGAAACCCAGCCCGTGCACGCAGGCAGCACAACAACACAGCTGACAGGAGGAGAAATCACCGGGAGGCAGCGACTGGTTTTGGAGCCTGGAGCGCAGCATCCCAGCCAGGAAACCTTAGCGCTGGGCTTTGGACTAGGAGCAGAGGAGCTGGCCACGGCTTCTGAGACAGCACAAGCACGGGATGCAGGCCTGACCCTTGGGGGCAATCTCGACCCAGCCAGTGCACACAGGCTACACGCCCCTCAGGAATCTCAGACAAAACAGTCATCGCCAAGCAAGATAAGTAACTTTGTCTATATGGCTGCGTTCTACTCTCTCCTATCTATCTGATCCCTCCCCTCCCTGCCCCAGGCAGCTTCATTAACATTTGGAATTTCCTGGGCCAGGGAGTGAAGTGCTCTGCAGGGTTTGCTTTTTTTTTCCTAACCCATTCTCCTGGCCTGAGAGAAGCAGCTACTAACAACCCAGAGATAAAAAATCCTTCCCTGACTTCCCTAAATACAAATACAGAACAAGCTCCAGCCAAGCATATGAGATCCACAGTCTTTGGCTTTCATCCCTACAGGGAACAAGGTGGCTATTATAATGCAAAGGCCATTCTGATAGAGATCTGACTGTAATTGTTTTAGCCGAGCACTGGAAAGACAAGTTTTCCAGGTCTGATATCTCTACCTATTAAACAGAGCCCTCACTGATCCGCAATGGGGAACTGAGGGCTGAAGCTCCACCCAAACCACCTAGCCACCTGCCAAAGGGGTCTGAGGATACTGACGCCTACCAATTTTTAGAGGTACAAGCATTGGGTGCCTGAGGTACAGCTGCAGATCCCACCCATCAAAGTGCTTTAGGAATAGAGACATGCCTACCTCACTGGCACTTGGGGGAAGGCTGTCAGCATCCTGCCCTCCTTAGAATGTGACCCCCTGCCACTACTAGAATCTGGTGCACACAACTATCACCACTACTCCTCTAAGTTAATAGGTGACAATCTACACCACACACTTGGTGACCCAAATTCAGAACACCTAAGCTGATTCTATTCAAGAATAGTGAATGGACTCTTAGGCTTATATATCTGGTAACAGCCCAAACCAGCTGGTAATAGGACATTAGTGATTCAAAGTCTACAACAATCAAGACAGTGCAATCTAGTAACCCATGTGGGTATATCAAAACAAAACAAAACAAGATAAAACTCAGTGAGCAAATATAAAATAAATCATTACAATATCTTACAGATGGCTCGAAGACAGCAGTTGCTATCAAATCACATAAAGAAGCAGACCATGATTGCTTCTACAAATCCCCAAATTAAAGAATCAAAATCTTTCCCAAATGAAGATACAATCCTGGAATTGCCAGATGCAGAATATAAAAAACTAAAATATACAGAATGCTTCAAGACATCAGGGATGACCTCAGAAATGAAATAAGGCAATCTACAGAAAAAGCCAAGGAACACACTGATAAGGCAGTGGAAGAAATCAAAAAGATTATTCAAGAACATAGTGGAAAAATTAATAAGCTGCAAGAATCCATAGAGAGACAGCAATCAGAAATCCAAAAGATTAACAGTAAAATTACAAAATTAGACAACTCAATAGGAAGTCAGAGGAGCAGAATCGAGCAATTGGAATGCAGAGTGGGGGAGTGGGAGGATAAGGCAATTGACACCAACATAGTTGAAGAAAAATCAGATAAAAGAATTTAAAAAAAATGAAGAAACCCTAAGAATCATGTGGGACTCTATCAAGAAGAATAACTTGCATGTGATTGCAGTTCCAGAACAGGGAGGGACAACAGAAAATGCAGAGAGAATAGTTGAAGATCATTGACAGAAAACTTCCCTGACATCATGAAAGACGAAAGGGTATCTATCCAAGATGCTCATCGAACCCCATATAAGATTGAGATCCAAAAAGAAAATCACCAAGGCATATTATCATCAAACTTGCCAAAACCAAAGATAAAGAGAAAATTTTAAAACCAGCCAGGGAGAAAAGAAAAGTCACCTACAAAGGAGAATAAATAAGTTCAGACTACTCAGCAGAAACCATGCAGGCAAGAAGGCAATAGGATGACATATACAGAGCACTGAAGGAGAAAAACTGCCAGCCAAGGATCATATATCCAGCAAAACTCTCTCTCAAATATGAAGGTGAAATTAAAACATTTACAGATAAACACAAGCTTAGAGATTTTGCAAAAACCAAACCAAAGCTAAAAGAATTACTAAAGGAAATTGGTCAGAAAATCAATAATATCAGATACCAACACAACACAAGGTCACAGAACAGAACATCCTGATATCAACTCAAATAGGGAAATCACAAAAACAAATTAAGATTAATTTTAAAAAGAAAAAAATGTTCAAAACAGGGAATCATTGAAGTCATTATATAAAAGATTACAATAATCAAAAAGAGGGACTAAATACAGGAGGCATAGATCTTCCATATGGAGAGGAAAACAAGGTGATATAGGACGATACAAGTTAGGCTTTTACTTAGAAAAATAGGGGTAAATATTAAGGCAACCACAAAGAGATCTAACAATTCCATTATTCAAAATAAAAACCAAGAAAAACATAACGACTCAGCAAACATAAATTTAACTACTATGAAAATGAAGAACACACAATTTACAAAGAAAATCTTCTCAGCACAAAAAAGTAAGTGGAAAAATGAAATTGTCAACAACACACACAAAAAGGCATCAAAATTATAGCACTAACTCATAAAAAAATATATAATTACACTGAATGTAAATGGACTAAATGCACCAATAAAGAGACAGAGAGTCTCAGACTGGATAAAGAAACACAATCCGTCTATTTGCTGCCTACAAGAGACACACCTTAGACTTAGAGACACAAACAAACTAAAACTCAAAGGATGGAAAAAATATATCAAGCAAACAACAATCAAAAAAGAGCAGGAGTGGCAATATTAATTTCTGACAAAATAGACTTTAAAGTTAAATCCACCACAAAGGATAAAGAAGGACACTACATAATGATTAAAGGGGCAATAGACCAGGAAGATATAACCATATTAAATATTTATGCACCCAATGACAGGGCTGCAAGATATATAAAACAAACTTTAACAGAACTGAAAAGTGAGATAGACACCTCCACAATTATAGTAGGAGACGTCAACACACCACTTTCGGAGAAGGATAGGACTTCCAGTAAGAAGCTCAATAGAGACACGGAAGATCTAATTACTATAATCAACCAACTTGACCTCATAGACTTATACAGAATGCTCCACCCAACAGCTGCAAAGTATACTTTTTTTTCTAGTGCACATGGAACATTCTCTAGAATAGATCACATATTAGGTCACAAAACAAACCTTTGCAGAATCCAAAACATCAAAATATTACAAAGCAACTTCTCAGACCACAAGCCATACAAGTAGAAATCAATAACAGAAAAATCAGGGAAAAGAAATCAGATACTTGGAAACTGAACAATACCCTGCTCAAAAAAGGCTGGGTTATAGAAGACATTAAGGAGGGAATAAAGAAATTCATAGAATGCAACGAGAATGAAAACACTTCCTATCAAATCCTCTGGGACACAGCAAAAGCAGTGCTCAGAGGTCAATTTATATCGATAAATGCACACATACAAAAAGAAGAGCCAAAATCAGAGAACTGTCCCTACAACTTAAAGAAATAGAAAGCGAGCAACAAAAGAATGCATCAGGCACCAGAAGAAAACAAATAATAAAAATTAGAGCTGAACTAAATGAATTAGAGAACAGAAAAACAATTAAAAGAATTAAAGCCAAAAGCTGGTTCTTTGAAAAAATTACCAAAATTGATAAACCATTGGCAAGACTGACTAAAGAAATGCAGGAAAGGAAACAAATAACCTGAATAAGAAAGGAGATGGGCCATATCACAACAGACCCAACTGAAATTAAAAGAATCTTATCAGCTTATTATGAAAAATTGTTGTTGTTGTAAGGTGCCATCGAGTCGGTTCCTACTCATAGCGACCCTATGCACAACAGAATGAAACACTGCCAGGTCCTGAGACATCCTCACAATCATTGTTATGCTTGAGCTCATTGTTGCAGCAGCTATGTCAATCCACCTCGTTGAGGGTCTTCCTCTTTTCCGCTGACCCTGCACTCTGCCAAGCATGATGTCCTTCTCCAGGGACTGATCCCTCCTGACAACATGTCCAAAGTATGTAAGACACAGTCTCGCCATCCTTGCCTCTAAGGAGCATCCTGGTTGTACTTCTTCTAAGACAGATTTGTTCATTCTTTTGGCAGTCCATGGTATATTCAATATTCTTCGCCAACACCACAATTCAAAGGCGTCAATTCTTCTTCAGTCTTCCTCATTGTCCAGCTTTCACATGCATATGATGCGATTGAAAATACCATGGCTTGGGTCAGGTGCACCTTACCCTTCAGGGTGACATCTTTGCTCTTCAACACTTTGAGGAGGTCCTTTGCAGCAGATGTGCCCAATGCAATGCGTCTTTTGATTTCTTGACTGCTGCTTCCATGGGTGTTGATTGTGGATCCGAGTAAAATGAAATCCTTGACAACTTCAAACTTTTCTCTGTTTATCATGATGTTGCTCATTGGTCCAGTTGTGAGGATTTTTGTTTTCTTTATGTTGAGGTGCAATCCATACTGAAGGCTGTGGTCTTTGATTTTCATTAGTACGTGCTTCAAGTCCTCTTCACTTTCAGCAAGCGAGGTTGTGTCATCTGCATAATGCAGGTTGTTAATGGGTCTTCCTCCAATCCTGATGCACCATCCTTCTTCATATAGTCCAGCTTCTCGGATTATTTGTTCAGCATACAGATTAAATAGGTATGGTGAAAGAATACAACCCTGACACACACCTTTCCTGACTTTAAACCAATCAGTATCCCCTTGTTCTGTCCGAACAACTGCCTCTTGATCCATGTAAAGGTTCCTCATGAGCACAATTAAGTGTTCTGGAATTCCCATTCTTCGCAGTGTTATCAATAGTTTGTTATGATCCACACAGTCAAATGCCTTTGCGTAGTCAATAAAACACAGGTAAACATCCTTCTGGTATTCTTTCTTTCAGCCAGGATCCGTCTGATATCAGCAATGATATCCCTGGTTCCACGTCCTCCTCTGAAACCAGCCTGAATTTCTGGCAGTTCCCTGTCAATATACTGCTGCAGCCACTTTTGAATGATCTTCAGCAAAATTTGGTTGTGTGTGATATTAAAGATATTGTTCTATAATTTTCACATTCAGTTGGATCACCTTTCTTGGGAATAGGCATAAATATGGATCTCTTCCAATCAGCTGGCCAGGAAGCTGTCTTCCGTATTTCTTGGCATAGACGAGTGAGCACTTCCAGCACTGCATCTGTTTGTTGAAACATCTCAGTTGATATTCCATCAATTCCTGGAGCCTTGTTTTTCGCCAATGCCTTCAGAGCAGTTTGGACTTCTTCCTTCAATACCATCAGTTCCTGATCATATGCCACCTCTGGAAATGGTTGAATATCGACTAATTCTTTTTGGTATAATGACTCTGTGTGTTTCTTCCATCTTCTTTTGATGCTTCCTGTATCGTTTAATATTTTCCCCATGGAATCCTTCACTATTGCAACTCGAGGCTTGAATTTTTTCTTCAGTTCTTTCATCTTGAGAAACTCCGAGCATGTTCTTCCCTTTTGGTTTTCCATCTCCAGCTCTTTGCACATGTCACTATAATACTTTATTTTGTCTTCTTGAGAGGCCTTTTGAAATCTTCTGTTCAGTTCTTTTACTTCATGAATTCTTCCTTTTGCTTTAGCTGCTCGACGTTCGTCTACTAAGCTGGAAATGACAACTTGAAGAGGAATGGTGTTGCATTCATCATCAAAAAGAACATTTCAAGATCTATCCTGAAGTACAACGCTGTCAGTGATAGGATAACATCCATATGCCTACAAGGAAGATCAGTTAATACGATGATTATTCAAATTTATGCACCAGCCACTAGAGCCAAAGATGAATAAATAGAAGATTTTTATCAGCTGGGTGCAGTCTGAAATTGATCGAACATGCAATCAAGATGCATTGATTATTATTGCCGATTGGAATGTGAAAGTTGGAAACAAAGAAGAAGGATCAGTAGTTGGAAAATTTGGCCTTGGTGATAGAAACAATGCCGGAGATCAAATGATAGAATTTTGCAAGACCAACGACTTCTTTATTGCAAATACCTTCTTTCACCAACATAAACGGTGACCATACACATGAACCTCACCAGATGGAACACACGGAAATCAAATTGATACATCTGTGGAAAGAGATGATGGCAAAGGTCAATATCATCAGTCAGAACAAGGCCAGGGGCCGACTATGGAACAAGTTCACAGTGAAACTGAAGAAAATCAGAGCAAGTCCACGAGAGCCAAAATATGACCTTGAGTACATCCCACCTGAATTTAGAGACCATCTAAAGAATAGATTTGATGCATTGAACACTAGTGACCAAAGACCAGAAGAGTTGTGGAAGGACATCATACATGAAGAAAGCAAGAGGTCATTGAATAGACAGACTAATTAGATAGCAGACAAGAATTATCTTAGATGAACACACAATACAGGGGTAGTCGGCACCACTGGACTAAACCAAAAGCCAAGAAGTTTCCTGAACACAACCAAACATGTCGAGGGACAGAGTAGCTGGGGCTGGAATCTGGGGACCATGGTATAGGGGGACATTTAGGTGAATTGGCATAACAAAGTTTATTATGAAAATGTTCTGCATTCCACTCTGGTGACTGGTATCTAGGGCCTTAAAAGCTTGCGAGCAGCCATCTAAGATACATCAATTTGTCCCAACCCACCTGGAGCAAAGGAGAATGAAGAACATCAAAGACACAAGTAAAATATTAGCTCAGGAGATAGAAGAGGCCACGTAAACCAGAGACTCCATCAGTCTGAGACCAGAAGAACTAGATGGTTCCTGGCTACCACCAATGATCGTCCTGAGAGGGATCACAATAGAGTCCCTGACAGAGCAGGAGAAAAGCGTGGTACAGAACTCAAATTCATGTAAAAAGATCAGACTTCACGGTCTGACTGAGACTAGAGGAACCCTTGAAGAGACGGCCCCCAGACTGTTAACCCAGAACTAAAACCATTCCCAAAGCCAACTCTTCAGACAAAGATTAAACTGGACTATAAAACAAAATAATACTCACAAGGAGTATGCTTTGTAGTTTAAGAAGATACAAATACTAAATGGGCACCTCCTGTTCAGAGGCAGGATGAGAAGGCAGAAAGGGACAGGAGCTGGTTGAATGGACATGAGAAACTCGGGGTGCAAAGGGGGAGTATGCTGTCACATTATAGAGATTGCAACTAGTGTCACACACCAATATGTGTATAAGTTTTTGTATGAGAAATTAACTTGATTTGTCTTTTGAGTGCCTTTCCACCTGAGGGGCTCATCCTCCAGCACTATGTCTGGCAATGTTCTGCTGCTATTTGTAAGGTTTTCATTGGCTAATTTTTTTTTTCAGAATTTGACTGCCAGGTCCTTCTTTCTATTCTGTCTTAGTCTGGAAGCTCAGCTGAAACCTGTCCACTATGGGTGACCCTGCTAGAATTTGAATATCAGTGGCATATCTTCCAGCATCACAGCAATAAGCAAGTACAACAAACTGACAGACATGTGGGCATACTAAATATTAAATCATAGATCTATCAAATATCGTGTTATTCTTCTGAATACAAGATTTTATTTTTTAAATACCTACTTGGTCTCAGAAGCAGGATCTCAGAGACTTCTTTCCCGGAGGGCTCCAGATTATCAAGCTGAATCAGAAGCGTGGTGTCCGCAAGAACATATTTGCTTATCTACTTCTCCCTTCCCACTTCGGGGTCATCTGGTAAGTTTCTTCTGAGCACCTTTCAGTGCTGCTCCTTGAGATTGCTCTTTGATTACTCTTTCTCTTTTATTTTGGGCTAGGTCCCTGGTTTTCATTCCAAAACTGGGTTTTGGTTTCAAGTCTTGGGAAATTTGCTGTAACTCTCGGTGGGCACAGGATGGGCAGTTAAAAAGCTGCTAAGGTTTCCACCACTTAATATTAAGTCTTCTGTGATAGAATAAACTGGTCATGAGTCAAGGCTATCTTACCCTTGCCAGCCACAAGTTAACACTCACAACGTGCAGGCTATTCTTAGAAAAATTTTCTGTGGCTTCTAGGTTTAGTGAAAGATGGGATCTAGAAATAGTAAAAATGAGCTTGGAGCCCCTGTTGGCATACCAGCAGGTTTCATGCCACAGAAATATGGGCCTAGGTCATGACTTTTTTTTTTTCTCGATGGAGTAAGATAGTATATAATTTCAATGGCTGGAATGGAGGTCTTTTTCATCAGATAAAATTATTCATTTTAGGAATAAGTTGGAAGGAATAAAGTCTATAAAGCAAAATCAATAGGCTGCATATTTTAAGTAGTATTTTATTAATTTCTGGTGAAAGTGTACACCGCAAAACAGGTTCCCATTCAACAATTTCTACACATATTGTTCAGTGACATTGGTTATATTCTTTTTTTTTTTCCTATTACTGCACAGGGTTTATTTGTTTGTACAAAAATAGAATAACTACAACAACAACACTAATCTACTGTGGCTGTCATGGTCAGTGCCCCATCCATATTTCCTAGGATCTAAGTATCATTATTTTATTTTATTTTGTTTTGTTGTTGATACATACAGCAAAACATACACCAATCCAACTGTTTCTACGTGTACAATTCGGCCACACTGATTACATTCTTCGAGTTGTGCAATCATTCTCACCCACCTTTTTTTGAGTTGTTCCTCCCCCGTTAACATAAATTCACTGTCCCCTAAGGTTCCTATTCAATATATCAAGTTGCTGTTGTCAATTTGATCCCATATAGATAGTTCTTCAAAAAGCTTAATGCTCAAGGCAGATATTTTTTACTAGTTAAGCTAAACTGTTGTTTGGTTTTAAGAAGACTTCATGGGATATTTTTGGTTTAAGGTTTAAAAAATATCTGAAGGCAATAGTTTCAGGGGTTCATCCAGCCTCCATGACTCCAGAAAGTTTGAAATTCTCTTCTGCATTTTCCCCCTTTTGATCAGGATTCTTCTATAGAATCTTTGATCAAAATGTTCAGTAATAGTACGCGGGCACCATCCAGTTATTCTGGTCTCATGGCCAAGGAGGCAGTTATCCATGGAGGCAATTAGCCATACATTCCATATCCTCCTTCTATTCCTGACTCTCCTTCTTCCTCTGTTGCTCCAGGCAAATATAGACAAATTGTCACACCTTGGGTGGCCCCCTTGCAATCTTTTAAGACTCCAGGCACTACACAATGAACTAGCAGTTAGAATAGAAACACTAAACATGTTATTAGACCAATAAACTGGGACGTGGGAGGCATAATTTGATTGGTATTCAGAAGCTACCAGAGGCAAAAATGAGAGCAAAAAGGACTCTTTGTCCAAAACTCAAGACTTTGCATAAAGGAAACGGAAGGTTCAAAGCTTTGCAACCTAACACTTCCTCTGCTCCTGACTTGCATGAAGCTATCACTTTCTCCCATACCTAACTCCACTTTAACTTTTCTTTCTAAATTTCCTTTCTGCAAAGAGGAAAATATCCCTCAAATGCCTGTTAAAATACAATCCCGAACACCCCAAGCCAAAACCACCTTCACCCCATGGACAAAGTCTGAGTTATGAAGAATTATAAAAAACATTCCCTAAGCCTCCTGAGGATACATAAAAATTTTATGATGAATTCAGAATTTTTATTGGCTTGTATGACCCAAGCTTGCCAAACCTGTATCAATTCGTACACGTGCTTCTGGGTCCAAGGGAAGCTAGAAAGTGGATAACAGAGTCAAAATGGGAAAATCCTGATGCGAGTATAAACGGTCCTACCACCCTAGCAAATCAGGATGCTCCGGAAAAAGCTAGGAAATATCAAAATTGCTAGAGATTTATTAGATGCCATACCTAGGGTCTTTCCTCAGAAAACTGATTGGTCAATAATTCAATCTTGGAAACAAAAAAAAAAGGAAGAAACTCTTTGGGATTATAAAGAGATATTGAGTACATTATTTGAAAAATATTCAGGCTTGTGTCTAACTACACCAGGGGCTGAAAAAAGCCTTGACAGCCCTGTTTGTGAACAGTTTAAAATCAAAACTCAGTGATCTGATAATATATATATATAGAGAGAGAGAGCCCTCGTGGTGAAGTGGTTAAGAGCTCAGGTGGCTAACCAAAAAGTTCGTCAGTTCAAATCCACCAGCCGCTCCTTGGAAACCCTATGGGGCAGTTCTACTCTGTCCTATAGGGTCACTATGAGTCGGAATGGGAAGCTGCACCCTTAGATGAACTCCTAAAACTTGTTGAACATTTTAAAGATAGATTAGAAATAGAACAAGGAAAAAAGCTCAATAAAGTGATGGCACTGCAACTACAGCAATTACAAGAGCCAAACGAGGGACCCAGGAAGATGAGCTTCCTTTTACATACCAATCTGGATCATACGTTAAGCCCCAATTGTCAGAGGAGTCTCAAAGTCCTTCACTTCAGAAAAAAAAAGTGTCTGTACTGTAAGCAATTTGGTCATTGGAAAAGAAATCACACTAAGCAGTATTCTTCTCGATGTCCCTCGACCCCCACCCCCAAACATCTGCTAGACGATTGAGAATGAAGGTACTCTGAGGAAGAAAAAGGCAATCTGTTTTCCCTTATTACTTTAAAGAGTCAGGCAGAAACACAAATGATAATCACATAAACACAAATAACGCTGTATTGTATTAGTTGATACAGGTGCCACTACCTCAACCCTTAGCACCTCATTTTTGCATCAACAGCTTCCTTTGAGTGACAATAAATTATTAGTGGTGGGGGTTACAAATAAGTCTTAGAAGGTCCCTTTATCTGAACCCATTCCCATACAACCGGGATCATTCTCAGAAGAACATGTCTTTTTATTATGTGATATCACCCCAGTGATTCTTATACGATGACATCTATTAACTAAATTAAGAGGACATATAACCTTTTCTCCTGAAGGTGAAATTTTGCTGGAATTTCCTGACTCCTTAGGAGAGTCAGGATCTCTGAACAAGGAATTAATTTGTTCAGCAATATGGTACCGACCGATAGTGAAAAACCTAAAAATACTTTTTCCCTTGACTTCGCTGAGTTATTAAAACAAGTTCCAGAAAAGCTCTGGGCACAGGATTCCACTGATATTGGACAGGTGTTAAGTGCTGACCTTATAAAAGTAGGAACAGATACAACAACCAACTTTACCCTTTAAGAGCAAAATCCATAGAGGAAGTAAAACCTATAATAGCCCAACTTTCACAAACAAGACTAATTGTCCGATGCACCAGTCTTTGTAATTCTCCTATATTAGCTGTTAAAAAAGGACCCCTGGCGGCGTAGTGGTTAAGCACTCAGCTGCTAACAGGAAGGTCAGCAGTTCAAGCCCACCAGCCGTTCCATGTGAGAAAGATGTGGCAGTTTGCTTCTGTAAAGATTAAAGACTTGGAAAGCCTATGGGGCAGTTCTAATCTGTCCCATAGGGTCGCTGTGAGTCAGAATCAGGTTTTTGTTTTTTTGGTGGCTGAAAAATAACCTAGTGTGAGAGGATGGAGATTTGTACAAGATTTAAGAGCAGTGAATAAGATTATCTTCCCGTATTTTCTGGTGGTACCTAATTCCTGCACTTTACTTGCTCAAGTTCCCCAGCAAGCAAAGTATTTTACTATCATTCATCTGTGCTCTGCCTTTTTCAGTTCCTGTGGGGAGGACAGTATACATGGATGGTGTTCCCTCAGGGATTTATTGAATCCTCCTCTAATTTCTCTCAAGTCTTAAAACACTAGGATCTATCTTTTTTAGAGTTTTCTATGTCCTCAGTACTTTTACAATATGTGGATGATTTACTTGTATGTTCTTCTGATCTGGAAGCAAGCAAAACAGACTCCTTTTATCTGTTGCAACAATTAGCTCAAAAAGGACTAAGATCTCTAAAGAGAAATTACAACTTTGCTTACCTAAAGTTAAACACTTTGGACATGAATTAAGCTCTGAAAGAATTTTCCTGACTCCTGACCAATTGCTATCTATCTAAAAATTTCCTTGTCCCTCAACGAAGAGGCAATTGATAGAGTTCCTTGGTCTTACAGGGTACTGTAGGTTGTGGGTTCCAAATTACTCATTGCTCACTGCCCACTTATGTAAGCTGTTAAAAACCATTTAGCCTGAGCCTTTAAATTGGACTAAGTCAGAAAATGCTTTTACAAATCTAAAACTGGCTCTTGGCAATCCCTCGGGCTTGGGATCTCCAAATTATAATAAACCTTTTCAATTATATGTGCATGAAAGAGAAGGCCAAACTCTGGGAGTTTTGACTCAAATGCATGGTGACAAAGACCAGTATACTATAGTTTACAATTAGATTCTGTTGTGAGAGCTTTGTCCAACTGTTCAAAAGCAGTTGCAGGCTCTGCCAAGTTAGTGCAAGTTTCTTCAGACTTAATACTACAAAAACCCCTTTCTTTTGTCCCACATGAAGTTGTGCCTCTTTTAAACCATAGTAGTACCCAACACTTTTTCAGCTAGTAGGTTCACCTCATAGGAGCCATTGCTCCTGTCTCCTTCTCATATCACTATTTAAAGATGCAGTAATTTAAACCCAGCTACATTGCTGCCTTTGCCAGATGAGTGTAAACCACACGATTGTCATCTAATATTACAAGAAATTTCTGATTCTCCTACCCCTAATGTAGATTCTGAACTGTTTGTAGATGGGTTGTACCTTCGCATCCTCAACGGCTCTTACCTAGTGGGATATGCAGTCACTACTCAGTTTGACATTTTAGAACTCAGTCTGACATTTTAGAACAAACCTATGTATCTTCTCATAAGAGTGCTCAAGCTGCTGAACTTTAGGCCCTTACTAGAGCCTGTGAGATTTCTAAAGATAAAAATCCAACATTTTTATACACAGTCAATATTCTTTTGGAGTAGTTCATGATTTCAGAGTCTTGTGGAGGCAGAGAGAATTTCTAACTTCTAATGAAACAAAAATTAAAAACACTAAGTATGCGAGTGCACTTTTGCAGGCTTTAAAGATGCCTAAAGAAGTGGATATCACTAAAATACAGGCCCATACAAACAAGACTGATCCTGAGTATCAGGGAAATGCTTTGGCTGATTGGTGGCCCACCAGGCAGCCCTGCAGGAAATAGCCAGTGTCTGTTTCTGTGCTGCTAAAATTTTTTTAAAGAATGGAAAACATTGATAAAGTACATAAATTGGATCCAAAACAAATAACTCATATCAATTTGGCAGAGAAGCAAAATACTGCCCCCTCTTTAGAACATGACAGTTGGGAACCGAAGGGGAGAATCGTTTGATAAAAAGAAATCTGGAATATGGAGAGGCCCTAATCATCTTGTGATTTTTGCCTAATTCTTTGGCCTGACCTCTGTTAAAAGCTTTCCACTCTCACATTTACCATGGAGCTGATAAAATTAACCAAATTATGTTGAAATATTGGTGAGATAATTTTTTTAAAGGCCTCACACACTGCTGTGGCCCAGTGTTCAATTCATGAGTCTCATAATATGGGAAAAACAATTAGAATTTCAACAGGGCATGAGCCACCACCAGAAAGTCCATTTGAACACCTACAATTTGATTTTATTCAGGTACCCCTATCTAAGGGGTTTCAAAATGTACGAACAATTCTTTGTTTTCTCTTTGGGGTGAAGATTTTCCATGTTGAAAATCAGATGCTGTGACAGTAGCAAAGAAATTATTAGAACATGCCTTTTTTTTTAGCCTGGGATTTACCATTTATAATGTCAAGTGATCGAGGAATCACTCGGCAAGTGATTGAATAATTGGCTAAAGGACTAGAAATTCGTTGGCATTATCATTGCCCTTACCACCCTCAATCCTCTGGCAAGGTTGAGCAAATGAATGGAATGTTAAAACTTAAATTATCTGAAGAAACTGGCCCTCCATGGCCAAAAGTTCTTCCACTGGCTTTAATGGCCATATGCTCCACTTCCTTTGGAAAACATAAATTAACCCCTTCCAAGATTATTATGGGAAGGCCAATGCCTCTCCTTTATCATGGTTCTTGGGACCTCTATGATGGGGCATTAGGACATGGTACAGTACTGTAAATCTCTTATGACATATGCAAAAAGATATCTTTCAAAGGTTCAAGATACCTTTGTCAACCCTTATCAACATGAATATCTACACCGTTACTCAGAACCTGATGACTGAGTATATTTGAAAAGACATCAGTGCAAATCAGCCCTTGAACCTCATTGGAAGGTACCTTATCAAGTTCTTACAACTCACACTGCTGCCAAGCTTGAGGATAACGAACCCTGAATACATATTTATCAACCAAAACAAGCTCCTGAGCCTCAGTGGACTGCTGAGATTGCTGGTAACCTCTGCCTTAAGCTAAAAATGAAACAAAAACCTTACAACATGACATTTTTATTTGTTTTATGCTTATCTTTTAGCCTATCAAGAGCATAACTCTTTTATTATGCTAGCCAAACAAGTGGCTGTTACAACCAATCAAACTCATTGCTAGGCCTGTGCCCATGCACCCTTAATGCCTCAAATAGGAATCCCACTAATTGCCATTATGAGTTTAGAAGAAATAGTTTATAGCTCCTATGCACCTTAGGATGAGCCAGCCCCTTACTGGAATGACTCTGAGATAGTTAATCAATATACAGGCTGGGCTTATGAAGCAGCCATGAAACCGAAAGTTGTACGGTGTTTTTCCCAGAATTTTTCCAGATCTTCAAATTAATTTACAAATTAGTCAATGTTCTAATGACTATTATGTTTCAGATTCTAAAATTTTCTGCTCCAATTTATTTCTTTTCAAGGACCAAGTGACCTATGAACAAAGGACACAAACATTCATCTATTCCTCTCTGCCCACTGGTAGATCATGATAGTTTGCCTGATTTTGATGGTTACTCGCTTCCATTTGGCATATACGCATTTATGGCTTCTCCTGGTCCACAAGGCATTGACCCATATGTAATATTAAAAGGACATTATTCCATGTGTAGTCACTGAGCATGTAAAGTCCTGTCACCAAATTGGACTGGAATTTACTACTTGGCTTATGGAGTATGTGATGGATTGAATTGTGTCTTCCAAAAATATCATTGTGATAGGGAAATCACATCAGATGTCAAAATGAATCCTATCACTATGATGTAATGAGATGTATTAATGGCAGTTATATTCATGAGATCTACGAGATTATATATTAGAGATTAAATAGTGTCTTAAGCCAATTTCTCTTGAGATATAAAAGAGAGAAGTGAGCAGAGAGACCTGGGGACTTCATATATCAAGAAAGTAGTGCCGGGAGCAGAGTGCGTCCTTTGGACCCTAAGGTTCCTGAGTGAAGAAACTCCTACACCAAGGGAATATTGATGACAAGGAACTTCCTCTAGAACCGACAGAGAGAAAAAGCCTTCCTCTGGAGCTGGCGCCCTGAATTCGGATTTGTAGACTACTAGACTGTGACAGAATAAATATCTCTTTGTTAAATCCATCCACTTGTGGTATTTCTGTTAAAGTAGCACTACATAACTAAGATAGACTTTGGTACTGAGAGTGGGATGCTGCTTTAACAGATACCTAAAACATGGAAGTGGTTTTGAAACTGTGAACGGATAGAGGACCGGCACCAGAAGAGAACCAGCAGCAGCAGAGAACTGGAAGCAGCAGAACCAGGAGACCAGTGTGAGACGATACTGGAGGCCAACCCACAGAGTGAGAGAGCTGAGTGCCTGTGCACAGGAGACCTTCTGGTGGAGTGGGGTGCCTCTGGGCACTTATCAGTGGAGCTATGCTTGCTGACTCATGGAGCAAGATAGCTGAGTGTCTTCCAGCTGAAGTTCACTGGTGGAGTGGGGGGCTTCCAGGCACTTATCGGTGGAGCTACAGAGCTTTGAAACACTTGCCCTAGCAGGGCAGGTGCAGGCATGAGGCCCAAGGGCTGAGAGGCCAAGGGACCAGGAATCAGAAGCTGAAGAGACAAGGAACAGAGGAACCCAAGCTGCCTCAGTCTCAAAAGGTATGGCCATGGCCTCTGGGGTTTCAAAGGGTGGAGCCATGGCCTGTGGTGTTTCTAAGGGTGGAGTCACCACTCAGATGGACTAGGAGAATGGTGCATCTAAAGCTGAGGGAGCAGAGCTACTGTCCCAGTGGGCCTGGGAGGTGAAGCTGAAGACCAGGGCCGAGGGGCCTCTACTCAGAATCTGGAGAGTGTGGCCAATACCTAGAGTCTGGAGGGCAGGGCCATTGTGTAAAAGGTCTCAGAGAACGGAGGATTATTTTCAAGCCTTGAAAAAAAGAGGGCTAATATAATGTTCTGCTGACTTGCTTGGTGCCTATTATGCCTTCTTCCCTGCAATTTCTTCCATTTAAAATGGAAACGTCTAGCTTGTGCCTATTGCACCATTGTACTTTGGAAGCAGATAACTTGTATTCTAGATTTCACAGATAAGGAAGAATTTTTGGATTTTGGACTTGGGGCCAATTTAAGACTTTTGCTATGATATGATGGGGTGGATGGGTTTTACATGTGGCAAAGACATGAATTTTGGGGGGCCAAAGGGTGGAATGTCATGGATTGAATTGTGTTCCCCTAAAATATCTGTCAACTTGGCTGGGTCATGATTCCCAGTATTGTATGATTGTCTACCATTTTGTCATCTGATGTGATTTCCCTATGTGTTGTGAATCTTATCACTATGATGTAATGAGATGAATTAGTAATGAGATGAATTAGTGGCAGTTATATTGATGAGATCTACAAGATTAGATTGTGTCTTAAGCCAATTTCTCTTGAGATACAAAAAAGAGAAGTGAGCAGAGAGACATGGGACCTCATACCACCAAGAAAGCAGCACCGGGAGCAGAGTGCATCCTTTGGACCCTGAGATTCCTGTGTAGAGAAGCTTCTAGACCAAGGGAAGATTGATGACAAGGAACTTTCTCCAGGACCAAGAGAGAGAAAGCCTTCCCCTGGAGCTGGCACCCTGAATTCAGACTTATAGCCTACTAGACTGTGACAGAATAAATATCTCTTTGTTAAAGCCATCCACTTGTGGTATTTCTGTTATAGCAGCACTTGATGACTAAGAGTACCTTATATTTCATTTTATTCAAAACTTCCATCAGAGAGAATTAGAAATACGCTTGTGCCACCCGAGTTCCTTTTGCCTCAGTAATGGGGCAAAATCAGCTCAAGATTAAACACTGTTCTACTCCCACTTAACAAAGTTTAAAGGAAATACACAAAAAGATCAAACTATTCTCATGTAACTTAACTAAGTTCAGAACAAAGCTCAAGAATGTGTTTGTGGCCTTTGCACTGGTCCCTTCAGTTTGATGATTTCCCGCTCTCATAATCTTCCCCAAATCCCATCTTTATTTTACTTTTCTGTTAATTCAATCCTGAAAATATTTTCTAATTGTAATTTCATAAAATGTGTTTCTATTCACTGGTAGACTCTTCCATTTCACACTTTCCCTGTATAAGGATCAGTATTTGAAACATACGCACATGGGTCTTGCATGCTTTTCAACGTTCTCATTTCCCTAATGGCACTCTAGCATTTTTTTCAATTGTTTTTGGCCTTAGAAAACAAGAAATGATATCCATAAAAGATATCTACAGGAAATAAGGTACATACATACAATGGAACACTGCTCAATGACAAAAATGAGTCTCAAAAGCAGCTTGGGGCGTGGGTGAACCTGGAGGGCATTATGTTGAGTGAAATAAATCAATCACAAAACAAAAACAAATATTGTATGCTCTCGCTTTTATGAAATTACATGAACAAGTAAATATACAGAAACTAATAATATTCATTAGTGGTTACCAGGGATGGGTGGTGGGAGGGGAAAGGGGATTCACTCTAAATAGAAGACACTTGTTATTTTTGGTGATGGGAAAAGTAACACCAAATGAGGGCGAAGTGTATACAGCTTGATGAAAGTAAACGATGTCACTAAAAAGTACCCAAAAGGAGGCAGAGCCAACATGGTGCTATAGACAAAAGCACCATGCCATCCCTCTGCAGCAAAGACCCGGAAAACTAAGTAAAACAGATACAAACATCAATCCTGAAACCCTAAGCATCAAACAAAGGTATAATGAACTCAATCAAGCATCAAATGGAATAAGAGACTGACAGAGAACAGAGAACAAGGAGAGCTACAGAGTGGAGGTCCTCTATCAGCTGACACAGTATGGATTTGTCATCTTGGACTATAGCCACCAAGGACTGCAGGCAGGGAGTATAGGAAGGCAACTTCACAGAGCTTCAAACGAAAGACAGAATACCCAGTAATCAGGAATACACGCTTTCACACACCCATCCTTCCCTGTAGGAGGCCTCCACCACTTTCCACAGGCCACAGTCACTCAACCAGAGAGACACCAGCTCACTGCCACCTGGATTCACCATCTTGGACCTTAGCCACCAAGGACTGCAGACAAGGAGTATGGGAAAGCAATTTCAGGGAGCTCCCAGCAGGAGAAAGAGCACCCAGTCACCGGGGATACATGCTCTCCCACCCCCCACCCTTCTTCCCTGTAGGAGACCTCTGCCGCTTTCCAAAAGGCCACGGTCACTCGGCCAGAGAGACACCAGCTCACCACTGCCCCGGTGCACCCCAACCCTGCTGTCCGGCCCCTCCAGCACCATTTTTTAATTTGTTTGTTATTTTTTGTTTTTGTTGCTTCTGTCTCTCTCTCCTTTCCTTCCTTGCCTTTCTCTCACCCAGCTAGCCCCGTGTGCCATCCCCTCCCCTTCATGATGGGCTATGTTTTGTAGGTTTGTTTGCTTTTTACTTTTCTTCTGTTTCCTCTCTCTCTCTGTCTTTCTCTCCTTCCTTTCCATTCTCCTGCCCAACCAGCCTTGTGCACCACCCCTGCCCCTTCTCAACGGGGCATGCTGCACCACTTGGTTGGACAGTCACTGTGCGTGGCCTCCCCAGGTCTGCGCTGATGTCACCAACCGGCTCCCTCAGTGCCATTTTATTTATTTATTGGTTTGTTTTTTCTTTCTTTTCCCTTGTTTTTTGTTGTTGTTGTTTCTACTCTCTCTCTCCTTTCATTTCTTTCCTTTCTCCCACCCACCTAGTCCCATGCGCTGTGCCCCCTTCTTGGTGGGATTTGCTATACCGTTCAGCCAGAGAGCCTCTGGCACATGGCTTCCCCTGGTCTACGCCACTCCCATAGGCCGGCTCCCTCAGTGCAATATTTTTTATTTTTCTGTATCTTTCCCCTTCTCCCTTTTGCTTCTTCTTCCCACCTAGGCCCTGTGCTGCCACCACCCCTCCCTGATAGGCTGTGCTGTGCCCTCTGGTGAGAGAGGCATCAGCTTGCCACCATTCCAATTCCACCCTGCCCTCAAAGGCCTGCTCCCACACCACCATATTTTTTTCATTGTTTTTGTTTATTTTTGTTTGTTGGTTGGTTTCTTCTCTTTCTTTCCCGTCTTTCCTTTCCTTTCTCCCACCCACCTAGCACTGTGCGCCACCCACGCCGCTTCTCGACAAACTGAGCCACATTACTCGGCTACAGAGCCACTGACACACGGCTTCCCCCAGGTTTGCCTGGGTGCCACAAGCCAAATCCTACCATGTCGCCACTTTATTTTTTTCTGCTTTCCTTCATTTTGTCCCTTTTTTTTCCTTTTGTTTCTCTTTTCTATTTCTCTTCTGTCACTCATTCACTTAGCTCTGCACATCACATCCTCTCTCTTCCCTCCTGCCTATCTGCACCATATGCCAAGTACAGCACCCTTGAGCAGCACTAATGCATTCCCCCAGACCCCGTCCTACACAGCCCCCCAGCCACACACCATTGGCCCCAGTTTATACCACAAACCACACATCCCTGCCCCTCGATCCCCACTGGCCCGACCCTGCAGCACTATAGCTGAGTGGTCAGCCCTGCCCACTTGGACTAGGTGGGGAGAATTATCATGTTCACAGATAAGCAAGCAATAAAACATGCCCAGTGTGCCTGCCCAGACATAACCAAATAAAACAAAAAAGCAGGACAAAACAAACATACAATCAATAAATGAAAAAATAATTACAGAATGTCCCAGAGACAGTGGACAATATCAAAACATATTAAAAAAAAAAAAAAAAAACAGGTCAGGATGGCTTCAGAAAATGACCAAGATAAAACATCAGATGACCTTCTGGTAGAAGAAAAGGCACTAAAACTGCTTGATAGGGGATTCAAAACTCTCTAATATTCAGGGTTCTCCAAGAGATGAAGGAAAATGCAGGCAAAAATAAGGAAGAAATAGACAAAAACATGGAAAATACACACAAAATCAGGGAAAACACCACAGACAAAGCAATGGAAGAATTCAGAAAAATAATACAGAAACAAAACATCAAAATAAATAGACAACTAGAAATCATACAAAAACAGCAATTACAAATTCAAAAGATAACAAGATTTCAGAAATGGACAGTGCAGTAGAAGGGTTTAGGAGCAAATTTCAAACAATGGAAGACAAAATCAGCGAAACTGAAGACAAATCCTTTCATACCAATTTCCTTGAGGAAAAATCAGAGAAAAGAATGAAGAAAATTGAAGAAACCCTGAGTGCAATGTGGGCTAAAATCAAATGCAAAAATCTGTTTGTGATTGAGTTCCAGAAAAAAGGGAGAAAAAAAACACAGAGAGATTTATTGAAGAACTGCTGACAAAGAACATCCCAAATACCATGAAAGATAAAAAGCCAACCATCCAAGAAGCTCAACAAACCCCGTATAGGATAGACCCCAAAAGAAAATCACCAAGACATATCATAATCACACTCGCTGAAAACCAAAGACAAAGAAAGAATCCTGAGAGTGGCTTGAGAAAAACAGAGTCAAATACAAAGGGGAAACAATAAGACTAAACTCTGATTACTTGGCAGAAACAATGCAGTCAAGAAGGCAGTGGAATGACATATGTGAAATTGTGAAAGAAAAATACTGCCAACCAAGAATAATATATCCTGCAAAACTCTCACTCAAATATGATGGTGAAATTAGGACATTTCCAGACAAACAGAAATTAAGGGGATATGTAAAAACCAAACCAAACTTACAAGAATTATTAAAAGGGAGCCCTTCAGTTAGAGAAGCAACGACATCAGACGACAACCTGAATCTAGGACACAGGACAGCATCAGGCAGATACCGACCTAGAAAATGAACTCTCAAGGATAAAACAAAACTAAAAGACTTACAACAGGGATTCAGAGAGGTCAGTCTGTAAATGGCAACAATGTCAGAACAATAAAAGAGGGAATAAATGGTGTAGGTAAAGAATTTTCAAGTGGAGAGGAAATTAGGGCAATATCAAGTCATAAAAGACTGGTTTAAACTTAGGAAGATAGAGGTAAATTTCAAGGTAACCACAAAGAAAGTTAATAAACCTACTCATCAAAATAAAGAAGAAAAACATAAAGTCCCAGTAAAAACAAAATCTACAAAAATGGAAGAAAAAAAATCCACAAACAAAAGAAATTCAGCACAGAAGAGTAAGAGGCAAAAAGAAAACGTCAGCACCACAAGAAAAAGCACTATAAAATGACAGCAATACACTCACGCCTAATGATAATCATGCTAAACTTAAACGGCTTACATGTGCCCCTAAAAAGACAGACAGCGACAGACCAGATAAAAAACATGACCCATCAATATGCTGTCTACAAGTGACACACCTCAAATAAAAAGATAAATATATTGAAAAACAAAGGACAGAAAAAATATATCAGCAACCACAAAAGGCCAAGAGTGGCAATACTAATCTCAGATAAAATAGACTTTAAAAAAAATCCACCATAAAAGACAAAGGAGAACATTAAGTAATGATTAAAAGACAATCCACCATGAGGACATAACCATAATAAATATCTACCACCCAATGACAGGGCTCCAAAATATAGAAAATAAACGCTAACAGCACTGAAAAGAGAAACCGACAGTGCCACAATACCAGTAGGAGACATCAACACACCACTCTCGGTAAAGCACAGAACATCTAAAAAGAAACTCAGTCAAGATACAGAAGATCTGAAGACCACAATCAACCAACGAACACTCTGCCCACAGCAGCAAAGTACATATTCTTTTCCAATGCACATGGAACGTTCTCCAGAACAGACCACATCTTAGGCCACAAAGCAACTCTCAATAAAATCCAAAACACTGAGAAAATATAAAGTGTTTTCTCTGATAACAACACCATAAAAGTAGAAAATAATAACAGGAAGAGCAAGAAAAAAATTAAATACACAGAAACTGAATAACACTTTGCTTAAAACCCACTGAGGAGAGAAGAAATCAAAGATAGAATGAAAAAATCCCTAGAACCAAATGAGAATGAAAACACATCATACCAAAACCTTTGGGACACTTCAAAGGCAGTGCTCAGAGGTCAATTTATAGCAATAGATGCACACATCAAAAAAGGAGAAAGTCACACACAAACAAAACATTATCTACTCAACTCAAACAAATAGAAAGAGAACAGCAAAAGAAGCCCAGAGCCACTAGAAGGAAGGAAATAATAAGGATCAGAGCAGAAATAAATGAAATAGAGAATAGAAAAACAATAGAAAGAATCAATAAAACCAAAAGTAGGTTCTATGAAAGGTTCAACAAAATAGACAAACCATTGGCCAAATTGACAAAGGAAAACAGGAGAGGACGCATATAACCCAAATAAGAAATGAAATGTGGGACATTACAACAGACCCAACTGAAATAAAAAGGATCATAACAGAGTACTATGAAAAACTATATGACGACAAACTTGAAAACCTAGAGGAAATGGGCAAATTCCTAGAAACACACTACCTACCTAGCCTAACACAAGCTGAGGTCAAAAATCTGAACAGAGTCATAACAAGAGAGGAGTTTGTTAAAAAAAAAAAAAAAAAAGACCAGACTTACTGGTCTAATAGAGACTGGAGAAACCCCAAGAGTATGGCCCCTGGATACCCTTTTAACTCAGTAATGAAGTCACTCCTCAGGTTCACCCTTCAGCCAAAGATTAGACAGGCCCATAAAACACAACGAGACTAAATAGGCACACCAGCCCAAAAGCAAAGATGAAAAGTCAGGAAGAGACAGGAAAACTGAAAGAATGGAAATAAGGAAACTGGGGTGGAGAACGGGACAGTGTTGACACATCATGGGGTTGGCAGCCAATGTCACAAAATAATTTGTGTATTAACTGTTTAATGAGAAGCTAATTTGCTCTGTAAACTTTCACCTAAATAAAAAAAAAAAACTAAAGTTAATATTATACTGTATGGTAAAAGACTGAATGCTTCCTCCCCGCACCCTCCGAAGATAAAGAACAAGGCAAGGATGTCTGCTCTCACCACTATTATTCAACATACTACTGTAAGTTCTTGCCAGTGCAGTAAGAATGGATGAGTGATTGAATGAATGAATGAATGGCATACAGATTTGAAAGAAATAAATATGCATATGTCTACACAGAAAATCCCAAGGAATCTAAAAAAAACAAGAAAACTCCTAAAAGTAATGAGTGCAACAATATAGTTGTCGTTGTTAGGTGCCATCGAGTCAGTTCCAACTCATAGTGACCCTTTGTCAACAGAAAAAACACTGCCTGGTCCTGCGCCATCCTCACAGGATGTTTGAGCCCATTGTTGCAGTCGCTGTGTCAGTCCATCTTGTCAAGGGCCTTCCTCTTTTTCGCTAAACAAGCATGATGTCCTTCTCCAGGGACTGGTCCCTCCTGATAGCATGTCCAAAGTCCGTGATACAAAATCAGCATTATTTGATTTTTACATAAAATTTTATATATACTTTACATGATATATACCTTAGTAACATGTTATATATTTTACATACTTCTGTAAAAATAACACAGAGATTTTATATATTAACAACAAAACTGTGAAAACCAAATTTAAAAACACAATACCATTTAAAATCACTCCAAAGTAAATGAAATACTTAGGTATAAATCTGGAAGTATGTACAGGATCTGTATGCTGAAAATTACAAAATGCTGATGAAAGAAATGAAAGAAGGCCTAAATAAATGGAGAAACATACCATGTTCGTGGATTGGAACACTGGAAATAATGGAGATGTCAATTCTCTCAAAACAGACCTGTAAGTTTAATGCAATTCCTATCAAAGTGTCTGGTAGACATAAACAATCTTATTCTAAAATTTATATGGAAAAGTACAAGTCCTAGAACAGCTAAAACAATTTTGAAAAAGAATAAGCTGGAAGGAATCATTCTACCTGATGTTAAGGCTTACTATTTAGTTACAGTAATTGCTCTCCCCCTAATGAGACAACCCACTCCTTCTCTCCACTCTCTCTTTTCGTGTCCATTTCACCAGCTTCTAACCGCTATGCCCTCTCATCTCCCCTCCAGATACGAGAGGCCAACATTGTCTCAAGTGTCCACTTGGTCCAAGAAGTTCATTCTTCACCAGCATCTTTTTCTATCCCATTGTCCAGTCCAATCCCTGTCTGAAGAGTTGGCTTTGGGATTGTTTCCTATCCTGAGCTAAGGAAGCACCAAATCGATTTCCAAAGAGGTTGTACCATTTTACTTCCCACCAGCAGTGTTCCAGTCTCTCCACAACCTCTCCAACATTTATTGTTTTGTGTTTTTTGGATTAATGCCAGCCTTGTTGGAGTGAGATGGAGTCTCATTATAGTTTTGATTTGCATCTCTCTATTTTTTTTAATTTTAATGGCTAATGATCGAGAGCATTTCCTCATGCATCTGTTAGCTACCTGAATGTCTTCTTTAGTGAAGTGTCTGTTCATATCTTTTGCCATTTGTTAACTGGGTTATCTGACTTTTTTGTAGTTGAGCTTTTGCAGTATCATGTAGATTCTAGAGATCAGGCGCTAATCGGAAATGTCATAGCTAAAACCTTTTTCCCAGTCTGTAGTCTTTTTACTCTTTTGGTGAAGTCTTTGGATAAGCTTAGGTGTTTGATTTTTAGGAGCTCCCAGTTATCTAGTTTTTCTTCTACATTCTTTATAATTTTTTTTAAATAATTTTTATTGTGCTTTAAGTGAAAGTTTACAAATCAAGTCAGTCTGTCACATATAAGCTCATATACACCTTACTCCATACTCCCACTTACTCTCCCCCTAATGAATCAGCCCACTACCTCCTTCCAAGTCTCTTCTTTTGTGACCATTTTGCCAGTTTATAACCCTCTCTACCCTCCCATCTCCCCTCCAGACAGGAGATGCCAACACAGTCCCAAGTGTCCACCTGATACAAGTAGCTCACTCCTCATCAGCATCTCTCTCCAACCCATTGTCCAGTCCCTTCCATGTCTGATGAGCTGTCTTCGGGAATGGTTCCTGTCCTGGGTCAACAGAAGGTTTGGGGACCATGACCACCAGGATTCCTCTAGTCTCAGTCAGACCATTAAGTATGGTCTTTTTATGAGAATTTGGGGTCTGCATCCCACTGTTCTCCTGCTCCCTCAGGGGTTCTCTGTTGTGCTCCCTGTCAGGGCAGTCATCGGTTGTAGCCGGACACCATCTAGTTCTTCTGGTCTCAGGATGAGGTAAGTCTCTGGTTCATGTGGCCCTTTCTGTCTCTTGGGCTCATAGTTATCGTGTGACCTTGGTGTTCTTCATTCTCCTTTGATCCAGGTGGGTTGAGAGCAATTGATGCATCTTAGATGGCCGCTTGTTAGCATTTAAGACCCCAGACGCCACATTTCAAAGTGGGATGCAGAATGTTTTCATAATAGAATCATTTTGCCAATTGACTTAGAAGTCCCCTTAAGCCATAGTCCCCAAGCCCCCACCCTTACTTCGCTGACCTTCGAAGCATTCAGTTTATCCCAGAAACTTCTTTGCTTTTGGTCCAGTCCAGTTGAGCTGACCTTCCATGTATTGAGTATTGTCCTTCCCTTCACCTAAAGTAGTTCTTACCTACTAACTAATCAGTAAATAACCCTCTTCCACCCTCCCTTCCTCCCCCACCTCGTAACCACAAAAGAATGTGTTCTTCTCAGTTTATACTATTTCTCAAGATCTTATAATAGTGGTCTTATACAATATTTGTCCTTTTGCATCTGACTAATTTCACTCAGCATAATGCCTTCCAGGTTCCTCCATGTTATGAAATGTTTCACAGATTCGTCACTGTTCTTTATCGATGCGTGGTATTCCATTGTGTGAATATACCACAATTTATTTAACCATTCATCCGTTGATGGACACCTTGGTTGCTTCCAGCTTTCTGCTATTGTAAACAGTGCTGCAAAAAACATGGGTGTGCATATATCTGTCCATGTAAAGGCTGTTACTACTCTAGGGTATATTCCGAGGAGTGGGATTTCTGGGTTGTATGGTAATTCTATTTCTAAATTTTTAAGAAAATGCCAGATAGATTTCCAAAGCGATTGTACCATTCGACATTCCCACCAGCAGTGAATAAGAGTTCCAATCTCTCCGCAGCCTCTCCAACATTTATTATTTTGTGTTTTTTGGATTAATGCCAGCCTTCTTGGAGTGAGATGGAATCTCATCGTGGTTTTAATTTGCATTTCTCTAATGGCTAATGATCGAGAGCATTTTCTCATGTATCTGTTAGCTGCTTGAATATCTTCTTTAGTTAAGTGCGTGTTCATATCCTTTGCCCACTTTTTGATTGGGTTGTTCGTCTTTTTGTGGTTGAGTTTTAACAGAATCATATAGTTTTTAGAGATCAGGCGCTGGTCGGAGATGTCATAGCTGAAAATTTTTTCCCAATCTGTAGGTGGTCTTTCTTCCAATCTGTAGGTGGTCTTATAATTTTTTGTATAATGTTTAAGCCATGTATTAGGGCTCCTAGCGTTGTCCCTATTTTTTCTTCCATGATCTTTATTGTTTTAGATTTTATATCTAGGTTTTTGATCCATTTTGAGTTCGTTTTTGTGCATGGTGTGAGGTATGGGTCTTGTTTCATTTTTTTGCAGATGGACATCCAGTTATGCCAGCACCATTTGTTAATACCTGGCTGTTTTGACTCCTAGGCCTCTCCCTCCATTCTTGATCCAGTCTTCGCTTAACAGCTAGAGTAGCATAAAACATAAATCTGACTATGTTACTCTGCTGTTTAGTCCCCTACAATGACTCCCCATTGGGCTCTGGATTAAGTCCAACAACCTTAACAAATATAGATACTTTTACTTCTTCCTTGCCAATCTGGATGCTATTTATTTCTTTATCTAGCCTGATTGCTCTGTCTAGAACCTCCAGCACAATGTTGAATAAGAGCGGTGAAAAAGGGCATCCTTGTCTGGTTCCCGATCTCAAGGGGAATGCTTTCAGGCTCTCTCCATTTAGGATGATGTTGGCTGTTGACTTTGTATAAAAAAAACCCACTGCGTCGAGTATATGACTTTGTATAAATGCCCTTTATTATGATAAGGAATTTTCCTATTTTGCTGAGAGTTTTTATCATGAATGGGTGTTGAACTTTGTCAAATGCCTTTTCTGCATCAATTCATAAAATCATGTGATTCTTGTCTTTTGTTTTATTTATATGATGGTTTACGTTAATTGTTTTTCTAATGTTGAGCCCTTGCTGCAAAATACCTGGTATGAATCCCACTTGGTCATGGTGAATTATTTTTTTGATATGTTGCTGAATTCTATTGGCTAGAATTTTGTTGAGGATTTTTGCATCTGTGTACATGAGGGATATAGGTCTGTAATTTTCTTTTTTTGTGGTGTCTTTACCTGGTTTTGGTATCAGGGATATGCTGGCTTCATAGAATGAGTTTGGGAGTATTCTGTCCTTTTCTGTGCTCTGAAATACCTTTAGTAGTGGTGGTATTAACTCTTCTCTGAAAGTTTGGTAGAGCTCTGCAGTTAAGCCATTCTGGGCCAGGGCTTTTTGTTGTTGTTGTTGTTGGGAGTTTTTTGATTACCTTTTCAATCTCTTCTTTTGTTATGGGTCTATTTAGTTGTTCTACCTCCCTTTGTGTTAGTTTCTTCTAGGTTTTCAAATTTGCTAGAGTATAATTTTTCATAGAATTTGATATGATTCCTTTAATTTCAATTGGGTCTGTAGTAATATCACCCATTTTTTTTTTTCGTTTCTTATTCTGGTTTTTTGCTTACCTCTCCAGTTTTTCTTTTTTCAGTTTGGCCAATGGCTTATCAATTTTGTTGATTTTTTCAAAGAACCAGCTTTTGGTCTTGTTAATTCTTTCAATTGTTTTTCTGTTTTCTATTTCATTTAGTTCTTCTCTAATTTTTATTATTTGTTTTCTTCTTGTGCCTGAGGGTTTCTTTTGTTGCTCTCTTTATTTGTTCAAGTTGTAGGGATAATTCTTTGATTTTGGCCCTTTCTTCTTTTTGTATGTGTGCATTTATTGGTATAAACTGACCATCGAGCACTGCTTTCGCTATGTCCCAAAGTGTCTGATAAAAAGTGTTTTCATTCTCATTGGATTCTACGAATTTCTTTATTCTATCCTTAATGTCTTCCATAATCCAGTCTTTTTTGAGCAGAGTATTGTTCAGTTTCCAAGTGTTTGATTTCTTTTCCCTCCTTTTTCTGTTATTGATTTCCATTTTTATGGCCTTATGGTCAAAGAAGATGCTTTGTAATATTTCAATGTTTTGGATTCTGTTAAGGCTTGCTTTATGACCTAATATGTGGTCTATTCTAGAGAATGTTCCATGTGCACTACAAAAGAAGGTATACTTTGCTGCTGTTGGGTGGAGTATTCTGTATATGTCTATGAGGTCAAGTTGGTTGATTGTGACATTTAGATCTTCCATGCTGTTCTCTGGTTTCACAGGTGTGAGTAGGCTGTTTTTGCTGGTTGCTTCTTCCTGAGGAAAGTGTGGCCAAACGCTACTACTAGTCTGCCACAGCTGCTCCCAGGAATGGTGCCTGAGGACTTCTGGCGATTCAGGTCCAGTAACTCCTCTCCACTTCTGAACTGTCTCTTCTTCCCCATACCCCTCAGTTCATTTTCTAACCTTGTCTTTGATGTTCAGGACTTCTAGCTTGTCATAAGTATACTCATTTCACTTGTTTTTTCGGGTCTTTGTCATAAGAGGGCTCGTCAGAAGCACCTGTCTGTTCTGCCATCTTGGCCCCGCCTCGAAGTTGTACTATTTTTGCAACTGTCTGTGCATCTATAACTATTTCAAAATTAAAAGCAAAAAAAAAAAAGCCTTTTTGACCTTCAAGATTCTACTACTAAAGTGCAAATATCCCTATGAGTAAAAATGTCTTAAGCAGCTGCTTCCCAGTTATAGCTTTATCCAGCTCAGCTTTTTTAGGTCATTTCCTGCCCTGACGGCATGTTGGGCTGTATCATGGTGCTTTGGGAGATAGAGGGAAAGAGACCAAGAATAATGGGGGAGGAACTCATAAGGAGGAGTGAATGTGCCAACCACCACCTTCTCTTTCAACCCTCATACAACACTGGCCAGCCATGTCTCAATATCTCTGCCAAGTTAGGTTGGCCTCATATGCACAGGGAGGTGGCAGTCAGAAGGTCAGCCTGCAATTCAGAAACTCTGCTACCACGTCTGCCTGATACTTGCTGTGTGCCTACATTTGTCTTATGAAGAACAGGAGTCATGCCATTGTGCTAGAGAGGAAATAAATGGACTAAAAAAGAATTAAAAGTATCATAATTGCAAACTGGGATGATTAGAACAAGAATTTCTGAGGGATTTAGGATCTGAGCTACTGACAGAAAGGCATCAAATTGGTAATGGGGGGTCTCTAAATTCTTCATTGTTCAACGGGATCCTCCTGTCAGTCTGGATTCTTGGTTCTAAGAGACAAGGCTTTCGTTATTACTGAGAAGCCATTCCTCTCTGCCAAACAGACAAAAGCACATAGCTTATATCACCCCACCTCTGAAAGGTACATGTGGAATGCCCAACATCAAGCCATGAGAAACTCCACTATTCAGAAGGATTCTGGTCCTGACAACAGCATGCCATTTATTTGGACTCAGAGAGCACTGTTACAACTGAATGCAAAAAAAAAAAAAAAAACCCGTTGCCGTTGAGTCAATTGTGACTCATAGCAACCTTATAGGACAGATTAGAACTGCCCCATAGGGATTCTAAGGAGCGGCTGGTGGATTCGAGCTGCCAACTTTTATGGTTAGCAGCCAAGCTCTTAACCAATGTGCCACCAACTGAATGCTAGAGATGGGAAAATGTCAGTCTAACTGCTGACACATTCAGTCATCTCATCTACTGGTGTCTGAAACCAGATCACATAGAGTTTAGGGAGAGAACAGGATTTGTCTAGGGAGATCAAGGGTGAGGGGCTGGGGAAAGGGAAATATGTGCATTGTAAGCAGAAAGTACATTTTTGGCGAGCAACTTTTCTTACACTCAAATTGCTGTGTTTTATAGAACCTAGTCATGAGGGGAATCTGTGCATGAAACAGCAGAGAAGCACCAGTGAAACAAAGCAAGAAGCTCTAAAACAGAAGGATTAAAGGTAGCCCAGGGAGACATCCTTACTGACAACTTGATGGATGCCTATGGCTGCCTCCTTCAATACTAATTACAAAGTCGTAAGGGAAAAAAACGAGAGTTAATTATTAAAAAACATAATTTTCAAGGGTCAGAAGAGATACCATTAGCGTAAACCCTGGATAGCCACTGAGAATCATTATCAGTGATGACTGGTTCTTAGAAACCAGTAGGCATGGGGAATGGTGGGAAAAGAAGAGAACGTTCAGCTTCTTATTATGCAAGACTCATCCCCCAGAAACAGCTATAATTTCCTACCATGGTTGAATTTAAGCTACAAAACATAAATGCTTTAACTATACAGTCCTTTTTAATGATACTGTTTTCTTGTTATATGTTTGTGTCAGTTTAGAGTTTAATTTCTGCCCTTAGATTGACAGAAGGACTGTGCTTTTCAATAAAGTGACATTTTTGATCACGGTTAGATTATACATTCTGTCAATGGGAGCATAAGCGCAACATTTTAAACAAACTCTTTCACACTGAGATATGATTAAGCATAATTCCTTACCCCCCATTCCCGCCCCTACTGCAACCTTTAAATTTTAAGATGATGCTGAAGTGGGCAATGTATAACCCAAAAAGGGCTGGGGTCTAGGCAGATATGCAGTGTGGCTCTTTTATCCACTTGACCCCAAAAATGGACATCTGATTGTTCCCATCTTAGTATTTCTTTGCCCTATTCTGGTAAGAGAACTCCTTTATTTTTCAGAGAAGGATAATACAGTTGGATTGGAGCTGAAACATCCACCTTTCCTGACCATAGGGTCGGGCCTCATATGACCAAGGCTGGCAATCAGGATTGATCACCCTCTTAGGCATTGTGCTTGGATGAAGGGAGGGTATGTTACATAAGCCAACCAACCAGAGTCCTCCCTGGAACCTTTTTTGCTGTGTGGAAGAGCCCTGATGATGCTATTAGAGCCCCTTGGACCAGCCATACCTCAAAGCATATAGCATTGCACTTCCCAATGTGTGAGCTAATAAATTCCTTTAAACTTTGGTATATGATAGTGAAGCCGACAACTAATAGGTTTTTGCCCAGCAGACTAGCAAATTGAAGTCAGCCAGACTCGGGGTTGGAAGAACAGAAAGGTTTATTCACAGTTTGCAAACTGGGAGGCAGGCAGGGTCTCACGACCTATGCTCCATATACAGGGACTGACATACATATTCATGAACAGTGAGGGGAGGATCTTCAGTCCTGTGATGCATGCACAGTCCACATAATTTTTGTGAATGAGTTTTTGCACACCGACTTTAATATACTGCACACAGCCCTAAAAAAATGGCGACAGCTCCCTACTGCCACCCCAGAAAGTTCATATAGCAGGTAAATTTGGAGTTGGTGTGCCTGCACCTCGGCCTCCTGCCAGGAGAAGAGAGGAAACCTGGTGAATCAACCAATGATGGTGAGGTGTTGTGAAAGTTGCAACAAAAATGTAACAAGAGTAGACTTTTCTGAAAAACAACTATTATAGGATGGTCAATAACCCTCTGCCCGCTTCAATAGGAAGAGTCTAATGGGCCAGCACTCACCATTATTACTAACTATATTTCGATCTTGCTGTCTCCTTTTCCTCAAGTCACTCTGAATCTTTGAAAACATAGAGTAGAAACAAGTGCCACACTCATTGGAGAGTTTGGATGAAAATAATAATGGCACACTTAGCATCAGTGTAGAAGATATTTTTGGGTGTAGACACTTTCCATGAATGCCTGAAATTATGCCATTAAAGAATCTAGCAACCCAGCAGATATATGGACCCCTCTACCAATGAAATTTATTTCTGCCTAAGTTGAATGTAGTAGGCATCTAACATGAGAAGGCATAAGGAAGACCATAGCCAGAAGTTAGGCCAACTTTCCTACATGCCAAGGAAGAGATTTTTACGCAAATGTTACTGCAAATCATGGATTTGAGCCACCTGTGGCAAAGCCAATACTGAGACAGGAGGAGGTAAGCAGCAAGAGGGCTTTATTTCACACCGGTATTCAAGAGACAGAGGGGGTTACATTTCTCCCAAATTCTATCTAATTCTAAAGAGCTAGTGGGAGGGTTTTACAGGGGGAAGGTCAGGGTTACCTAATGTTTTTAAGCACGTAGCCCACAGATGGTCTTATACAACACAAAACAACTACAAGAAGCTCTTTATTAAACTAAAGATATGTCTGTCAGACACCTGGACTCTAATCAGTATGTTTGTAACAGGCTGAAAAAAAATTCACATAAGAATCTCTCGGCTAGTGGAACTGTTCTGCCAAGTTCATTCTGGCTGAGATAGGGAGCAAGAAAGAAAGTTGTAGATTAAAAATGCCAGGCAGCCTTTCTACCGTTTTGCAGGCTGAAGGCCATTTCTCAAGAGAACAAAAAAGAGAAGAGAGACCAAGGCCACAGGAGCTGAGAGAGCTCCGCACCCCTTTGGAAGAGACCGGTGCAAGCTGGTGCAATAAAAAACATCTTTAGAGATTACTTAAAGCATCATTATGGTGTTAGTTATGTCAAGCTCTCAATCACCCATTGTGAATAGGAGAAAGGATGTTGTAAGGTATTAGGGTGTTTGTTATGTTAAGAGTGGAACAGGCTGCTCAGCCATATCTTGAACAGAATCTGTGCCATTTTCTAAAGACTAGAGATTAATCACAGCTTATACAGTTATACTAAAACAAAGGAGAAAATATATTCTCTCTACTTTAATATTAAAACACTAGAGAAAATGCATTTTCTCTACTTCACAAATGCAATGCAGAGCTGAGCAGAGTAAAGGGTGTCCAACTGGAGGAGAATACCCAGATGAAAAAAGGTTATTATTTTGTGGAGACAAGGCAACTATGGTTGCCTAGGTGACACCCACAGGAAGGTGTTAGCCATATTACTTATGTGGCTTTCTTTATAACCTGAGAGGTTAGACCATTATCTCCAGAGTCTGACAGAATGAGCTCCAGATAAACGGGTCCTTGCTTGCCATCATTCAGGACGTGGCAGGGTAAGTTCAATTAAGATAAAGCCAGTGCAGATCCACCAAGCCCTTCTTACAGGAAGTTAGCTCAACTTCAGGTGTGGAGGCATTGCCTTCGGCTGGATGAATGTCATGTCCAGGGACTGTGGGAACAAATGGCCAATGGCAGTGCAGGTCAGTAGTTAGGAAATTTGGGTGAGAGGGCAGAGAAAGTTCCAATTCGAAATGCCAAGAATTCTGGCTAGGTGTCAGGGAATTGTGACAGGGTATCAATTTTTTATCAAGAGGCAGGCTATACATGGATGGGAATGCTTGGAAGTCTAAGCAAGTTGGCAGTCAACATCAGAGCATCATGCCACAGGGAGCAAGACTATGGATACTGGGCTGGATATCAAATCCAAAACTTGATTCAATGGGTAGTCATACTGGGGAGGGGTGTTAGGATATACTGAAAAGACAGGAGCAAAAGTAATCTGAGAGTGTCCAGGGGAGTGGACATGTTATCATGGCAGATACCCAGGCTGAAAGAGATGAGACAGAAGCCTAGTTCTGTGACATGGGCTATAAAGATACAGAACCAGTTTAGGAGCAAGCAGAGCCCAACACTGAGGCCAGAATGCTGAGACAGAGCTCCATAAAATTCTGCTGAGAACAGAGTTTGTTGTAGATAATGAGGCAAAGCTTGGCCTGCAGGTGGGAATTAAGGGGCTCCTTTTTTTTTTTTTTTTTTAGGAAAAGAGGATAATAGTGACTGGAAACCTGGCTGGAAATATCACTGCTACCATCTTGAAACCTCCCCTGGTTCTGTGTACACCACTATTAAAACTGGATTTTGTTTTTAGCAAAGGACTAAAAAGGTTTATATTACTTATAACAACAATCCTTTTTAGTATATGGATCATAATTTAAATGGTTATCAGCTATTTACAACTTAGTTTGGATTTGCTTACATATTTCCTTCCTGAGAGCAGATTTTGATGAGGATTGGAAGACATTATTCATTTATTAGAGTCCTACTGAGAGACTGAGTCAGGCACTATGCTATGCACTAGGGATACAAAGATGAGGCAAAGCACATGTGCTTCATCTGCAAAGAATTTCACAACCTTTTAAAGGTAGGGAGGAAGCCACTAAAAGGAAAAAAGATGTGCAAGAGGGAAGCTAGATTATAAACAAATATTTTCGTATCTTCCAGTGTTTCCAAATATGACTCATCTCTCCACAGAAGTCCCACAGATGATCTTCCTTGCCATCTTCTCACAGCCCTTACCCCAACGCATCCCTAACTCTTCAAACAGCATCAGAGCTTCTTGGTCCATGCTTACAATCAGAAATAGAGTTCCGTGCTTTACAGTTCAGTCTCCTTTCATTTACTGACAAGGAAAACCAAGCCCAGAGAGGTGAAGCAAGTAGAAGAAATCATGAAGGGAGTGTGTGACACAAGTTCATAGGTTCCCAACCAGGGCTGGATTTCCCAAAAAGCAGGGTATGCATGGGCTTACTTGTGCATACTTGCTAATCTGTAGTGACCAATTTCACATGGGTTTTACCAGATCCTTGATGTGGTGAAAACCAGGTGAAATTGGTCACTACAGATTAGTAAGTAAACACAAGTAAGCCCGTGTATACCTTGCTTAATGTAAGCCAATGCATACCTTGCTTACTGGTTAATCTGCCCCTGTCCCCAACCCTCTGGTCCAAACCCTTTCACCTCATCACATGATCTCCTAACAATATAGGCCAGGGAGGCTGTAATAACAGAGAAACCCCAGGTTGGATTGCATCAGTCATTTCTTCAAACACTTCACTTATTCTCCAATGTCCACTAAACAAAATTCAACCCCCTTGGCCTGGCTTTCAAGGTCTTCTGCCATCTTTGGTCTATATAAGTTTACTGGCTGATACTCCATTACTCACCTACTTAAATTATTTCATTCATAGTTCCCATGTCCTTGCTCATGCCATCTTCTCTATCACATGCCCTACTACCACCATCTCTACATATAGAATTCCTACCAATTCTTCAGTGCTTTCCCATTCACAAAGTCATCCCCAAACCTCACCAGCCAGAAAAGATCTCTGGCTATTTTTGTGCTTGTATCATTCACACGGTTCTTATCACATACCACCTTCTAAGATGGGTATTTTTGTAACTGTCTTATCGGTCCTAATAAAAAACAGGGACCTTAATGTACATCTGGAACTCCTCCTGCACTCCCAGCACAGTTATTTCTGAGCATCGTAAATATCTGATGGATGAATGAATGAATTGAGTTCATGTCATTGACAGAAATCAAATCAAATCAGACTGAATCAAAGCAATGCTATTGCAGAATTTAGCCTGGTTCAGGTAGGTGGATAGGCCAGAGAAGGAGAGACCAGAAGGAGGCTGCAGAGAAACCAATTAAGGGACCTGCATAGTTATCATGGAATGAGGGGATAAAAGTAGAGATCCAGACAGTAAAACTGGGCCTGAAAGGGAAAAAGGAATTGGGAAGGTATTTCAAGCCAAGACATAGGGCCTGTAGGAGATGAAGGGTAAAACTTCAGCTTGGGGGACTAAACATAGAGGTGCCCTAGACATAAATAAGCAGACAGCAATTGCCAAACTATTTTGTGTTCTCCTTTTTGATTAAAGGCCTGAGCTTGGTTGATAAACATTTTTTTTTAATTTGCTGAAAGGTCTTGGAAGTCTCTGAGGTACAGACATGCAAGCTGTGTTCCCAGGAGCCACCACCACCACTACCCCACCTACCCCCACACTCCCGTGCTACCAAGGCTGCCAACTGGCACCACAAGCAGGGTTCTGGGGCCTCCAGCTAACCTCATTTAAAACGCGTCACTTCCATTTATCTTGTATTTGGGGGTTTAGCATAAGATGTCTCTTAAAAAGAATTTTCTGTTTTAAAAGTATTTTTTATGACCCAACATACTACTTTCATTCAAGAGAAATAAAAACATATGTTCACATAAAGCCTTGCACACAAATGTTCACAGCAGCATTATTCCTGATCATCATAAAGCAGAAACCCAAGTGTTCATCAACAGATAAACAAAATGTGGTATATACATGGATGCACTATTGCTCAGCTATAAAGAGAAATGAAGTCCTGTTACGTACTACAACATGGATGAACCTTGAAAACATTATGCTAGGTGAAAGAAACCAGTCACAAAAAACACATATTGTATGATTCCATTTATATGAAATCCATGGAGACAGAAAGTAGACTGGTCATTGCCTAGGGCTTGAGGGGGGATGATTACTAATAGACAGAAGGGTTTCTTTTAGGGGTAACAAAAATTTTCTTTGTATCCTATTATGTCTCTGGTTAGATTTATTCTTAAGTATTTTATCTTATTGGAGGCTATTATAAATGGTATTGATTTGCTGATTTTCTTTTCGAAGTTCTCTTTGTTGGTATAGAGGAATCCAGCTGGTTTTTCTGTGTTATAATCTTGTATACCTGCTACTTTGGTGAACTCTTCTTTTAGTTTCATTAGCTTTCTTGAGGATTCTTTGGGTTTCCTGTGTATAAGGTCATATCATCTGCGAATAGGGATAGTTTTACCTCTTCCGTACCAATTTGGATGCCTTTTTTTTTCTTTTTCTTGCCTTATTGCTCTAGCTAGGACTTCAAGCATAATGTTGAATAAGAGTGGTGATAAAGGGCATCCTTGTCTGGTTCCGTTCTCAAGAGGAATGCTTTCAGTCTCTCTCCCTTTAGAACAACGCTGGCAGTAGGTTTTGTATAACCCAGTACCCAGTGCCGTCGAGTCGATTCTGACTCATAGTGACCCTATAGGACAGGTTTTGAGGAATTTTTATTCCTATTTTGCTGAGTGTTTTTATCAGGAATGTTGTTAAAAAAAAAAAAAGACGTTGTCAAATGCCTTTTCGGCATCGACTGAGGTGATCATGTGATTCTTTTGTTTTATTTATGTGGTGGATTACGTTGATTGATTTTCTAATGTTGAACCATTCCTGCATACCTGATATGAATCCTACTTGGTCATGATATATTGGTTTTTTTATATGCTGTTGAATTCTACTGGCTAGAATTTTGTTGAGAATTTTCATATCTATGTTCATGAGGGATATTGGTTTGTAGTTTTTTTTTTGTTTTTGTTTTTTCTGGTGTCTTTGCCTAGCTTTGGTATCAAGGTTATGCTGGCTTCATAGAATGAATTCAGGAGTATTCCTTCCTTTTCTATGCTCGGAAATAGTTTGAGTAGTATTGGTGTGAGCTCTTCTCTGAAAGTTTGCTAGAATTCTCCAGTGAAGCCATCCAGGCCAGTGCTTTTTATTTTTTATTTGGGGGGGAGGGGTGGGAGTCTTTTTGTTCCGTCTTCAATCTCTTCTTTTGTTATGAATCTGTTTAGTTTTTCTGCCTCAGTTTGTATAAGTTTAGGTAGGTAGTGTGTTTCTAGAAATTTGTCCATTCTTCTAGGTTTTCAAACTCGTTGGAGTACAATTTTTCATAGTATGCTGTTATGATTCTTTTTATTTCAGTTGGGTCTGTTGTGATATTGCTCTGCTCATTTCTTATTTGGGCGATTTGCTTCCTCTCCTGTTTTTCTTTTGTTTGTTTGGTCAGTGGTTTGTTGATTTTGTTGATCTTTTCAAAGAACCAACTTTTGGTCTTGTTGATTCTTTTAATTGTTTTTCTGTTCTCTATTTCATTTATTTCTGCTCTACTCTTTATTATCTCCTTTCTTCTGGTGCTTCTTTTGCTGCTGTCTATTTGCTCAAGCTGTAGGGTTAATGTTTTGATTTTGGCCATGTCTACTTTTTTGATGTGTTCATTTATTGCTATAAATTGATCTCTAAGCACTGTTTTTGCTGAGTCCCAAAGGTTTTGGAAAGATGTGTTTTCGTTCTCATTTGATTCTATGTATTTTTTTATTCCATCCTCTATTTCTTCTGTTACCCAGTAGTTTTTAAGGAAAGTGTTGTTCAGTTTCTATGTATTTTTTTTTTCCTTGCTGTTTCTGTTATTGATTTCTACTTTTATGGCATTGTGATCAAAGAAGATGCTTTGTGTTCTTTCAATGTTTTGGATTTTGTTGAGGCTTGATTTGTGATCTAAAATATGGTCTATTCGGGAGAATGTTCCATGTGCGTTGGAAAAGAATGTATACTTTGCTTCTTTTGGGTGGAGTGTTCTGTATATGTCTATGTCGAGCTGGTTGACTGTGGCATTTAGATCTTCTGTATCTTTATTGAGTTTCTTTCTAGATGTCTGTCCTTCACTGAAAATGATGTGTTGAAGTCTCCTGCTATTATTGTGGAACTGTCTATTTCTCTTTTCAATGCTGTTGGAGTTGGTTTTACATATTTTGGAGCCCTGTCATTGGGTGCATATAATTTATTATGGTTGTGAACTCCTGGTGTTTTGACCCTTTAATCATTATACAGTGTCCTTCTTATCCTTTATGGTGGGTTTTGCATTAAAGCCTATTTCTTCACAGATTAATATTGCCACTCTTGCTCTTTTTGGTTATTGTTTGCTTGATATATTTTTTCATCCTTTACTTTTAGTTTGTTTATGTCTTTGTGTCTAAGGTGCGTCTCTTGTAGACAGCATATAGATGGATCATGTTTTATTATCCATGCTGCCACTCTCTGTCTCTTTACTGGTGCATTTAGGCCATTTACATTCAGTGTAATTTTTTTTTAACTTTTATTGAGCTTTAAGTGAACGTTTACAAATCAAGTCAGACTGTCACATATAAGTTTATATACACCTTACTCCATACTCCCACTTCAGTGTAATTTTTGATAGGTATGAGTTTACTGCTGTCATTTTGTTGTTGTTGTTTGTTTTGTTTTTGTGGTGTTGACGGCTTCTTAGTTCCGTTTAATTTTCTGTGCTGAGTTCTTTTTGTTTATGGATTTTCTTTTCATTTCTTTCATTATTGCTGACTTTGTGTTTGCTAAGTCTTTGTTTTTCTTCTTTTTTGTTTTGATGGGTAGGTTTGTTAGCTTCCTTTGTGGTTACCTTGAAATTTACCTTTATTCTTCTAAGTTTAAAACGGTCTTTTATTTCTTGATATCACCATGACTTCCTCTCCATATGGAAGTTCTATGACTACACCGTTTATTCCTTTTTGTTGTTGCTGTTTTGATGTTGTTGTCATTTACATATTGTTGTCTCTGGTTCCCTATTTTCAGTCTTTCAGCTTTGTTTTGTTTTTGTGAATTCCTTATCTGAGTTGGTATCTGGTTTATCTGTCCTGTGTCCTAGTCTTGTTTGGGTTGTTTTCTGGTATTGTTGGTCCTGTAACTGGAGGACTCCCTTTAATATTTGTTTTAATTTTGGTCTGGTTTTTACATATTCCCTTAATTTCTGCTTATCAGGAAATGTCCTAATTTCACCCTCGTATTTGAGAGACAATTTTGCTGGGTATATAATTCTTGGCTGGCAATTTTTTTCCTTCAAAGTTTTATATATGTCATCCCATTACCTTCTTGTCTACATAGTTTCTGATGAGCTTATTGGTTCTCCTTTGTAGGTGACTTTGTTTATCCCTAGCCACTCTCAAGATTCTTTGTCTTTGGTTTTGGCAAATTTGATTACAATATGTCTTGGCGACTTTCTTTGGGGGTCTGTCCTTTATGGGGTTCATTGAGCTTCTTGGATAGATATCTTCCCATCTTTCATGATATTAGGGAAGTTTTCTGCCAGAAAATCTTCGACAAGTCTCCCTGTGTTTTCTGTTATCCCCCCTACAATCACGCATAGGATTTTCCTCTTGATATTATCCCACATAATTCTTAGATTTTCTTCATTCTTTTTAAAAATTTTTCCTCAAATAAATTGGTGTCCAGGGATTTATCTTCAGTCTCACTAATTCTGACTTCGTTGTCTCAATTCTGCTCCCATGGCCTTCTATTGAGTTGTCTAATTCTGAAATTTATTGCTAATCTTTTGGATTTCTAGTTGCTGTTTTTGTATGGTTTCTAGCAGTCTGTTTAGTCTGTCATTTTGTTCTAGTTTTGTTTTCCTGAATTCTTCTATTGCTTTGTCTGTGTGTTCCTTGGTTTGGTCTGTGTTTTGCCTGATTTCTTTCTTGATATCTTGGAGAGCTCTGTATATTAGTCTTTTGAATTCTTTATCCAGTAGTTCCATTGCCTTATCTTTCTCCAGAAGGTTTTCTGGTTCTTTATTTTGGTCACTTGCTGGAGCCATTTGTCCTGCTTCTTTATGTGATTTGATATTGACTGTTGCCTTTGAGGCATCAATAAGGTATTTTATTTATTTATTAATTAATCGATTTATTTATTTATTGTATTTTTGTTTACTGTGTCCTGAATTTTTGTTTTCTTTTGTTTCGATATGTCCAAGTAGGCTGGGCATGTGTGCTACTCTGTTCATTAATCTGGCCTCATTGAAGCTCTCACCTCCTGTCTCCAGGTGCGTGAGCCCAGGAGTCTGTTCAATGTTCTTGCAGGGGTGCTGGAGATGTAGATGGCATTTTTGGTTGAGGGATGAATCTGTTCTGCTGGTCATCTGACCATGGGTGCAGGGGGCATTCTCCCTGGTTGTTGTTTTGGGTGTTGTGTATGTGCTCTGCCACTTGCTGGATGGTCGGGTGAAGGTGCCTGAGTTCTTAGTCACCACGTGTGTGGTGTGGAGACTCCTACCTACAGACCTGGGTGGGCCAGGCTGCATGGGGATGTTCGAAGCAGGCAAAGGTCTCTGGTTACAGTTGGGCCGATGCAGGGGTCAAGGCAGGGGGCTGTCAACTGCCCCCAGGTGCCCCAATGGAGGGCATGCCATTGTCTGCTAGACTGTGTAGTGGTGGGGGGGTAGTGCAGCTGGTCCTCGGGTGCCTGCTGCCATTGGCTGGAGGGATTAGGGGGCACCACTGGTTCTCAGGCCCTCGTTATGGGTGGCTGGATGGAGTGGGTGGTACTGCAAGCCCCGAGGCCCCCAGCGTGGGTGGTTGAGGCCCCTTCTTAGAGGCCAGGGCAGTGTTGAATGCCACAGATCTGCAGCTCCCACTTGGCTGCTGCAGGTGAAAATAGGCTTCCGCTGGGAAACCTGCCTGCTTTGTCCTAATGAGGGTGTGCTCTGCCGAGTTGGCCAGCAAGGCACTGGTGCAGATGACTGGCGGGAGTGAAGGGTGCTGCAAGTCTGTAGACCCCCTGTGCCAGGGGCTGGGTGAAGGGGCAGGTGCCTCCAGACCAGGGCCGTGAGTTCCCAGCTTAAGGGGCGTGGCAGTGTTGAAGAGCATAGGACTGGTCTTGAAGCAGGGAGGGGAATGGATAAGGGGGAAGGAGTGCTCATCAGCCTGTGAAGATCTGATGGGGGGAGGGGCATGGTATATGTAGTGAGTTGGAAGCCTGCACTTAACTTTCACAGGTCTGGCGTCACTTCTGTCTGATTCTGAAGGTGTGTGCAGAGTCGCTCCTGCTTAGCTGCACCAGATGGAGAGGGTTTTGGCTTGAGATGCTGCTTGCCTCAATATGTCCATGCTGTACAGTTTTGGCTAGCAGGACACTGGTGATACAGTGATCCATAATTCCCTGTTTTCACTGTTTTTCAATTGTTTCTCCTTCCACCTGTTGCTCAGTCCAATTCTTCAGCTTTGTCCTGGACGCTTAGGGTCCCTACATTGTCATATATACCTGATTCACTTGTTTTTTGGGGGGGTCTTTGTTGTAAGAGTGACAACATGAAGCTTCTGACTATTCCACCATCTTGGTCTCATCTCCTTCTAAAATTATATCAATCATGTTGTGTAACCATCACCAATATGATTGGTTTGATTGTTTTCATTGAATTGTACAAGTGAAAAATGTTGAATTGGCAAATGTGCTACCAATACGTTTACAATAAATTTTTTTCTAAAATTAGAATGTGCTGATGACTGCACAACCTATACATATACTAAAAACCACTGAACTGTACCTTTACATGGGTGAATTGTATAGCATGTGAATTATATCTCAATAAAACCGTTTTTAGGAGGCGGGGCCAAGATGGCGGACTAGGGAGATGCTACCTCGGATCCCTCTTGCAACAAAGACTCGGAAAAACAAGTGAATCGATCACATACATAACAATCTACGAACCCTGAACAACAAACACAGATTTAGAGACGGAGAACGAACAAATACGGGGAAGCAGTGACTGTTTTCGGAGCCTGGAGCCAGCGTCCCAGTCAGGTAACCTTGGCGCCGGGCTTAGGTCTGGGCCCAGGGGAGCTGAACACAAAATCTTGTGACGGCGCAAATAAGGGGCACAGCCCTACCCCCCTGAACTGACCCCGGGAGGGGGCCCAGCCAGTCCGTGCAGGCGGCATGGCGACGTGGCTGGTGGGAGAAGTCCCTGGGAGGCAGTGACTGGTTTTGGAGCCGGGAATGCAGTGTCCCAGCTGGGGAACCATGGCGCCGGGCTTTTGACTGGGTGCTGTCACGGCGCAAGCACGGGGCGCAGCCCTACTCCCCTGAACTAACCCCGGCCCAGCCAGTCTGCGAGGGTGGCGCGGCAACGCAGCTGGCAGGACGAGAAGTCCCTGGGAGGTAGCGACTGATTTTGGAGCTGGGAGTGCAGCGTCCCAGCAGGGGAACCTTGACGCTGGGCTTTGGACTGGCAGCAGAGGATCTGACCGCGACTTCAGTGGGCCAGACCCTCGGGGGCAATCTCCACACAGCCAGCACACATAGGTGACACGCCCCTCAGGAATCTCAGATAAAATAGTCATTCCAAGCAAGATAAGCAACTTTGCCTATATTCTGGGGTGCTACTCTCCTATTTCTCTGAACCCTCCCCCACCCTTCCCAGGCGGCTTCATTAACATTGGAATTTCCTGAGCCAGAGGAAGAACGGCTCCAGCTCCAGCGGCTTTGCTTTTCCCTTTTTTTTTGGGGGGGGGGGCTCTTTTCCTAACCCATTCTTCCAGCCTGAGAGAAGGAACCACAAAAAACCCAGGGACCAAAAATCCATCGCTAATTGGACTAAAAACACAGAACCAGCTACAGCCAAGCATATATGATCCAAATCTTGGACTTTCATCCTTACAGGGAACAAGGTGGCAGTTATAATCCAAAGGCAGTTCTGATAGGGATCTGACTGCATTTTTTTTTAGCGGATTTTCTGGAAAAACAAGTTTCCCAGGTCTGATATCTCTGCTTATTCAACAGAGCCCTAACTGACCCACAACAGGGAACTGAGGGCTGAAGCTCCCCCCAGACCACCTAGCCTCTTGCCTTAGGGGTCTAAGGAGGGTGAAACCTACCAATCAGTAGAGGTATTTGCATTGGGGGCCTAAGGTACAGCTGCAGTGCCCTCCCACCAAGGTGCTATAGGAATAGAGACACACCTACCTCACTGACACTTGGGGGAAGCCTGTCAGCATCCTACCCCCCCAGAGGGTGACCCCCAGCTGCTAATAGAATCTGGTGCACACAACTATCACCACTACTTCTCGAGGTGGATAGGTGTTAGGGTGCAGCACACACTTGATGACCCAAAATCAGATTCTACTCAAGAATAGTGAATAGACTCAGGCATATATATCTGGCAACAGCCCAAACCAGCTGGTAATAGGTCATAAGTAAGTCAAGGGCTACAACAAACAAGACAGCACAATCTAGTAGCCCATCCACGTATATTGAAAGAAAACAAAACAAGATAAGACTCAGTGAGCAATTATAGAATAAACCACTTTATATCTTAGTGATGGCTCAGAGACAGCAGTCGATATCAAACCACATAAAGAAGCAGACCATGATAGCTTCTACAACCCCCCAAACAAAAGAATCAAAATCTTTCCCAAATGAAGATACAATCCTGGAATTATCAGATACAGAATATAAAAAACTAATTTACAGAATGCTTCAAGACATCACAAACGAAATAAGGCAAACTGCAGAAAAAGCCAAGGAACACACTGATAAAACTGTTGAAGAACTCAAAAAGATTATTCAAGAACATAGTGGAAAAATTAATAAGTTGCAAGAATCCATAGAGAGACAGCATGTAGAAATCCAAAAGATTAACAATAAAATTACAGAATTAGACACCGCAATAGGAAGTCAGAGGAGCAGACTCGAGCAATTAGAATGCAGACTGGGACATCTGGAGGACCAGGGAATTAACACCAACATAGCTGAAAAAAAATTAGATAAAAGAATTTAAAAAAATGAAGAAACCCTAAGAATCATGTGGGACTCTATCAAGAAGGATAACTTGCGTGTGACTGGAGTCCCAGAACAGGGAGGGAGGACAGAAAACACAGAAAAAATAGTTGAAGATCTGCTGACAGAAAACTTCCCTGACATCATGAAAGAAGAAAGGATATCTATCCAAGATGCTCATCGAACCCCATTTAAGATTGATCCAAAAAGAAAAACACCAAGACATATTATCATCAAACTTGCCACAACCAAAGATAAAGAGAAAATTTTAAAAGCAGCCAGGGAGAAAAGAAAGGTCTCCTTCAAGGGAGAATCAATAAGAATAAGTTCAGACTACTCAGCAGAAACCATGCAGGCAAGAAGGGAATGGGATGACATATACAGAGCACTGAAGGAGAAAAACTGCCAGCCAAGAATCATACATCCAGCAAAACTCTCTCTGAAATATGAAGGCGAAATTAAGATATTTACAAATAAACACAAGCTTAGAGAATTTGCAAAAACCAAACCAAAGCTACAAGAAATACTAAAGGGTATTGTTTGGTCAGAAAACCAATAATATCAGATACCAGCACAACACGAGGTAACAAAACAGAACATCCTGATATCAACTCAAATAGGGAAATCGCAAAAACAAATTAAGATAAATTTTTAAAAAATGCTCATAACAGGGAATCACTGAAGTCAAAATGTAAAAGATCACAATAATCAAAAAGAGGGACTAAATACAGGTGGCATAGAACTGCCATATGGAGAGTGATACAAGGCGATATAGAACATTACAAGTTAGGTTTTTACTTAGAAAAATAGGGGTAAATATTAAGGTAACCACAAAGAGGTATAACAACTCCATAACTCAAGATAAAAGCCAAGAAAAACGTAACAACTCAACAAACATATAGTCAAACACTACAAAAATGAGGATCTCACAATTTACTAAGAAAAACGTCTCAGCACAAAAAAGTATGTGGAAAAATGAAATTGTCAACAACACACATAAAAAGGCATCAAAATGACAACACTAAACACTTATTTATCTATAATTATGCTGAATGTAAATGGACTAAATGCACCAATAAAGAGACAGAGAGTCTCGGACTGGATAAAGAAACACGATCCGTCTATATGCTGCCTACAAGAGACACACCTTAGACTTAGAGACACAAACAAACTAAAACTCAAAGGATGGAAAAAAATATATCAAGCAAACAATAAGCAAAAAAGAAGAGGAGTAGCAATATTAATTTCTGACAAAATAGACTTTAGACTTAAATCCACCCCAAAGGATAAAGAAGGACACTACATAATGATAAAGGGACAATTGATCAGGAAGATATAACCATATTAAATATTTATGCACCCAGTGACAGGGCTGCAAGATACATAAATCAAATTTTAACAAAATTGAAAAGTGAGATAGTCACCTCCACAATTATAGTAGGAGACTTCAACACACCACTTTCGGAGAAGGACAGGACATCCAGTAAGAAGCTCAATAGAGACATGGAAGACCTACTTACAACAATCAACCAACTTGACCTCATTGACTTACACAGAACTCTCCACCCAACTGCTGCAAAGTATACTTTTTTTTCTAGCGCACATGGAACATTCTCTAGAATAGACCACATATTAGGTCATAAAACAAACCTTTCCAGAATCCAAAACATCGAAATATTACAAAGCATCTTCTCAGACCACAAGGCAATAAAACTAGAAATCAATAACAGAAAAACTAGGGAAAAGAAATCAAATATTTGGAAACTGAACAATACCCCCCTGAAAAAAGACTGGGTTATAGAAGACATCAAGGAGGGAATAAGGAAATTCATAGAATGCAACGAGAATGAAAATGCTTCCTATCAAAACCTCTGGGACACAGCAAAAGCAGTGCTCAGAGGTCAATTTATATCAATAAATGCACACATACAAAAAGAAGAAAGAGCCAAAATCAGAGACCTGTCCCTACAACTTGAACAAATAGAAAGTGAGCAACAAAAGAGTCCATCAGGCACCAGAAGAAAAAAGTAATAAAAATTAGAGCTGAACTAAATGAATTAGAGAACAGAAAAACAATTGAAAGAATTAACAAAGCCAAAAGCTGGTTCTTTGAAAAAATTAACAAAATTGATAAACCATTGGCTAGACTGACTAAAGAAATACAGGAAAGGAAACAAATAACCCAAATAAGAAACGAGAAGGGCCACATCACAACAGACCCAAATGAAATTAAAACAATCATATCAGATTATTACGAAAAATTGTACTCTAACAAATTTGCAAACCTAGAAGAAATGGATGAATTCCTGGAAAAACAGTACCTACCTAAACTAACACATTCAGAAGTAGAACAACTAAATAGACCCATAACAAAAAAAGAGATTGAAACGGTAATCAAAAAACTTCCAACAAAAAAAAGCCCTGGCCCGGATGGCTTCACTGCAGAGTTCTACCAAACTTTCAGAGAAAAGTTAACACCACTACTACTAAAGGTACTTCAAAGCATAGAAAATGACGGAATACTACCCAAATCATTCTATGAAGCCACCATCTCCCTGATACCAAAACCAGGTAAAGACATTACAAAAAAAAAAGAAAATTACAGACCTATATCCCTCATGAACACAGATGCAAAAATCCTCAACAAAATTCTAGCCAATAGAATTCAACAACATATCAAAAAAATAATTTACCCCGACCAAGTGGGATTTATACCAGGTATGCAAGGCTGGTTTAATATTAGAAAAAACATTAATGTAATCCACCACGTAAATAAAACAAAAGACAAAAACCACCTGATCTTATCAATTGATGCAGAAAAGGCATTTGACAAAGTCCAACACCGATTTATGGTAAAAACTCTCACCAAAATAAGAATTGAAGGAAAATTCCTCAACATAATAAAGGGCATCTATGCAAAGCCAACAGCCAACATCACTCTAAATGGAGAGAACCTGAAAGCATTTCCCTTGAGAACGGGAACTAGACAAGGATGTCCTTTATCACCGCTCTTATTCAACATCGTGCTAGAAGTCCTAGCCAGAGCAATTAGGCTAGAGAAAGAAATAAAGGGCATCCGGATTGGCAAGGAGGAAGTTAAATTATCTCTATTTGCAGATGACATGATCTTATACACAGAAAACCCTAAGGAATCCTCCAGAAAACTACTGAAACGAATAGAAGAGTTTGGCAGAGTCTCAGGTTATAAGATAAACATACAAAAATCACTTGGATTCCTCTACATCAACAAAAAGAACATCGAAGAGGAAATCACCAAATCAATACCATTCACAGTAGCCCCCAAGAAGATAAAATACTTAGGAATAAATCTTACCAAGGATGTAAAAGACCTATACAAAGAAAACTACAAAGCTCTACTACAAGAAATTCAAAAGGACCTACTTAAGTGGAAAAACATACCTTGCTCATGGATAGGAAGACTTAACATAGTAAAAATGTCTATTCTACCAAAAGCCATCTATACATACAATGCACTTCCGATCCAAATTCCAATGTCATTTTTTTAAAGTGTTAGAGAAACAAATCACCAACTTCATATGGAAGGGAAAGAAGCCTCGGATAAGCAAAGCATTACTGAAAAAGAAGAAGAAAGTGGGAGGCCTCACTCTACCTGATTTCAGAACCTATTATACAGCCACAGTAGTCAAAACAGCCTGGTATTGGTACAACAACAGGCACATAGACCAGGGGAACAGAATTGAGAACCCAGATGTAAATCCATCCACATATGAGCAGCTGATATTTGACAAAGGCCCAGTGTCAGTTAATTGGGGAAAAGATAGTCTTTTTAACAAATGGTGCTGGCATAACTGGATATCCATTTGCAAAAAAATGAAACAGGACCCATACCTCACACCAAGCAGAAAAACTAACTCCAAGTGGATCAAAGACCTAAACGTAAAGACTAAAACGATAAAGATCACGGAAGATAAAATAGGGACAACGTTAGAAGCCCTAATACAAGGCATAAACAGAATACAAAACATTACCAAAAATGACGAAGAGAAACCAGATAACTGGGAGCTCCTAAAAATCAAACACCTATGCTCAGCTATGACATCTCCGACCAGCGCCTGATGTCTAAAATCTATATGATTCTGTCAAAACTCAACCACAAAAAGACAAACAACCCAATCAAGAAGTGGGCAAAGGATATGAACACACACTTCACTAAAGAAGATATTCAGGCAGTTAACAGATACATGAGAAAATGCTCTCGATCATTAGCCATTAGAGAAATGCAAATTAAAACTACGATGAGATTCCATCTCACTCTAACAAGGCTGGCATTAATCCAAAAAACACAAAACAATAAATGTTGGAGAGGCTGCGGAGAGATTGGAACTCTCATACACTGCTGGTGGGAATGTAAAATGGTACAACCACTTTGGAAGTCTATCTGGCGTTATCTTAAACAGTTAGAAATGGAATTACCATACAACCCAGAAATCCCACTCCTGGGAATATACCCTAGAGAAATAAGAGCCTTCACACAAACAGATATATGCACACCCATGTTTATTGCAGCTCTGTTTACAATAGCAAAAAGCTGGAAGCAACCAAGGTGTCCATCAACGGATGAATGGGTAAATACATTGTGGTATATTCACACAATGGAATACTACACATTGATAAAGAACAGTGACGAATCTGTGAAACATTTCATAACATGGAGGAACCTGGAAGGCATTATGCTGAGCGAAATTAGTCAGAGGCAAAAGGACAAATATTGTATAAGACCACTATTATAAGATCTTGAGAAATAGTAAAAACTGAGAAGAACACATACTTTTGTGGTTACGAGGCGGGGAGGGAGGGAGGGAGGGAGAGGGTTTTTTACTGATTAGTTAGTAGATAAGAACTGCTTTAGGTGAAGGGAAGGACAACAGTCAATACATGGAAGGTCAGCTCAATTGGACTGGACCAAAAGCAAAGAAGTTTCCGGGATAAAATGAATGCTTCAAAGGTCAGCGGAGCAAGGGTGGGGATTTGGGGACCATGGTTTAAGGGGACTTCTAAGTCAATTGGCAAAATAATTCTATTATGAAAACATTCTGCATCCCACTTTGAAATGTGGCGTCTGGGGTCTTAAATGCTAACAAGCGGCCATCTAAGATGCATCAATTGCTCTCAACCCACCTGGAGTAAAAGAGAATGAAGAACACCAAGGTCACACGACAACTAAGAGCCCAAGAGACAGAAAGGGCCACATGAACCAGAGACCTACATCATCCTGAGACCAGAAGAACTAGTTGGTGCCCGGCCACAATCGATGACTGCCCTGACAGGGAGCACAACAGAGAACCCCTGAGGGAGCAAATCAGTGGGATGCAGACCTCAAATTCTTATAAAAAGACCATACTTAATGGTCTGACTGAGACTAGAGGAATCCCGGCGGTCATGGTCCCCAGACCTTCTGTTGGCACAGGACAGCAACCATCCCCGAAGACAACTCATCAGACATGAAAGGGACTGGACAGTGGGTAGGAGAGAGATGCTGATGAAGAGTGAGCTAATTATATCAGGTGGACACTTGAGACTGTGTTGGCATCTCCTGTCTGGAGGGGGGATGGGAGGGTAGAGAGAGTTGGAAGCTGGCAAAATTGTCATGAAAGGAGAGACTGGAAGGGCTGACTCATTAGGGGGAGAGCAAGTGGGAGTATGGAGTAAGATGTATAGAAACTTATATGTGACAGTGTGACTTGATTTGTAAATGTTCACTTGAAGCTCAATAAAAGTTATTTAAAAAAACCATTTTTAAAAAATTAAATGTTTTAGATCCTTTTGCTCTACAGCAGTGGTTCTCAGTCAGGAAAGGAGAGGCAACTTTGCTTCCCAGGAAACATCCATCAATATCTGGAGATATTTTTGGTTGTTACAAGTAGGTGGAAGTGGTGCTACTAACATCTACTTGGTAGAAGCCAGGGATGCTGATAAACATCCTATAATGCACAGAAGAGCCCCTCACACTAAGAATTATCCAGTACAAAATGTCAGTAGAGCTGAGGTTGAGAAACACTGCTGTAGGGTATAAGTGCTTTAAAAACAAAGATGACTATTCCTAATAATGTTATCAGGATTTGCTGTTGTTGCTATTTTGTGGTACTTGCTGCCTGCCCCACCCCCTATACACCTGGAGAACTCTGGCCCTCAGAGGACACATTAATTTATTGAGGAATACCTTATATTCCCAGAGCAATTTATAGCCTATGAAGAGTACCATTTCATATATCACTCCATCTTCACAAACACTTGTGAGGTAGAAGTTATTGCCCCCATTTTTCAAATGAGGCAACTGAGGCTCAAAGTAATTGACTTGTCCTGGTCCTACTGCCTGAAAATGGAGGGAGGTCACAAAAATACCTCTACCTTGCCTGTGGCCCAATATGTTGATACCATATTTGGTTTCCATTTGCAGGATAATGAGGTAATAATAGCACTTATAATAGCGTTGTAACGGGCAATGAAGGAACTCTTCTGAGGAAAAGTTGCCCTTCCAAGTTCCTCTCTCCCTCTCTTCTCTTTCCCCAAATTAGATACCGCAGTTGGTTTCCTACCCCAAAAGTTTGTAAAGTATCCTTAAATGTAAAACAGACCCAAAGAAGAGGTGTGATGAGTCTGGAAATGGCTCAGTATGCACACAATCATACAGCCTCGAGTCTAGTACCACAGTGTCTGAAATTCTACCGGCAGAAATTAATTTCTTGGGATAATAACTTTACACTCTCTTAATAACATTATCTCAAACTTCAAACATCATTCATAAAGGCCACATGTTTTTAGATATTAGCCATCCCACAAATGTAGGAAAGGGGTATTTAATTGCTTGCCAGCCCTCAAAGTTAGTTGAAAAGAGAATTGGAAGGCCATGAGAATGGCTATCAGTAAACGACAAAAACAGTTGCTGTCGAGTTGATTTTGACTCCTGGTGATCCCATGTGTGTCAGAGTAGAACTGTGCTTCATAGGGGTTTCAAGGCTGTGACCTTTCAGAAGAGATCGCTAAGCTTTTCTTCCAAGGTATCTCTGGATGAGTTCAAACTACCAACTTTTTGGTTATTAATCAAGTGCTTAACTATTTGCATCACCCAGGGACTCCTTGCTATTGGTAGAGGGGAGGAAAGGAGAATCGTGGAGCTTGAAGCCCAGCCCCAGGATACCAGATGGAACTGCGGGGGGTTGCAGGAGGCCATCAAGTGCTGGATGGTGGGAGGCTGAGGGAGGAGTGACAGAGGAAACTGGCATATGTGAGGACCACAGGCCAAGGGTCATAGAGAACCGAGCCCAGAACAGAAATCCCTGAGTTTAGACTCCCCTTCAGCCACTTCCTGCCAGAGTCACAGTGTTCTGTCTCCACATTTGTTTCCATGGAGTTAAAATGAGAACACTGATTATGATGCTTCTGAAGGATGTTGTATGGATAAAATAAGATTCTGTCTTAGTTATCTAATGATGCTGTAACAGAAATACCACAAGTGGGTGGCTTTAACAAAGAGAAATTCCCTCACAGTCTAGGAGGCTAGAAGTCCAAATTTAGGGCACCAGCTCCCTGGGAAGGCTTTCTCTCTCCGTTGGCTCTTGGGGAAGGTCCTTGTCATCAATCTTCCCCTGGTTGAGGACCTTCTCACCAAAGGACACACTCTGCTCCTGGCTCTTCTTGCTTGGTGGTAATGAGGTCCCTCACCTCTTTCTTCTCTCTTTCTATTTCAGAAGAGATTGACTCAAGATACAACCTAATCCTATAGGTTGTATCCTGCCTCATTAACATCATACAGGTTAGGATTTACAACACAGAGGATAATCATATCAGATCACAAAATGGTGGACAATCACACAATACTGGGAATCATGACCTAGCCGAGATGACACACAATTTTGGGGGACACAATTTAATCCAAAACAGATTCTATGTGTGAAAATCATTTGAAATAACCAGATACTCTATAAATATAGGTAGGAATAGTTGAATGACAGGTGTTTCCCAAAGGGATGGGGTGAGAGTGGGGAGGAAAGGGTGTGGGGGTAAGAAACTTCCACAGGCCCTTGTTCCCATGAGATATGTGGAAGCTGCCCACTGGGCTAGGGACACCTGTCTGATGCTGGGCAGTTTGGAGTGTAACTTTTCTCTGCTGATGTGAACTCACATAGACACAGCACTGGAGCTTGCAGAGAATCCTCACAGGTCAGTGAAATCCCAGTCTCGATAGATTCCAGACTCTGTAGCATCCGTGGCTCTTATGCTCAGGTTTAGAAATTAGAGCCTTCATCTCTAAATTGGCTACACTAAATCCCAGAATAAAGTGAATGCTGTTTTGAATAAAGCTTTCTGTTGTAATGATGACATTTAGAAACAATGATCAGAGAACCATGGCTCAAAAAGAAGACTACTTTGCCACCAAAATCAATGGCTAAATTTGGTTAGAGGGGAGAGGAGCAAGGAGATCTGACCGCTCCACCAAGATGCTGATGATGGAACTGGGGCTTGGGTCACTGCTGCAGTCTGTATCCCCAGCAGGAACGGTCCATCTAAAAATCAACCTTTTGGGATTCTCGGGTAGCGCACCGTGCACTGTGAAGCGAAGAAAAAATGTTCCCCAAAGATATCAGGTCTGAATCCTTGGAACCTGTAAATGTTCTTGGGAAAAAGGATCTTCGCAGATGGGATTAAATTAAAGATTTTGAAATGGAAAGATTATCCTTGGTTATCTGGCTGGGCCCTAAATGCAAGCACATGTGTCCTTATAAGAGACAGGCAGAGACAGATTTGATACAGACACATGGAAAAGAAGGCAATGTGAAGACAGATGCAGAGATTGGGATGATGCTGCCATGAGCCAAGAAATACCAACAACCATCATGAGCTAGAAGAGGGAAGGGATGGATTCTCCCCTAGAGCCTCCAGAGGTAGCACGGCCCTATCAACACCTTGATTTCAGCTCAGTGATACTGATTTTGGACTCCTGGCTTCCAGAAACATGAGGGAATAAATTTCTGTTGTTTTATGCCATGAAGTTTGTGGTAATTTGTTACAGCTGTCACAGGAAACTAATATATACTGCATGGTCTCCCAACCAACTTCTTGCATGATTAAATGATGACCAATTTTCATTCCTGCTTTTTGAACTGTTTCAGAATTACTGCCAGCACATCACTCTCTTTTATTGATAAATCCCATACCCTGCCCTGGTGATAGTGTGTGCTGCAATAGGCTGGCCAAGAAGAACGGTGCTCCTGATTCTGTTACCTGCCTCCCAGACTTGTGCTAGAACCAAGGATACCTCATTCACATTGGAATGTTCTGAGGCATTTGTAGCCTTCCGGTGAGTAGAACAAGAAAAACACCTGCTCATTAGGGGGAGAGCAATTAGGAGTATATAGCAAGGTGTGTATAAATTTTTGTATGAGAGACTGACTTGATTTGTAAACTTTCACTTAAAACACAATAAAAATTAAAAAAGAAAAACACCTGAATTCCCAAGGTGCTTAGATTTGTTTGAGTCCTTGATGTAAGTTCCTTCCTTCAACTATAGTCTTTGGAGAGCCAAGGGATTTTACATTTTGTTCTATGCAAATAAATGTACTAAGAGGCCACTGCACCACAGAAAGGACTATATCCAAGTGTTGCTGTTGCTAACAAATGCCATTGGAATACATGCCACTCAGCCCATAATCACAACACAGGATGCAGTGTAGGTCTAGCGGTAAACAGCAGCAATTAAAATAAAAAATATAGTCCATGTTATTGCTACTTACAATGTTTAAAATAGTAAGGCTTCCAGGATTTTCAATGCCTCTGTTCAAGAAGGTATTTTTTTCTAACTGATTTGCAGCCCATAGCGGGAGAACAAATACTGGTGATGCTTTTTTATTTAATTCAGTGTAAGTTCATAAAACAAATTGTCCAGATAACTGGACATGTCTTCAATTCTATACTACAATTTCCATAGATGTAAACCAGATTTATGACTTAAAGGTGCAGCAATAAATTAGCATTGCTTGTAATAGACTTGTGCTAAATCTTATGTCAAAGTAAAATAAAAAATGAGATCGACTTAAAAAAAAAAGCAGAAGAGGAATAGTCAGGCTTCTAGGCACCCAGAACATCAAGCTTTCTAACCTGCTGGGTTTGTGGGACCCCAGGAAAACACCCCTAACCAGCTTCAACGTCCCACTTTCCATGCAAAAACCTCAAGATATAGTTGACAGCTGACAAAGAAACATGGTGGTTTTCTTTCCTCATTTCACATTGAAAGATTAGGAATAATAAAGAAGTCAGCATCACAGTTGTGACTAAGAGCATTGTTTCTGGGGTCAAACAGAATTGGGTTCAAATCCTGGTTCTGCCCCACAAGATCTCCAACATCTGACAAGTCGCCAAACTCAGGGGATTTCCACTGACGTCCTTTGATTTTGCAGCCTTCCAACCTTTGTTTAATGCTAGCCTCCCAGACGAAGATGCTATTGGCCTCAGCACAAGCTGGGTTTTGGTGGCATATGCCGCTCATATCTCCCTACTCTCCAGCTGTTTAGCTGAGGCCTGGGCAAGGAGACTTCCTAAGATCAGGGTCAGGACATTGGGACATGACAGTAGAAACAGTGAGTGTTGGGGGCCTCTTACTCATCCTCCTTTGGGAATCCTCTTCTCCTTTTTTAGCAGGTTTTCCCTCCCTCCTCACAATTCCTGCTCAGTGCTCAGTGCCCTCCTCACTGGCTCTTGAATGTCTTTCCCTCCAGGAACTCTCTGTTCCTCTTGCCCCATCCAAACTGCCCTGTCCTGTGTCCCACACCCTCAAGGCCAGTCCAACAAGCTGACTGTAGCTAGGGAATGAAACCCTGGCAGTGGCCTTATCCCTAACTGGTAACATATTTTTTCTTCAATAATGATCATACATGAAGAAAGCAAGAGGTCATTGAAAAGACAGGAAAGAAAGAAAAGACCAAGATGGATGTCAGAGGAGACTCTGAAACTTACTCACGAACGTTGAGCAGCTAAAACAAAAGGAAGAATTGATGAAGTAAAAGAACTGAACAGAAGATTTCAAAGGGTGGCTCGAGAAGACAAAGGAAAGTATTATAATGACATGTCTAAAGAGCCAGAGATGGAAAACCAAAAGGGAAGAACACGCTCGGTGTTTCTCAAACTGAAAGAACTGAAGAAAAAATTCAAGCCGTGAGTTGCAATAGTGAAGGATTCTATGGGGAAAATATTAAACCACCCAGGAAGTATCAAAAGAAGATGGAAGGAATACACAGAGTCATTATACCAAAAAGAATTTGTCGATGTTCAACCATTTCAAGAGGTAGCATATGATCAGGAACGGATGTTACTGAAGGAAGAAGTCCAAGCTGCTCTGAAGGCATTGGCGAAAAACAACGCTCCAGGATTTGAGGAAATATCAATTGAGATGTTTCAACAAACAGATGCAGTGCTGGAGGTGCTTACTCGTCTATGCCAAGAAATATGGAAGACAGCTTCCTGGCCAACTGACTGGAAGAGATCCATATTTATGCCTATTCCCAAGAAAGGTGATCCAACCAAATGTGGAAATTATAGAACAATATCGGTGGGTGGTGGTTTTTATCATTAATATCACATGCAAGCAAAATTTTGCTGAAGATCATTCAAAAACGGCTGCAGCAGTATATCGACAGGGAACTGCCAGAAATTCAGGCTGGTTTCAGAAGAGTACGTGGAACCAGGGATATCATTGCTGATGTCAGATGGATCCTGGCTGAAAGCAGAGAATACCACAAGGATGTTTACCTCTGTCTTATTGACTATGCAAAGACATTCGACTGTGTGGATCATAACAAATTACGGATAACATTGGGAAGAATGGGAATTCCAGAACACTTAATTGTGCTCATGAGGAATCTTTACATAAATCAAGAGGTAGTTGTTCGGACAGAACAAGGGGATACTGATTGGTTTAAAGTCAGGAAAGGTGTGTGTCAGGGTTGTATTCTTTCACCATACCTATTCAATCTGTATGCTGAGCAAATAATCCCAGAAGCTGGACTATATGAAGAAGAACGGGGCATCAGGATTGAAGGAAGACTCATTAACAACCTGCATTATGCAGATGATGCAACCTTGCTTGCTGAAAGTGAAGAGGACTTGAAGCACTCACTAATCACGATCAAACACAGCCTTCAGTATGGATTGCACCTCAACATAAAGAAAACAAAAATCCTCATAACCAGACCAATGAGCAACATCATGACAAACGGAGGAAAGATTGAAGTTGTCAAGGATTTCATTTTACTTGGATCCACAATCAGCAGCCATGGAAGCAGCAGTCAAGAAATCAAAAGACACATTGCATTGGGTAAATCTGCTGCAAAAGACCTCTTTAAAGTCTTGAAAAGCAAAGATGTCACCTTGGAGACTAAGGTGCACCTGACCCAAGTCATGGTATTTTCAATCACATCAAATGCATGTGAAAGCTGGACAATGAATAAGGAAGACCGAAGAAGAGTTGACACCTTTGAATTGTGGTGTTGGTGAAGAATATTGAATGTACCATGGACTGCCAAAAGTATAAACAAATCTGTCTTAGAAGAAGTACAACCAGGATGCCCCTTAGAAGCAAGGATGGTGAGACTACGTCTTACATACTTCGGACATATTGTCAGGAGGGATCAGTCCCTGGAGGAGGACATCATGCTTGGCAGAGTACAGGGTCAGCGGAAAAGAGGAAGACCCTCAACCAGGTGGATTGACACAGTGGCTGCAACAATGAGCTCGATCATAATAACGACTGTAAAGATGGCTGAGGACCGGGCAGTCTTTCGTTCTGTTGTGCATAGGGTCGCTATGAGTCGGAACCAACTCAACAGCACCTAACAACAACAACAATTATCTTCCAGAAAGAGACTTTACTCCAAAGAGTAACTCACTGGAGAAAAGAGAGAGAGGTTTTTGAGCAGCTGGGGCCTTTTACAGTTCTTGTATTATTTTCTATATGACTCCCACCCCACCAGTCAGAAGAGCAGGGTTATAGTTCTGACTCTGCAAATAACCCATCCACATGCTTTGCGGCAGAACTCATTAGAGTTGGGATCTCCAGGTCACTTCTGCTAAGACACATGACACTAGGGTTTTGGTGCAGAGTGGGCAGTTGACGCTGGAAAACTATTCCAAGTAATGAGAACCTTGAAAAGCCTTACAGAGTGGTGCTTTGTAACTTGGGCTTCAGCACCAGACTGCCAGGGTTCTAATCCACTTACAAGCTATGTGATTTTGGGAAAATTACCTAACCTCTCTGTGCCTGAATTTCCCTCTATGTAAAACAGGAAAATAATAGCACTTACCTTGCAGTGTTACTGTCGGTATAAAATGAGTTAAAACATGTAAAGTGCTTATTACAGAGCTAATGTGCTCACTAAGAGCTCTTACTATTAACGCAGGCACTTGGGACAATGGCTTCGGCTGCAGGTGGGCGAGGGTTTGAGCCTTGACTCCATCATCGGGTAACCTTCAAGCAAGTCACATACCCTCTGTGTGGCCCAGTTTCCAAATCTGTAAAACAGGGGTAATAATGGCCTGCCTCCCCTTAAAGGATGTTGTGAGGATTAAGTGAGATAATTCCTGACAAGCAGTTAGCACTGTTCTGGTACTGAACACATGAACAAAGGGAAACTATTAGTTATTAATTAGCTAGACTTGATGTAACCTGGTGAACCCAGTATCTCTTCTTGGGGAAGTCAATGTTGTTCCACTTGCCTGGGGTTTTTTGTTTGTTTGTTTTCTTTTTGAGGCCTTTTGTGGGAACTTGTTTCAAGGACTGGCTCAAAAGCACCAACCAATTCTGACTTCCCAAACCCCTGGTGGTGGAAGCAATCAAATAGTGACTTATAGAGCACATGGGTGGGAATGACTTATGCCTCCTGGAAAGTCTTCATGACAGATACATCGTTTTGTCCCCACCGCTGTCCCAAGTAGGCGCCTTGCACATTACAGGTGGGTCTGGCCTGTCACGATCTCACTGGGATACTGGCAATGCCATCCGCTATGATTACTGTGTTATTTATTGTGTCATGCTCTAACCAGCATGAAAGGCCTTTCCTTCTTGACACCACCCCTGGCCTACTTAGAATGTCTCAAGACATTCTAAGAATGTCATTAAAATGAAGCAGGCTGAACCAGAAGTTCCTACTTTACCTCAGGTCCTATAACAGCAACCTAGTCCCCAGTGTGGGGGTCCATCAGAGGTCACCGAATGAACCTGGGAGCACGTTTCACATAAGTCCCTTCAAATTGCCTGAAGAAGACTCTCATTTCCTCAAAAACTGGATGTCTATGGAGGTTAGGACAAGATCTAATGCCTACTTCAAATACTCATGTGACATAGTTCACCAACCCTGCGATGTGTCAACACTCTCCCCTTCTCCACTCCGGGTTCCCTGTTTCCATTCATCCAGTTTTCCTGTCCCTTCTTGCCTTCTTGTCTTTGTTTTTGGACTGGTGTGCCCATTAGTTTTGTATACATGATTGAACTATGAAGCACGTCCCTCACGTGTGCTATTGTTAGCCCTATAGAACAGTCTAATCTTTGGCTGAAGGGTGAACCTCAGGAGTGACTTCAGTACTTAGTTAAAAGGGTGTCCAGGGGCTATACTCTTAGGGTTTCTCCAGTCTTTATCAGACCAGTAAGTTTTGTCTTTTGTGTGTGTGTGTGAATTTGAATTTCTTTCTATATTTTCTCCCACTCTGTCTAGGACCCTCTATTGTGAGCCCTGTCAGAGCAGTCAGTGGTGGTAGCCAGGCACCATCTAGTTGTCCTGGGCTCAGTCTGGCAGAGGTTGTGGTCCATTAGTCCTTTGGGCTAGTCTTTCCCTTGTGTCTTTGGTCTTCTTCATTCTCCTTTGCTCCAGCCAGTAGACAGGACCAGTAGATGTATCTTAGATGGCCGCTTGTAGGCTTTTAAGACCCCAGTTGCTACTCACCACAGTCAGATGTAGACTGTCCCCCCAAAAATGTGTGTATCAACTTGGTTAGGCCGTGATTCCCAGTATTGAGTGGTTGTCCTCCATTTTGTGATTGTAATTTTATGCTGAGAGGATTAGGGTGGGATTGTAACACCACCCTCACTCAGGTCACCTCCCTGATCCAAGGTAAAGAGAGTTTCCCTGGAGTGTGGCCTGCACCACCTTTTTTCTTACAAGAGATAAAAGGAAAGGGAAGCAAGTAGAGAGTTGGGGACCTCATACCAGCAAGAAAGCAGCGCTGGGAGCAGAGCGTGTCCTTTGTACTTGGGGTCCCTGCACCTGAGAAGCTCCTCAACCAGGGGAAGATTGAGGACGAAGACCTTTCTCCAGAGCCGACAGAGAGAGAAAGCCTTCCGCTGGATCTGACGCCCTGAATTTGGACTTCCAGCCTACTAGACTGTAAGAAAATAAATTTCTCTTTGTTAAAGCCATCAACTTGTGGTATTTCTGTTATAGCAGCACTAGATGACTAAGACACTATGTTATACCAATTGAGCTAGATGTCCCCTGAAACCATGGTCCCCAACCCTCAGCCCAGTAATTTGGTCCCTCAGGGAGTTTGGATGTGTCTGTGATGCTTCTATGACTTTGCCTTGGTCCAGCTGTGCTGACTTCCCCAGCATTGTGTACTGTCTTACCCTTCATCAAAGTTACCATTCCAAGTTGAAATTTTGTCACCTCTAAAATTCTCTTTAACTTTGGGATTCTCAATCAATAACCATGATGACTGAAGTTGAGTCAATTTACACTTGTTGAGGATCTGAGTATCTAATGACTAGTGGCCATAGTAGACATGTGCCCCCAGCTCCACACTAGGAAGGTGATTCTAGCCTGAAGTACAGTCGGATTCTGCCCCTTTCAAAGTCTCGGCCAGAGGTCACCAAAATAAAGCCTGAATATAACCTAGGGCTCCATGTGGGCAAGCCTCACATGTATTAATTCGATAAATAAAATACAATCTGACAACCAAAAATAAAGGAAAAGTAACTCCTTTCCTTATTCATCCTCTCAAATAACATTAAAAGGTGCCCCCACTCATAACCCTCAGTGACATTTCATACATCCCTTTGCTTCTACTCTTCAGTTCTCCAATAAAACAAGACTGGTCTACATGAAGTGAGTCTCTTTAGGGAGTCTGGGAGAGGGAAAAGCTAAGAAAGAAAAGTCAAAATTATTTTTAGCAGGTGGGAAGCAGGGAGAAGGGAAGAGGTGAGTCTGAGAATATTCCCACCCTGGTGCATTTTATCCTTATTTCATATTAAGTATAGTACACCCTCCCAATCTCTCACACACACACGCACATTCACTTTGATTGTCCCTTCATACTTTCTTGGTTCTTGAATATACTGCCAAAAGAACAAACAAACCTGTCTTGAAAGAAGTACAGCCAGAATGCTCCTTAGAAGCAAGGATGGCAAGATGAACTGGCACAGTGGCTGCAACACTTGGCTCAAGCATAACAGTGATCATGAGAATGGCGCAGGACCAGGCACTGCTTTATTCTGTTGTGCTTAGGGGTCACTATGAGTCAGAACCGACTCTGTGGTGCCTAACAATAACAAGAATATGGGTGGGAAGGCAGAAGGTGCTAGAGGAATAAACCATGCGATACGGGGCATGGCCATTTCCATGGAATGTAACTGGAGAGGATGAAGAGAAGCCCTCAAGGGAAACTTGGATCCTGGAATCTGAAGGGGGATCTTGTAAAAGGTGGCTCTTGGAATCAATATCCAATCCTGGAGCCGTTAGAGGGTTCCCTCCCCACGCTACCCTCAAAGACTAATCTCAGTGTAAGAATTCTTTTCCTTTCTTCAGTGCCCTCAGTTCCTCTCTCTTTCAGTCTAAATCCTACTGGCCCTTAAACCTTCAGTTTAAGTGCGACTTTTGGTGTTAACCTTCCTGTGCCTTCCAGCTCCCCCATCCTCTAATCCCTAGAGCACTTATTCTCTGGACCACAAAGTACAGCTCATGGCCACTCTGTTTTCCACTTGAGTTTTGTAAACATGCTTTTTGAAATCAGGGAGGACAGAGATAATTCCTCGTTTGTGTGTTACATTTTACCTCTCCCTGTCTTAGTTAGTTATCTAGTGCTACTATAACAGAAATACCACAAGTGGATGGCTTTAACAAAGAGAAATTTATTCTCTCACAGTTTAGGAGTCTAGAAGTCTGAACTCAGGGCACCAGCTCCAGGGGAAGGCTTTCTCTATGTGTCAGCTCTAGAGGAAGATCCTTGTCATCAATCTTCTCCCAGACTAGGAGCTTCTCAGCGCAGGGACCCCAGGTCCAGAGGACATGCTCTTCAGGCACTACTTTCTTGGTGGTATGAGGTCCCCATGACTCTCCGCTCACTTCTCTCTTTCATATCTCAAAAGAGATTGGGTGAAGACACAACCCAATCTTGTAGATTGAGTCCTGCCTCATTAACATAACTGCCTCTAATCCCGTCTCATTAACATCACAGAGACAGGATTTACAACACATAGAAAAAAATCACATCAGACGACAAAATGGTGGACAATCACACAATACTGGGAATCATGGCCTAGCAAAGCTGACAAATATTTTGGGGGGACACGATTCGATCCATGACATCCCTCTCTGCAATCCTGACCATCACCTCCTCCCTCCCCCCCACCACAGAAGGTAGCACTTAGCTGGGCACAGCGTAAATACTTCCAAAACCAAAAACCAAACCCATTACCGTGGAATCAATTCCAACTCATAGCAGCCCTATAGGACAGAGTAGAGAACCGCCCCATAGAGTTTCCAAGGAGCAGCTGGTGGATTTGAACTGCTGACTTTTGGTGAGCAGCCAAGCTCTTAACCACTGCGCCACCAGGGCTCCTTGTAAATGCTAGTATACATATATGCGGATCAATTGATTCGTTGAGCAAGCAAAATGTCATTTGCCACTGTTTCATTGTGTAAATGTCACCCACACAGTGTAATGGACAATACACCATGGAAAAGAAGTATGATACTCCTTCATTCAAGAAATATTTGTTGTACACTTTCTGCAAGCCAGGCGCTGTTTCTAGTAGCTGGGGATACAAGCAGAGAACAAAACAGACACCACTCTGCCCTTATGGAATTGACATAAGATGAGAGTAAATATACAAATTAAAAAAAAACACAGGACAAAAAACCACCAAACCAATTGCCTTCTAGTCGATTCCAACTCATGGAGACCCCATGTGTTATGGAGTAGAACTGCTCCATAGGGTTTTCTTGGCTATAATCTTTACTGAAACAGATCACCAGGACTTTCTCCTGTGGTACTGCTGGATGGGTTTGAACTGCCAGGTTAGTAGTCGAGCAAAAATCATTTGCGTCACCCAGGAACCTAAACATATACATACATAATTGCTATATATATATATTTTTTAAATATATATATATATATTACAATGTCAGTGATAAGTACTATGAAGAAAAAAGTTCACAGAGCGATGGGACAGGGGTGCCAATTTACATTGGGTGGTTAGGGAAGGCTCCTTGAAGAGGTGATATCTGAGCAGAGACCAGAATGAAGTGAGGGATCGGTTCTGGGGAGGCACTGACAGGCCAGTATTGATTTACTGTCTTCATTCTATTTAGGAAGAGAATAATTTTATGTCCTTTTTCTTGGTTTTATTTTTTCTAAAGAAATTGTGTGCTTCTTGCAGTGAGAAATTAGAAGGAAAATACAGCTCAGGACCATTAGTGGTGCTTATTCAGTATATAAATTTGTTGTCAAACAGGCCAGGTTGAATGGGATATACTCGTTTCAGAAACATCATTTCTATGAGGCATTGCTGTATCATCCTAGTGACTGTGCCTGCTGTATTTATGAAAAGCAGGTTATTAACAAACTAAACTGAAAAAACTAGTGAGTCCACCTTCCCAGTCCAATCCAGCTGCCCGTGAGAGGCTTAAATGGGAAAACACTGTAATAAGACTTAATGTGACTGACTCCTCATGGTAATCTATAAAACTTAATAATTGTACAAGAGGAAATCCTGCAAGATAGAATTCTCATGCTGAGGAGTACTCTCCCTCTGGTTCCTCTCAACTGTAACAGTCTTTTCATTTCAGAAGCCAACTGTCTTTGATTTTGTTGGGCATTAGGATTAAAATCTGGGGAAGATGAAGCTTCCACAGGGGCCCAGAATCCATGAGGACCCACACAAGAAGCCACAAGAAGCTGATGCTGGAAACACTGAGGGCTCAGGCCAGAAACACCTGCAAATTATCAAAGCACTGGGGCTTCTTGCTCTGTCCCTGATGTTGGAAGATGAAACACAGAGACTGAATGCTGCCAGCTTTTAGATTTCCCTAGACCAGCCATTTCATTTGACAAATAAGGAACAGAGGCATATATACTGTATAAAGCTTGTCCAGTGTCACATAACCAATCTAGTGGCAGAACTGAGGTTCCAGAACTGTTTCCAAGCAATTTCAAGGACATCTTTAAGTCCTGCCTTCCTGTGGCCTGTGTCCCCAAGGAAGATAGAGGTAAATGTCTGAAAGGAATTTGATATCTTCAAACACAAAGAAGTCATGCTACCAATGGAATGTCCTGCACTGATGGGCAGGGGAGAGAGGAGTCTTGGGCCTGGCTGCACTGCCCATCACCTTAGGAAAGAGAACCCACATCCCCATGCCATTTCCTCTGAGGTCAAATGAGCTTGGGAAAACTTGTCCTAACGGGACGTTGTCATATGAAAAAACGTGATACCTGTAAAGATTCCTGAATAGTTGTAAGTGCCATGAAATAGAAAGCTAATAAAGCTTGAGAGAAAAGCTTCAACTTGTACATTGCATGGAGTCATGTTAAAAATAAATATTTACCAGAGGAGGAAACAATCCACACATATGCATCATGTACCTATTGTGTACTCAGGTCTGCATCATGCTGCACCAAGAGGGATGTAGGAAAAATAGGGGACACCAGCCCTATCTCCTGCTTTAAGGGGCCCATACTCCAGGTGGGTTAACAAGATGAAGACGTCTAAGACTTTGGGAAGCATAAGAAGGGCTAGTTTGTTCAATTCACACCCCAACAGCTAAGATGACCAAAGAGAGACAGATGACCAGAGTGACTATAGAGCTAATCCTCTGGCGAGTTTACATGACCAGCTATGGAGCCCCTCTTTGGGGGCAAGAGTCTACAGTGAGTGAAGGAGGGGGCCAAGATGGCGGACTAGGTGGACGCTACCGCGGATCCCTCTTGCAACAAAGACTCGGAAAAACAAGGGAATCGATCACATACATAACAATCTACGAACTCTGAACAACAAGCACAGACTTAGAGACGGAAAACGAACAAATACGGGCAGACAGCAACTGTTCTCAGAACTAGGAGCCAGCGCACCAGGCAGGTGACCTTCGGAGCTCGATCTGGGGCAGAGCCCAGGGGGGCAGATGGCACAGAAAGGGGGCCCACCCCTTCCCCCCCGAACCCATCCCGGGAGGAAGCCTAGCAGGTTGGCGCGGGCGGCGTAGGGGCGCAGCCAGAGGGAGAAGCACCCGGGAGGCAGTGACTGATCTGGGAGGGGGGGAGAACAGCATCCCAGCTGGGGTGCCGTCCCGCCGGGAGTTAGGCGAGAAGCCGACGGGGCGCGAGCGGGTGGGGGGTCAACTATATTTCCCTAAAGTGACCCCAGGGCGGGGCCCACACGTTCGTGCGGGAGGACGCACACCCAGTCCGCGCGTGTGGCACGGCACACCAGAGGGAGAAATCCCCGGAAGTGTCTGGTCTCAAAACAGGGAAAGCAGCATCCCAGACGGGGAGCCATTCCGCTGGGATCTGGGCACGCACGCGCCCGCGCGGGCGGGGCATGAGCGCGGGGTCCATTTTTATTACCCTGAATTGACCCAGGGGGCGGGACCACCTGGTCGTGCGAGTGATGCCCTCCCAGTTTGCGCGAGAGGTGTGGCACACCGGAAGGAGAAGTCCCCGGGAGGAACTGATTGGTCCCGAAGCGCAGAAAGTAGCGTCCCAGACGGGGTGCCGTCCTGCCGGGGCTTGGGCGCGCGCACGAGGGGGGCGTGAGCACGGAGTCCATTTTTATTGCCCTGAATTGACCCAGGGAGCGGGCCCACCTGGCCGTGCAGGTGACGCCAAACCAGTTCGCACGAGAGGTGTGGCGCTCTGGAAGGAGAAGTCCCGGGGAAGAAGTGACTGGTTCCCGAACAGGGAAAGCAGCGTCTTAACCCGGAAGTCATCCCGCTGGGATTTGGGCGCGCGCACAGGCGGGGCGTGACCGCGGGACCTAATTATAATCGCCTGAATAGACCCTGGGGGCGGGCCCACCCGTTCGTGCGGGAAACGCCCACCCAGTGCCCACGAGCGGTGCCGCGCACCGGAGGAAGTCCCCAGGAGGAAGTGACTGGTTTCCGAGCAAGGAAAGCAGTATCCTAGCCAGGGACCCGTCCAGCCCGGATTTTGGCGAACGGGGGCGGAGCGTGAACGTGGTGTTCAGCTCTATATTCTGTGGTGCTACACTCCTAGCTCTCAGATCCCTCCCCCACCCTCCCCAGGCGACCCCATTAACATCCGAATACCCGGAGCCAGAGAGACAATTCAGATAGGGATCTGACTGCATTTTTTTTTAGCTGACTACTTGGAAAATCTAGTTTCCCAGTGATGGCTCGGAGACAGCAGTCCATATCAAACCACATAAAGAAACAGACCATGACAGCTTCTCCAACCCCCCAAACAAAAGAATCAAAATCTTTCCCAAATGAAGATACAATCCTGGAATTATCAGATACAGAATATAAAAAACTAATTTACAGAATGCTTAAAGACATCACAAATGAAATTAGGATAAATGCAGAAAAAGCCAAGGAACACACTGATAAAACTGTTGAAGAACTCAAAAAGATTATTCAAGAACATAGTGGAAAAATTAACAAGTTGCAAGAATCCATAGAGAGACAGCATGTAGAAATCCAAAAGATTAACAATAAAATTACAGAATTTGACAACGCAATAGAAAGTCAGAGGAGCAGACTCGAGCAATTAGAATGTAGACTGGGACTTCTGGAGGACCAGGGAATCAACACCAACATAGCTGAAAAAAAATCAGATAAAAGAATTTAAAAAAATGAAGAAACCCTAAGAATCATGTGGGACTCTATCAAGAAGGATAACTTGCGAGTAATTGGAGTCCCAGAACAGGGAGGGGGGACAGAAAACACAGAGAAAATAGTTGAAGAACTCCTGACACAAAACGTCCCTGACATCATGAAAGAAGAAAGGATATCTATCCAAGATGCTCATCGAACCCCATTTAAGATTGATCCAAAAAGAAAAACACCAAGACATATCATCATCAAACTTGCCAAAACCAAAGACAAACAGAAAATTTTAAAAGCAGCCAGGGAGAAAAGAAAGGTTTCCTTCAAGGGAGAATCAATAAGAATAAGTTCAGACTACTCAGCAGAAACCATGCAGGCAAGAAGGGAATGGGACGACATATACAGAGCACTAAACGAGAAAAACTGCCAACCAAGGATCATATATCCAGCAAAACTCTCTCTGAAATATGAAGGAGAAATTAAGATATTTACAGATAAACACAAGTTTAGAGAATTTGCAAAAACTAAACCAAGACTGCAAGAAATGCTAAAGGAGATTGTTTGGCCGGATGACCAATAATATCAGGTACCAGCACAATACAAGGTCACAAAACAGAACGTCCTGATATCAACGCAACTCAAACAGGGAAAGCACAAAAACAAACAAATTAAGACTAATTCTAAAAAATAAATAAATAAACAAAATAATACACACAACAGGAAATCATGGAAATCAATAGATAAACGATCAAAATAATCAAAAAGAGGGACTAAATATAGGAGGCATTGAACTGCCAGATGGAGAGTGATACAAGGCGAAATAGAAGGATACAAGTTAGGTTTTTACTTAGAAAAATAGGGGTAAATAAAAAGGTAACCACAAAAAGGAATATCAATTCCATAACTCAAGAAAAAAGCCAAGAAAAACGTAACGACTCAATAAACACAAAGTTAAACATTCTGAAAATGAGGATCTCACAAGCTACTAAGAAAAACGTCTCAGCACAAAAAAGCATGTGGAAAAATGAAATGGCCAACAACACACATGAAAAGGCATCAAAATGACAGCACTAAAAACTTACTTATCTATAATTACGCTGAATGTAAATGGACTAAATGCACCAATAAAGAGACAGAGAGTCACGGACTGGATAAAAAAACACGATCCATCTATATGCTGCCTACAAGAGACACACCTTAGACTTACAGACACAAACAAACTAAAACTCAAAGGATGGAAAAAAATATATCAAGCAAACAATAAGCAAAAAAGAAGAGGAGTAGCAATATTAATTTCTGACAAAATAGTCTTTAGACTTAAATCCGCCACAAAGGATAAAGAAGGACACTATATAATGATAAAAGGGACAATTGATCAGGAAGACATAACCATATTAAATATTTACGCACCTAATGACAGGGCTGCAAGATACAGAAATCAAATTTTAACAGAATTGAAAAGTGAGATAGACACCTCCACATATATAGTAGGAGACTTCAACACACCACTTTCGGAGAAGGACAGGACATCCAGTAAGAAGCTCAATAGAGACACGGAAGACCTACTTACAACAATCAACCAACTTGACCTCATTGACTTATACAGAACTCTCCACCCAACTGCTGCAAAATATACTTTTTTTTCTAGCGCACATGGAACATTCTCTAGAATAGACCACATATTAGGGCATAAAACAAATCTTTGCAGAATCCAAAACATCAAAATATTACAAAGCATCTTCTCAGACCACAAGGCAATGAAGCTAGAAATCAATAACAGAAAAACTAGGGAAAAGAAATCAAATACTTGGAAAATGAACAATACCCTCCTGAAAAAAGACTGGGTTATAGAAGACATCAAGGAGGGAATAAGGAAATTCTTAGAAAGCAACGAGAATGAAAATACTTCCTATCAAAACCTCTGGGACACAGCAAAAGCAGTGCTCAGAGGCCAATTTATATCGATAAATGCACACATACAAAAAGAAGAAAGAGCCAAAATCAGAGAACTGTCCCGACAACTTGAGCAAATAGAAAGTGAGCAACAAAAGAATCCATCAGGCAACCGAAGAAAACAAATAATAAAAATTAGAGCTGAACTAAATGAATTAGAGAACAGAAAAACAATTGAAAGAATTAACAAAGCCAAAAGCTGGTTCTTTGAAAAAATTAACAAAATTGATAAACCATTGGCTAGACTGACTAAAGAAAAACAGGAAAGGAAACAAATAACCCGAATAAGAAACGAGAAGGACCACATCACAACAGAACCAAATGAAATCAAAAGAATCATATCAGATTACTACATAAAACTGTGCTCTAACAAATTTGAAAACCTAGAAGAAATGGATAAATTCTTGGAACAATACTACTTACCTAAACTAACACATTCAGAAGTAGAACAACTAAATAGACCCATAACAAAAAAAGAGATTGAAACGGTAATCAAAAAACTCCCAACAAAAAAAAGTCCTGGCCCAGATGGCTTCACTGCAGAGTTCTACCAAACCTTCAGAGAAGACTTAACACCATTACTATTGAAGGTATTTCAAAGTATAGAAAAAGACGGAATACTACCCAACTCATTCTATGAAGCTACCATCTCCCTGATACCAACACCAGGTAAAGACATTACAAAAAAAGAAAATTTTAGACCTATATCCCTCATGAACATCGATGCAAAAATCCTTAATAAAATTCTAGCCAATAGAATCCAACAACACATCAAAAAAATAATTCACCCTGATCAAGTGGGATTTATACCAGGTATGCAAGGCTGGTTTAATATCAGAAAAACCATTAATGTAATCCATCACATAAATAAAACAAAAGACAAAAACCACATGATCTTATCAATTGATGCAGAAAAGGCATTTGACAAAGTCCAACACCCATTTATGATAAAAACTCTCACCAAAATAGGAATTGAAGGAAAATTCCTCAACATAATAAAGGGCATATATGCAAAGCCAACGGCCAATATCACTCTAAATGGAGAGAACCTGAAAGCATTTCCCTTGAGAACGGGAACCAGACAAGGATGCCCTTTATCACCGCTCTTATTCAACATCGTACTTGAAGTCCTAGCCAGGGCAATTAGGCTAGACAAAGAAATAAAGGGTATCCAGATTGGTAAGGAGGAAGTAAAGCTATCACTATTTGCAGACGACATGATCGTATACATGGAAAACCCTAAGAAATCCTCCAGAAAACTACTGAAACTAATAGAAGAGTTTGGAAGAGTCTCAGGATATAAAATAAACATACAAAAATCACTTGGATTCCTCTACATCAACAAAAAGAACATCGAAGAGGAAATCACCAAATCAATACCATTCACAGTAGCCCCCAAGAAGATAAAATACTTAGGAATAAATCTTACCAAGGATGTAAAAGACCTATACAAAGAAAACTATAAAACTCTGCTACAAGAAATTCAAAAGGACACACTTAAATGGAAAAACATACCCTGCTCATGGATAGGAAGACTTAACATAGTAAAAATGTCTATTCTACCAAAAGCCATTTATACATACAACGCACTTCCAATCCAAATACCAATGGCATACTTTAAGGGAATAGAGAAACAAATCACTAATTTCATATGGAAAGGAAAGAACCCCCGGATAAGCAAAACATTACTGAAAAAGAAGAAGAAAGTGGGAGGCCTCACCCTACCTGATTTCAGAACCTATTATATAGCTACAGTAGTCAAAACAGCCTGGTACTGGTACAACAACAGGCACATAGACCAATGGAACAGAATTGAGAATCCAGATATAAATCCATCCATTTATGAGCAGCTGATATTTGACAAAGGACCAGTGTCAGTCAATTGGGGAAATAATAGTCTTTTCAACAAATGGTGCTGGCATAACTGGATATCCATTTGCAAAAGAATGAAACAGGACCCATACCTCACACCATGCACAAAAACTAACTCCAAGTGGATCAAAGACCTAAACATAAAGACTAAAACGATAAAAATCATGGAAGAAAAAATAGGATCTACCCTAGGAGCCCTAATACAGGGCATAAACAGAATACAAAACATTGCCAAAAATGATGAAGAGAAACCCGATAACTGGGAGCTCCTAAAAATCAAACACCTATGCTCATCTAAAGACTTCACCAAAAGAGTAAAAAGACCATCTACAGACTGGGAAAGAATATTCAGCTATGACATCTCAGACCAGCGCCTGATCTCTAAAATCTACATGATTCTGTCAAAACTCAACCACAAAAAGACAAACAACCCAATCAAGAAGTGGGCAAAGGATATGAACACACATTTCACTAAGGAAGATATTCAGGCAGCCAACAGATACATGAGAAAATGCTCTCAATCATTAGTCATTAGAGAAATGCAAATTAAAACTACGATGAGATTCCATCTCACACCAACTAGACTGGCATTAATTCAAAAAACACAAAATAATAAATGTTGGAGAGGCTGCGGAGAGACTGGAACTCTCATACACTGCTGGTGGGATTGTAAAATGGTACAACCACTTTGGAAATCCATCTGGCGTTATCTTAAACAGTTAGAAATAGAACTACCATACAACCCAGAAATCCCACTCCTCGGAATATACCCTAAAAATACAAGACCCTTCACACAAACAGATATATGCACACCCATGTTTATTGCAGCTCTGTTTACAATAGCAAAAAGCTGGAAGCAACCAAGATGTCCATCAACGGACGAATGGGTAAATAAATTGTGGTATATTCACACAATGGAATACTACGCATCGATAAAGAACAGTGACGAATCTCTGAAACATTTCATAACATGGAGGAATCTGGAAGGCATTATGCTGAGCGAAATGAGTCAGTTGCAAAAGGACAAATATTGTATAAGACCACTATTATAAGATCTTGAGAAACAGAAAAAACGGAAAAGAACACATACTTTTGTGGTTACAAAGGGGGGAGGGAGGGAGGGAGGGAGGGAGAGGGCTTTTTATTGATCAATCTGTAGATGGGAACTGCTTTGGGTGAAGGGAAAGACAACACTCAAAACAAGGAAGGTCAGCCTAATTGGACAGGATTAAAAGTAAAGAGGTTTCCGAGATAAAATGAAAGCTTCAAAGGATAGCGAAGCAGGGGCTGGGGTCTGGGGAACTTGGTTTGAGAGGACTTCTAAATCAATGGGCAAAACAATTCTATTATGAAAACACTCTGCATCCCACTTTGAATTGTGGCACCTGGGGTCCTAAATGCCAACAAGCAGCCATCTAAAATACATTAATTGGTCTCAACCCACCAGGAGCAAAGGCAAAGGAAGAACACCAAGGTCACACGACAACTAAGAACCCAAGAGACAGAAAGGGCCACTTGAACCAGAGACCTACAATATCCTGAGACCAGAAGAACTAATTGGTGCCCAGCCACAATCGATGTCTGCCCTGTCAGGGAACACAACAGACAACTCCTGAGGGAGCAGGAGACCAATGGGATGCAGACCCCAAATTCTCATTAAAAGACCACACCTAATGGTATGATTGCGACTAGAGGAATCCCAGAGACAATGCTCCCCAGAACTTCTGATGGCACAGGACAGGAACCATCCCCGAAGACAAATCATCAGGCATGAAAAGGACTGGTCAGTGCGGGGGAGAGAGATACTGATGAAGAGTGAACTAATTAAATCAGGTGGACACGGGAGAGTGTGTTGGCAACTCTTGACTGGAGGGGGGATGGGAAGATAGAGAGAGAGGGAAGAAGGTAAAATTGGCACGAAACGAGAGACTGTAAGGGCTGACTCAATAGGGGGAGAGCAAGTGGGAGAAGGGAGTAAGATGTATGTAAACCTACATGTGACAGACTGATTGGAATGGTAAATGTTCACTTGAAGCTTAATAAAAATTTTAAAAAAAAAAAAAAGAGTCTACAGTGAATTACCAGATTGAACAGCACAAATTACCAGTATCAGGAATGAGTGAGGTGGCATCACAATCGATTCTACAGATACTAAAAGGATAATTAAGGGAATATTATAAACAACTTTATGCCAATAAATTCAACAATTTAGATGAAATTTCTACAGATTTCCAGAAAGATTACTTTCTGACTAAGGAAAGCTGAGGTCCATCTGAGGGTTGAGGGTCTTCTTCATACACCATTTTTGCCTTGTAAAATAGAGAAAAGTTTTCTGATCAAAAATAATAAACTGTGATCTTTAGTAAAGAGGCTTAGCTTCAGTTTTAGTTGTAAAGTTTAAGGAAAAGAGATGAAGAAATCCTGGGATGCTATGGGCAGCACTGTGTATTAGACTCTTCAAAACTCCTGGAAGGCATTAACCACTTCCTGACTGAAAATAAATGTCCTATACCAAGGACAAGAATGCAAACCTTCAATCACGCAGTTCACGGCAGGTTCACCTTGAGGAAGACCAGAACCATAATGGGGGCAGAGGAGGAGGACTGGTTGTTCAGCACCAGACGGGGTGAGGTTCTGCTTTTGAAATGTTAAGAAAATCTATCGCAAAACTTTTTTTTTTTACTTGGTAATGAAAGATAAATTTTTATTTCATTTGGATAGGATACTATTTAGCACATTTTCATTGAGTCTTGTAGCTCAAAAGTTTTTTCTTTTCCTTTTAATTGAAAATTTTCAGTGGTCAGATCATTCTTCCTTTTCACTTGGAATGGTAATTTACTCTTTAGTGTAGTTGTCTTACTGTTTGTTCTCTTTGTTGGTTATCTTTGTATGTGTTGTGTGTTTGTACCGTGAGCTCAAAACTTGGACATAACGCAAATGGAGGGCATCAGGTCTTTTCAATGTCATATTGGAACATTGTTTAACAGGTCCATCCAAGGACTATTTCATTATCTAGGGGAATGTGCCTTCAACCCACTGTTTACTATTGATTGAAAGCTAAGACTGTCTGAAGTTTCATATTAACTTGTAGCTGTTTGTCCAGCAGAGAAGCAAATGATCTCTGTTGAGTAGAAAAGTTAACCCCAAAATATGTGGTTTCATTGCCCTGTGAGACATTAACCACTTTTGTATCTAACCTAACAATATTAATCTAATATTCTTTTTTTAATAAAGGACTACATAAGCCCAGTTCCTCAAATGCTCTTTGAAACAGCTTTATCATATTGCTGGTTCCTCAATAATATCTTGAATAAAGTATTTGACACTTTGCTGTAAACAGAGATGCCCCACCCAGAACCCCTTTCAAGGAAGGACTCGCTGCCCAGCTGTGGTGAGTGTGGTCAGCAGGCAGCCTCCAGCTGTCAGCTCCTTCTGGGTTCACCTCAGTTGCAGAAAGCTGTCTCCCCAAGGTCATGCCCTTCTGGGGCAGTCCACATCTGGTGACTGAGGGAGGATAAGACATAAATATCTTGCACCCCAAGCTCCGTACCAGAACCTACTTCTGGAGAGCCCAACCTGCAGTAGTTGGTCCTGGCAGTGGTCTGAGAAAGTGGGTGATAAGATGGGCATTTGCAGCTGAATCACTCACCATCCAACTGGCTTTAGGACCTATCATGGATTGAATTGTGTCCCCCCAAAATATCTGTCAACTTGGCTAGGTCATGATTCCCTTGTATGATTGTATGATTATCTACCATTTTATCTTCTGATGTGATTTCCCTATATGTTGTAAATCATATCATTATGATGTAATAAGATGGATTAGCGGCAGTTATATTGATAAGGTCTACAAGATTAGGTACCATCTTAGGCCAATCTCTTTTGAGATATAAAAGAGAAAAGAGAGCAGAGAGACATGGGAACCTCATACCACCAAGAAAGCAGCGCTGGGAGCAAAACACTTCCTTTGGACCTGAGGTTCCTGTGCATAGATGCTCCCAGGCCCAGGGAAGATTGATGACAAGGGCCTTCCTCCAGAACCGACAGAGAAAGAAAGACTTCCCCGGGAGCTGATGCCCTGAATTTGGACTTGTATCCTACTAGACAGTGAGAGGATAAATTTCTCTTTGTAAAAGCCATCCACTTGTGGTAGTTCTGTTATAGCAACACTAGATGACTAAGACAGGACCCCATCCCTGGAGGCAGGTGGAGCACAGCCCCTGGTACAAAATGGTGGTCCAGTTGTTACAACTTTCACTGGCAGTGAATTGGGAAGATATACAAGTGGAAGGGAATGCACTACTGGGCAAAATGAATCAGGCATTTGAGCCATATGGAGGAAACAGTAGATAGAAGGATAAAAGCATTGGATGGCTATTGCTAAGCACTTCTGATGCTCTACAGAAAGATAATGAACAGCTGAGGGCAAGTAACAGATGATTGAATGCCAGGTGTGAAAGCCAGAGGGCCTCCTTGGTTGCCTGCTGTGATGGTTAAGGTTGTGTACCAACTTGGCTAGGCCATGATTCTCAATGGTTTGGCAGTTATGAAATGATGTAGTTTGACAGTTATGCAATCATGTACTTTGGCAGTTATGTAATGATGCAGTTATCCTCCATGATGTGATCTGCCAATCAGTTGTAAGGGGAGTTTCCTCGGGGGTATGGCCTGCATTCAATATATAGATAAGGCTGTGAGAAGCTTGCTTGCTTGCTCTGGATCCTGCATCTGGCTCATCATCATCTGACTTCCAGTTCTTGGGACTTGAGCCAGTGTCCTGCTATATTGCCTGGTATGCCCCAGATCACTGGACTTCTAAAATATTTAGACATGTGACAGGTTTCTGCATTTTCACAGTGTTTATCTCCCACCCTTGGGAGCACATGTGTCTTACCAAGTTCCCCAGTGTGCTGGCCACTGCTTACATAATATAATCAATGTAATGAGTCAATGTGGTATTCTGTGCAGTGTTCAGACTGTCCAGATCTCTTTGTACCACTTGTGACAGAAGGCAAGAGAGTTAAAATGGCTTTGGGACAAAACTGTAAATAAATACTATTGTCTGCTCTATGTTACTGTAAACTGTTTTCGATCTTTCTAAACAGGAATATAAAAAAAATTCATTTGCCAAATCATGGATCATATACAATGTACATGAGGCCACATTAATCTTCTCCAACAATGATAATACATCTGGCTGCAACTGGGACTGCTATTATTTGGTTTAGTTTGTGGTAGTCTGATGTCAACTTCCAGGATCTGCAGGGACCAAACTAGAAATTTAAATGGAGATGTGACAGAGATCACCATCCCTACACCACTCATCTACACCATACTGCTTGTTGTTGTTGCTGTTGCTATTAGCTGCCATCGAGTTGATTCCAACTCATGGCAACCCCACGTGTGTAAAGTAGAACTGCTCCATAGGGTATTCAAGGCTATGACCTTTTGGAAGCAGATCACCAGGTCTTACTTCTAAGGCAACTCTGGGTGGGTTCAAACCATCAACTGTTTGGTTAGTGGTCCAGAGCTTAACCATTTGTGCCACCCAGGAGCTCCTGCCGTATTGCTAGGATGCAATATTGTTTTTTATTTACTATCTTGACTGAGTGAAGGGCTTCCACTCAGCCTTCCCCATTTTCATAGCTCTTACCCCATAGCCCAAGGAACTACAGTGCCAACTGCCAGTTACATCCATTCCAATTTTACATTTAAAGATTGGCAAAATGACCACCAGTTGGGTTCGAAGACCAAGCATCTCACTGTAAGCTAGATAAAGTCCCACTGTAAGCTAGACTTTGGTCAGGACTCCATTTATTACCTCACCCTTTTAGGCCCCCACTCAAATATCAATGTCAACTCAGGCCCTATGTCTACAATCCTTGAGAAGTATGGGTATTTCCCTTTCCCCAGGGCAGTTCTCTAAGACCAGCTCCAATGGCAGGGACTATCGTTCATTCCACTAATCTCCCTCTTCTAAGTTACCCCTCAGGAACAGAGGCCCACCAGAATTTTGGAAGAGCAGCTCCAGATCATATGTGGAGAATTGGATCTGTGTGGCACAAGGGATAGGCTGTGGCAGACACAAACATGAGCACCGAACCCCCTTCAAGCTCCTTCAGGGTCTGCCTCAGCTTCAGACAGCTATCTTGCCTAAGATCCTGCCCTGCCCAGGACAGCCCACAACCAGTGACTGAACCAGGTAGGGGGTATAAAGGTCCAGCCATCTTGGCCCAACACAAGATACTCAGATGACCAGTACTTCCCCAGTTTGGTTGGCCAAGGTTTTGTTGGGCTCTACATTACAGCTCTACTTCTCCCTCTGCCCCATCCCACTTTCATCCCCTTCCTTTCACAGGCATTGGTCCTTAACAAAATTCTTGCCCCTAAGCCCTGTCACAGAATATGTGCCACATGTGTTCATTTTATATTTCTATTAGAGTCCTGTTTTTTAACTTTTGGGAAATTATTCTTTAACAGAGATTTCATACGCAGTATAGGATTTTTTTTTTGTAGGATTAGGAGCCCTGGTGGCACAATGGTTAAGAGCTCAGCTGCTAATGGAAAGGTTGGCAGTTCAAACCCACCCAGTGGCACCACAGAATAAAGGCCTGGCAATCTGTTTCCATAAAGATTACAGCCATGAAAACCCTATGGGGCAGTTCTACTCTGTCACATGGGGTAGCTATGAGTCCAAATCTACTAGACAACCTAACAACACAGGAGTGGTACAAGTGCAAGCCCCTAGGTAAGACAGAGAAGCAGAGCTGTGTGAGGTCAATTGCTGTCTTTATTATTATTTTAAGCAAATTGTTATTTTCTGGGTACCTTTCCTTAGGAACATGTCAAGACTTCCCCACAGAGAAAGGAGGTACACTAAAAAATGTAAAAGGAAGGGAAACATCTTCAGTAACATCGTAAAATACATTATGTTCTTTCAGGATCTTCCCTTTTCCCTTTCTTTACCCCCTCTGCGCCCTCCTCTTTCCCCTCTATTAACCATGTGAGTGCCCACTGTGATCTGGGTCCCCAGAAATCCTCCAGGACCTTTTCCCTCACTAACATCCCCGTGCTAAGTGACTAATTAATTGATCAACTACTGTAGTTAACAGCTGCTGACAGCAATGTGAACAGTCCGATTCCTATGCTTTCTCCAGAAGAGGGGTATAATGTGGGGATTTTAAAGCCATGTTAGGGCCAGTAGGGCAGACAGTCAAAGGTAGGTAGAGGATGGCACAAATCATGGCTTCTCAGCAGCCACTTTGATATGGAAAGATAGCAACAGATCAGATTCTAAGAAAACTTTAATGACAAACATCAGGTGGGGTTACGGCCCTCAGCAGTCAGAAACAGTGAACTCAGCTATTCCAGGAGCTGGAGAAATGGTGAAGGAAAACAGGGGGGAGAGCAAGAAGGCTCAAGTCAACTTCTGGCCAAGTTCTGATTCTTGTATCTCAGGCAATTCCAGGCAAGGAACCAATTTAAATATTCTGTTCCTTTTGGTTTGCTGCTTTTCTCCTAATTAATTAAAGCACGACGTTGTGTTGTTGTTGTCATAGTGACCCTATGTACAACAGAACAAAACATTGCCCAGTCCTGTACCATCCTCACAATCGTTATGTTTTTGCCCATTCTTGCTTGCAGCTACTGTGTCAAATCCATCTTGTGAGGGTCTTCCTCTTTTTCGCAGACCCTCTACTTTACCAAGCATGATGTCCTTCTCCAGGGACTCGTCCCTCCTGATAACATGTCCAAAGTATGTGAGACCAAGTCCTTGCTTCTAATGAGCATTCTGGCTGTACTTCTTCCAAGGCAGATTCGTTCGTTCTTCTGGCAGTCCATGGTATATTCAATATTCTTCAGCAACATCATAATTCAAAGGTGTCAATTCTTCCTCAGTCTTCCTTATTCGCTGTCCACTTTTTGCATGCATATGATGCGATTGAAAATACCATGGCCTGGGTCAGGCGCACCTTTATCTCCAAGGTGACATCTTTTCAACACTTTAAGGTCTTTTGCAGCAGATTTGCCTAATGCAATACATTGTTTAATTTCTTGACTGCTGCTTACACGGGCGTTGATTGTGGATCCAAGTAAAATGAAATCCTGACAACTTTAATATTTTCTCCATTTATCATGATGTTACTTATTGGTCCAGTTGTGAGGATTTTTATTTTCTTTATGTTGAGGTGTAATCCATACTGAAGGCTGTAGTCTTTGATCTTCATCAGTAAGTGCTTCAGGTCCTCTTCTCTTTCAGCAAGCAAGGTTGTGTCAACTGCATATCACAGGCTGTTACCAAGTCTTCGTCCAATCCTGATGCCCTCTTCTTCATATAGTCCAGCTGCTTGGATTATTTGCTCAGCATACAGATTGAGTAAACATAGTGAAAGGATACAACCCTGACACACACCTTTCCTGATTTTAAACCACCACGCAGTATCCCCTCATTCTGTTCGAACAATTGCCTCTTGGTCTATGTACAGGTTCTGTATAAGCACAATTAAACGTTCTGGAATTTCCATTCTTCACAATGTTATCCATAATTTCTTATGATCCACACAGTCGAATGCCTTTGCATAGTCAATAAAACACAGATAAACATCTTTCTGGTATTCTCTGCTTTCAGCCAAGATCCATCTGACATCAGCAATGATATCCCCCATTCCAAGTCTTCTGGATCCGGCTTTAATTTCTGGCAGTTCCCTGTTGATGTACTGTTGCAACCACTTTTGGAGGATCTTCAGCAAAATTTTGTTTGTGTGTGATATTAATGATATTGTTTGATAATTTCCCCATTCTGTTTGATCACCTTTCCTTGGAATAGGCACAATTATGGATCTCTTTCAGTCAGTTGGCCAGGTAGCTGTCTTCCAAATTTCTTGGCATAGACAAGTGAGCACTTCCAGCGCTGCATCCATTTGTTGACGCATCTCTTCATTACATCAATTCCTGGAGCCTTGTTTTTGGCCGAAGCCTTCGATGCAGCTTAGACAACTTCCTTCGATACCATTGGTTCTTGATCATATGCTACCTCCTGAAACGGTAGAACACCAACCAATTCTTATTGGTACAGTGACTCTATGTCACTTCCATGTGCTTTTGACGCTTCCTGCATCATTCAATATTTTGCCCATATAATCCTTCGATATTGGAACTCAAGGCGTGAATTTTCTCTCCAGTCCTTTCAGCTTGAGAAATGTAGCTTGTTCTTCCCTTTTGGTTTTCTAACTCCAGGTCTTTGCACATGTCATTATAATACTTTGTCTTCTAGAGCTGCCCTTTGAAATCTTTTGTTCAGCTCTTTTACTTTATCATTTCTTCCATTCACTTTAGCTACTCTACATTCAAGAGCAAGTTTCAGAGTCTCTTCTGATTCCATTTGGTCTTTTCTCTTTCCTGTCTTTTTAATGACCTTTTGTTTTCTTCATGTATGATGTCCTTGATGTCATCCTACAACTCATCTGGTCTTCAGTTATTAGTGTTCAATGCATCAAATCTATTCTTGAGCTAGTCTCTAAATTCAGGTAGGATATACTCAACATCATACTTTGGCTCTTGTAGACTTGTTTTAATTTTCTTCAGCTTCATCTTCAACTTGTATATGAGCAATTGATGGTCTGTTCCACAGTCCACCCCTGGCCTTGTTCTGACTGTTGAGATTGAGATTCTCCATTGTCTCTTTTTCACAGATGTAGTCAATTTGATTCCTGTTTATTCCATCTGGGGAGGTCCATGTGTACAGTCACCATTTATGTTGTTGGAAAAATGTATTTCCAATGAACAGGTTGTTGGTCTTGCAAAATTCTATCATGAAATATCCAAAGTCATTTCTATCACCAAGGTCATTATTTCCCAACTAATGATCCTTCTACTTTGATTCCAACTTTGGAATTCCAAGCACCAGTAATTATCAATGTATCTTGATTGCATGTTTGATCAATTTCAGACTGCAGAAGTTAGTAAAAACTTCAATTTCTTCATCTTTGGCATCAGTGGTTGGTGCATAAATGTGAGTAATAGTCATATTAACTGGTCTTCTTTGTAGGCGTATGGATATTATTCTATCTCTGACAGCATTGTACTTCAGGATAGAACTTGAAATGTTCTTTTTGATGATGAATGTGACACCATTACTCTTCAAGTTGTCATTCCTGGCATAGTAGACCATATGACTGATACAAAGTGGCCAATACCAGTCCATTTCAGCTCACTAATGCCTAGGATATTTATCTTCAGGCATTTCATTTCATTTTTGACAATGTCCCTATTTTCCTAGATTCATACTTTGTACATTCCACGTTCCAATTATTTTGGATGTTTGCAGCTGTTTCTTCTCATTTTGAGTCCTTCCACATCAGCAAATGAAAGTCCTGAAAGCTTCACTCCATCCACATCATTAAGGTCGACTCTACCTTAAGGAGGCAGCTCTTTCCCAGTCGTATTTTTGAGTGCCTTCCAACCTGAGTGACTCATCCTCTGGCACTATATCAGACAGTGTTCCATTGCTATTCATGAGGTTTTCACTGGTCAGTTTTTTTAGATGTAGATCACTAAGCTCCTTCTTCCTAGTCTGTCTTAATCTGGCAGCACCACTGAAACCTGTCCACCCAAGGTGAACCTACTGGTATCTGAAGTACCAGTGGCACAAGCCACCACAGTATGACAAACTGACAGACAAGTGGTGGAAGCACAAAGTAGAAAAGGAAAAAAAGACTCCAGGTAAATGTCAGCGTACTGATTAAAAAGAGGTTTTTGGGTGGTACAAGTTGTTTGCACTTGACTACTAACTGAAAGGTTGGCGGTTCGAAACCAACAAACAGCACTGCAGAAGAAGAAAAGATATGTTTCCATAGGGACTGCAGCCAGAAAACCCACATGGGGCTCAGTCCTACTCTTTAACACATGGGGTCGCCATGAGTTGAAATGGGCCCCACTGCAACGGGTTGGGTTTGGTTTGAAATGTCAGCATCCTGATTAAAACAAAATGGAAACATCCAGAACTCTTGACAAAATATAAAAATCGAACTGAGTAATAAAATCTGTACAAATGGAACCCTTTCTCTGTGTTGTGAACAAGACTGACACAGCCAGAGAATGGTACTCAAAGGTTATCTGGAAGAATACTTTTCTCTGGGTGTTATCAATTTGATCAAGGGTTGCGTTCACTTGATTATAGCTTGTATTCAGTTTTAGGGTTTGCTTCCCTCTCCCACCCGACACTTTTTTTTTTTTGTTAACTTTTATTGAGCTCCAAGTGAACATTTACAAATCAAGTCAGTCTGTCACATATAAGTTTACATACATCTTACTCCATACTCCCACTTGCTCTCCCCCTAATGAGTCAGCCCTTCCAGTCTCTCCTTTCGTGACAGTTTTGCCAGCTTCCCACTCTCTCTATCCTCCCATCTACCCTCCAGACAGGAGATGCCAACACAATCTCAAGTGTCCACCTGATATAATTAGCTCACTCTTCATCAGCATCTCTCTCCCACCCACTGTCCAGTTCCTTTCATGTCTGATGACTTGTCTTCGGGGATGGTTCCTGTCCTGTGCCAACAGGATTTCTCTACTCTCAGTCAGACCATTAAGTATGGTCTTTTTATGAGAATTTGGGGTCTGCATCCCACTGATCTCCTGCTCCCTCAGGGGTTCTCTGTTGTGCTCCCTGTCAGGGCAGTCATCAATTGTGGCCGGGCACCAACTAGTTCTTCTGGTCTCAGGATGATGTAGGTCTCTGGTTCATGTGGCCCTTTCTGTCTCTTGGGCTCTTAGTTGTCATGTGACCTCGGTGTTCTTCATTCTCTTTTACTCCAGGTGGGTTGAGAGCAATTGATGCATCTTAGATGGCCGCTTGTTAGCATTTAAGACCCCAGACGCCACATTTCAAAGTAGGATGCAGAATGTTTTCATAATAGAATTATTTTGCCAATTGACTTAGAAGTCCCCTTAAACCATGGTCCCCAAACCCCCACCCTTGCTCTGCTGACCTTTGAAGCATTCATTTTATCCCGGAAACTTCTTTGCTTTTGGTCCAGTCCAATTGAGCTGACCTTCCATGTATTGAGTGTTGTCTTTCCCTTCACCTAAAGCAGTTCTTATCAATAAAAAACCCTCTCCCTCCCTCCCTCCCTCCCCCCCTCGTAACCACAAAAGCATGTGTTCTTCTCAGTTTTTACTATTTCTCAAGATCTTATAATAGTGGACTTATACAATATTTGTCCTTTTGCCTCTGACTAATTTCGCTCAGCATAATGCCTTCCAGGTTCCTCCATGTTATGAAATGTTTCACAGATTCGTCACTGTTCTTTATCGATGCATAGTATTCCATTGTGTGAATATACCACAATTTATTTACCCATTCATCCGTTGACGGACACCTTGGTTGCTTCCAGCTTTTTGCTATTGTAAACAGAGCTGCAATAAACATGGGTGTGCATATATCTGTTTGTGTGAAGGCTCTTGTTTCTCTAGGGTATATTCCAAGGAGTGGGATTGCTGGGTTTTTTATGGTAGTTCTATTTCTAACTGTTTAAGATAACGCCAGATAGATTTCCAAAGTGGTTGTACCATTTTACATTCCCACCAGCAGTGTATAAGAGTTCCAATCTCTCCGCAGCCTCTCCAACATTTGTTTTTTTGTGTTTTTTGGATTAATGCCAGCCTTGTTGGAGTGAGATGGAATCTCTTCGTAGTTTTAATTTGCATTTCTCTAATGGCTAATGATCGAGAGCATTTTCTCATGTATCTGTTAGCTGCCTGAATATCTTCTTTGGTGAAGTGTGTGTTCATATCCTTTGCCCACTTCTTGATTGGGTTGTTTGTCTTTTTGTGGTTGAGTTTTGACAGAATCATGTAGATTTTAGAGATCAGGCGCTGGTCAGAGATGTCATAGCTGAAAATTCTTTCCCAGTCTGTAGGTGGTCTTTTTACTCTTTTGGTGAAGTCTTTAGATGAGCATAGGTGTTTGATTTTTAGGAGCTCCCAGTTATCTGGTTTCTCTTCGTCATTTTTGGTAATGTTTTGTATTCTGTTTATGCCTTGTATTAGGGCTCCTTGGGTTGTCCCTATTTTTTCTTCCATGATCTTTATCGTTTTAGTCTTTATGTTTAGGTCTTTGATCCACTTGGAGTTAGTTTTTGTGCATGGTGTGAGGTATGGGTCCTGTTTCATTTTTTTGCAAATGGATATCCAGTTATGCCAGCACCATTTGTTAAAAAGACTATCTTTTCCCCAATTAACTGACACTGGGCCTTTGTCAAATATCAGCTGCTCATACGTGGATGGATTTATATCTGGGTTCTCAATTCTGTTCCATTGGTCTATGTGCCTGTTGTACCAGTACCAGGCTGTTTTGACTACTGTGGCTGTATAATAGGTTCTGAAATCAGGTAGAGTGAGGCCTCCCACTTTCTTCTTCTTCTTCAGTAATGCTTTGCTTATCCGAGGCTTCTTTCGCTTCGATATGAAATTGGTGATTTGTTTCTCTATCACCTTAAAATATGACATTGGAATTTGGATCGGAAGTGCATTGTATGTATAGATGGCTTTTGGTAGAATAGACATTTTTACTATGTTAAGTCTTCCTATCCATGAGCAGGGTATGTTTTTCCACTTAAGTAGGTCCTTTTGAATTTCTTGTAGTAGAGCTTTGTAGTTTTCTTTGTATAGGTCTTTTACATCTTTGGTAAGATTTATTCCTAAGTATTTTATCTTCTTGGGGGCTACTGTGAATGGTATTGATTTGGTGATTTCCTCTTCGATGTTCTTTTTGTTGATGTAGAGGAATCCACGTGATTTTTGTATGTTTATTTTATGACCTGAGACTCTGCCAAACTCTTCTATTAGTTTCAGTAGTTTTCTGGAGGATTCCTTAGGGTTTTCTGTGTATACGATCATGTCATCTGCAAATAGTGATAGCTTTACTTCCTCCTTACCAATCTGGATACCCTTTATTTCTTTGTCTAGCCTAACTGCCCCGGCTAGGACTTCTAGCACAATGTTGAATAAGAGCGGGGATAAAGGGCATCCTTGTCTGGTTCCCGTTCTCAAGGGAAATGCTTTCAGGTTCTCTCCATTTAGAGTGATATTGGCCGTTGGCTTTGCATAGATGCCCTTTATTATATTGAGGAATTTTCCTTCAATTCCTATTTTGGTGAGAGTTTTTATCATAAATGGGTGTTGGACTTTGTCAAATGCCTTTTCTGCATCAATTGATAAGGTCATGTGGTTTTTGTCTTTTGTTTTATTTATGTGATGGATTACATTAATGTTTTTTCTGATATTAAACCAACCTTGCATACCTGGTATAAATCCCACTTGATCATGGTGAATTATTTTTTGATATGTTTTTGGATTCTATTGGCTAGAATTTTGTTGAGAATTTTTGCATCTATGTTCATGAGGGATATAGGTCTGTAATTTTCTTTTTTTGTAATGTCTTTACCTGGTTTTGGTATCAGGGAGATGGTGGCTTCATAGAATGAGATGGGTAGTATTCCGTCATTTTCTATGCTTTGAAATACCTTCAGTAGTAGTGGTGTTAACTCTTCTCTGAAAGTTTGGTAGAACTCTGCAGTGAAGCTGTCCGGGCTAGGGCTTTTTTTTGTTGGGAGTTTTTTGATTACCATTTCAATCTCTTTTTTTGTTATGGGTCTATTTAGTTGTTCTACTTCTGAATGTGTTAGTTTAGGTAGGTACTGTTTTTCCAGGAATTCATCCATTTCTTCTAGGTTTGCAAATTTGTTAGAGTACAATTTTTCGTAATAATCTGATATGATTCTTTTAATTTCAGTTGGGTCTGTTGTGATGTGGCCCTTCTCGTTTCTTATTCGGGTTATTTGCTTCCTTTCCTGTATTTCTTTAGTCAGTCTAGCCAATGGTTTATCAATTTTGGTAATTTTTTCAAAGAACCAGCTTTTGGCTTTGTTAATCCTTTCAATTGTTTTTCTGTTCTCTAATTCATTTAGTTCAGCTCTAATTTTTATTACTTTTTTCTTCTGGTGCCTGATGGACTCTTTTGTTGCTCACTTTCTATTTGTTCAAGTTGTAGGGACAGTTCTCTGATTTTGGCTCTTTCTTCTTTTTGTATGTGTGCATTTATCGATATAAATTGGCCTCTGAGCACTGCTTTTGCTGTGTCCCAGAGGTTTTGATAGGAAGCATTTTCATTCTCGTTGCATTCTATGAATTTCCTTATTCCCTCCTTGATGTCTTCTATAACCCAGTCTTTTTTCAGGAGGGTATTATTCAGTTTCCAAGTATTTGATTTCTTTTCCCTAATTTTTCTGTTATTGATTTCCGCTTTTATGGCCTTGTGGTCTGAGAAGATGCTTTGTATTATTTCGATGTTTTGGATTCTGGAAAGGTTTGTTTTATGACCTAATATGTGGTCTATTCTAGAGAATATTCCATGTGCGCTAGAAAAAAAGTATACTTTGCAGCAGTTGGGTGGAGAGTTCTGTATAAGTCAATGAGGCCAAGTTGGTTGATTGTTGTAATTAGGTCTTCCGTGTCTCTATTGAGCTTCTTACTGGATGTCCTGTCCTTCTCCAAAAGTGGTGTGTTGAAGTCTCCTACTATAATTGGGGAGGTGTCTATCTCACTTTTCAATTCTGTTAAAATTTGATTTATGTATCTTGCAGCCCTGTCATTGGGTGCATAAATATTTAATATGGTTATGTCTTCCTGATCAATTGTCCCTTTATCATTATGTAGTGTCCTTCTTTATCCTTTGGGGTGGATTTAAGTCTAAAGTCTATTTTGTCAGAAATTAATATTGCTACTCCTCTTCTTTTTTGCTTATTGTTTGCTTGATATATTTTTTTCCATCCTTTGAGTTTTAGTTTGTTTGTGTCTCTAAGTCTAAGGTGTGTCTCTTGTAGGCAGCATATAGACGGATCATGTTTCTTTATCCAGTCCAAGACTCTCTGTCTCTTTATTGGTGCATTTAGCCCATTTACATTCAGCATAATTATAGATAAATAAGTGTTTAGTGTTGTCATTTTGATGCCTTTTTATGTGTGTTGTTGACAATTTCATTTTTCCACATACTTTTTTGTGCTGAGACGTTTTTCTTATTAAATTGTGAGGTCCTCATTTTCGTAGTGTTTGACTTTATGTTTGTTGAGTCGTTACGTTTTTCTTGGCTTTTATCTCGAGTTATGGACTTGTTATACCTCTTTGTGGTTACCTTATTATTTACCCCTATTTTTCTAAGTAAAAACCTAACTTGTATTGTTCTATATCGCCTTGTATCACTCTCCATATGGCAGTTCTATGCCTCCTGTATTTAGTCCCTCTTTTTGATTATTGTGATCTTTTACATATTGACTTCCATGATTCCCTGTTATGTGTATTGTTATTTTTTTTTAATTAATCTTAATTTGTTTTTGTGATTTCCCTATTTGAGTTGATATCAGGATGTTCTGTTCTGTGACCTCGTGTTGTGCTGGTATCTGATATTATTGGTTTTCTGACCAAACAATACCCTTTAGTATTTCTTGTAGCTTTGGTTTGGTTTTTGCAAATTCTCTAAACTTGTGTTTATCTGTAAATGTCTTAATTTCGCCTTCATATTTCAGAGAGAGTTTTGCTGGATATATGATCCTTGTATGGCAGTTTTTCTCCTTCAGTGCTCTCTATATGTCGTCCCATTCCCTTCTTGCCTGCATGGTTTCTGCTGAGTAGTCTGAACTTATTCTTATTGATTCTCCCTTGAAGAAGACCTTTCTTTTCTCCCTGGCTGCTTTTAAAATTTTCTGTTTATCTTTGGTTTTGGCGAGTTTGATGATAATATGTCTTGGTGTTTTTCTTTTTGGATCAATCTTAAATGGGGTTCGATGAGCATCTTGGATAGATATCCTTTCGTCTTTCATGATGTCAGGGAAGTTTTGTGTCAGGAGTTCTTCAACTATTTTCTCTGTGTTTTCTGTCCTCCCTCCCTGTTCTGGGACTCCAATCACACGCAAGTTATTCTTCTTGATCGAGTCCCACATGATTCTTAGGGTTTCTTCATTTTTTTAAATTCTTTTATCTGATTTTTTTTCAGCTATGTTGGTGTTGATTCCCTGGTCCTCCAGATGTCCCAGTCTGCATTCTAATTGCTCGAGTCTGCTCCTCTGACTTCCTATTGCGGTGTCTAATTCTGTAATTTTATTGTTAATCTTTTGGATTTCTACATGCTGTCTCTCTATGGATTCTTGCAACTTATTAATTTTTCCACTATGTTCTTGAATAATCTTTTTGAGTTCTTCAACAGTTTTATCAGTGTGTTCCTTGGCTTTTTCTGCAGTTTGCCTTATTTCGTTTGTGATGTCTTGAAGCATTCTGTAAATTAGTTTTTTATATTCTGTATCTGATAATTCCAGGATTGTATCTTCATTTGGGAAAGATTTTGATTCTTTTGTTTGGGGGGTTGTAGAAGCTGTCATGGTCTGCTTCTTTATGTGGTTTGATATGGACTGCTGTCTCCGAGCCATCACTGGGAAACTAGTTTTTCCAGAAAATCCGCTAAAAAAAAAAGTGCAGTCAGATCCCTATCAGAATTGCCTTTGGGTTATAACTGCCACCTCGTTCCCTGTAAGGATGAAAGTCTGAGATTTGGATTATATATGCTTGGCTGTAGCTGGTTCTGTGTTTTTAGTCCAATTAGGGGTGGATTTTTTGTCCCTGGGTTTTTTTTTTTTGTTCCTTCTCTGAGGCTGAAAGAGTGGGTTAGGAAAAGACCAAAAGAAGAAAAAAAAAAAAGGGGGGGGAAGCAAAGCCGCCACGGAGCCGGAGCCAGAGCGGTTCTCCCTCTGGCTCAGGCCATTCGAATGTTAGTGAAGCCGCCTGGGGAGGGTGGGGGAGGGATCAGAGAGATAGGAGAGTAGCACCTCAGAATATAGCCAGAGTTGCTTGTCTTGCTTGGAATGACTATTATATCTGAGATTCCCCCGGGGCGTGTCGCCTATGTGTGCTGGCTGTGTGGAGATTGCCCCCCGGGGATCTGGCCCACTGAAGCTGCGGTCAGATCCTCCGCTGCCAGTCCGACGCCCAGCATAAAGGTTCCGCTGCTGGGACGGTGCACTCCTGACTCCAAAATCAGTCACTGCCTCCCGGGGACTTCTCGTCCCACCAGCCGTCGCCGCGCCGCCGCCGCGGACCGGCTGGGCCCCCTCCTGGGGTTAGTTCAGGGGAGTGGAGCAGCTCTCCATGCTTGTGCTGTGCCAGTGCCCAGTCAAAATCCCGGCGGGACGTTTCCCCGGCTAGGACGCTGCTCTCCCAGCTCCAAGACCAGTCACTGTCTCCTGGAGACTTCTCCCCCCAGCTGCGTCGCCACGCCACCTGAGTGAACTGGCTGGGCCCCCTCCCGGGGTGAGTTCAGGGGGGTAGGGCAGGGCCCCTTGTTTGCACCGTCAGCTCCCCTGGGCTCTGCCCTAAATTGGGCGCCAAAGGTTACGTTACTGGGACGCTGGCTCTAGGCTCCGAAAACAATCGCTTCTTCCCCGTATTTGTTCGTTTTCCATCTCTAAATCTGTGTTTGTTGTTCAGGGTTCATAGATTGTTATGTACTTGATCGATTCACTTGTTTTTCCGAGTCTTTGTTGCAAGAGGGATCCGGGGTAGCGTCTCCCTAGTCTGCCATCTTGGCCCCCCGTCTCCGATTGGACCCCACCCCACACTTTTACATTTAATTCTGTATTTGGTTCTATGTAGCTTTTCCCGGGTTCCTAGGCATCAGATGAGGAAATATGGACACATTTCCTGGGAACACAAGAGTGATAGTTTTTGCTTTGAGATAAAGATTTATGTTGTGTTGTAAAACTAGATCGTATTATGATTTCAAGGTATTAAACCTGGCTCCAGTCCTTAGTGTATTTATGGAATTAACGACAAAAAGAAAACCCGCATGGGAAAATGTTTAATCACAAAGCAACTTCTGGAGGCTGGACTCATCTCCGGGAACCCCACTCTGTAGTGCTAGGGTTAAGGACTCTCTACCAGGGCAGGAATTCTGCTCAATAAAGTGACTTCTGTGATGTTTCCCTAAATCCCAAATCTGATTTTACCAATGGAGTGAATGAATGCATTAATGCACTTCAGGGATGACTGAATGCAGACAGGGGCGCCTGCTGTGCTTGTAACTTAGCGGTAAATGGGGGAACACACGACTGCGGTAGCTCACATGAAGTCAACCCCATTACCGCTGCACTAAAAGGCAGCGCATGGGTATGAGCCAGTATGAATTCAGCTACAGACATGCCATCTAAAGCCCCTTCTACAAGTGAACAGACTGAGTAAACGGGATTCAAATTCCTCACGTTCTCTAGCCCAAAAGCCCCGCCACCAAAGCCCCAAACTCCAGCCAAGCAGCCGCTGCTCCTGCGCCAAACCAGCCCCCATTTGGACCTTGGCGCACAGAAGGAAAGGCTTGAGAGAGGCGAACGCTAGTGTTGGCCAATCAGATCCCAGAACGGTCTTTGAGGCCTGCTCCCTTCTCCTAGGATCCAATCGCTTGCCTCTGCACACTCAAGCCGCTCTTTCAAATAACCCAGAGTAGCGGAACCAGAGAAGTTGTAACTGAATCCGAGGGAGAGGTGGAGGTCTCTGTCTGATAGTGAATGCCTGTCTGGGACTCCAGTGGGAACCCAGAGCGGGGGTGGGGGCTACGGACGGACAAGGTAGTGTCACTTCTGCCTCCATCAGGGGCTTGTGTTGAAACCTCTTCACAGGATGGAAGCCGCCCCTAGTGTCCCCCTCCAACTCAAAAAATGATTTGTTCCAAAATAGACGCCTCCAACCTGTGGTACCTCCCACAGCTGATTGTTCCATCTCTGAGTCCTGCAGTGGTATAACCTGTGAGAAGACAGTTCCATCCTTGACTCTTCATCCCCACCTTTTGTAGGCCTCCTAGTGGTGCTATCAAGAAAGCTTCAATGCAAACGCCCTGTGAACCATATCTTCTTCACCTGCTCCCACCCTCCCCAGTGGACCCTTCCACCCCTGCCTGCCACTCTCCTCACCTACGTCCTCAAATGGACCGTTCCACACCCTGACCCTAAGGTCTTGCAGAGAGCAGAGGCCAAGGCGCCCAGCACCTGCCTCAAAGCCCCCGCCATCGGAGTGGGCTGAGGATGCCGGTAATTGGACTGCAAAGTGCAGCATCTATCAAAATAAAAACTGGAAACATCTTCCACTAGAACGTCACCTCCACCAGGGCTGGGACATGTGGTTTTCTAGTTCCATGATGTCTCCTCAGTGCCCAGCACATAGCAGGTGCTCGTTAGGTGTTTAACAAATGACTCCTTTGATACGGCAATTCCACTTCTAGGAATGTGTCCTAAAGGAACGCTCACACGTGCACAGAACTGTGTGTAGAGGGATGGTAGGCCCCAACTACCAGGGAAAAACTCTAAATGCCCATTTATAGCTGATGACTGTTGGAGGTAGGGCTTTGAAGTGGTTGGAACCCCTGCTGAGAATTTGCACTTCCACCCCCAGATGTACTGAATCAGAATCTCCAGTTTAACAAGATCCCCAGGTGATTCTTATGTATAATAAGTTTTGAGAACCACTGCTTTACTAGTGGTTCTCAGAAATGGTCCCTAACCAGCAGCATTAGCATTGCCTGGAAACTTGTTAGAAATGCAAATTCTCAGGGGTTTGAACCAGAACAAACTGGTTCAAAGTCCTGGTTGGAGGATAAAAGAACACTCGCTGGATGGGATACAGAATGAGTGGGACCTGTGTGTACCTGTGGGAAGTTGGGAGGGGGGCTGCTGCAGGACAAAATATTAACAGGGGAAAGCAGGTGGGACAGGTGTGTATATGTGTGCAAAGAAAAGGGTCTCACCCCAAGAGAGGCTGGTACCCCATCCCCGTGGGAGGAGGGAGGGGGCGGGGGCATCGTTCACCTCAGGGCTGGCCCCGCACCACCCCCAGGGCCATCCCAAAAGAGTGGGCTTAGGGAGAGCTAGCTCAGGAGCTTGGGAAAGAATGAGCCATCCCTTTCTGCCTCATTCAGTCACTCATTCACAATTGCAATGGACTGACATTTATCTTTAAGACCTGGATAAAGACAGGGATGGGAAGCTCAACCAGACTGACAGACAATAAAGAGATGAGAATCCCCAGATCCTGACAATATGGGGGGAGACAGGTCTCCTGGTGTGACCTTCATGGGGCTCAGCATGAGACCCTGACATCAGCTGGGCCTGTGCATAGCAGAGAAAGAGGGTTCCATGTCAGTGCAGTGAGGAAACCCTGGGAGCCACAGAAAAATCCTGGAGCCTGGGAACACATTAATAAGAGTGCCATATCCAGAACAGGAGAGGCAACAGGTCACCTGCTAAGGGGTGCGGACTCATCCCTAGGACCACACTTCAAGAAAGATGTAATGAAACAAGCATCACTTCACAACAAACCTTGGAGGTTACTGCTGAACTTATCCCCACTCCACGCATAAGGAGACTGTTTCATCTTCTTCCTTGCTCTGCACTTCTAATTCGATATGTTTAAAAATGTTTATTAGCAAGCACTTACTGAATACTTATTATATGTCAGGTCCTGTTATAAGTTCTTTACAAATATTAACCACGTAATAGCCCTCACAACAACCTAATGAGGTAGTCTTGTTTTCCCCATCTTACAAATGAGGCACATAAGAAACAGAGAGGTTTAGTAACCTGCCAAAGGTCACACAGCTGGGAAATCATGGAGCCAGGATTTGAACTAAGGCCCTCTGGATCCAGAGTTCCATCCTTGTAATCACACACTGCAATGCCTTTTCTTTTGGGGGGTGTGTATCTCCCTCAGCAGTCTGTGTGACACCTGAGGGCAAGGCCAGGTTTCCAGCAGTCAGGATGCACCTGAAATTCTGTGGGCATCCCTGAACAGATGCTGAATTTGTGGACTGACCGCTCCCCCTTCCATCCTGGAGTGGGCATTCAGGGTACCCTTGGAGTGAGTACCATGGTGTGTGAGGGTCTGTGTACCTGATCCCATAAAGAACCTTTTCGGCAGATGGGAAAAGCTGGGGGGCTAGGTGCCCAACTCTTTCTCCTGTGATGTTCACTGTGGCAGACTCTGCCCACAGCGTGACTTATGCATTGGTTCCTGGACCCCAGTCACTCACACCCCACCTAAAGGGTTTGCCCTATCCCAACCACATCCAGACTCACATGTTCCCTAAAACTGAATCACTTTTGTTCTTAAATGAAATGTTTTGAGAAAAGATTCTATCACTACACAAAATTAGAAGCAAAATATTGTCATATTGTTGTTAGGTGCCATCCAGTTGCTTCCGACTCATAGCAATCCTATGCACAGCAGAACGCAACACTGCCCTGTCCTGCGCCATCCTCACAATCGTTATGCTTGAGCTTATTATTGTAGCCACTGTGTCAATCCACCCCGTTGAGGGTCTTCCTCTTTTCCACTGACCCTGTACTTTGCCAAGCATGATGTCCTTCTCCAGGGACTGATCCCTCCCGACAACACGTCCAAAGTATGTAAGACACAGTCTCGCCATTCTTGCTTCTAAGGAGCATTCTGGTTGTACTTCCAAGACAGATTTGTTCATTCTTCTGGCAGTCCATGGTATATTCAACATTCTTCACCAACACCACAATTCAAAGGCATCAATTCTTTGGTCTTCCTTATTCACTGTCCAGCTTTCACATGCATATGATGCAATTGAAAATACCATGCCTTGGGTCAGGCGCACCTTAGCCTTCAAGATGACATCTTTGCTTTTCAACACTTCAAAGAAGTCCTTTCAGTAGATTTACCCAATGCAACGCGTCCTTTGATTTCTCGACTGCTGCTTCCATGGCTGTTGATTGTGGATCCAAGTAAAATCAAATCCTTGACAACTTCAATCTTTTCTCCGTTTATCATGATGTTGCTCATTGGCCTTGTTGTGAGGATTTTTGTTTTCTTTATGTTGAGGTGCAATCCATACTGAAGGCTATGGTCTTTGATCTTCATTAGTAAGTGCTTCAAGTCCTTTTCATTTTCAGCAAGCAAGACCGTGTCATCTGCATAATGCAGGTTGTTAATGAGTCTTCCTCCAATCCTGATGCCCCGTTCTTCTTCATACAGTCCAGCTTCTCTGATTATTTGCTCAGCATACAGATTGAACAGGTATGGTGAAAGAATACAACCCTGCTGCACACCTTTTCTGACTTTAAACCAATCAGTATTCCCTTGTTCTGTCCGAACGACTGCCACTTGATCTATGTAAAGGTTCCTCATGAGTACAGTAAAGTCTTCTGGAATTCCCATTCTTTGCAATGTTATCCACAATTTGTTATGATCCACACAGTCAAATGCCTTTTCATAGTCAATAAAACACAGGTAAACATCCTTCTGGTATTCTCTGCTTTCAGCCAGGATCCATCTGACATCAGCAATGATATCCCTGGTTCCATGTACTCTCCTGAAACCAGCCTGAATTTCTGGCAGTTCCCTGTCGATATACTGCTGCAGCCACTTTTGAATGATCTTCAGCAAAATTTTGCTTGCATGTGATATTAATGATATTGTTCTATAATTTCCACATTTGGTTGGATCACCTTTCTTGGGAATAGGCATAAATATGGATCTCTTCCAGTCAGTTGGACAGGAAGCTGCCTTCCATATTTCTTGGCATAGACGAGTAAGCACCTCCAGCACTGCATCTGTTTGTTGAAACATCTCAATTGACAGTCCCTCAATTCCTGGAGCATTGTTTTTCGCCAATGCCTTCAGAGCAGCTTGGACTTCTTCCTTCAGTACCATCCGTTCCTGATCATATGCTACCTCTAGAAATGGTTGAACATCGACTATTTTTGGTATACTGACTCTATATATTCCTTCCATCTTCTTTTGATACTTCCTGGGTGGTTTAATATTTTCCCCATAGAATCCTTCACTATTGCAACTCACGGCTTGAGTTTTTTCTTCAGTTCTTTCAGTTTGAGAAACGCCAAGCGTGTTCTTCCCTTTTGGTTTTCCATCTACAGCTCTTTGCACATGTCAGTATAATACATTCCTTTGTCTTCTCGAGCCACCCTTTGAAATCTTCTGTTCAGTTCTTTTACTTCATCATTTATTCCTTTTGTTTTAGCTGCTCGACGTTCATGAGTAAGTTTCAGAGTCTCCTCTGACATCCATCTTGGTCATTTCTTTCTTTCCCGTCTTTTCAATGACCTCTTGCTTTCTTCATGGATGATGTCCTTGATGTCATTCTACAACTCATCTGGTCTTCGGTCACTAGTGTTCAAAGCGTCAAATCTATTCTTGAGATGGTCTCTAAATTCAGGTGGGATATACTCAAGGTCATATTTTGTCTCTCATGAACTTGCTCTGATTTTCTTCAGTTTCAGCTTGAACTTGCATATGAGCAATTGATGGTCTGTTCCACAGTCGGTGCCTGGCCTTGTTCTGACTGATGATACTAAGCTTTTCCATCGTCTCTTTCCACAGATGTAGTCAATTTGATTCGTGCATGTTCCATCTGGCGAGGTCCATGCGTATAGTCGTCATTTATGTTGGTGAAAAAGGTACTTGCAATGAAGAAGTCGTTGGTCTTGCAAAATTTTATCAGTTGATCTCCGGCATTGTTTCTATCACCAAGGCCATATTTTCCAACTACCGATCCTTATTCATTTCCAACTTTCACATTCCAATCACCAGTAATTATCAATGCATCCTGATTGCATGTCCGATCAATTTCAGACTGCAACAGCTGATAAAAATCTTTTATTTCTTCATCTTTGCCCTTAGTGGTTGGTGAGTAAATTTGAATAAGAGTCGTATTAACTGGTCTTTCTTGTAGGTGTATGGATATTATCCTATCACTGACAGCATGGTACTTCAGGATAGATCTTGAAATGTTCTTTTTGACGATGAGTGCAACACCATTCCTCTTCAAGTTGTCATTCCCAGCATAGTAGACTATATGATTGTCTGATTCAAATGGACAGTCTCAGCTCACTAATGCCTAGGATATCGATGTTTATGCATTCCATTTTTGACGATTTCCAATTCTCCTAGATTCATACTTTGTACATTCCAGGTTCCAAATATTAATGGATATTTACAGCTGTTTCTTCTCATTTTGAGTCATGCCACATCAGCAAATGAAGGTCCTGAAAGCTTTACTCTATCCACGTCATTAAGGTCGACTCTACTTTGAGGAGGCAGCTGTTCCCAGTCATCTTTTGAGTGCCTTCCAACCTGGGGGGCTCATCCTCCAGCACTATATCAGACAATGTTCTGCTGCTATTCATAAGGTTTCCACTGGCTAATGCTTTTCAGAAGTAGACTGCTGGGTCGTTCTTCCTAGTCTGTCCTAGTCTGGAAGCTCAGATGAAACCTGTCCTCCATGGATGACCCTGCTGGTATCTGAATACCGGTGGCTCAGCTTCCAGCATCACAGCAACATGCAAGCCCCCACAGTACAACAAACTGACAGACACGTGGGGGATATTGTCCAAAAAAAAAAAGGTAATTATAAAAATAAACAATGAAAACATCATATTTTTTCAATTCTAAAATACATGTTTTACATTTCAACATATCTGAAATCAGGATGCAGCTTACAGTCACTGAGATGAGGAGGTATTCAGCATTCTTTCTTAGGGTTACCTAAAAAATGGTGTGGCACACAATCTACAGCATCTCAGATTTGATATGTGGTAAAAGTGTTATGAAGCTTGAAATTTTAAATTTAAAAAACAACGTTGTTTTAGGTAATCATAGGTCTATCTCATTTGCAGTGTCCTAAGCACTTCTTCTGTGCCATCTCTTTTAATCCTCCCTAGAACCTATGGAAGAAATTCCTGTAACCCTATTTTACTGATAAGGACTCTGAGGCTCACAGCAGGCAGGTGACTGGCTCAGGTCCTCCAGCTAAGGCATGGCAGAGCCCAGGTCAGAAGGCAGTCAGGGCACTCCTTGAGTTCATGCTGCCCCGATCCCTCTACGGGTCCCTTCCTTGTCCTCACAGACACAGCTCTGCACAGTGTCATCCCATCTTGTAACACTAACTGCAGCTCCTCATCTCAGAACCCTCCACCCTGGGGGGTTGTCTTGGATTCCCAGCCCTGGGTCTGGAGTTTCATCTGGACCCTGAAGATATTTTCAGTTCTGCCCTAACAGGGACATTGTGACAGACCCTGTGTGTGGGAAGGGGAGAGGTTTATCTTGTACAATGTTCTGCCCTTCCAGGGACCAGAGAGGGTTCTGAGAGAGCCCTCTGAGGCAGTGCTGGGTGCTGGGCGAAAGGATGCAAATGGGGGTGAGTGCGTGCAACAGAGGCCATGATAAGACTAGGAGAGGGGCTGAAGAGGCCACTGGGGTGGAAGGGAAGGCCCTGTGGGATTGAGAAGAGATATGATGAGATGTTCAGAAGTCCCAGTCCAGACACCTGCACCATCCACACTCTGCTGCCCATACCACCACCACCACCCCGAAATACCCATAGGAAACTTTCACTCTCCCTGGCTGCCTCCTGCTGATCTTCAACAACTGAGTCCACTTTAATGGGAGACAGGGTTGTGGGCATTTCCACACTAGCCATAGAGCTTTGTGTAAGACATCATGTCCCCACATGTGTTGAGGATCACAATCCCCACCTCACTCGCAACTAACCCCTGAATTATATAGGTTAAACCACAAATATAAGACACCATGCTGTGTGTGTGTATGTGTGTGTGTGTGTGAGACAGAGAGAGACAGTCAAAAAGTCAGAGACACAGAGAGAGACGGAGCCAAATAGCTTCTCCATAGGTCCAGAAACGAAAGGGATTTGGCCACTAGCAGACTCCTAAAATCCACCCTACAGTTCTAGCTTCATAAACGATCTACTTTGAGGAGTCCTCCCCTGACCCCTCTGGAGGTAATGGGTATGACTTTAGGCAGTGGTTAGGGGCACCAACTATGAAGAAAGTCTGAGTTTTAACCCTGGCTCGTCTACTAGTTACCATCTGCATGACAATGGGCAAATCATATAATCTCTCCAGGCCACAGACTCCTCACCTATAAAATGGGGATGGCGGCACCTATAACCCATGTAAAACGCTGACACATACCAAGCCTGGGGTAAGTGTTAATTTTATCATCCACATTGTTGGCATCTTTCCCAGTGACACTTGACTATTGTGTATTTTCCCCCCAAGCGATAGGACTCTCACTTCCTCTTGGGGGGAAGGCCCCATTTGTCCACATCTGTGATCCAATGTGCGGAGAATGACAGCTACCATAAATGCTTGGGGAGGTAAGTAGGATGTGGTAGGCAGAATAATGTCCCTCAAGGATACCCATGTCTAAATTCCCAGAACCTGTGAATGCTGTCTTACGTAGCAAAAGGGACTTCGCAGATGTGATTAACCATATTGAGGTAACAAGATAATCTTGGATTAACTGGGTGAGTCCAATGTAATCACAAGGGTCCTTATGAGGGAAAGAAGGATGCAGGAGAGTCAGTGTTTACATTACCATATTCTAGGTCATAACAAAACTCTTAACAAATTTAAAAGAACTGAAATAATGCACAGTATGTTCTCTGATTAGAATAGAACTAAACTAGAAATCAACCAAACTGGAAAAGATTCATATTTGTGCCCATTCCAAAGAAAGGTTATCCAACAGAATGTGGAAATTACAGAATAATATCATTAATACCACACACAAGTAAAATTTTGCTGAAGATCATTCAAAAGTAGTTGCAGCAGTATATCGACAGGGAACTGCCAGAAATTCAAGCCGGATCCAGAACAGGACATGGAACAAGGGTATCATTGCTGATGTCAAATGGATCCTGGCTGAAAGCAGAGAATACCAGAAGGATGTTTACCTGTGTTTTATTGACTATGCAAAGGCATTCGACTGTGTGGAACATAACAAATTATGGGTAATATTGTGAAGAATGCGAATTTCAGAACACTTAATTGTGCTCATGAGGAACCTGTATGTAGATCAAGAGGCAGCCATTTGAACAGAACAAGGGAATACTGCATTGTTTAAAGTAAAAAAAAAGAAAAAAAAGATGTGCACCAGGTTTGTGTCCTTTCGCTATACTTGTTCATTCCATACGCCAAGCAATAATCCAAGAAACTGGACTACATGAAGAAGAACGGGGCGTCAGGATTGGAGGAAGACTCTTTAACAACCTGCAATATGAAGATGACACAACCTTGCATGCTGAAAGTGAAGAAGACTTGAAGCACTTACTGATGAAGATCAAAGGCTACAGCCTTCAGTATAGATTACACATCAACGTAAAGAAAACAAAAATCCTCACAACTTGACCAATAATCAACATCATGATAAATGGAGAAAAGATTGAAGTTGTCAAGGATTTCATTTTCCTTGGATCCACAAACAACACCCATGGAAGTAGCAATCAAGAAATCAAACAAACAAACAAAAAAAGAAAGTAAGAAAACAAGCTACAGAATGGATGACAAATTTTGCTAATCCTAAAGGAGCCCTGGTGGCACAACAGTTAAGTGTTCTCAGCTGCTAACCAAAAGTACTGGTGGTTTGAGCCCAGCCAGCAGCCCCATGGGAGCGAGACCTGGCAATCCATAAAGATTAAAACTCATTGCCATTGGGTCGATTCTGACTCATGGCGACCCTATAGGACACAGTAGAACTGCCTCATGGGGTTTCCAGGGAGCATCTGGTGAATTCGAGCTGCCGACATTTTGGTTAGCAGCCAAACTCTTAACCACTATGCCACCAGGGTTTCTGTCATAAAGATTACAGCCAGCCCAAGAGACAGAAAGGGCCACATAAATCAGAGACTACATCAGCCTGAGACCAGAAGAACTAGATGGTTCCTGGCTACAACCGATGACTGCCCTGACAGGGAACACAACCAAGAATCCCTGATGGAGCAGAAGAGTGGGATGCAGACCTCAAATTCTCATAAAAAGACCAGATTTAATGGTTTGACTGAGACTAGAGAGACACAGAGGTCATGGTCCCTGAACCTTCTGTTAGCCCAAGACGGGAACCATTCCTGAAGCCAACTCTTCAGACAGGGATTGGACTAGACTATAAGACAGAAAATGATACTGGTGAGGAGTAAGCTTCTTGGCTCAAGTAGACCGTGAGGCTATTTGGGCTGTTCCTGTCTGCAGGGGAGATGAGAAGGCAGAGGGGGACAAAAGCTGGCTGAATGGACACAGGGAATACAGGCTGGAGAGGAGTGTGCTGTCTCATTAGGGGGAGAGCAACTAGGAATATATAGCAAGGTGTATATAAATTTTTGTATGAGAGACTGACTTGATTTGTAAGCTTTCGATTAAAGCACAATTAAAAAAAAAGATTACATCCAAAAAGAGAAATCAAACAATGCATTGCATTGGGCAGATCTGCTGCAAAAGATCTCTTTAAAGTGTTAAAAAGCAAAGATGTCACCTTGAAGACTAAATGCACCTGACCTAAGCCATGGTGTTTTCAATCAACTCGTATGCACGTGAAAGCTGGACAATGAATAAGGAACACCTAAAAAGAATTGACGCCTTTGAATTATGATGTCGCTGAAGAATACTGAATATACCATGGACTGCCAGAAGAATGAACAAATCTGTCTTGGAAGAAGTACAGCCAGAATGCTCCTTAGAAGCAAGGATGGTGAGACTGTGTCACATGCTTTGGACATGTTATCAGGAGGGACCAATCCCTGAAGAAGGACATCATGCTTGGTAAAGTACGGCGTCAGTGAAAAAGAGGAAGACCATCAATGAGATGGACTGACACAGTGGCTGCAATAATGGGCTCAAACATAACAATGATTGTGAGGATGGTGTAGGACCAGGCATTGTTTCATTCTATTGTACATAGGGTCGCTATGAGTTGGAAGTGACTCAACGGCACCTAACTCTGGGTGGGTTCAAACCATCAACCTTTGGATTAGCAGCCAAGTGCTTAACAATTTGCACCCCACAAAGGCATTTGACTATGTGGATCATAATAAATTATGTATAACAGTGTGAAGAATAGGAACTCCAGAACACTTAATTGTGTTCATGTGGAACCTGTACATAAATCAAGAGGCAGTCGTTCTAACACAACAAGGGGATACTGGGTAGTTTAAAATCCGAAAAGGTGTGCATCAGGGTTGTGTCCTTTCACCATACTTACTCAATTTCTATGCTGAGCAAATAATCTGAGAAGCTGGACTATATGAAGAACGGGGCATCAGGACTGGAGGAAGACTCATTTACAACCTGTGTTATGTAGATGACACAACCTTGCTTGTCAAAAGAGAAGACAACTGGAAGCACATACTGATGAAGATCAAAGACCACAGCCTTCAGTATGGATTACACCTTAACATAAAGAAAACAAAAATCTCACAACTGGACCAATAAGCAACATCATGATAAATGGAAAAAAAATATTTTAAGTTGTCACGGATTTCATTTTACTTGGACCAACAATCAATGCCCATGGAAGCGGCAGCCAAGAAATCAAATAATGTATTGCATTTGGGAAATCTGCTGCAAAAGACCTCTTTAAAGTGCTGAAAAGCAAAGATATCACTTTGATGACTAAGGTGTACCTGACCCAAGCATGACATTTTCAATTGCCTCATATGCATGTGAAAACTGGACAGCGAAGGAAGACCGAAGAAGAATTGATGCCTTTGAATTATGGTGTTGGGGAAGAATATTGAATATACCATGGACTGCCAGAAGAACAAAGAAATCTGTCTTGGAAGAAGTACAGCCAGAATGCTCCTTAGAAGTGAGGATGGTGAGACTTTGTTTCGTGTGCTTTGGACAAGTTATCAGGAGGGACCAGTCCCTGGAGAAGGGCATCATGCTTTGTAAAATATAAGGGTCAGCGAAAAAGAGGAAGACTCTCAATGAGATGGATTGGCACAATGGCTGCAACGGGCTCAAACGTAGCAATGATTGTGCGGGTGGTACAGGATTGGGCAACATTTTGTTCTGTTATACATGGGGTTGCTATAAATTGGAGCCAACACAATGGTACCTAACAACAACAAACTAGAAATCAATGACAGAAAAATATCTGGCAAATCACCGACATACTTATAAATAATCAATGGGCTAAAGAGTAAGTCACAAAATAAATTAGAAAATATTTTGAATTGAATGACGCTAAAAATAAAACACATCAAAATTCTTGGGACACGGCTAAAGCAGTGCTTAGAAGAAAAATTACAGAATTAAATGCTTATGTCTTAGTCATCTAGTGCTGCCATAACGGAAATACCACAAGTGGATGGCTTTAACAAAGAGAAATTTATTTTCTCACAGTCTAGTAGGTTACAAGTCCAAATTCAGGGCATCGGGTCCAGGGGAAGGCTTTCTCTCTCTGTCAGCTCTGAAGGAAGGTCCTTGTTCTCAATCTTCCCTTGGTCGAGGAGCTTCTCAGGCACAGGGACCCCATGTCCAAAGGACACACTCTGCTCCTGATGCTGCTTTCTTGGTGATATGAGGCCCCCAACTCTGCTTGCTTTGCTTTCTTTTTATCTCTTGAGAGATAAAAGGTGGTACAGGCCACACCCCAGGGAAACTCCCTTTCCCTTGGATGTGGGAGGTGACATCAGTAAGGATGGTTGTTACAATCCCACCCTAATCTTCTCAACATAAAATTACAATCACAAAATGGAGGAAAACCACACATGGCCCAACCAAGTTGAAACACACATTTTTGGGGGGGACATAATTCAATCCATTACAGCCTCACATCAGTGATCTAAGCTTCCGCCTTACGAAATTAAAAGACAAATTAAACTCAAAGCAAGCTAAATAATAAAGAGAAGAAATCAAGAAAACGCTCCCATTGAGGAGAAAAAGAATGAATTTTCTAATATTTTTAAGAAGTTGCCATAACATCGGTATGAGAACTAGAGAAAGAGAGCTTAACTGGTTAATTGTATATGAGAACAAATGGACAACAGTAACTTTAAAGCAAAGATGAGATGTTTAGGGAGCAACGAGTCTAAATTAATTGGAGTGAAACAACTAGAGCAGCCAAAAGGTAAAGGTAAGGTTAACACAAGGTAAAGAACGTAACCAATGTCACTGAACAATATATGTAGAAATTGTTAATTAGGAGCATGTTTTGATTTGCATATTTTCACCAAAAATAAAGTAAAATAAAATTTAAAAAAAAGAAACCCCGTTGTCAGTTTCTTGTACTGTGGTGGCTTGCATGTTGCTATGATGCTAGAAACTTTGCCACCAATATTTCTGTAGGTCACCCATGGTGGACAGGTTTCAGCAGAGCTTCCAGACTAAGACAGACTATGGAGAAGAGCCTGGCAATCTACATTCGAATATTAGGCAGTGAAAACCTATGGATAACAGACAATTGCCTGATACAGCACTGGAAGATGAGCCCCTGAGGTTGGGAGGCACTCAAAATACACCTGAGGAAGAGCTGCATTCTCAAAGTAGAGTCAGTCTTAATGACACAGGTGGAGTAAAGCTTTCAGGACCTTCATATGATGATGTGGCATGACTCAAAATAATAAACAGCTGCAAACATCCATTAATAATCAGAACAGGGAATGTTCGATGTATGAATCTAGGAAAATTGGAAGTTGTCAAAAATGAAATGGGACACTTGAAGATAGATATTCTAGGCATTAACAAACAAACCTGTTGCCATCGAGTCAATTCCAACTCACAGCGACCCTATAGGACAGAGTAGAACTACCCCCATAGAGTTTCCAAGGAGCACCTGGCAGATTCAAACTACCAACCCTTTGGTTAGTAGCCATAGCACTTAACCACTACACCACCAGGGATTCCTCCTAGAAATGGACTGGTATTGGCCATTCTGAATTTGACAATCATGGTCTACTATGTCAGGAATGACAAAATGAAGAGGAATAGCATTGCATTCATCAACAAAAAGAACATTTCAAGATCTATCCTGAAGTACAACACTCAGTGATAGGACAATATCCATGCACCTACAAGAAAGACTGGTTAATATGACTATTATTCAGATTTACGAACCAACCACTAACGCCAAAGATGAAGAAACTGAAGATTTTTACCAATCTCTGCAATCTGAAATTGACTGAACATGCAATCAAGATGCATTGATGATTACTGGTGACTGAAATGTAAAAGTTGAACAAAGAAGAAAGATCAGTACTTGGAAAAACACAGTGTTGGTGCCAGAGGTCGCATGATAAAATTCCACAGAACCAATGACTTATTCATCAGAAATACTTTTTTCAACACTACAATCAATGACTATACATGTGGACCTCACCAGATGGATTGCACAGGAATCAAATTGACTACATCTGTGGAACGAGATGATGAAGAAGCTCAGTATCATCAGTCAAGACAAAGCCAGGGGCCAACTGCAGAACAGACTATCAATTGCTCATATGCAAGTTCAAGTTCAAGTCGAAGAAAATCAAAGCAAGCCCATGAGAGCCAAAGTACAACCTTGAATACATCCTGCCTGAATTTAGAGACTATCTCAAGAATAGATTTGATGTACTGAAGACAAGAAGAGATGTGGGATGACATTGAGGACATCGTACATGATGAAACTAAAAAGTCATTAAAAAGACAGAAAAAAAGGAAAAGACCACAATGGATGTCAGAGAAGACTCTGAAACTTGCTCTTAAGCACAAAGTAGTTAAAACAAGCGGGAAAAACTATGAAGTAAAAGAGTTGAACAGAAAGATTTCAAAGGGCAACCTGAGAAGACAAGGTAAAGTATTATGGAATGTGCAAAGACCTGGAGTTAGAAAAGCAAAAGGGAGGAGCATGGTCAGCATTTCCCAAACTGAAAGAACTGAAGAGAAAATTCAAGCCTCGAATTAAAATATTGAAGGATTCTATGGGCAAAAAATTAAACGATGCAGGAAGCATCAAAAGAAGATGGAAGGGGTGCCAAGATGGCGGAATAACCAGATACTTCCGGTGATCCCTCTAAAAACAAAGACCCAAGAAAACAAGTGAAACGATTATATTAATGGCAAGCTAGGAGCCCTGAACATCAAAGGCAAAGTTAGAAAATGAACTGAGTGGTGGTGGGGGGCAGGGGGAGAAGGCTCAGAAGCAGAGAGGAGTTACCGGACCTGAATCGCCAGAATCCCTTGGGCACCATTCTCAGGAGTGATGGCAGTGGGAGAAACAACCAGCCGCACAGCCTACTTACACCTCCGGGACCAGAGAAAAACAGTGCCCTCACCAAAAGCTAATTACTTGCATTTTTTACCACACCTATGCCCACGACCCCAAGCCAGCTTCAGTGGTTGTTGATTTCCCTGGGTCTGAGATAGTCTCTACTGAGCACCCTGAGCCATTTGCTCAGCCTTAGAGAAGGAAGAAATTCACAATAGGGGGAAAAGATAATTTGCCACCTCCACTAACCTGGGGAGCTTGGGACAGAAGCAGATCCTGTCCAGGCATAAACAGTCCATGGACTTTGAATACCTTGCCCCACTGCATGGACCTCTGTGGGCCTATTTCAGGAGAATAGACCCTCGTTGGCAGACTCCAACCATTTCAGCTGTGCAGTGGAGAGGTGGGTGTTTGATGTTTGACACTGCTTTCACTATTAAACAGGTTCCTCACCTACCCACAACAGCCTAAGGACTGGAAGCTCCACTCAGGTCACCCAGCCACCCACGACAGGGGTCCAAGGATAACTGGTACCTTCCAGTCCTAACAGCCAAAAGCATTGGGTGCCCATGGTCCATCTGCAGAACCCGCCCACCTGTGCCCTCTAGGGGAAAGGGATGCACTTTCCTCACAGACACTCAGGAGATGGCTGTCAGCCCCACGATTGTTCGGACCATGACACCCTGCAGGAACCAGATATGGGTACCTACACCAAACACCCCTGCCCCTCTAAGACTGTAGGACGGAGCCTGTACTACACACTTGATAACCAGCTACCTGGATACCTGAGCTGAGTCCATACAAGTGAATGGACTCCCAGGCTCATATACCTGATAACAGCTCTAGCCATCTGGAGACAGGACGTCAGCTCCAAAGGCAAAAATAATCAAGCCAGCACACTCAAGCAACCCATTTGGGCATATCAAAACAAAACAAAGCAAGAAGCTACGATACAGTAACCAAACATAAAATAAACTAATACAATAACTTATACAGAGATCCAAGACAACATTCAGTGGAAAATCACATAAAGAAGCAGACCATGATTGCTTCAACTAGCTCTCAAAACAAAGAACCAAGAAATCTTCTGGATGAAGGTGCATTCCTGGAATTACCAGAAGCAGAATATGAAAGACTAATATACGGAACTCTTCAAGACATCAGGAACGAGATTAGGAAGGAGATCAGGCAATACATAGAACACAGATAAACCACTTGAAGAAATTTAAAAGGTTATTCAAGAACATACTGAAACATTTAATAAGCTGCAAGAACGCACAGAGAGATGGCAATCATAAATTCATAAGATTAACAATAAAATTACAGAATTAGAAAACTCAATAGAAAGTCAAAGGAGCAGAATTGAGCAAGTGGAAGGCAGAATTGGTGAGATTGAAGATAAAGCATGTGGCAACAATATATTTGAAGAAAAGTCAGATAAAAGAATTTTAAAAAATGAAGAAACCTTAAGAATCATGTGGGACTCTATTAAGAGAAATAACCTACGAGTGACTGGAGTACCACAACAGGAAGGGATAACAGAAAATACAGAGAGAATTGTTGAAGATTTGTTGGCAGAAAACTTCCCTGATAGTGTGAAAGATGAGACAATATCTATTCAAGATGCTCATCGAACTCCACATAAGGTAGATCTTAAAAGAAAGTAACTAAGACATTTTATAATGAAACTTGCCAAAACTAAAGATAAACAGACTTTTAACAGCAGCTAAGGATAAACAAAAGGTAGCCTAAAAAGGAGAGTCAATAAATAAGCTCGGACTACTCAGCAGAAACCATGCAGGCAAGAAGGCAATGGGATGACTTATATAAAGCATCAAAGGAAAAAACTGCTAGCCAAAAATCATATACCCAGCAAAACTGTCTGTCAGATATGAAGGTGAAATTAGGACATTTCCAAATAAACAGAAGTTTCAGGAATTTGTAAAAACCAAACGAAAACCACAAGAAATACTAAAGACAGTTCTCTGGTTAGAAAATCAATGGAATCAAATATCAATCCAAGACTAGAAAACAGTACAGAGCAACCAGAGGTCAACCCAGATGGGGAAATCACAAAAATAAATCAAGATTTAAAAAACGCTGAAAAAAGGAAAAGAGTGATGGTGTTATGAAAAAGAGACAACAATAAAGAGGGACAAAGAAATGAAGTCATAGATCTTTCATATGGAGAGAAAGACAAGGTGATATAAAGAAATAAAAGTTAGCTTTAAACTTAGAAAAATACAGGTAAATATTAAGGTAACCGCAAAGGAGACTAACAATCCTACCCATAAAAATAAAATACAAGAAAAAAAAAAAGAGACTCAGCAGAAAAAAATTCAACAATAACGAATAAGAGGAAAAATACAATATCTAAAGATAAACTACTCAGCACAAAAAATTAAGTGAGAAAAAGAAACTGTCAACAACGCACAAAAAAAGACATCAAAATGACAGCACTAAACTCGTATCTATCCATAATTATGCTGAATGTAAATGGACTAATTGCACCAATAAATAGACAGAGAGTGGCAGAATGGATTAAAAAACAATATCCGTCTATATGATGCCTACAAGAGACACACCTTAGACTTAGAGACACAAACAAACTAAAACTCAAAGGATGGAAAAAATATATCAAAAACACAACAATCAAAAAAGAGCAGACCAGAAGAACTAGTTGGTGCCTGGCCACAATCGATGACTGCCCTGACAGGGAACACAGCAGAGGACCCCTGAGGGAGCAGGAGATCAGTGGGATACAGACCCCAAATTCTCATAAAAATATCATACTTAATGATCTGACTGTGACTAGAGGAATCCCGGCGGCCATGGTCCCCAGACCTTCTGTCGGCACAGGACAGGAACCATCCCCGAAGACAACTCATCAGACATGAAAGGGACTGGTCAGCGGGTGGGAGAGAGACGCTGATGAAGAGTGAGCTAATTATATCAGGTGGACACTTGAGATTGTGTTGGCAACTCTTGTCTGGAGGGGGGATGGGAGGATAGAGAGAGAGAGAAGCTGGCAAAATTGTCACGAAAGGAGAGACTGAAAGGGCTGACTCAAGAAGGGGAGAGCAAGTGGGAGTAGGGAGTGAGATGTATGTAAACTTATATGTGACAGACTGATTGGATTTGTAAACGTTCACTTGAAGCTTAATAAAAGTTAATAAAAAAAATTAAATGAGAAAAAAAAAGAGCAGGAGTGGCAATATTAATTTCTGACAAAATAGATTTTAAAGTTAAATCTACTGCAAAGGATAAGGAAGGACACTATATACTGACTAAAGGGACAATATACCATGAGGATATAATCATACTAAATATTTATGCACCCAATGACAGGGCTGCAAAATACATAAAACAAATTCTAACAGCATTGAAAAGTGAGAGAGACAGCTCTACAATTACAGCAGGGGACTCTACCACACCACTTTTGGTGAAGGACAGAACATCCAGAACGAAGCACAATAAAAACACGGACGATCTAAATGCCACAATAAACCAACTTGACCTTGTAGGCATATACAGAACACTCCACCCAACAGCAGCCAAGTATACTTTATTTTCCAAAGCACATGGACTATTCTCTAGAATAGACCATATATTAGGTCATAAAGCAAGCCTTAGCAGAATCCAAAACATGGAAATATTACAAAGCATCTTCTCTGATCATAAGGCCATAAAATTAGAAATCAATAACAGAAAAGCAGGGAAAACAAATCAAACGCATGGAAACTGAACAATACCCTGCTCAAAAATGACTGGGTTATAGAAGACTTTAAGGATGGAATAAAGAAATTCAGAGAATCCAATGAGAATGAAACCACTTTCTATCAGAAACTTTGGGACACAGCGAACGAAGTGTTTAGAGGTCAATTCGAATCAATAGCTGCACACATACAAAAACAAAGAAGGGCCAAAATCAAAGAATTATCCCTACAACTTGGACAAAGAGAAAGACAGCAACAAAAGAAACCCTCAGGCACCAGAAGAAAGCAAATAATAAAAATTAGAGAAGAATTAAATGAAATAGAAAACAGAAAAACAATTGAAAGAGTTAACAAGACCAAAAGCTGGTTCTTTGAAAAAATTAACAAAATTGATAAACCATTGACCAAACTGACAAAAGAAAAACAGGAAAGGAAGCAAATAACCCAAATAAGAAATGACATGGGCAATACTACAACAGACCCAACTGAATTAAAAGAATCATACCAGATTACTACAAAAAATTGTACTCTAACAAAGTTGAAAACCTAGAAGAAATGGAGGAATTCCTATAAACACAGTACCTACCTAAACTAACACAAACAGAGGTAGAATAACTAAATAAGCCCATAACAAAAGAGGAGACTGAAAAGGTAATAAAAAAAAAAATACCCAACAAAAAAAAGCCCTGGTCCAGGTGGCTTCACTGGAGAGTTCTACCAAATTTTGAGATTAGAGTTAACACCACTACTACTAAAGGTATTTCAGAGCATAGAAAAGGACAGAATACTCCCAAACTCATTCTATGAAGCCAGCATATCCCTGATACCAAAACCAGGTAAAGACACCACAAAAAAAGAAAATTATAGACCTATATCCCTCATGAATGAAGATGCAAAAATCCTCAACAAAATTTTAGCCAATAGAATTCAACAACATATCAAAAAAATACTTCACAATAACGAAGTGGAATTCATACCAGGTATTCAGGGATGCTTCAACATTATAAAAACAATTAACGCAATCCTTCATATAAGTAAAACAAAAGACAAGAACCACATGATCTTATCAATTGATGCAGAAAAGACATTTGACAAAGTTCAATACCCATTCATTATAAAAACTCTCAGCAAAATAGGAATAGAAGGAAAATTCCTCAACATAATAAAGGGCATTTATACAAAGCCAACGGGCAACATCATCCTAAATGGAGAGAGTCTGAAAGCATTCCCTTTGAGATCAGGAACCAGACAAGGATGCCCTTTCTCGCCACTCATATTCAACATTGTGTTGGAGGTCCTAGCCAGAGCACTTAGGCTAGATAAAGAAATAAAGGGCATGCAGATTGGCAAGGAAGAAGTAAAACTATCTGTATTTGCAGATGACATGATCTTGTACACAGAACACCCTAAAGAATCCTCAAGAAAACTACTGAAACTAATAGAAGAGTTCAGCAGAGCATCAGGATACAAGATAAACATACAAAAATCAGTTGGATTCCTCTACACCAACAAACAGAACATTGAAGAGGAAATCACCAAATCAATACCATTTACAGTAGCTCCAAAGAAGATGAAATACTTAGGAATAAGTCTTACCAGAGATGTAAAAGACCTATACAAATAAAACTACAAAACACTACCGCAAGAAACCAAAAGAGACCTACATAAGTGGAAAAACATACCTTGCTCATGGATAGGAAGACTTAACATTATGAAAATGTCTATTCTACCAAAAGCCATCTATAGATACAACACAATTCCAATCCAAATTCCAATGACATTTTTAATGAGATGGAGAAATGAATCACCAACTTCATATGGAAGGGAAAGAGGCCTGGGATAAGCAAGGCATTACTGAAAAAGAAGAACAAAGTGGGAGGCCTCACTCTACCTGATTTTAGAACCTATTATACCACCACAGTAGTCAAAACAGCGTGCTACTGGTACAACAACAGATACAGGGACCAAAGGAACAGAAATGAGAATTCAGACATAAATCTAGCCACATATGAACAGTTGATATTTGACAAAGGCCCAAAGTCAGTTAAATGGGGAAAAGACAGTCTCTTTGGTAAATGGTGCTGGCATAACTGGATATCCACCTGCAAAAAAATGAAACAAGACCCATACCTCACACTATGCACAAAAACTAACTCAAAATGGATTAAACTCCTAAATATAAAATCTGGAACAATAAAGATCATGGAAGAAAAACTAGGGCCAAAGCTAGGAGCCCTAATACATGGCATAAACAGTATTCAGAACATTACTAACAATTCAGAAGAGAAACTAGATAACTGTGAGCTCCTAAAAACCAAACACCTATGCTCATCCAAAGGCTCCACCAAAAGGGTAAAAACATTACCTACAGACTGGGAAAAAGATCTTAGCTATGACATTTCTGATCAGCAGCTGATCTCTAAAATTTACATGGTACTGCAAAAACTCAAATACATAGAGACAAATAACCCAATTAAAAATGGGCAAAGGATATAAACAGGCACTTCACTTAAGAAGACATTCAGGTAGCTAACAGATACATGAGGAAATGCTCATGATCATTAGCCATTAGAGAAATGCAGATCAAAACTACAATGAGGGAGGTTGTGAAAGATGGCGGACTAGGTGGACGCTACCGCGGATCCCTCTTGCAACAAAGACTCGGAAAAACAAGTGAATTGATCACATACATAACAATCTACGAACCCTAAACAACAAACACAGATTTAGAGGCGGAGAACGAACAAATACGGAGAGGCAGCGATTGTTTTCAGAGCCTGGAGCCAGCGTACCAGTCAGCGGATTTTCTGGAAAAACTAGTTTCCCAGTGATGGCTCGGAGACAGCAGTCCATATCAAACCACATAAAGAAGCAGACCATGACAGCTTCTACAACCCCCCAAACAAAAGAATCAAAATCTTTCCCAAATGAAGATACAATCCTGGAATTATCAGATACAGAATATAAAAAACTAATTTACAGAATGCTTCAAGACATCACAAACGAAATAAGGCAAACTGCAGAAAAAGCCAAGGAACACACTGATAAAACTGTTGAAGAACTCAAAAAGATTATTCAAGAACATAGTGGAAAAATTAATAAGTTGCAAGAATCCATAGAGAGACAGCATGTAGAAATCCAAAAGATTAACAAAAAAATTACAGAATTAGACACCGCAATAGGAAGTCAGAGGAGCAGACTCGAGCAATTAGAATGCAGACTGGGACATCTGGAGGACCAGGGAATCAACACCAACATAGCTGAAAAAAAATCAGATAAAAGAATTTAAAAAAATGAAGAAACCCGAAGAATCATGTGGGACTCTATCAAGAAGGATAACTTGCGTGTGATTGGAGTCCCAGAACAGGGAGGGAGGACAGAAAACACAGAGAAAATAGTTGAAGAACTCCTGACACAAAACTTCCCTGACATCATGAAAGACGAAAGGATATCTATCCAAGATGCTCATCGAACCCCATTTAAGATTGATCCAAAAAGAGAAACACCAAGACATATTATCATCAAACTCGCCAAAACCAAAGATAAACAGAAAATTTTAAAAGCAGCCAGGGAGAAAAGAAAGGTCTCCTTCAAGGGAGAATCAATAAGAATAAGTTCAGACTACTCAGCAGAAACCATGCAGGCAAGAAGGCAATGGGATGACATATAGAGAGCACTGAAGGAGAAAAACTGCCAGCCAAGGATCATATATCCAGCAAAACTCTCTCTGAAATATGAAGGCGAAATTAAGATATTTAGAGATAAACACAAGTTTAGAGAATTTGCAAAAACCAAACCAAAGCTACAAGAAATACTAAAGGATATTGTTTGGTCAGAAAACCAATAATATCAGATACCAGCACAATACAAGGTCACAAAACAGAATGTCTTGATATCAACTCAAATAGGGAAATCACAAAAACAAACAAATTAAGATTAATTAAAAAAAATAACAATACACATAACAGGGAATCATGGAAGTCAATAGGTAAAAGATCACAATAATCAAAAAGAGGGACTAAATACAGGAGGCATTGAACTGCCAGATGGAGAGTGATACAAGGCGATATAGAACAATACAAGTTAGGTTTTTACTTAGAAAAATAGGGGTAAATAATAAGGTAACCACAAAAAGGTATAACAACTCCATTACTCAAGAAAAACATAACGACTCAACTAATATAAAGCAAACACTATGAAAATGAGGATCTCACAATTTACTAAAAAAAAGTCTCAGCACAAAAAAGTATGTGGAAAAATGAAATTGCCAACAACACACATGAAAAGGCATCAAAATGACAACACTAAAAACTTATTTATCTATAATTACGCTGAATGTAAATGGACTAAATGCACCAATAAAGAGACAGAGAATCACGGACTGGATAAAGAAACACGATCCATCTATATGCTGCCTACAAGAGACACACCTTAGACTTAGAGACACAAACAAACTAAAACTCAAAGGATGGAAAAAAATATATCAAGCAAACAATAAGCAAAAAAGAAGAGGAGTAGCAATATTAATTTCTGACAAAATAGACTTTAGACTTAAATCCACCCCAAAGGATAAAGAAGGACACTATATAATGATAAAAGGGACAATTGATCAGAAAGACATAACCATATTAAATATTTATGCACCCAATGACAGGGCTGCAAGATACATAAATCAAATTTTAACAGAATTGAAAAGTGAGATAGACACCTCCACAATTATAGTAGGAGACTTCAACACACCACTTTCGGAGGACAGGACTTCCAGTAAGAAGCTCAATAGAGACACGGAAGACCTACTTACAACAATCAACCAACTTGAACTCATTGACTTATACAGAACTCTCCACCCAACTGCTGCAAAGTATACTTTTTTTCTAGCGCACATGGAACATTCTCTAGAATAGACGACATATTAGGTCATAAAACAAACCTTTGCAGAGTCCAAAACATCGAAATATTACAAAGCATCTTCTCAGACCACAAGGCAATAAAACTAGAAATCAATAACAGAAAAACTAGTGAAAAGAAATCAAATACTTGGAAAATAAACAATACCCTCTTGAAAAAAGACTGGGTTATAGAAGACATCAAGGAGGGAATAAGGAAATTCATAGAATGCAACGAGAATGAAAATGCTTCCTATCAAAACCTCTGGGACACAGCAAAAGCAGTGCTCAGAGGCCAATTTATATCGATAAATGCACACATACAAAAAGAAGAAAGAGCCAAGAGCAGAGAACTGTCCCTACGACTTGAACAAATAGAAAGTGAGCAACAAAAGAATCCATCAGGCACCAGAAGAAAACAAATAATAAAAATTAGAGCTGAACTAAATGAATTAGAGAACAGAAAAACAATTGAAAGGATTAACAAAGCCAAAAGCTGGTTCTTTGAAAAAATTAACAAAATTGATAAACCATTGGCTAGACTGACTAAAGAAATACAGGAAAGGAAACAAATACCCCGAATAAGAAACGAGAAGGACCACATCACAACAGAACCAAATGAAATTAAAAGAATCATTTCAGATTACTACAAAAAATTGTACTCTAACAAATTTGAAAACCTAGAAGAAATGGATGAATTCTTCGAAAAACACTACCTACCTAAACTAACACATTCAGAAGTAGAACAACTAAATAGACCCATAACAAAAAAAGGGATTGAAACGGTAATCAAAAAACTTCCAACAAAAAAAAAGCCCTGGCCCGGACGGCTTCACTGCAGAGTTCTACCAAACTTTCAGAGAAGAGTTAACACCACTACTACTGAAGGTATTTCAAAGCATAGAAAATGACGGAATACTACCCAACTCATTCTATGAAGCCACCATCTCCCTGATACCAAAACCAGGTAAAGACATTACAAAAAAAGAAAATTGCAGACCTATATCCCTATATCCCTCATGAACATAGATGCAAAAATCCTCAACAAAATTCTAGCCAATAGAATCCAACAACACATCAAAAAAATAATTCACCATGATCAAGTGGGATTTATACCAGGTATGCAAGGTTGGTTTAATATCAGAAAAAACATTAATGTAATCCATCACATAAATAAAACAAAAGATAAAAACCACATGATCTTATCAATTGATGCAGAAAAGGCATTTGACAAAGTCCAACACCCATTTATGATAAAAACTCTTACCAAAATAGGAATTGAAGGAAAATTCCTCAACATAATAAAGGGCATCTATGCAATTTTTTTTTTATGCAAAGCCAACAGCCAATATCAGTCTAAATGGAGAGAACCTGAAAGCATTTCCCTTGAGAACGGGAACCAGACAAGGATGCCCTTTATCACCGCTCTTATTCAACATCGTACTTGAAGTCCTAGCCAGGGCAATTAGGCTAGACAAAGAAATAAAGGGTATCCGGATTGGCAAGGAGGAAGTAAAGTTATCACTATTTGCAGATGACATGATCTTATACACAGAAAACCCTAAGGAATCCTCCAGAAAACTACTGAAACTAATAGAAGAGTTTGGCAGAGTCTCAGGTTATAAAATAAACATACAAAAATCACTTGGATTCCTCTACATCAACAAAAAGAACACCGAAGAGGAAATCACCAAATCAATACCATTCACAGTAGCCCCCAAGAAGATAAAATACTTAGGAATAAATCTTACCAAGGATGTAAAAGACCTATACAAAGAAAACTATAAAACTCTGCTACAAGAAATTCAAAAGGACATACTTAAGTGGAAAAACATACCTTGCTCATGGATAGGAAGACTTAACATAGTAAAAATGTCTATTCTACCAAAAGCCATCCATACATATAACGTACTTCCAATCCAAATTCCAATGTCATATTTTAAGGTGATAGACAAACAAATCACCAATTTCGTATGGAAGGGAAAGAAGCCTCGGATAAGCAAAGCATTACTGAAAAAGAAGAAGAAAGTGGGAGGCCTCACTCTACCTGATTTCAGAACCTATTATACAGCCACAGTAGTCAAAACAGCCTGGTACTGGTACAACAACAGGCACATAGACCAATGGAACAGAATTGAGAACCCAGATATAAATCCATCCATTTATGAGCAGCTGATATTTGACAAAGGACCAGTGTCAGTAAATTGGGGAAAAGATAGTCTTTTTAACAAATGGTGCTGGCATAACTGGATATCCATTTGCAAAAGAATGAAACAGGACTCATACCTCACACCATGCACAAAAACTAACTCCAAGTGGATCAAAGACCTAAACATAAAGACTAAAACGATAAAGATCATGGAAGAAAAAATGGGACAACCCAAGGAGCCCTAATACAAGGCATAAACAGAATACAAAACATTACCAAAAATGATGAAGAGAAACCCGATAACTGGGAGCTCCTAAAAATCAAACATCTATGCTCATCTAAAGACTTCACCAAAAGAGTAAAAAGACCACCTACAGACTGGGAAAGAATTTTCAGCTATGACATCTCCGACCAGCGCCTGATCTCTAAAATCTACATGATTCTGTCAAAACTCAACCACAAAAAGACAAACAACCCAATCAAGAAGTGGGCAAAGGATATGAACACACATTTCACTAAAGAAGATATTCAGGCAGCCAAAAGATACATGAGAAAATGCTCTCGATCATTAGCCATTAGAGAAATGCAAATTAAAACTACGATGAGATTCCATCTCACACCAACAAGGCTGGCATTAATCCAAAAAACACAAAATAATAAATGTTGGAGAGGCTGCGGAGAGATTGGAACTCTCATACACTGCTGGTGGGAATGTAAAATGGTACAACCACTTTGGAAATCTATCTGGCGTTATCTTAAACAGTTAGAAATAGAACTACCATACAACCCAGAAATCCCACTCCTCGGAATATACCCTAGAGATACAAGAGCCTTCACACAAACAGATATATGCACACCCATGTTTATTGCAGCTCTGTTTACAATAGCAAAAAGCTGGAAGCAACCAAGGTGTCCATCAACGGATGAATGGGTAAATACATTGTGGTATATTCACACAATGGAATACTACGCATCGATAAAGAACAGTGACGAATCTCTGAAACATTTCATAACATGGAGGAACCTGGAAGGCATTATGCTGAGCGAAATTAGTCAGAGGCGAAAGGACAAATATTGTATAAGACCACTATTATAAGATCTTGAGAAATAGTAAAAACTGAGAAGAACACATACTTTTGTGGTTACGAAGGGGGGAGGGAGGGAGAGGGTTTTTTATTGATTAATCAGTAGATAAGAACTGCTTTGGGTGAAGGGAAAGACAACACTCAATACATGGAAGGTCAGCTCAATTGGACTGGACCAAAAGCAAAGAAGTTTCCGGGACAAAATGAATGCTTCAAAGGTCAGCGGAGCAGGGGCGGGGGTCTGGGGAAAATGGTTTGAGGGGACTTCTATGTCAATTGGCAAAATAATTCTATTATGAAAACATTCTGCATCCCACTTTGAAATGTGGCGTCTGGTGTCTTAAAGGCTAACAAGCGGCCATCTAAGATGCATCAATTGGTCTCAACCCACCGGAGCAAAGGAAAATGAAGAACACCAAGGTCACACAACAACTAGGAGCCCAAGAGACAGAAAGGGCCACATGAACCAGAGACCTACATCATCCTGAGACCAGAAGAACTAGTTGGTGCCCGGCCACAATCGATGACTGCCCTGACAGGGAACACAACAGAGAACTCCTGAGGGAACAGGAGATCAGTGGGATGCAGACCCCAAATTCTCATAAAAAGACCATACTTAATGGTCTGACTGAGACTAGAGGAATCCCGGCGGCCATGCTCCCCAGACCTTCTGTCGGCACAGGACAGGAACCATCCCCGAAGACAACTCATCAGACATGAAAGGGACTGGTCAGCGGGTGGGAGAGAGATGCTGATGAAGAGTGAGCTAATTATATCAGGTGGACACTTGAGAGTGTGTTGGCAGCTCTTGTCTGGAGGGGGGATGGGAGGATAGAGAGAGAGGGAAGCTGGCAAAATTGTCACGAAAGGAGAGACTGAAAGGGTTGACTCAATAGGGGAAGAGCAGGTGGGAGTACGGAGTAAGATGTATGTAAACTTATATGTGACAGACTGATTGGATTTGTAAACGTTCACTTGAAGCTTAATAAAAGTTAATAAAAAAAAACTACAATGAGATTTCATCTCACTCCAACAAGGCTGGCATTAGTCCAAAAAACACAAAATAATAAATGTTGGAGAGGCTGTGGAGAGACTGGAACACTTAGGCACTGCTGGTGGTAATGTAAAATGGTACAACCACTTTGGAAATTGATTTGACACTTCCTTAAAAAAACTAGAAATAGAGCTACCATACAATCCAGCAATCCCACTCCTTGGAATATATCCTAGGGAAATAAGAGCCTTTACATGAACAGATGTATGCACACCCATGTTTATTGCAGCACTGCTTATAATAGCAAAAAGATGGAAGCAACCAAGGTGCCCATCAATGGATGAATGGATAAATAAATTACGGTATATTCACAGAATGGAATACTATGCATCAATAAAGAACAATGATGAATCCGTGAAACATTTCATAACATGGAGGAATCTGGAAGGCATTATGTTGAGTGAAATTAATCAGTTGCAAAAGGACAAATATTGTATGAGACCACTATTATAAGAACTCGAGAAATAGTTCAAACAGAGAAGAAAATATTCTTTGATGGTTACAAGAGTGGGGAGGGAGGGAGAGGGGTTTTCACTAATTAGATAGGAGTTAAGAACTATTTTAGGTGAAGGGAAAGACAACACAATACAGGGAGGTCAGCACAATTGGACTAAACCAAAAGCAAAGAAGTTTCCTGAATAAACTGAATGCTTCGAAGGCCAGTGTAGCAGGGGTAGGGGTTTGAGGACCATGGTTTCAGGGGACATCTAAGTCAATTGGCATAATAAAATCTGTTAAGAAAACATTCTGCATCCCACTTTGGAGAGTGGCGTCTGGGGTCTTAAAAGCTAGCACGCGGCCATCTAAAATGCATCAATTCGTCTCAACCCACCTGGAGCAAAGGAGAATGAAGAACACCAAAGACACAAGGTAATTATGAGCCCCAGAGAAAGAAAGGGCCACATAAACCAGAGTCTACATCAGGCTGAGACCAGAAGAACTTGATGGTGCCCAGCTACAACAGATGACTGCCCTGACAGGGAACACAACAGAGAAGCCCTGAGGGAGCAGGAGAGCAATGGGATGCAGACCCCAAATTCTCATAAAAAAAAGACCAGACTTAATGGTATGACTGAGACTAGAAGGACCCCGGAAGTCCTGGTCCCCAGGCCTTCTATTAGCCCAAGGCAGGAACCATTCCCAAAGCCAACTCTTCAGACAAGGATTGGACTGGGCTATGGGACAGAGAATGATACAGGTGAAGAGTGAGCTTCTTGAATCAAGTAGACACATGAGACTATGTGGGTATCTCCTGTCAGGAGGGGAGATGAGAGGGCAGAGGGGGTCAGAAGTTGGCCAAATGGACATGAAAAGAGAGAGTGGAGGGAAGAAGCAGGCTGTCTCATTAGGGGGAGAGCAACCAGGACTATATAAAAAATAGCAAGGTGTATATAAATTTTTGTATGAGAGACTGACTTGATTTGTAAACTTTCACTTAAAGCACAATAAAAATTAAAAAAAAAAGGAAGAATGCAGCGGACTAGAAAGTATTTGTGTGTGTGTGTATGTGTGTGTACGCTCACACATAATATTTTAATACATTAAATTACCTTGGTCAAATCCTTCAAAAAAAAAAGAAGATGAAAGTTAGGGGTCTAATAGAAGTGACATGGACATACGTACACCTATGTTCATCCCAGCATATTCACAATAGCAAAATGATGGAAACAAGTTAAGTGTCCATCAATGGACGAATGGATAACTAGAATGTGGTACATGCATATAATGAAATACAACTCAGCGACAAAGAATAATGAGTTCCCAAAACATGTTGAACTTAGATAAACCAGGACATTACATTGAGTAAAACAAGTCAATCACAAAAAAACAAATATTGTATGTTCTCACTTTTATGAAATGATATGAACAAGTAAATATACAGAAACTAATGCTCATTAGTGCTTACCGGGGATGGGGGAGAGTGGAGGATTCATTCTCTACATAGTAGACACTTGTTATTTTTGGTGATGGGTAAAGTAACACTGAATGAGGGTGAAGTGTACACAACTTGATGAAAGTAAACTATGTCACTAAAAAGTACACAAGAAAAAAGGACCTGTTAGTAATTGCTATGGCATATGTGATTTTGAAACAACAGCAAAAAGAACCAAAAGATGTAAAAAAAAAAATGTGATTTTGAAACAACAGCAAAAAGAACCAAAAGATGTATGCGTGGGTATATGTGTAATTATTTAGGCATATATAAAAAAAAAAAACCCATTGCCATCAACTCAATTCTAACTCATAACGATCCTATAGGACACAGTAGAACTGCCCCTCTAGGGTTTCCAAAGAACAGCTGGTGGATTCCAACTGTCAGTCTTTTGGTTAGTAGCTAAGCTCTTCATCACTGTGCCACCAGGGTTCCTATATGTGTATAGTTATGTATGTTGATGTTGTTGTTAGGTCCGTCGAGTTGGTTCTGACTCATAGCAACCCTATGTACAACAGAATGAAATGTTCCCTGATCCTGTGCCATCCTCACAATCACTGCTATGCTTGAGCCCATTACTGCAGCTACTGTGTCAATCCACCTCCTTGAAGGTCTTCCTTTTTTTCACTGACCCTCTACTGTACAAAACATGATGTCCCTCCAGGGACTGGTCCCTCCTGATAACACCTCCAAAGTATGCGAGACCAAGTGCTTGCTTCCAAGGAGCATTCTGGCTGTACTTCTTCCAAGACAGATTTGTTCGTTCTTCTGGCAGTCCATGGTATATTGAATATTCTTCACCACCATAATTCAAATACATCAATTCTTCTTCAGTCTTCCTTATTCACTGTCCACATTTTGCATGCATATGAGGTAACTGAAAATACCAAGGCTTGGATCAGGTGAACTTTAGTCCTTAAAGTGACATCTTTCCTTTTCAACACTGTAAAGAAGTTTTTTTTTTGGCAGATTTTCCCAATACATCATTTGATTTCTTGACTGCTGCTTCCTTGGGCATTGATTGTGGATCCAAGTAAAATGAAACTCTGACAATGTCAATATTTTCTCCATTTATCTACGTAAAGGTTACTCATGAGCACAATTATGTGTTCTGGAATTCCCATTCTGTGCAATGTTATCCATAATTTGTTACGATCAACACGGTCAAATGCCTTTGCATAGTCAATAAAACACAGGTAAACATCCTTCTGGTATTCTCTGCTTTCAGCCAGGATCCATCTGACATTAGCAATGATATCCCTCATTCCACATCCTCTTCTAAATCCAGTTTGAATTTCTGGAAGTTCCCTGTTGATGTACTGCTGCAACTGCATTTGAATGATCTTCAGCAAAATTTTACTTGTGCGTGATATTAATGATAAAGAAAAAAAAATTTTTTTCTTTCTTTTTTTTTTAATGATACTGTCTGATAATTTCCACATTTGGTTGGATCCCCTTTCTTTGGAATAGACAAAAATATAGATCTCTTCCAGTCGGTTGGCCAGGTAGCTGCCTTCCAATTTTTTTGGCATAGACAGATGAGTGAGCACTTCAGCACTGCATCTGTTCACTGAAACATCTCAATTGGTATTCCGTCAATTCCTGGAGCCTTGTTTTTCACCAGTGTCTTCAGTGCAGCTTGGACTACTTCATTCAGTACCATCAGTTCTTGATCACATGTTACCTCTTGAAATGACTGAACGTCGACCAATTATTATTGGCACAGTGACTCTGTGTATTCCTTCTATTTGCTTTTGACGCTTTCTGCATCGTTCAGTATTTTGCCCATAGAATCCTTCAGTATTGCAACTCGAGGCTTGAATTTTTTCTTCAGTTCTTTCAGCTTAAGAAATGCAGAGTATGTTCTCCCCTTTTGGTTCTCCATCTCCAGATCTTTGCACATGTCGTTGTAATACTTTACTTTGTCTTCTCCAGCCACCCTTTGAAATCTTCTGTTCAGCTCTTTTACTTCATCATTTCTTCTGTTCACTTGAACTACTCTATATTCAAGAGCAAGTTTCAGAGTCTTTTCTGACATTCATTTTGGTCTCTTCTGTCTTTCCTGTCCTTTTTTTTTGTATAATTTTTATTGCGCTATAAGTAAAAGTTTACAAATCAAGTCAGTCTCTCACACAAAAACCCATATACACCTTGCTACACACTCCCAATTACTCTCCCCCTAATGAGACAGCCCACTCTCTCCCTCCACTCTCTCTTTCCCTGTCCATTTTGCCAGCTTCTAACCAACTCTACCCTCTCATCTCCCCTTCAGGCAGGAGATGACAACTTAGTCTGAAGTGTCTTCCTAATCCAAAAAGCTCACTCCTCACCAGCATCCCTCTCCAACACATTGTCTAGTGCAATCCATGTCAGAAGAGTTTGCATCAGGAATGGTTCCTGTCCGGGGCCAACATAAGGTCCGGGGGCCATGACCACCGGGGTCCTTCCAGTCTCAGTCAGACCATTAAGTCTGGTCTTATGAGAATTTGGGATCTGCATCCCACTGCTCTCCTGCTCCCTCAGGGGTTCTCTGTTGTGTTCCCTGTCAGGGCAGTCATCGGTTGTAGCCGGGCACCATCTAGCTCTTCTGGTCTCAGGATGATGTAGTCTCTGGTTCATGTGGCCCCTTCTGTCTCTTCTGCTCGTAATTGCCTTGTGACCTTGGTGTTCTTCATTCTCCTTTGCTCCAGATGGGTTGAGACCAATTGATGTATCTTAGATGGCTGCTTGCTAGCATTTAAGACCCCAGATGCCACTCTTCAAAGTGGGATGCAGACCATTTTCTTAATAGATTTTATTATGCCAATTGACTTAGCTCTCCCCTGAAACCATAGTCCCCAGAACCCTGCCCCTGCTACGCTGGCCTTCAAAGCATTCAGTTTATTCAGGAAACTTCTTTGCTTTTGGTTTAGTCCAATTGTGCTGACCTCCCCTGTATTGTGTGCTGTCTTTCCCTTCACCTAAAGTAGTTCTCATCTACTGTCTAATTAGTGAATGCCCCTCTCCCACCCTTCCTCCCCCCCCATAACCACAAAAGAATGTTTTCTTCTCACTTTAAACTATTTCTCAAGTTCTTATAATAGTGGTCTTACACAATATTTGTCCTTTTGCAACTGACTAATTTCACTCAGTATAATGCCTTCCAGATTCGTCCATGTTATGAAATGTTTCACAGATTCCCCACTGTTCTTTATCGATGCATAGTATTCCATTCTGTGAATACACCATAATTTATTTATCCATTCATCCATTGACGGGCACCTTGGTTGCTTCCATCTTTTTGCTATTGTAAACAGTGCTGCAATAAACATGGCTGTGCATATATCTGTTCGTGTAAAGGCTCTTATTTCTCTAGGATATATTCCAAGGAGTGGGATTGCTGGATTGTATGGTAGTTCTATTTCTAGCTTTTTAAGGAAGTGCCAAATCGATTTCCAAAGTAGTTGTACCATTTTACATTCCCACCAGCAATGTCTAAGTGTTCCAATCTCTCCACAGCCTCTCAAACATTTATTATTTTGTGTTTTTTGGATTAATGCCAGCCTTGTTGGAGTGAGATGAAATCCCATTGTAGTTTTGACCTGCATTTCTCTAATGGCTAATGATCGTGAACATTTCTTCATATATCTGTTAGCTACCTGAAGGTCTTCTTTAGTGAAGTGTCTATTCATATCTTTTGCCCATTTTTTAATTGGGTTATTTGTCTCTTTGCAGGTGAGTTTTTGCAGTGTCATGTAGATATTAGAGATCAGGCTCTGATCAGAAATGTCATAGTTAAAAACTTTTTCCCACTCTGTAGGTAGTCTTTTTATTCTTTTGGTGAAGTCTTTGGATGAGCATAGGAGTTTGATTTTTAGGAGCTCCCAGTTATCTAGTTTTTCTTCTACATTCTTTATAATCTTTTGTATGCTGTTTATGCCATGTATTAGGGCTCCTAACATTGTCCCTACTTTTTCTTCCATGATCTTTATCGTTTTAGATTGTATATTTAGGTCTTTGATCCATCTTGAGCTCGTTTTTGAGCATGGAGTGAGGTATGGGTCTTATTTCATTTTTTTGCAGATGGATATCCAGTTATGCCTGCACCATTTGTTAAAAAGGTTGTCTTTTCCTCATTCAACTGTTTTGGGGCCTTTGTCAAATATCAACTGCTCATATGTGGATGGATTTATGTCTGGATTCTCAATTCTGTTCCATTGGTCCCTGTATCTGTTGTTGTACCAGTACCAGGCTGTTTTGACTACTGTAGTGGGATAATAGGTTCTACAACCAGGTAAAGTAAGGCCTCCCACTTTGTTCTTCTTTTTTATTAATGCCTTATTTATCCAGGGCCTCTTTCCCTTCCATATGAAGTTGGTGATTTGTTTCTCCATCTAAGAATGTCATTGGGATTTGGATCAGAATTGCATTAAATGTATAGATCACTTTTGGTAGAATAGACATTTTTATAATGGTAAGTCTTCCTATCCACGAGCAAGGTATGTTCTTCCACTTATGTAAGGCTCTTTTGGTTTCTTGCAAAAGTGTACTGTAGTTTTCTTTGTATAAGTCTTTTACATCTCTGGTAAGGTTTAGTCCTAAGTATTTTATCTTCTTGGGGGCTACAGTAAATGGCATTGATTTGGTGATTTCCTCTTCCATATTCTTTTTGTTGGTGTAGAGGAAGCCAACTGATTTTGTATGTTTATCTTGTATCCCGATACCCTGCTGAACTCTCCTATTATTTTCAATAGTTTTCTGGAGGATTCCTTAGACTTTTTTGTGTATAAGATCATGTCATCTGCAAATAGAGATGCTTTTACTTCTTCCTTGCCAATCTGGATGCCCTTTGTTTCTTTATCCAGTCTAATTGCTCTGGCTAGGACTTCCAGCACAATATTGAATAAGAGTAGTGATAAAGGGCATCCTTGTCTGGTTCCTGATCTCAATGGGAATGTTTTCAGGATCTCTCCATTTAGGGTGATGTTGGCTGTTTTTTGTTTTTGTATAAATGCCCTTTATTAGTTCAGGAATTTTCCTTCTATTCCTATTTTGCTGAGAGTTTTTATCATGAATGAGTGTTGAACTTTGTCAAATGCCTTTTCTGCATCAATTGAAAAAATCATGTGATTCTTGTCTTTTGTTTTATTTATGTGGTGGACTACATTAATTGTTTTTCTAATGTTGAACCATCCCTGCATAGCTGGTATGAATCCCACATGGTCATGGTGAATTATTTCTTTGATATGTTGTTGAATTCTATTGTCTAGAATTTTGTTGAGGATTTTTGCATCTACATTCATGAGGGATATATGTCTATAATTTTCTTTTCTTTTGGTGTCTTTACCTGGTTTTGGTATCAGGGATATGGTGGCTTCATAGAATGAGTTTGGTAGTATTCCGTCCTATTCTATGTTCTGAAACACCTTTAGTAGTAGTGGTGTTAACTCTTCTTTGAAAGTTTGGTAGAACTCTGCAGTGAAGCCATTCGGACCAGGGCTTTTTTTTGTTGGGAATTTTTCGATTACCTTTTCAATCTCTTCTTTTGCTATGGGTCTATTTAGTTGTTCTACCGCTGTTTTGTGTTAGTTTAGGTAGGTGTTTCTAGGAATTCATGCATTTCCTCTGGGTTTTCAAATTTGTTTGAGTATAGTTTTTCATAGTAATCTGATATGATTCTTTTAATTTCAGTTGGGTCTGTTGTAATATCGCCGCTCTTATTTCTTATTCAGGTTATTTGCTTCCTCTCCTGTTTTTCTTTTGTCAGTTTGGCCAATGGCTTATCAATTTTGTTGATTTTTTCAAAAAACCACCTTTTGGGACTGGACAGTGGGTAGGAGAGAGATGCTGATGAACAGTGAGCTAATTATATCAGGTGGACACTTGAGACTGTGTTGGCATCTCCTGTCTGGAGGGGGGATGGGAGGATAGAGAGAGTTGGAAGCTGGCAAAATTGTCACAAAAGGAGAGACTGGAAGGGCTGACTCATTAGGGGGAGAGCAAGTGGGAGTACGGAGTAAGGTGTATATAAACTTATATGTGACAGTCTGACTTGATTTGTAAACGTTCACTTGAAGCTCAATAAAATAAAATAAACCACTTTTTGGTCTTCTTAATGCTTTCAATTGTTTTTCTGTTTTCTATTTCATTTAATTCTGCTCTAATTTTTATTATTTGTTTTCTTCTGGTCCCTGAGGGTTTCTTTTGTTGCTCTCTTTCTATTTGTTCAAGTTGTAGGGATAATTCTTTGATTTTGGCCCTTTCTTCTTTTTGGATGTGTGCATTTATTGATATAAATTGGCCTCTGAGCACTGCTTTTGCTGTGTCCCAAAGGTTCTGAAAGGAAGTGTTTTCATTCTCATTGGATTCTCTGAATTCTTTATTCCATCCTTAATGTCTTCTATAATCCAGTCTTTTTTGAGCAGAGTATTGTTCAGTTTCCAAGTGTTTGATTTCTTTTCCCTGCTTTTTCTGTCATTGATTTCCACTTTTATGGCCTTATGGTCAGAGAAGATGCTTTGTAATATTTCAATGTTTTGGATTCTGCTAAGGATTGCTTTATGACCTAATATGTAGTCTATTCTAGAGAATGTTCCATGTACACTAGAAAAGAAAGTATACTTGGCTGCCGTTGGGTGGAGTGTTCTGTATACGTCTATGACGCCAGATTGGTTGATTGTGACATTTAGATCTTCCATGTCTTTATTGAGCTTCTTTCTGGATGTCCTGTCCTTCAGCGAAAGTGGTGTGTTGAAGTCTCCTACTATTATTGTGGAGCTGTCTATCTCACTTTTCAATGCTGATAGAGTTTGTTTTATGTATCTTCTAGCCCTGTCATTGGGTGCATAAATATTTAATATGGTTGCATCTTCTTGGTGTATTGTTCCTTTAATAATTATATAGTGTCCTTCCTTATCCTTTATGATGGATTTCACTTTAAAGTCTATTTTGTCAGAAATTAATATTGCCAATCCTGTTCTTTTTTGATTGTTGTTTGTTTGATATATTTTTTTCCACCCTTTCAGTTTTAGTTTGTGTCTCTAAGTCTAAAGTGTGTCTCTTGTAGGCAGCATATAGACAGATCTTGTTTTTTAATCCATCCTGCCACTCTCTGTCTCTTTATTGGTGCATTTAGTTCATTTTACATTCATGGTAGTAATAGATAGGCGTGAATTTAGTGCTATCATTTTGATGTCTTTTTTTGTGTGTTGTTGACAGTTCCTTTTTCCCACTTGATTTTATGTGCTGAGTAGATTTTCTTTATATATTGCCCTTTCCTCATATTCTTTGTTGTTGATTTTGTTTCTGTTCAGTCTGTATTTTTCCCTTGTATTTTATTTTGATGAGTTGGGTAGTTTGTCTCCTTTGTGGTTACCTTATTATTTAACCCTATTTTTCTAAACTTTAAACTAACTTTTATTCCATTGTATCACCGTATCTTCCTCTCCATATGGAAGGTGTATGATTATATTTCTTAGTCTCTCTTTATTATTTTAATGTCTTCTTTTACATAATAACATCACTGTTACCCTGTTTTGAGCTTTATATATATATATATATAATCTTGCTTTGTTTTTTTTTGGATTTCTCTGTCCGGGTTGACTTTTGGTTGCTCTGCCCAGTGTTCTAGTCTTGGGTTGATACCTGATATTATTGATTTTCTAACCAAAGAACTCTCTTCAGTATTTCTTGTAGTTTTGGTTTGGTTTTTACAAATTCCGTAAACTTGTGTTTACCTGGAAATGTCTTAATTTGACCTTCATATTTAAGAGACAGTTTTGCCAGATATATGATTCTTGGCAGGCAATTTTTTTCCTTCAATTTTTTAAATATGTCATCCCATTGCCTTCTTGCCTGCATGGTTTCTGCCGAGTAGTCCGAGCTTATTGTTATTGGCTCTCCTTTTTAGGTGGCTTTTCATTTATCCCTCACTGCTCTTATAATTCTCTCTTTATCTTCAGTTTTGGCAATTTTGATTATGTCTTGGTGGCTTTCTTTTAACATCTACCTTATGTGGAGTTTGATGAGCATCTTGGATAGATATCTTCTCATCTTTCACTATATCAGGGATGTTTTCTGCCAACAAATCTTCAACAATTTTCTCTGTATTTTCTGTTATCCCTCCCTGTTCTGGTACCCTCATAGGTTATTTCTCTTGACAGAGTCCCACATGACTCCTAAGGTTTCTTCATTTTTTTTTAATTCTTTTATCTGATTTTTCTTCAAATATATTAGTGCCAAGTGATTTATCTTTGGATTCAGAAATTCTAGCTTCTACTTGTTCAATTCTGCTCCTCTGACTTTCTACTGAGTTATCTAATTCTGTAATTTTACTGCTAATCTTCTGAATTTCTGATTGCTGTCTCTGGATTTTTCCAGCTTATTAAATTTTTCATTATGTTCCTGAATAATCTTTCTAATTTCTTCAGTTGCTTTATCTGTGTGTTCCCTGGGATGTTCTGCATATTGCCTCATTTCCTTCCTGATATCTTGAAGGGTTCTGTATATTAAACTTTTGTATTCTGCATCTGGTAATTCCAGGAATGCACTTTCATCTAAAAGATCCCTGGATTCTTTCTTTTGAGAGCCTGTTGAGGTGATCATGTTCTGTTTCTTTATGTGACTTGATATTGACTGTTGTCTCCAAGCCATCTATAAGTTATTGTATTAGTTTATGCTTGCTTACTGTGTCGCAGCTGCTTGCTTTGCTTTGTTTTGGTATACCCCTGTGGGTTACTACAGTGAGCTAGCTTGATTATTTTCGCCTTTGGAGCTCTGACGTTCTGTCCTCAGATGGCTAGAGCTGTTATCCAGTATATCAGTCTAGGAGACAATTCAGTTTTCTTGTATGAATTCAGCTCAGGTTTCCAGGTAGCTGATCATCAAGTATGTGGTACAGGCTCTGTCCTACAGTCATAGAGGGGCAGGGGTGATTGGCATATATACCGGTATCTGATTGCAGCAGGGGGGGTCACGCTCTGAACAAGGCAGGGGGCTGAGAACCAACCCCCAAGTGTCCCTGAGGAAAACGCATCTCTGTTCCCTAGAGCGTGCCGGTGGGTGGGTTCTGCAGAGGGACCACGGACACCCAAAGTTTTTGGTTTTAAGGACTGGGAGGTACCAGTTATCTTTGGACCACTGTCACGGGTGGCTGGATGACCTGAGTGGAGCTACCAGTCCTTAGGTCCCTGATGTGGGTACTTGAGGACCTTGTTTAACAGGCAAAACAATGTCAAACATCAAACACCCACCTCTCCACTGCACCACTGAAATGGTTGGAGTTTGCCACCAAGGGCCTATTCTCCTGAAATAGGCTCACACAGGTCCATGCAGAAGGGAAACGTGCTCAAGGTCCATGGACGGTTTATGCCTAGACAGGAGCCGCTTCTGTCCTGAGCTCCCCCCGGTTAATGGAGCTAGCAAATTATCTCTTCCCCCAGTTGCAAATTTTTTCCTTCCCCAAGGCCAAGAGGATGGCTCTAGGTGCTCACCAGGGTCTATCTCAGGCCCAGGGATTCAGCCGCTGAAGCCAGCTTGGGGGGGGGTGGTGCAGTAAAATATACACAAGTACTTAGCTTTTGCTGAGAGCGCCCTTCTGCTCAGGTTCCGGAGGTGTGAGTGGGCTGTGTGGCTGGCTGCTTCTCCCTGAGGAAACCGCAGCAGAACGCTAGGACTGGCCGCCGCTGCCGCCGCCGCCGCTGCTGCTCTGGGAATGGTGCCTAAGGGCTCCCCACGATTCAGGTCCAGTAACTCCTCTCTACTTCTGAAACCGTCTCTTCCTCCCCCTGCCCCTCAGTTCACTGTGTAAGCTTGCCTTTGATGCTCAGGGCTCCAGCTTGTCACAAATATACTCGTTTCACTAGTTTTCTTGGGTCTTTGTTGTAAAGAGGGCTCGCCGGAAGCGTCTGTCTATTCCGCCATCTTGGCTCCTCTTCGAATTAATTTTTTTGATATGTTGTTGAATTCTATTGTCTAGAATTTTGTTGAGGATTTTTGCATCTACGTTCATGTGGGATACAGGTCTGTAATTTTCTTTTTTAGTGGTGTCCTTACCTGGTTTTGGTAACACAGATATGGTGGCTTCATAGAATGAGTTTGGGAGTATTCCGTCCTTTTCTACTCTCTGAAATACCTTTAGTAGTGGTGGTGTTAACTCTTCTCTGAAAGTTTGGTAAAACTCTGAACTGAAGCTGACCGGGCCAAGGCTTTTTTTTTTGGGGGGGGGAGTTTTTTTTTTTTTTAATCATCTTTCAATCTCTTCTTTTGTTATGGGTCTATTTATTTGTTCTACCTCTGTTTGTGTTAGTTTCGGTAGGTAGTGTGTTCCTAGGAATTCATCCATTTCTTATAGGTTCTTCAAATTTGTTAGAGTACAATTTTTCATAGTAATCTGATATGATTCCTTCAATTTCAGTTGGGTCTGTTGTAATATCGCCCATCTCATTTCTTATTCAGGTTATTTGCTTCCTCTCCGGGTTTCCTTTTGTCAGTTTGGCCAGTGGTTTATCAATTTTGCTGATTTTTCCAAAGAACCAGCTTTTGGTCTTGTTAATTCTTTCAATTGTCTTTCCGTTTTCCATTTCATTTAGTTCAGCTCTAATTTTTATTATTTGTTTTCTTCTGGTCCCTGAGGGTTTCTTTTGTTACTCTTTCTATTTGTTCAAGTTGTAGGGATAATTCTTTGATTTTGGCCCTTTCTTCCTTTTGGATGTGTGCATTTATTGATATAAATTGGCCTCTGAGCACTGCTTTTGCTGTGTCCCAAAGGTTCTGATAGGAGGTGTCTTCATTTTCCTTGGATTCTATGAATTTCTTTATTCCATCCTTAATGTCTTCTATAATCCAGTCTTTTTTGAGCAGAGTATTGTTCAGTTTCCAAGTGTTTGATTTCTTTTCCTCCTTTTCCTGTCATTGATTTCCACTTTTATGGCCTTATGGTCAGAGAAGATGCTTTGTAATATTTCAATGTTTTGGATTCTGCTAAGGCTTGTTTTATGGCCTAATATGTGGTCTATTCTAGAGAATGTTCCATGTGCACGAGAAAAGAAAGTATACTTGGCTGCCGTTGGGTGGAGTGTTCTGTATACGTCTATGACGCCAGATTGGTTGATTGTGACATTTAGATCTTCCATGTCTTTATTGAGCTTCTTTCTGGATGTTCTGTCTTTCAGCGAAAGTGGTGTGTTGAAGTCTCCTACTATAATTGTGGAGCTGTCTATCTCACTTTTCAATGCTGATAGAGTTTGTTTTATGTATCTTCTAGCCCTGTCATTGGGTGCATAAATATTTAATATGGCCGTATCTTCTTGGTGTATTGTCCCTTTAATCATTATATAGTGTCCTTCCTTATCCTTTATGATGGATTTCACTTTAAAGTCTATTTTGTCAGAAATTAATAATTCCAATCCTGTTCTTTTTTGATTGTTGTTTGTTTGATATATTTTTTTCCACCTTTCAGTTTTAGTTTGTGTCTCTAAGTCTAAGGTGTGTCTCTTGTAGGTAGCATATAGATGGATCATGTTTGTTAATCCATTCTGCCACACTCTGTCTATTGGTGCATTTAGTGCATTTACATTCAGCACAATTATGGATAGGTATGAATTTAGTGTTATCATTTTGATGTCTTTTTTTGTGTGTTGTTGACAGTTCCTTTTTCCCACTTGATTTTATGTGCTGAGTAGATTTTCTTTATATATTGTCCTTTCCTCATATTCTTTGTTGTTGATTTTATTTCTGCTGAATCTCTATTTTTTTCTTGTATTTTATTTAGATGTGTAGGATCGTTTGTCTCCTTTGTGGTTACCTTATTATTTAGCCCCATTTTTCTAAATTTAAATCTAACTTTTATTTCTTTGTATCGCCTTATCTTCCTCTCCATATGGAAGATCTATGACTACATTTCTTAGTCCCTCTTTATTGTTTTAATGTTGTCTTCTTTTACATAATAACATCACTCTTACCCTGTTTTGAGCTTTTTTTTTTTCCCTGTCTGTGTTGACTTCTGATTGCTCTGCCCAGTGTTCTAATATTGGGTCGATACCAGATATTATTGATTTTCTAACCAAAGAACTCCCTTTAGTATTTCTTGTAGTTTTGGTTTGGTTTTTACAAATTCCGTAAACTTGTCTTTATCTGGAAATGTCCGAATTTCACTTTCATATTTAAGAGACAGTGCTGGATATATGATTCTTCGCTGGCAATTTTTTACCTTCAATTTTTTAAATAAGTCATCCCATTGCCTTCTTGTCTGCATGGTTTCTGCCGAGTAGTCCAAGCTTATTCTTATTGGCTCTCCTTTGTAGGTGACTTTTTGTTTATCCCTAGCTGCCCTTAAAATTCTCTCTTTATCCTTGGTTTTGCCAAGTTTGATTATAATATGTCTTGGTGAATTTCTTTTAATATCTACCTTATATGGAGTTTGACGAGCATCTTGGATAGAGATCTTTCACAATATCAAGGAAGTTTTCTGCTAACAAATCTTCAACAATTCTCTCTGTATTTTCTGTTCTCCCTCCCTGTTCTGGTACTCCAGTCACTCACAGATTATGTCTCTTGATAGAGCCCCACATGATTCTTAAGGTTTTTCATTTTTTTTAATTCTTTTATCTGATTTTTCTTCAAATGTATTAGTGCCAAGTGATTTATCTTCAAGTTCACAAATTCTGCCTTCCACTTGCTCAATTCTGCTTCTCTGACTTTCTATTGAGTTGTCTACTTCTGTGATTTTATTGTTGATCTTCTGTATTTATGATTGCAGTCTATGGATTTTTCCAGCTTATTAAATTTTTCATTATATTCCTGAATAATCTAATTTCTTCAATTGCTTTATCTGTGTGTTCCTTGGCTTGTTCTGCATATTGCCTGATTTCCTTCCTGATGTCTTGAAGATTTCTGTATGTTAATCTTCTGTATTCTGCCTCTGGTAATTCCAGGAAGGCAATTTCATCTAGAAGATCCCTTGATTCTTTGTTTTGAGAGCTTGTTGAGGTGATCAGGGTCTGTTTCTTTACGTGGCTTGATATTGACTGTTGTCTCTGAGCCATCTGTAAGTTATTGTATTAGTTTATTTTATGTTTGCTTACTGTGTCATAGCTTCTTGCTTTGTTTTGTTTTGATATGCCCAAATGGGTTGCTTGAGTGAGCTAGCTTGATTATTTTCACCTTTGGAGCTCTGACATCCTGTCCCCAGATGGCTAGAGCTGTTTTCAGGTATATCAGTCTAGGAGTCCATTCACATTTTTTGTATGAATTCAGCTCAGGTGTCCAGGTAGCTGGTCATCAAGTGTGTGGTACCAGCTCTGTCCTACAGTCTTAGAGGGGCAGGGGTGATTCGTATAGGTACCTGTATCTGGTTGCAGCAGGGGGTCACATTCTGAACAAGGCAGGGGGCTGAAAATCTTTCCCCATGTGTCTCTGAGGAAAGCATGTCCCTGATCCCTAGAGTGTACACGTGGGTGGGTTCTGCACACAGACCATGGGCACCCAATGTTTTTGGTTGTAAGGACTGGGAGGTACCAGTTATCCCTGGACCACTTTCTCAGGTCGCTGGGTGACCTGAGTGAAGCTACCAGTCCTTAGCCCCCTGATGTGGGTAGGTGAGGACCCTGTTTAATAGGCAAAGCAATGACAAACATCAGACACCAAACTCTCCGCCACACAGCTGAAACAGTTGGAGTCTGCCCAAAAGGGCCTATTCTCCTCAAATAGGCCCACACAGGTCCATGCAGAGGGGAAAGGTACTCAAAATCCATGGACCTTTTATGCCTGGAAAGGAGTCGCTTCTGTCCTGAGCTCCCCCAGTTAGTGGAGCTGGCAACTTATCTTTTCCCTCAATTGCAATTTTTTTCCTTTTTCAATGATGGGAGGATGGCTCTAGGCGCTCAACAGGGCCTATCTCAGGCCCAGGAATTCAGCTGCAGAAGCCGGCTTGGGGGCCGGGGGGGGGCACGGTAAAATATACACAAGTACTTAGTTTTTGCCGAGACAGCTGTTCTTCTCCGGTTCCGAAGGTGTGAGAAGGCTGTGTGACTGGCTGCTTCTCTCTGAGGAAACTGGGGCCAAACATTAGTACTAGCCCACCGCCACCACTCTGGGAATGGTGCCTAAGGGCTCCCTGCAATTCAGGTCCAGTAACCCCTCTCCACTTCTGAAACCGTCTCTTCCTCTGCCTGCCCCTCAGTTCGTTTTCTAAGCTTGCCTTGATCCTCGGGGCTCCTAGCTTGTCATAAATATACTCGTTTCACTTGTTTTTTTGGGTCTTTGTTGTAAAGAGGGCTTGCTGGAAGCATCTGTCTAGTCCACCATCGTGGCTCCCTGTATAGGTATTTTACATCTTTGGTTAGATTTACTCCTAAGTATTTTTTTTAAGTTTTTTTTTCTTTCAAAAAATATTTGGTAGTTTTTTTTTTTTTTCTTTTATTGTGCTTTAAGTGAAAGTTTACAAACCAAGTCAGGCTCTCATACAAAAACTTATATATATATCTTTCTATATACTCCTAGTTGCTCTCCCTCTAATGAGACAGCACACTCCTTCCCTCCACTCTCTATTATCGTGTCCATTCTGCCAGCTTCTGACCCCCTCTGCCCTCCCATCTCTTCCCCAAACAGGAGCTGCCCACATAGTCTCATGTGTCTACTTGATCCAAGAAACTCACTCTTCACCAGTATCATTTTCTGTCCCATAGTCCAGTCCAATCCCTGTCTGAAGAGTTGGCTTTGGGAATGATTTCTCTCTTGGGCTAACAGAAGGTCTGGGGATCATGACATCTGGAATCCTTCTAGTCTCAGTCAGATCATTAAGTCTGGTCTTTTTACAAGAATTTGGGGTCTGCATCCCACTGCTTTCCTGCTGTCTCAGGGATTCTCTGTTGTGTTCCCTGTCAGGGCAGTCATGGGCTGTAGCCAGGCACCATACATTTCTTCTGGTCTCAGGCTGATGAAGTGTCTGGTTTATGTGGTCCTTTCTTTCTCTGGGGCTCATAATTACCTTATGTCTTTGGTGTTCTTCATTGTCCTTTGATCCAGGTGGGTTGAGACCAATTGATGCATCTTAGATGGCTGCTTGCTAGCTTTTAAGACTCCAGATGCCATTCTTCAAAGTGGGATGCAGAATGTTTTCTTAACAGATTTTATTATGCCAATTGACTTAAATGTTCCCTGAAACCATGGTCCCCAAATGTCTGTCCTGCTACGCTGGACGTTGAAGCATTCAGTTTATTCAGGAAACTTCTTTGGTTTTGGTTTAGTTCAGGTGTGCTGACCTCTCCTGTGTTGTGAGTTGTCTTTCCCTTCACCTAAAGTACTTCTTATCTAGTATCTAATTAGTGAAAGCCCCCTACCTCCCTCTCTCCCTGCTCTCGTAATCATCAAAGAATATTTCTTCTCTGTTTAAACAATTTCTCAAGTTCTTATCATACTGGTCTCATACAATATTTGTCCTTTTGCAACTGACTAATTTCACTCAACATAATGCCTTCCAGATTCCTCCACGTTCTGAAATGTTTCATGGATTCACCACTGTTCTTTATCGATGCATGGTATTCAATTGTGTGAATATTACATAATTTATTTATTCATTCATCCATTGATGGGCACCTTGGTTGCTTCCATCTTTTTGCTATTGTGAACAATGCCGCAGTAAACCTGTGTGTGCATATATCTGTTCGTGTAAAGGCTCTTATTTCTCTAGGATATATTCCAAGGAGTGGGATTGCTGGATCGTATGGTAGTTCTATTTCTAGGTTTTTAAGGAAGTGTCAAATCGATTTCCAAAGTGGTTACACCATTTTATATTCTCACCAGCAGTGTATAAGTGTTCCAGTCTCTCCACAACCTCTCCAGCATTTATTATTTTTTGTTTTTCGGGTTAATGCCAGCCTGGTTGGAGCGATATGTAATCTCATTGTAGTTTTGATTTGCATTTCTCTAATGGCTAATGATCATGAGCATTTCCTCATGTATTTGTTAGCTACCTGAATGTCCTGTGTAGTGAAGTACCTGTTCATACCCTTTGCCTATTTTTTAATTGCATTATTTGTCTCTTTGTAGTTGAGTTTTTGCAGTATCATGTAGATTTTAGAGATCAGCCACTGATCAGAAATGTCATAGCTAAAAACTTTTTCCCAGTCAGTAGGTAATCTTTTTACTCTTTTGGTGAAGTCTTTGGATGAGCATATGTGTTTGATTTTTAATTTTTTTCCCAGTTATCTAGTTTCTCTTCTGCATTGTTAGTAATGTTTCGAATACTGTTTATGCCATGTATTAGGGCTCCTAGTGCTGTCCCTATTTTTTTTCCCATGATCTTTATCGTTTTAGATTTTATATTTTGGTCTTTGATCCATTTTGAGTTAGTGTTTCCACATGCTGTGAGGTAAGGGTCTTGTTTCATCTTTTTGCAGATGGATATCCAGTTATGCCAGCACCATTTGTTAAAGAGACTGTCTTTTCCCCATTTAACTGACTTTGGGCCTTTGTAAAATATCAGCTGCTCATATGTGCATAGATTTATATCTGAATTCTCATTTCTGTTCCATTGGTCTATGTATGCGTTGTACCAGTACCAGGCTGTTTTGACTACCGTGGCAGTATAATAGGTTCTAAAATCAGGTAGTATGAGGCCTCACACTTTGTTCTTCTTTTCAGTAATTCTTTACTTATCCAGGGCCTCTTTCCCTTCCATATGAAGTTGGTAATTTGTTTCTCCATCTCATTAAAAAAATGTTGTTGGAACTTGGATCGGAATTGCATTGTATCTATAGAAGGCTTTTGGTAGAATAGACATTTTTACAATGTTAAGTCTTCCTATTCATGAGCAAGGTATGTTTTTCCACTTATGTAGGTCTCTTTTGGTTTCTTGCTGTAGTGTCTTGCAGTTTTATTTGTATAGGTCTTTTATGTCTCTGGTAAGATTTATTCCTAACTATTTTATCTTCTTCAGGGCTACTGTAAATGGTATTGATTTGGTGATTTCCTCTTCCTGTTCTTTTTGTTGGTGTATAGGAATCCAACTGATTTTTGTATGTTTATCTTGTATCCTCATACTCTGCTGAACTCTTCTATTAGTTTCAATTTTCTTGAGGATTCTTTAGGATTTTCTGTATATAAGATCATGTCATTTGTCTGGATGCCCTTTATTTCTTTATCTAGCCTAACTGCTTTGGCTAGGACCTCCAGCACAATGCTGAGTAAGAGTGGCAATAAAGGACATCCTTGTCTGGTTCCTGATCTCGAGGGGAATGCTTTCAGACTCTCTCCATTCAGGTTGATGTTGGCTGCTGGCTTTGTATAAACGCCCTTTATTTTTTTGAGGAATTTCCCTTCTATTCCTATTTTGCTTAGAGTTTTTATCATGAATGGGTGTTGAACTTTGTCAAATGCCTCTTCTGCATCAGTTGAAAAGATCATGTGGTTCTTGTCTTTTATTTATATGATGGATTACATTAATTGTTTTTCTAATGTTGAATTATCCCTGCATACCTGGTATGAATCCCACTTGGTCACGGTGAAGTATTTTTTTGATTTGGTGTTGAATTCTATTGGCTAGAATTTTGTTGAGGATTTTTGCATCTAAGTTCATGAGGGATATAGGTCTGTAATTTTCTTTTTTTGTGGTGTCTTTACCTGGTTTTGGTGTCAGGGATATGCTAGCTTCATAGAATGAGTTTGGGAGTATTCCGTCCTCTTCTATGCTCTGAAATACCTTTAGTAGTCGTGGTGATAACTCTTCTCTACAAGTTTGGTAGAATTCTCCAGTGAAGCCGGCCGGGCCAGGCCTTTTTGTTGTTGTTGTTGTTGGGAGTTTTTTGATTACCTTTTCAAACTCTTCTTTTGTTATCAGTTTATTTAGTTGTTCTACCTCTGTGTTAGTTTCGGTAGGTAGTGTGTTTCTAGGAATTCATCCATTTCTTCTAGGTTTTCAAATTTGTTAGAGTACAATTTTTCATAGTAATCTGATGTGATTCTTTTAATTTCAGTTGGGTCTGTTGTAATATCGCCCATCTCATTTCTTATTTGGGTTATTTGCTTCCTCTCCTGTTTTTCTTTTGTCAGTTTGGCCAATGGTTTATCAATTTTGTTAATTTTTTCAAAGAACCAGGTTTTGGTCTTGTTAACTCAATTGTTTTTCTGTACTCTATTTCATTTAATTCTGCTCTAATTTTTATTGTTTGCTTTCTTCCAGTACCTGAGGGTTTCTTTTGTTGCTCTCCATTTGTTCAAGTTATAGGGATAATTCTTTTATTTTGGCCCTTTCTTCTTTTTGTATGTGTGCATTTATTGTTATAAAGTTACCTCTGAGCACCACTTTCACTGTGTCCCAAAGGTTCTGATAGGAAGTGTCTTCATTCTCCTTGGAGTCTATGAATTTCTTTATTCCATCCTTAATTTGTTCTATAATCCAATTGTTTTTGAGCAAAGTGTTATTCCATTTCCATGTGTTTGATTTTTTTTTCCCTGGTTTTTCTGTTATTGAATTCTAGTTTTATGGCTTTATGGTCAGAGAAAATGCTTTGTAATATCTCAGTGTTTTGGATTCTGTTAAGGCTTGCTTTATGGCCTAATATGTGGTCTATTCTAGAGAATATTGCATGTGCATTGGAAAAGAAAGTATACTTGGCTGCTGTTGAGTGGACTGTTCTGTATATGTCTATGAGGTCAAGTTGGTTGATTGTGGCATTTAGCTCTTCCGTGTCTTTATTGAGCTTCTTTCTTAATGTTCTGTCCTGCGCTGAAAGTGGAGTGTTGAAGTCTCCTACTATTATTGTGGAGCTATCTATCTCACTTTTCAATGCTGTTACAGTTTGTTTTATGTATCTTGAAGCCCTGCCGTTGGGTGCATAAATATTTCATATGGTAATATCCTCCTGGTATATTGTCCCTTTAATCATTATATAGTGTCCTTCCTTATCCCTTGAGGTAGATTTAAGTTTCAAGTCTGTTTCATCATAAATTAGTATAGCCACTCTTCCTCTTTTTGGATTGTTGTTTGCTTGATATATTTTTTCTGTCCTTTGAGTTTCACTTTGTTTGTGTCTTTAAGTATAAGGTGTGTCTCTTGTAGGCAGCATATAGATGGATCGTGTATTTTTTATCCATTCTGCAACTCTCTGTCTCTTTATTGGTGCATTTAGTCTGTTTACATTCAGTGTGATTATAGATAGGTATGAGTTTAGTGCTGTCATTTTGATGCCTTTTTTTGTGTGTTGTTGACAGTTTCATCTTTCCACTTACTTTTTTGTGCTGAGTAGTTCTTTGTAAATTGTGTGTTCCTTTTTTTCTTTGTAGTTGATTTTGTTTGTGCTGAGTCTTTATGTTTTTCCTTTTTTATTTTGATGTGTAGGATTGTTAGTCTTCTTTGTGGTTACCTTAATAATAACCCCATTTTTCTAAGTTTAAACCTAACTTGTATCTCTCTATATCGCATTGATTTCCTCTCTATGTGGAAGATCTATGCCTACTTTATTTAAACCCAAATATAAAAACTTTATTTAGTCCCTCTTTATTGATTTAATGTTGTCATCTTTTACATAATAACAGCACTGATTCCCTGTTTTGAGCATTTTTTTATCTTGGTTTGTTTTTATGATTTTCCTATCTGGGTTGATATTTGGTTGTTCTGTCCTGTGTTCTAGTGTTTGGTTGATATCTGATATTATTGATTTTCTAGCCAGAGAATTCCCTTTAGTATTTCTTGTTGTTTTGGTTTGGTTTTTGCAAATTCCCTAAGCTTCTGTTTCTCTGTAAATGTCTTAATTTTGCCTTCATATTTGAGAGACAGTTTTGCTGGATATATCATTCTTGGTTGGCAATTTTTCTCCTTCAATATGTTATCACATTGCCTTCTTGTCTGCACAGTTTCTGCCTAGGAGTCTGAACTTATTCTTATTGATTCTCCTTTTTAGGTGGCTTTTTGCTTATCCCTGGCGGCTCTTAAAATTTTCTCTTTATCTTTGGTTTTGGCATGTTTGATTATAATATGTCTTGGTGACTTTCTTTTAGGATCTACCTTGTGTGGGGTTCGATGGGCATCTTGGATAGATATCCTTTCATCTTTCACGATGTCAGGGAAGTTTTCTGCCAACAAATCTTCAACAATTCTCTCTGTATTTTCTGTTATTCCTCCCTGTTCTGGTATTCCAATGACTCACAAATTATTCTTTTTGATAGAGTCCCACATGATTCTTAGGGTTTCTTCATTTTTTTTAATTCTTTTATCTGATTTTTCCTCAAATATATTGTTACCAAGTGTTTTATCTTCAGTCTCACTAATTCTGCCTTCCACTTGCTCAGTTCTCCTGACTTTCTATTGAGTTGTCTAATTCTGTAATTTTATTGTTAACCTTCTGAATTTCTGATTGCTGTCTCTATGGATTCTTTCAGCTTATTAAATTTTTCATTATGTTCTTGAATAATCTTTTTAATTTCTTCAACTGCTTTAACTGTGTGTTCCTTGGCTTGTTCTGCATTTTGCCTGGTCTTGTTCCTGATGTCTTGAAGAGTTCTGTAAATTAATCTTTTGTATTATATATCTGGTAATTCCAGGAATACATCTTCATCTGGGAGAGCCCTTGATTCTTTGATTTGGGAGTTTTTTGAAGAAATCATGGTCTGCTTCTTTATGTGATTTGATTTCAACTGTTGTCTCTGAGCCATCTATAAGTTATTGTATTAATTTACTTTATGTTTGCTCACTATGTCCTAGTTTCTTGCTTTGTTTTGTTTTGATATGCCCAAATAGGCTACTAGAGTGAGCTAACTTGATTACTGGAGCCTTTGAAGCACTAATGTCCTGTTACCAGATGACTAGAGCTGTTACCAGGTATATGAGCCCAGGAGTCCATTCACTATTCTTGTATAGATTCAGCTCAGGTGCCCTGATTGTCCATCACCTAGTGTGTGGTATAGGCTCTCATCTACTATCTTAGAGGAGCAGTGGTGATTGGTGTATAAACAGGTTTCTGGTAGCAGCATGGCATCATACTCTGAGGGTGGCAGAGGGCTGACAACCTTCCCCCGAGTATCTGTGAGGAAGGCATGTGCCAATTCTCTAGAGTGCTCTGGTGGGTGGGCTCTGCAGCCATACCCTAGGCACCCAATGCTTTTACCTGTAAGGACTGGTAGGCACCACTTATCCTTGGGGCCCTTTCGTGGGTGGCTAGGTGGCGTGGATGGAGCCTCCAGTCCCCAGGCCCCTGCTGTGGGTAGGTGAAGGCCTTGTTTAATAGGCACAGTGGTATCAAACATCCAAAACCTGCCTCTCCACTGCACAGCTGAAACAGATACAGTCAGGCCTCAAATAGATTTGCCCTTGCAATATAATAGCCAGATCCTATTTGGTATAGTGGAGCCACCTGGATCTACACAGGGGTGAAAGACAAAGTCTGTGGATCACTTGTGCCTGGACTGGAGCCGCTTCTGCTCTGAGTTTCCAGATTAGGGGAGTCAGCAGAGTATTTTTCCCCCTTTTGCTAATTTGTTCCTTCTCCAAGGCCAGGAGAATGGCTCAAGGAGTGCAGCAGGACCTATCTCAGGCCCAGGGAAATCAATTTGAGAGAGTTCTTTCAAAAGGAGAAGCTATTAGATCCGCATGGTAAATTAGACCAAATCACTTATCTTGCACCCAGCGCGCCATAGGCATGTGTAGCCTGTATGTGCTGACTGGGTCCCCGCTGAGATCACCCAGGGGGTTAGGGCTGCTAGCTAGCCTTCTTCTGCAGCCTGCTCTGCTGCAGACACACCACAGGGTCAGGGGTGTGCCACTTTGCTTGCCTTCTTTCTCTGAAGCAGCCGTGTCCCCGAAAACTACCATCAGCCCCGCCACAGTCATGCCAAGGAATCAGGTCTGAGGTGCTGCTGCAGGCTTGGCAAATCCTTGCTGCTTCTACACCGACTCTTCCTCCCGCATCACTCAGTCCAATTTCTTAACTTTGCCTTTGATGATCAGGGTTCCTAGCTTGTCATATATAAAACCAATTCACTTGTTTTTTCGGGTCTTTGTTGTAAGAGGGATCACCAGAAGCATCTGACTACTCCACCATCTTGGCCCTGCCTCTGGAAGTGGTTTTGAAACAGTGAATGGATAGATTTGCAACAGTGGCAGAGGACCAGCACGGCAGAGAACCTGCAGCAGGAGAGAAGCAGCAACAGTAGAGAACCAGTGGCAGCAGAACCAGGGGCCCAGTGCAAAACAGCACCGGAGTTGACCCACAGAGCGACAGAGCTGAGTGCCTGTGCGCAGGAGGCTTCCTGGCAGAGTGGGGTGCCTCCAGGCACTTATCAGTGGAGCTAGGCTTGCTGACACATGGAGCCAGAGAGCTGAGTGCCTGCGTGAAGGAGGCTTCCTGGTGGAGTGGGGTGCCTCCAGGTATTATCGGTGGAGCTACTGAGCTTTGGAACACTTGCCACAGCAGGGCAGGTGCAGGCATGAGGTCCAAAGAGCCAAGAGGCCAAGAAACCAGGAAACAGAAGCTGAAGAGACAAGGAACACAAGAAGCTGAGCTGCCTCAGTCTCAAAAGGTATGGCCATGACCTCAGGGGTTTCAAAGGGTGGAGCCATGGCCTCTGGTGTTTCTAAGGGTGGAGCTGCCACTCAGATGGACTAGGAGAATTGTGCACCTAAAGCTGAGAGAGCAGAGCTGCTGTCCCAGTGGGCCTGGAAGGCGGAGCTGAAGCCCAGGGCCAAGAGGCCTCCACTCAGAATCCAGAGTGTGGCCAATACTTAGAGTCTGGAGGGCAGGGTTATTGTGTAAACTGTCTCATAGAACAGAGGATTATTTTCACAGCTTTGAGGGCTAATGTAATGTGTTCTGTTGACTTGCTTGGTGCCTGTTATGCCTTCTTTTCCTCCCAGTGTCTCCCATTTGTAATGGAAATGTCTAGCTTGTGCCTGTTCTGCCCTTGTACTTTGGAAGCAGGTAACTTGTATTCTAGATTTCACAGATGAAGAGAAATTTTTGGATTTTGGACTTGGACTTAAGACTTTTGCTATGATATGATGGGATGAATATGTTTTGCATGTTGCAAGGATGTATTTTGGGGGGGCAAAGGGTGCAATGTCATGGATTGAATTGTGTCCCCCCAAAAATGTGTGTATCAGTTGGCTAGGCCATGATTCCCAGTATTGAGTGGTTGTCCTCCATTTTGTGACTGTAATTGTATGTTGAGAGGATTAGGGTGGGATTGTAACAACCATCCTTACTGAGGTCACCTCCCACATCCAAGGTAAAGGGAGTTTCCCTGGGGTGTGGCATGCACCACCTTTTATCTCTCAAGAGGTAAAAGGAAAGGGAAGCAAGCAGAGAGTGGGGGACTTCACACCACCAAGAAAGCAGCACCAGGAGCAGAGTGTGTCCTTTGGACACAGGGTCCCTGTGCCTGAGGAGCTTCTCGACCAGGGGAAAATTGATGACAAGGAATCTTCCTCCAGAGCTGACAGAGAGAAAGCCTTTCCCTGGAACTGACATCCTGAATTTGGACTTGTACTAGACTGTGAGAAAATAAATCTCTCTTTTTTTAAGCTGTCCGCTTGTGGTATTTCTGTTAGGGCAGCACTAGATGACTAACACACATAGCCACCCTTGCTCATTTACATATTATCTATGGTTATTTTTGCAATACAATGGCAGAGTTAAGTAGTTGCAATAAAGACCATTTGTAGTGCTCTCATCACTTCACACTGCTGCTTGGTGCACTACAAATCTCAATGAAGTATTTACAGCTTGACAGCATTCAGCATTACTAGGCCCCTTCTTTACAGACCCTCCCCAGATGCCCATGAGGACTCTGAAATCTGTGCTCTGTCTGCATTTCCAGGTGCCTCCTGGACTCAGATGTCTCAAAATGTGTCTCCAAGATTTGCCCATTTCCACTAACCCTCTTCCCTCGTGGCATGCCTTCTTCCTGGGCATGGCCCCATCACAAGGGCCATGGAGGTAGTGCTGCCTGGAAGAAGGACAACTCGAGGACATTCCCCCTCAGTGGCTATGGACCACCTGAAGCCTGAGGCTCCCCCTCACACTCCTTCACACTGAAACTCTTGGGAGGACTCATCTGCACGCCTACCTTATGAGTTATTGCCAGAAAGAATGTGGTAGGAACTCAACCTCTGCCTGCCCAGGTCTGTGCTCAGAACACAGGTTATGCGCATGCAGAGCAGCAGTGGGCCTGCACTGGTAGGGCATGTGCCCTTCGGGATTAGGTTGCTCCACCCCATCCTCCTCCCCAAGTACCCACTGAAGAATCCAGAAAATGTGATCTGTGGGCAGTTCCAGGTGCCTCCAGGACTCAGAAAATTCAAATAGCGCACCCAAGACTCGCTGTATCTTCAACTAACCCCATCCCCTCTGTGGCCCACCTTCCTCTCCTGCCTTAGCCCCATCGTGAGGAAAAGACTATGGCAGCAGAAGGACAACGACCTCGAGGCTTCCTCCTTGGAAGCCAAGGGATGCACCTCACGAACCTGCCCAAAGCCCGTGGGCTCTCCCTCACACTTGCTCACACAGAAACTCGTGGAAGGACTGGTCTGCAGGCCTACCAGTTAAGTCTCAGCCAGTGAGAGAAGGAAGGTGGTCGGAACCAACCTCTGCCGCCTGCACAGAGCTGCACAGCACGTGGACAACAAGGCGCGTGCATGGCAGTGGGCATGCACACAGAGTAGGCTATGCGCTGCCAGGCCGCCTCCCCCTATTTCAAGGATTCCAGAAACTCTGGGACACGAGCCTCTGGGACTCAGAAAGCTCATTAGAGCCCCCAATATTCTCCTTTTCTTTAACTGTCCCCAATCTCCTCTGCAGCCGCCGCCACCTGTGAGAAAGACGACCAGATGCTACTGACCGTGCAGCTAGACCGGTCCGAAGCGCGCCCGCTCTCCCCTCATATTTCTTCACAATGAAGCTCCTGGGAGGACTGATGTGCACACCTATCGGAGAAGTCTTAGCCAGAAAGAATAAAGATGGTAGGAACGCGACTTCCCCCACCCAGCTCTGCGCTCAGAATGCTGACAGCAAGGCGCGTGCACGCAGTGGATGTGCGTACTGAGTAGGGCATGTGTAGTTTCCCTGCAGCCGCAGGAATAGACATAAAGGATTTTAATATCTATTTTTATACATGCTTTAATCAATCATTTTCTTCCCTGCTTCTGAGTTTTCTGTCATTTTTGCCATTACCTTGTCTACTCCCAGAGAATAAACACACAACTGTTTTCTCTGGTACTCTCTTGGTTGCATTATTGTATATTTAAATCTGTGGGCTGGTAACTGATTTCACTGAATATGCCTGCAGTCATTCAGTCAGTGTACGGTTCAGAAATATCCATACATATCGGTCCTAGGATATGGCCCTACTGCCAAGTATTGTACATCAGTGGTGACTTTGCTCATTGTATACTGTATTCCTGAAATATCAGCCAAGCAACCTGTTGATAAGGCAAAACTTAAGTATTACATAACACAGCAGAGCTTTAGTAGAGTCTGGAGATGGAAGGACAGGAGGAATATTTATTCAGATTGTGAAGTCTGGTGTAAAGCAGGTCTTTCAATGGGGGGGGTGGGGAGAATGTGATTAGGATTGACTAAGGATCATGATATAATGGGTTAGGATTAGTGAACACAGCAAGGCAAGGATGTTGAGACAAGGGGTTCAAAGGGCATTGGTTGATGCTTTTTATCAAACTTTCAGGAAGTTCCTAGAGTGAAAAAGTTATTTGTAACATTTATCTTCCTGGGCAAGGGTTATCTGAAATAGGAAAGTTATGTTGATGAAGATGGTGGAATGGTAAACTCTTGCTAATGTAGACAGTAAACTGTATGGATGGTTTCTGTTCTCCCTACTTAATTTTACATTTCTCATCAGTTCAGTTTCTTGTTTGTTGCTGTTAGTTGCCATTAAGTTCATTCCAACTCATGGCAACCCTATGTATGTAGAGTAGAACTGTTCCATAGAGTCAGCTTCCTTTCAGAAGCAGATCTCCAGGCCTGTCTTTCAAGGCTCCCCTGGGTGGGTTCAAACCGCCCACCTTTGGGCTAGTAGTCCAATGCTTAATTGTTTGGGCCACTCAGGGACAACCTCAGTTTAGTTTGGGAGGTAGTATATAGAAGGGAAAGAGAGAAAGGGGGCCCTGTTTAGAAAGTAGCTTTTGATAAATAATTAGAATATATTTTCTATATTCCATCCAGCTGAGCTTCTTTTAAGGAAAGTGAGTGGAGGGAAAGGCGGTTTCTCAATCTCTCTCTCTGTGTGTCTTTCTAAAACGCAGCTTGAAAGGGAGTTGTGGTTTTTTTCAATTTTTTTTAAGAGTGAGAACAGTCATAAACCCTGATCTTCTGTTTCTTTTATCTTTTTTGTTCCTTCTCACCAAAGACACTACCACTACCAAATTTTGTGGTTGTCGTTAGGTGCTGTTGAGTCGGTTCCGGCTCATAGCAACCCTATGTACAACAGAACGAAACACTGCCCGGTCCTACACCATCCTCACAATTGTTGTTACGCTTGAGCCCATTGTTGCAGCCACTGTGTCAGTCCATCTCATTGATATCCTTCTCCAGAGATTGGTCCCTCCTGATAACATGTCCAAAGTATGTGAGATGAAGTCTCATCATCCTTGTTTCTAAGGAGCATTCTGGCTGTACTTCTTTCAAGACAGATTTGTTCGTTCTTCTGGCAGTCCATGGTGTATTTAATATTCTTCACCAACACCATGATTCAAAGGCATCAATTCTTCCCATCTTCATTTTTACCAAATTTTACTTGCTTTGTTTTTGTCTCTTAATATCAGTTCCTGGTGCAGTACACTCAAGAAATGCTCAAAGAATGGGAAATAGCAATTTCTGGATTAGTCCTTCTGTGATCACTTAAGCAGCAGATGGCCAAACACATGCTCTGAGATGGCTGGACAGCTATGGGTCGTAAAGACCTGGGCTTTGATAATTCCTGAATGGCTCCACTCCAGCTTCAAAGGGCAGGCCTCAACTTGATGCCAATCGTTATCTGCTTTCTTCCACTCCTTTGTGATTTAACCCCTGGCCAGCTAGATGAGTTCACATGACCATATTTGGACACCAGTAGGTAGAAGACAGAGATGTTGGGGTTATCTGACAAAGTCTTTAAAGCCACTATTGTAAAATCCTCCAACAAACAATCATGAACATTTCTTTAAAAATGTAACCATTTAAGCACAAAAAAGAGAGATTTCAAGAACAAAATGAAAATTTTAGAAGTAAAAAAATACAATAACAAAATAAAAATCCCACTGGATGGGTTCAGTAGCAGAATGGAGATGAGAAAACAATCAATGAACATGAATGTAGATGAACAGAAAGTAGGCCAATCTGACAAACAGAAAAAGAGCTTGAGGAAAACTCAAAGACTTCAAATACCAAAGGACCTCAAATACCAAAACATTTACCATTCATGTCACTGGAATCCCAGAAGGATAGGAAAAAGAGTATAGTTATGAAAATAAATAAATAAATAAATAATTGCTGAGAACTTCCAAACTCAGCAAAAGACACAAAACTACAGGATTAAGAAGCTCAACAAACCCCAAACAGACCTAAAAAATCCATGCCCATACATGCATTATTATACATTTAAGTCTCTAGACTGGTAATTGATTTTCCTGAATATGCCAGTGGTCATTCACTCAGTGTATGGTTCAGAAATATTTAGTGGTCCTAGGATCTAGAGTCATTGTACTGTCAACTGGTGTACAGCAGTGGTGACTATCCTCACTGTATACTGTATTCCCCAAATGTCAGCCAAACAATCTGTTAAGACAAAACTGACTATAATCAAACTGCTGAAAACTAAAGACAAAGAAAAAATCTTGAAAGCAGCTAGAGAAAAAGGATGCTTTACTCATAGGGGAACAATGATTGAAATGACTGTTAATTTTCATCAGAAACTATAGTGGCCAGAAGGAAGTATTTCAACATTTTTTTAATTAAACTTCTTATTTTGAGGTAATTATAGATTCATATGCCCTTATAGAAATAATACAGAAAGATCCCATATACACGTTACCTAGTTTCCCCCAATGGTAACTTCCTAAAAATCTATAGTACAATATCACAACCAGAATATTGGCTTTGATAAAGTCAAGATACAGAACATTTGCTTCACCATCACAAAGATCCTTCAGTTGTCTTTTTATAGTCACATGCACTTCCCTCCTGTCCCACACTCTCTAACCCCTGCAACCACTAATCTGTTCTCCATTTCTCTAATTTCGTCATTTTGAGAATGTCATATAAATGGAATCATACCATATGTAACATTTTGGGATTGGGAACTGTCAACCCAGGATTCTACATCCAGAAAAAATATCTTTTAGGAATGAAGGTACAAAAAAGACATTCACAGATGAAGGAAAACTAAGAAAATATGCTGTTAGCAACCTAAAATAATTGCAACAGAAGTTCTTCAGGCAGAAGGGAAATAATACTAGAAGGAAACTTGGAACACCAGGAATGAAAGAAGAGCAGTAGAAATTGTAAATATTTGGCCACTATAATAAACTGTTCTCCTTTTGAATTAATTAAAACATATCTGAGAACTGAAAGCAAAAACTAGAACACTATCTGATGGGGTTTCAGTGTATTTGGATATAATATATAAGATAACTATAATATAAACAGGGGTTGACTAAAGGGACCTCTATAGTTGTAAGGTTTCTACATTTCATGTGAAGTGGTAAAATATTAATTCTAAGTAGTCTATGAAGAGTTAAGTAAGCATATTTTCATTCCTAAATGAATCATTTTTGAAAGTATACAAAGAGATAAGTCAAAAATACAATAGATAAAATAAAAAGAAATACTAAAAAATGTTCAAATAACCCAAAGGAAGGGAAGAAAGAGGAAAGAGAAAAAAAAAACAGAGGGAAGAAACAGAAAACAAATGATAAAATGGTACACATAAATCCAAACACATCAGCAATTACATTTTTAGTGTAATTGGTCTACTAACTTTTGGTTAGTAGTCAAGAGCTTGACAGTGTGCACCACCCAGGGATTCCTATGTAACTTAAATGTAAGTGGTCTAAACATGTCAATTAAAAGTCAAAGATTATGGGGTCTTAAAAGCTTGAGACCAGCCATCTAAGATACATCTATTGGTCCCATCTAGTCCAGAGCAAAGGAAAATGAAGAAAACCCAAGATACAAGGAAAATATTAGCCTAAAGGACTAATGGACCACATTAACCACAGCCTCCACCAGCCTGAGCCCAGAAGAACTAGATGATGCCCAGCTATCACCACCAACCACTCTGACAGGGATCACAATAAAGGATTCTGGACAGAGCAGGAGAAAAACATAGAACAAAATTCAAATTCACAAAAAAAAAAAAGACAAGACCAGACTTACTGGTCTGACAGAGACTGCAGAGCTGCCTCGGTCTCCAAGGGTAGGGCCAAGACCTCTGGGGTCTCAAAGGGTGGAGTTGCAACTCAGATAGACAAGGAGAAATGAGGCCGCTCAAACATGAGGGAGCCCAGTTGCCATTCCAGTGGGCCTGGAAGGTGGAACTGAAGCCCAGGGCCGAGGGGCCTCCACTCAGAATCTGGAGAGTGTGGCCGATACCTAGAGTCTGGAGGGCAGGACCATTATGTAAATGGTCTCAGAGAACAGAGGATTATTTTCAAGGCTTGAGGGCTAATGTATTGTGTTCTGCTGACTTGCTTGGTGCCTGTTATCCCTTCTTTCCCTCCAATTTCTCCCATTTGTAATGGAAATGTCTACCTTGTACCTGTTCCACCATTGTACTTTGGAAGCAGATAACTTGTAGTCTAGATTTCACCAATGAAGCGGAATTTTTGGATTTGGGACTTGGATTTTTGCTATATGATGGGGTGAATGTGTTTTACATGTGGCAATGACATGACTTTTTGGGGGCCAAAGGCTAGAATGTCATGGATTGAATTGTGTCCCCAAAAAATGTGTGTCAACTTGGCTAGGCCGTGATTCTCAGTATTGTGTGATTGTCCACCATTTTGTCATCTGATGTGATTTTCCTTTGGGTTGTAAATCCTACCTCTATGATGTTAACGAGGCAGGATTAGAGGCAGTTATGTTGATGAGGCAGGACTCAATCTACAAAATTAGGTTGTGTCTTAAGTCAATCTCTTTTGAGATATAAGAGAGAGAAGCAAGCAGAGAGACAGGGAACTCGTACCACCAGAAACAAGAGCCAGGAGAATAGCGTGTCCTTTGGACCTGGGGTCTCTGTGCTGAGAAGCTCCTAGTCCAGGTGACAAACTCCTAGTCCTTGGTGACAAGGACCTTCCCCCAGAGCCAACAGAGAGAGAAAGACTTGCCCTGGAGCTGACACCCTGAATTCAGACTTCTAGCCTCTTGGACTGTGAGAGAATAAATTTCCCTTTGTTAAAGCCATCCACTTGTGGTATTTCTATTATAGTGGCACTGGATAGCTATGACAATAGACTATATCCAGGATCATGAAACAAATCTTAACAAATGGAAAATAACTGAAATCATACAAAGAATGTTCTCTGACCATAATGGAAATAAACCAGAAATCAATAAACATTTGGAAATTAAAAAATATATTTCTAAATTATCATGGGTCAGAGAGCAAGTTTCAAGGAAAATTTGAAAATTTTTGCAACTGAATAAAAATGAAAATACAAGAAATCAAAATTTGTGTAGCAAGGTATATATGGGTTTTTGTGTGAGAGACTGACTTGATTTGTAAACTTTCACTTAAAGCACAATAAAAATTATTAAAAAAAAGGAATCAAAATTTAAATACAGCTAAATCAGTGATTACAGGGAAATGTATAGCATTGAATGCTCATATTAAACCAAGAAATCAAACCCACTTCCGTCGAGTCGATTCCAACTCATAGCGACCCTATAGGACAGAGTAGAACTGCCCCATAGAGTTTCCAAGGAGCGCCTGGTGGATCTGAACCACCGACTTTTTGGTTAGCAGCCGTAGCACTTAACCACTATGCCACCAGGGTTTCCATGCTTACATTAGAAAATAAAGGTCTCAAATCAATAATCAAAGCTTCCATTTTAAGAAACTAAAAAAAGAAGAGCAAAATAATAGCAAAGCAAGCAGAAGGAGGGAAACAATAAAAATTGGAACAGAAATCAGTGGGGTTGAAAACAGGAAAAGAATAGAGAAAATCAATGAAACCAAAAGCTAGTTCTTTGAAATGATCAATAAAATTGAAAAACTAGCCAGACTAACGGAAAGGAAGGAAGGGAGGGAGGGAAGGAAGGAAGGAAAAAGTGAGGGAGGAAAGGAAGGGGAGGGGAAGAAAGGCAAATAACCAATATCAGGAATGAAGTAGGTTACAGACCTCACAGAAATTAAAAGAATAATAGGAAAATACTACAAATATATGTTCAGAAACTTAGATGTAATGGAAGAAATTCCTTGAAAGACACAAACTACCAAAGCTCACCCAAATAAACAGGTAATCTGAAAAAATCTATTCCTATTAAAAATTGAATTCATAGTTGAAAACCATTCAAAAAAGAAATCTCCACGCCCAGATGGTTTCACTGGCAAATTCTACCAAACATTAAGAAAAAATAACACCAATTATACACAATCTCTTCAAGAAAATAGAAATCTCAAATAATCATATGAGATAAAAATATGAGAACTTCCCTTTAACCATGGAAATGAGCTTCTGGTAGGAGGAAAAAAAAAGAGGAGGGGGAGGAAGGCTGTCTGCAGAAGACCCTGAAGAGCACTGCCTAAAACCAGGCCCTTCAGAAAGAAGGGGCAGAGCCAGCTCTAGGCTGCCCCCAGCTGTCCACATTCAGAGAGAGAGGCTCCGCGGGACACCCTGGCCTGGGGCCCACACACCCAGAGACCTCTGACCCCACCAGGTGTGAATATTCTATCCTGTCTGGGAGGTGAGAAGCCACCCATTAGCAAAGGCAGGCATGGCTGTAACATGGACAGTCCATGGCTGAGCTATACTTGGTAACACCCAGCTCTCACCAGAGGACCCTAGCCACCCACAGAGTCATATGAGTCACTCAGGGCTCTTCTTCCCTGACTGAAAGGAAAGGGTCATTTTGACTTAGCAGAGCTCAGGTTTGGACCAGGAGTTGGAGGGGTTGTAGTATTAGGTAGGTGACAGGTCCTGGCTGAAGGCTGAGGACAGACAGCAGGGGCCACCATGAGATTAAGATACTGAGCCTAGTAGCAAGGAAGTGGAGGAGGTCGAGAAGATCAGGAAGGACCCCTGCAAAAGATTGTATTTAGGAGTGATGAGAACACAGGAGGCCTTCAGGGCCTCAGTTTCCTCATCTGTAAGCTGGTGATAAAAATTTGTACTTATGGGGTTGTTGTGAGAAAAGCATGATTCATGTGAAGTCACCAGCCAGTGTCTGTCCCAGAGAAACATTGTGTAGTGCCTGGGGGGATCTTAAGAGCTTTCAAGCAGCCATCCAAGGCATGACGATTGGTCTCTATTCACCTGGAGCAACAGAGGAAGGAGAATCAGGAATAAAAGGATATGGAATATATGGCTAATTGCCTCCAGGAACAACTGCCTCCTTTGCCATGAGACCAGAAGAACTGGATGATGCCAGGCAACCATTACTGAACGTTTGATTAAATACTCTATAGAAGAATCCTGATCAAGAAGGGAAAAATGCAGAACAGAATTTCAAATTCTCATGGACTCCAGACTTTCTGGAGCCATGGAGGGCGGATGAACCCCTGAACTTATTCCCCTCAGATAATCTTTAAAACTTAAACCAAAAATATCCCCTGAAGTCTTCTTAAAACCAAACAATAGTTTAGCTTTACTAGTTAAAAAGGTCTGCCTCAAACATCAAAGTGACAACAGCAACTCGAAAAATTAGACAGAAACCTTAAGGAACAGTGAGTTTATGTTAATGGGGGAGGAACAACTCAGAAAAGGAGAGTGAGAATGGTTGCACAACTCAAAGAATGTAATCAAAGTCACTGAATTGTGCATTTAGAAATGGTTGAATTGGTATATGTTTTGTTGCTGTGTATATTCTCAACAACAAAATAAATTAAAAAAAAAAAAAGATGGTGCCCCTGGGATGCTGAGGTGGTGGCCCAGTCCCCTCTGTCAGCCTGAGATAGGGGGAGACTGAGGAGGGTGCAATTTTCCAGAGGAGAGTGTGTGGTGACCCAGTGCCTCTCGAGGGGGCAGGCCAGGAAGGGGCCTGGGGCACGTGGAGGCAGGGGAATTTGTTATTTTGTACGAAGTGTACACATTCTACACTGTGATAATACACACGCCAGAGGGTAAGGCAGGGGTGTCGTGGGTGACAGAGATTATAACACGTGTAGAGAGGAGTGATGACAGCTCATGTTTACTCAATGTTTGTTCTGCACCAGGCTCTGCTCTAGGTGACTGACTAGTTATCTCATTTAACCCTCACTGTAACTGTGGAAGGAGCCTTGGTGGCACAGTGGTTAAGCACTCAGCTGCTAACTGAAAGGTTGGCAGTTCAAACCTACCAGCCACTCCACAGGAGAAAGATGTGGCAGTCTGCTCCCATACTGATTACAGCCTTAGAAACCCAATGGGGCAGTTCTACCCTGTCCTTTAGGGTAGCTATAAGCTGGAGTGGAAGCTGGAGTGGAAGCCCTGGTGGCATAGTGGTTAAGTGCTACGGCTGCTAACCAAAGGGTCGGCAGTTCGAATCCACCAGGCGCTCCTTGGAAACTATCGGGCAGTTCTACTCTGTCCTATAGGATCACCACGAGTCAGTCGGAATCAACTCGACGGCACTGGGTTTTTTGGGTATGAGCTGGAGTCAACTCAAGGGCAATGAGTTATAACTCTGTGGAAGGCAGAGTTATTACCTCTGATGATAGATGAGCAAAGGGAGGCACAGAGAGCTTAAATAACCTACCCACTGCATGACACAGCCCCCGCTCTTGCCTACACTACCACACCGCTTCGACTACTAGAGCAATCAAACATGGTCACAGGTGAGGGACATTACACACAATTTCCCCACAACCCACAAATACCCTGCCTGGTGGGCATCAGCCACCTTTTACAAATGAGGAAACTGAGGCTCACAAAGGACTGGTGACTTGTCCAGGGTCACACAACCAGGACTTGGGGGTTCCGGGCTTTTAAATGAGGTCTGCCGGGCTCTGGGTTATTACGGGTATTAATGAGGCCCAAGGGGAGATGGACTCCAATGTCTGAGGACAAAATGGTCAGGTCCCATCCATCCTGAGAGATATCTCCATGGCTGGTATCAAGAGACACAGAATAAACAATTGTCCACAACATGACCTCCACAAACAGGGCAGAGGAAGATTCAGTGACCTCCATGACAGAAGGCAAGATTCTGGCCCTACAGGATGTTCTGAAAGAAGTAGGTAACCTATACTTTGTGGTCTAGATAAGGAAGCCAGGCTCTCTGGGAGTCTGTTTGGAGGAGCTCCCAGTCACTTACTACCGCTTCTCACTGCATTTAGATTTAGTTGTGATTTTTTTTTTTTTTTGCCTAATAGTGTATAAAACTTAAATGTACACCACCCAGATCAGCAGTAGACCATTATCAGCATTTCAGAAGTCTCCTAGGTCCCTTCCCAGTCACATTCTTCCCTCCCGTAGAGGTAAACACTATCCTGACTTTGTGATAATTATTCCCTTGGTTTTCTTTATAATTTTACCATGTATGTATGATCCTCAAATAATATATGAATTTTGCCTGGTGGCGTAGTGGTTAAGTGCTACGGCTGCTAACCAAAGGGTTGGCAGTTCGAATCCACCAAGCGCTCCTTGGAAACTCTACGGGGCAGTTCTACCCTGTCCTACAGGGTCGCTATGAGTCAGAATCGACTCGATGGCACGGGTTGGGTAATTTTGCCTGTTTTTTAACTTTATGTAAATGGATCATACAGTGTGTCATCTTTTGGCTTTGGCTTCTTTTGTTCAATGTCCATACAATTCATCCACACTGTTGGATGTAGTTGTAGATATTTCATTCTCTTTGTATAATATTCCATTCTGAGACTATACCACAACTTATACACTTACTGGCATGTCTTTTTCTCTTTATTTGTAGTTTTTAATATATTCTAGGTTTGAACCCTTCATCAGTTATACATATTTTGGTTATCTTCTTCCAGTTTGTGGCTTGTGTTTTCACTTTCCTTAGGTTTTTGTTTTTTTTTTTTCCGATCAGTAGACATTTTTAATTTTAATGCAACTGAATGTTTTGTTATCTTTATTTATGGTTAATGCTTTTATATCTTCCTTTAGAAATTCTTAAAGCTCTTTGGTTTTGCTTTTCACGTTTAGGTTTTGAATCCACCTAGAATTAATGTTGTGATGTAAGGATCCATTTTTTTTTTTTTTTTCAGTAACCAATTGTTCCATTTCTTGGAAGTCCAGCCATTCCCCTCACTGGTCGACAATACCTCCTTGGTCACATATTCTATGCCTACATGTGAATAGGTCTGTTTCTGGGACCACTAGTCTTTCATTCTCCTAGTTTTCCTCCTTCCTCACTGGCCACTCTTCCAGAACAGTGCCTGGCACATAATAAGTGCTCAGTAAGCATTCACTGAATGAATACATGCTATTCCTTCTGACTAGATTACCCTCTCCTCCCCTTCATTACCTGGTAGATTCTTTCTTGTTTTTTTACCTCAGTTCAGATTTCTTCTCCCCCAAGAAGGCTTCCAGAGTCTCTGAACTAAGCTGAGCATCTGTCCTGGGACTCCCACAGCCCACTGAATCTATCACTGTTAATGCATTGGCCACATTGCACTGAAATTCTGTTTCTGTGCCTGTCTCCCCAACTAAACTATGAACCCCCTCCTCTGGGTTCTCAGAGAAGTGGTCAGTCAACAGTTGTGGAACTAAACTGAGCTAGTAACCACTGAATGACCAAGTTTTCTAGCCATGTCTCTCTGTATTTCCCCACGTTTGTTTGTTCCTTCATTTATCTCATTCAATGAATACTTATTGAGCACTTATTATGTGCCAGGCACTGTTCTGGAAGAGTGGCCAGTGAGGAAGGAGGAAAACTAGGAGAATTTAGTGTCCTGGAAACTAAGCGAAGAAACGGTTGTTTCAAGATAGAGATGATCAGCTATGTCAAATGCTGCTGATAAAGTCTGAGACTTAACTGTTGATATAACAATGTGGAAATAATGAGCGACTTCAGCAGTTTGGCTGAAATTGTTGGGCAAAAATATGATTGGGGATATTTCAGAAAAGTATTGGAGGACAAAAACTGAAGAAGCTGGTATAAATATTTCAAGGAGTTTTGCTTAAAAAAAAAAAACAGTGCTGTCGAGTTTTGCTTAAAGGGAAGCAAATAAATGTGTTTTATTTTGCTATTTTCATGCAGTTAAATATAGCTATCCTTTCTTTCAAAGCTTCTGGCTTTTCTGTTTTGAGTTGAATGTAATGTCTGTGGACAGCAAATTCAGAATGAATTTTTCACAATACATTAACTCCTCTGTCCTTTCTGAGGCCTTCCTTGTCTTGGGGGCAGAGTGATCTCCCTGCCGGTGTCAAAGGCCGTTTCTTCAGTTAACCTCAAAATCTCGTGGCTGATTCAAAACTGATGTCCCCACATCCTCATCTAACCACAGCCACCACTGCAAATACGTGAGTCACACCAAACCCTCATGTGGCCACCACTCTTCCTCCCTCCCTGGCTGCCCCCACCACCATTCATATACACATATACATGCTCCCACAGGCAGAACATAGGAGACAAATGACTTTCCTCCCAAAGACCACATGGATTAGGACTATGAGATGAGGTGACACAGATCCTCAAGGACATACTAAAGCAGTAGCAGCGGACATGGCTACACCCCACCCCCACTCCCCACCACGGTCTGCCCACAGAAAGTGACCACCCTCATGCCCAAACAGGAGAACACTGTACAGAAGACACACAATTTCCATAGAGCTCTATTGTGGCATATAATAATAGGTACTCTATATAAATTAAATTAAAAATAAAGCTCCAGCAGGTTGCACAGGGTGGCTGTTAATAAATATATCTCTGGGTAATTGTGCCCCAAGACCAGCTCACGACCACTCTCCCTTGTCCAGAGAATTATACAAAAATAAATACAGGCTTGGGGAGGGGAGGCATGCCCAGTTCCATTTCTGAAAGTTTCTCTCATTCATACCATCTATCTGTCCCCTGTTCCTCTCCACTGGTATCACCACAGGGATCCCTGTGCTGACTTTGGAATTCAGAGACAGGGAGGCCTCTCTAAGAAGCAAAGGATCAGGGCCCCCTCACTGCACAGGCCAAATATCCCATCTCAACCCTCTGGAGATAGTGCAGGTGCTGTCCTCTTCCCGGGCCCCAATGAGGGGGAAGCCTGTTATTGCCAATTCCACAAGCAGCCCCTATGAAAACCATGCCAGAGAGAGGCACAGCACAAGCACCAGGATGGACACACCACTGTTCAGAGCCACAGGGACCACCACCAGCCCAGCCAAGACCCCCAAAGTCTGGGCCAAGGGCACTCGTAGCTGGGGAGGCAACACACACACACATTCTGCAGGGGCTGCTAGGGCATGAGACTTCTTTTGGGGCTTGAGACTTGGGCCTGAACCCTCTTCATCCTGGGAGCTCATGCAGGGCCTGGCCAGGCTGGAAGGACAGACTGCAGCCCCCAAAGGACCGAGGAGGCTGGGTTTTTGCCCCTGCCTAAGGACTGGAGCAGCTGGCTCCTTGACAGATATAGGAACCAAGCTGTCTGCACACTCAGTGGTAGACTCCATCAGGATTTTTGTCACGGCCTCCCCTGGGGAGCTGGTCACCCTAGCTATCACCCTATTCATGTGCAAAGAGTTGGTGTCCTTGCCCATTCCCTTATCTGGATCCCCAATGAACTGGCCCTCTGTACCAAGAACCACAGGGTTATCACATCCCGGGCCCTCTGCCCACGGGAGCCACACATCTCCCATAGTGGCTACCACAGAACGGGCCCCAGAGAGGATTTCCGGAGGCGATTCCTTGGGGGTGTCCTCTTCAGGGCTGGAGGGTGTAATGGAGAGCCCCTCTTCGCCCTCCCCCTCCTCATCAGGGTCCTCGGTGTCCTTGATGAGCTCCACACCACGCCCCAGCCTGGCATAGTGCAGTGTGATCTCCTCAGCCAGGGCACTGTTCAGGGCCCGCTCAGGGCAAGGCCACTTCAAAATCAGGTCACGATCTGTTAGTATGCCCAAGGGATGGCTGGGGGACACCCCCCCATCTGCGGGGCCCTCCCCACCACCCCCTACCCCACCTGCAGCCACAGCAGCCCTCAGGCGGCTCAGGTGGGACAGGTAGAGCTGCTCCAGCTCCTGGTCAATGGTGTCCTCGCCAACCAGCTCCTCCAGCCCACTCATGACCTCCAGATACCCAAGGGGCTCATCCATAATAGCCCCCACCACGGGGGCCTTTGGGCCCCCTCCATTCTCACTGGATACTTCCCATGTTGCCTCCACCTGCTGCTGGCTGGGTTCCAGGAGAGGCCCGGCTGCCCCCTCACTCGCATCAGGCCCCGAGGCCTGGTCCCTGGGGGAGCCACCTAGGCCACAGAGAGGGGAGGAGGGGGGAATCCTGATGGCTGGTGCCTGGGGGACCTCTGTGAAAGCCACAGGTGGACTGCTTCTGGGGATGTCACCTTCCTCTGGGGAGTTGCCAGTCACTGTAACTTCAGAAACCTGGAGCCATGGAGTGGGTGAGGAGGGAGGAGAAGGGGAGGGGAGGGGAGAAGAGGAAAAGAGAAGGGAATGAAGTAGAGGAGGGGATGGGATAAGCAGAGATAATGAGAACTGGTGACAGCCCACACCCAGCCCCACAGGAGTTTCCAGACAAAACTCCTTAAAGAGCCCTCTGTGATTCTCTAAACTCCGAAGACTGTCATCTATATTAAAATAACAAAATTAGACGGAGTAAAGGGGCAAATGGCTTCCTGCAGATGATAAAGCTGAAGAATTCAGTGGGCATCAATATCTGGTGAATGACTCCATCAGTAACAACTGTGGGTATACCTTCACAGTAAATCCAGAATATCCATACTAACTCATGATGTATTTTCTTTTAAAAAAAATTTATTTCCTAGCTCTGTCTCTTGTAAAGTCCTTTAAAAAATGATCAATCTAGTAGCAACAAGCACCTAGCACCCATATCTTGGCTTCTAAATAACATTCTCCACTAAAAGGAACCACGGCTCCTTAAAGAAATGGCTGTGTTTCAGGTTTGGGCAGTGAAAGTACAAGATGAGTCTGGGACATCTTGTCACACTAGAAGGTGAGGAAATACTCAAAGAGTGATGGAGACATGTCAAAAGGACTTAAGAGCCAATCTAAATAAGCTCCCACTAGCCAAAGATGATTCAATTTAACCATCAAAAATAATCAGTGCAATGGATTGAAACTCATCAAATATGTTTAAAGCCCATGTGTTGATAACAACACACATAAAACAAAAATCCTCTAATTGGTCACCTGTGGAGGAGCTCATTTATTCTGGAAACTGGGAAATAAAAGGGAAAAAATGAAGTATTTTTACTGTTTTCCCTGTACAAACTATACCTCAAGGTAGCCAAAAGTTGACGTGGGAAAGCTTTTTTTTTTAGAGAAGAATTCCAGTTAATAAATGTGGAGAGGGAATAATAGACTTAAAATATCACCAATTTGCAGCTTCTAAGGAAATAATGGAGGCTTCGTGGTGCAGTAGTTAAAAGCTAGGCTGCTAAACAAAAGGTCGGCAGTTCGAATCCACCAGCTGCTCCTTGGAAACCCTACGGGGCAGTTGTACTCTGTCCTATAGGGTCGCTATGAGTCGGAATAGACTCAATGGCAATGAGTTTGGTTTTGGTTTGGTTAATGAAATAATGGACCTAGGCAATAATAGTAGAGCTCTGGTGGTGCTGTGGTTAAGAACAATAACAATCAATGGCAGATGAAACCATTAGGTGATAAGCTAATGGAGAGGTCTGTGAGGGAGGGATGAGGCTGATACAACCTGAACTCACTGATCAATCTCAGCATCATAAAAAGAGACCTCCAAAACCACGTGCTCCTGGTAACTATCAAATAGGAAGTATACAGCACCAAAAAGAAAAAAAAAATCAAATCTGAATCTGATCAATCTTTTGGAGCTAACTACCAGTTTATAAAAAATATAGTGGACAGAAAAACACAATAAACATGTTTACAACTAGATATAATCAGCCAAATCCAGACTGTGAGAAACTCAACAGGACAAACAAGGTTTCTTCAACAAATAAATTGCAAGAAAAGAAAGTGGGGGAGAGGTAAACCAACGGATTTAAAAATTTCTAAATGGACACATCAACCAAATGCAATATGTAGACACTGTTTAGATCCTAAAACATTTATGAGATAATCAAAGAACTTTAGACACAGACCAAATATGTGATGATACTAAGGGATTATTGTTAATTTTCTGAAGTGTGATGATGGTACTATTGTTATATTTTCCTACAAGTTCCTAATCTTCAGAGATACAAACTGAAATATTTACAAATGAAATGATCTTTGGGTTTATTTCAAAATAATTCCACAGGAAATGGGAGGGGAGTAAGTGGGGTATAGATAAAGTAGGGTTGGACACATGCTGATATTTGTTGAAGCTGGGTAATGGGTATATATTGGCTCATTACGCTCATTTTCTCTACCTTTATACGTTTGAATTTTTTATAATAAAAAGCTTACATACATGCACAGACACACATACATTAACATACATCTCCACTACTGGTGGACTCTGGCTACTTCTCTCTACCTTCCCTGCCACCACGGTCATCACTTGCCTGAACTGCTGAAGTAGCCACCTCCTCACCTGTCTCCTACTTCCACCCTAAACCCTACTGTCTATTTTCCACACATTAGCCAGAGGGATCCTGTAAATCCTAAATCATATCACATCCCTCCTCTGCTCACAAATCTCCTGTGACACCCCCTCACTCACAGTAAAAAATCAAAGTCCTCACCATGGCCCACAAGGCCCTATGCGATCTGTTCCCTGCCACCTCTCTGACCCCACCTCTTATCACTCTCCCCCTACTGACTCTGCTCCAGGCACAGTGGCCTCTTCACTGTTCCTCGCACACAGTAGTCATGGCTCAACCTCAGGAACTGTGCACTTGCCTGGAATGTTCTCCTACTTTTCCACATGGCTCACTCTTCTCACCTTTTTCGGATCTTTGCTCAAAGTTTGCTTATCACTAAGGCCTTCCCTGGCTACCCTATTTAAAGTTGCAAAACCTCCCCCTAACATACATACTCCCTATCCCCTTTTCCTGATTTTTTTCATTAGCACTCATCATCATCTAAAATACCATATATTTTAACTATTCATTTTATTATGTCTCACTCCACTAAAATGTAAGTCCTATCAAGACAGGGTTTTTATCCACTACTGTATTTCTAGTGTCCAAAACAGTGCTTGGCACAGAGCAAGCACTCAGTAAATATTTGATAACAAATGAAACTTCTATAAGCCCACAAGTGTGTCCTTTATCACCACTCTTATTCAACATTGTATTGGAAGTCCTGGCAAGAGCAATAAGGTAAGAAAAGGAAATAAAGGGTATCCATGTTGGTAAGGGAAAAGTAAAACTATCCCTATTCATAGATGATATGATCCTATACATAGAAAATCCAAAGGACTCCACAAGAAAGCTATTGGAACTAATAGAAGCATTCAGGAAAGTACCAGGATACAAGATTAACATACAAAGATCAGTTGGATTTCTCTACATCAACAAAGACAATTGTGAAAAGGAAATCAGGAAAACAATACCATTTACAATAGCCCCCCAAAAGATGAAATACTTAGGAATAAATCTAACCAGAAATGTAAAAGACTTACACAAAGAAAACTACAAAACACTACTGTGAGAAACCAAAAGAGAGCTACATAAATAGAAAAACATACAATATTCTTGGACAGGAAGACTTAACATTGTGAAAGTCAATATTACCCAAAAGCAATATATAGACATAATGAAATCCCAATCCAAATCCCAACAGCATTCGTCACCAAGATGGAAAAACTAATCACTAACTTTATATGGAAGGGAAAGAGGTCCTGAATAAGTAAAGCTTTATTTAAAAAAAGAAGAACAAAGTAGGAGGCCTCACACTACCTGATCTCAGAACCTACTATATAGTCACAGTAGTTAAAAACTGGTACAATAGACACATAGAGCAATGGAACAAACTTAAGAACTCAGACATAAATCCATCTGCCTGTAGACAGCTGATCTTCGACAAAGGACCAAAGTTTATTGAATGGGGAAGAGACAGTCTCTTCAACAAATGGTGCTGTCAAAATTGGATATCTACTATTTCTAGAAAAATGAAACAGGATCCATACCTCACACCATACACAAAAATGAACTCAAAATGAGCACAATAAAAATTATTAAAAAAAAAACTAACTCAAAATGGATCAAAGACCTAACTAAATATAAAACCTAAAACTATAAAGATCGTGGAGGAAAATCAGGGACAATGCTAGGGGCCCTAATATACGGCATAAATAGAATACCAAACATAACTAAAAGAAGATGAAATAAATAAATGGGACTTCTCAAAAATTAAACCCTTATAAAGACAACACACAATACAGGAGAGGTCAGCACAACTCGACTAAACCAAAAGCAAAGAAGTTTCCTGAATAAACTGAATGCTTCAAAGGCCAGTGTAGCAGGGGCAGGGGTTTGGGGACCATGGTTTCAGGGGACATCTAAGTCAACTGGAATAATAAAATCTATTAAGAAAACATTCTGCATTGCACTTTGGAGAGTGGCGCCTGGGGCCTTAAATGCTAGCAAGCGGCCATCTAAGATGCATCAATTGGTCTCAACCCACCTAGAGCAAAGGAGAATGACGAACACCAAAGACACAAGGTACTTATGAGCCCAAGAGACAGAAAGGGCCACATAAACCAGAGACTACATCAGCCAGAGGCCAGAAGAACTAGATGGCACCCAGCTACAACCGATGACTGCCCTGACAGGGAACACAACAGAGAAACCCTGAGGAAGTAGGAGAGCAGTGGGATGCAGACCCCAAATTCTCGTAAAAAGACCAAACTTAATGGTCTGACTGAGACGAGAAGGACTCCAGAAGTCATGGTTCCCAGACCTTCTGTTAGCCCAAGAGAGGAACCATTCCCAAGACCAACTCTTCAGACAGGGTTTGGACTGGACAATGGGATAGAAAATGATGCTGATGAAGAATGAGCTTCTTGGATCAAGTAGACACACGAGACTATGTTGGCAGAGCGGGTCAAAAGCTGGCAGAATAAACAGAGAGTGGAGGGAAGGAGTGTGCTGTCTCATTACGGGGAGGGCAACTAGGAGTACACAGCAAGGTGTATATAAATTTTTGTATGAGAGTCCGACTTGATTTGTAAACTTTCACTTAAAGCACAATAAAAATTAAATTAAAAAAAATTAAACCCTTATGCTCAACAAGACTTTCCCAAAAGTGTAAAAAGAGAACCTACAGGTTGGGAAAAAAATTTTGTCTATGACATATCCCACAAGGGTCTAATCTCTAAAATTTATAGAAAACATTAACACCTCAAAAAAAAACAAGACAAATAATCCAATTAAAAAATGGGCAAAGCATATGAACAGACACTTCACCAGAGAAGACATTCAAGCTGCTAACAAACATATGAAGAAATGCCCGTGATCATGAGCAATTAAACCAAAAAAACCAAACCCAGTGCTGTCGAGTCGATTCCGACTCATAGCGACCCTATAGGACAGAGTAGAACTGCCCCATAGAGTTTCCAGGGAGCGCCTGGCAGATTTGAACTGCTGACCTCTTGGTTAGCAGCCGTAGCACTTAACCACTAAGCCACCACGGTCTCCCATGAGCAATTAGATGTAAATCAAAACTACAGTGAGATACCATCTCACCCCAACATTACTGGCATAAATCAAAAAAACAGAAAATAACAAATGCTGGTGAAGATGTGAGGAGATTGGAACTCTTATACACTGCTGGTGGGAATGCAAAATGGTACAACCACTGTGGAAAATGTTATGGTGCCTCCTCAAAAAGCTAGGAAATAGAAATATCTTATGATCCAGCAATCCCACTCCTAGGTATATACCCTAAAGAAATAAGAGCCATGACACGAATAGACATGTTCACTGCAGCATTATTCACAAGAGCAAAAAGGTGGAAGCAACCTAAGTGCTCATCAACAGATGAATGGATTAATAAACTGTGATATATACACACAATGGAATACTACACAACAATAAAGAATAATGACAAATCCTCAAAACATCTCACAACATGGATGAACTTGTAGGGCATTATGCTGAGTTGAATCAGTCAATTGCAAGAAGACAATTATTGTATACCCGTTGCTGTCAAGTCAACTTCGACTCACAGCGACCCAACAGGGCACAGTAGAACTGCTCCATAGGGTTTCCAAGAAGTACCTAGTGGATTCGAGCTGCCAACCCTTTGGTTAGCAGCCATAGCTCTTAACCACTACGCCACAATTACTGTGTAAGACTGCTATTATAAAGTAACAACAGAACGTTTACACACAGGGGAAAAAAAAAACCTCTTTGATGGTTACCAGGGATGGGAGGGGAAAGGAGGGAAAATTACCACAGAGATAGTAGACACCTGTTAATATTGGTGAAGGGAAAAGCAATTTACAATATGGGAGAAGTCAGCACAACACAACCAAGGCAAGAGAGGACACAGAGGAACTCAAGAATAAAGGTCAATTAGGGTAACTACTATAGTATAGACAATCCTGCAACAATAGAAGCAACAAACAATAATCTACAAATGGACACATAGATAGATAGATATGCCAAGAGGTGAGGAAGGGCATAAGGAAACACACCCACCGGCAGATACAGGTTCTGTGGTGGAAATTTCTAAATACATGACTGTAGGTGCTCCTCATATATTAATATAAACAATAGAGCACACAAGTGGCACAGTCAGGGAAACCTCTTAGACATAACTAAACACCTCACAGGATGAAGTTCCTAGGTTCAAAGGCAAAGGACCAGACTTGGGGGACATCTATGTCAATTGGCACAACATAGTTCTTAAAGACAATATTCTACATCTTACTTTGGTGAGTAGCGTCTGAGGTCTTAAAGGCTTGTGAGCAGCCATCTAAGATACAACTCTCTGTCTCTTCTAGTCCAGAGCAAAGGAGAGGGAAAAAAACTAAAGACTCAGGGAAGCAATTAGTCCAAAGGACTAATGAACTACATGAACCTACACAATCCTAAGACCAGGAGAATTAGATGGTCCCTGGCTACCAATACCAACCACTCTGACTGGGATTACAACAGAGGGTCCTGGACAGAGCAGGAGAAAAATGCAGAACAAAAGATCAAATTTACAAAAAAGACCAGACTTACTGGTCTGACAGAGACTAGAAGAACCCTGGAGACTATGGTCCCCGGACATCCTCATAACTCAGAATTGAAGCCACTCCAGAAGTTCACCTTTCAGCCAAAGATTAGGCAGGCCTGTAAAACAAACATGGGTCTGTCAGTTTGTCATACTGCAGGGGCTTGTGCATTGCTGTGATGCTGGAAGCTATGCCACTGGTATTCAAATACCAGCACAGTCACCCATAACAGACAGGTTTCAGCTGTTTCCAGACTAAGACAGACTAGGAAGAAGGACCCAGCAGTCTACTTCTGAAAATATTTTACCAAGTGAAAACCCTTATGAATAGCAGCAGAACATTGTTTGATATAATGCTGGAAGATGAGCCCCTCAGGTTGGAAGGCACTCAAGATACAACTGGGGAAGAGGTGCCTCCTCAAAGTATAGTCGACCGACCCTAATGACATGGATGGAGCCAAGCTTTCGAGATCTTCATTTGCCGATGTGGCTCGACCCAAAATGAGAAGAAACAGCTGCAAACATCCAATAATAATTGGAACAAAGTTCAAAGTATGAATCTAGGAAAACTGGAAGTTGTCAAAAGTGAAATGGAATGCATAAACATTGATATCCTAGGCATTTAGTGACCTGAAATGGACTGGAAATGGCCCTTTTGAATCGGACGATCATATGGTCTACTTACTATGCCAGGAACGAAAACTTGAAGAGGGAGGGCGTTGCGTTCATCATTAATAATTATATTTCAAGATCTATCGCTGTCAGTGATAGGATAATATTCATATGGCTACAAGGAAGACCAGTTAATATGACCATTATTCAAATTTACCTACCAACCACTAAGGCCAAAGATGAAGATATTGAAGATTTTTACCAACTTCTGCAGTCTGAAATTGATCGAACATACAATCAGTATGCATTGATAATTACTGGAGATTGGAATGCGAAAGTTGGACATTCAAAGAAGACGGTTTGGTAGTTGGAAAATATGGCCTTGATGATAGAAACAATGCTGGAGATTGCATGATAAAATTTTGCAAGACCAACGACTTCTTCATTGCAAATACCATCTCTTACCAACATAAATTGTGACTATACACATGGACCTCACCAGGCAGAAGACACAGGAATCAAATCAACTACATCTGTGGAAAGAGACAATGGAAAAGCTCAATATCATCAGTCAGAACAAGGCCAGGGGCCAATTGCAGAAAAGACCATCAATTGCTCATAGGCAAGTTCAAGTTGAAACTGAAGAAAATTAGAACAAGTCCACGAGAGCCAAAGTACAACCTTGAGTATATCCCACCTGAATTTACAGACCATCTCAAGAACAGATTTGACAAGTTGAACACTAACAACCAAAGACCAGACGAGTTGTGGAATGACATCAAGGACATCATACATGAAGAAAGCAAGAGGTCATTAAAAAGACAGGAAAGAAAGCAAAGAGTAAAACGGATGTCAGAAGAGACTCTGAAACTTGCTCTTGAACATCAAGTAGCTAAAGCGAAAGGAAGAAATGATGGAGTAAAAGAGTTGAACAGAAGATTTCAAAGACAAAGTATTATAATGGCATGTGCAAAGACCTGGAGATGGAAAACCAAAAGGGAAGAACATGCTCTGTATTTCTCAAGCTAAAGGAACTAAAGAAAAAATTCTAGCCTCGAGTTGCAATACTGAAGGATTCTACGGGAAAAATATTAAACAACTCAGGAAGTATCAAAAGAAGATGGAAGGAATACACAGTTACTATACGAAAAAGAATTGGTCAACATTCAACCGTTTCAGGAGGTACCATGTGAGCAGGAACCAATGATACTGAAGGAAGAAGTTCAAGCTGCACTGAAGGTACTGGCGAAAAACAAGGCTCCAGGAATTGATGGAATACCAATTGAGATGTTTTAACAAATGGATGCAGCACTGGAAGGGCTCGCTCGTTTAGGCCAAGAAATTTGCAAGACAGCTACCTGGCCAACCAACTGGAAGAGATCTATATTTATGCCTATTCCCAAGAAAGGTGATCCCACCAAATGTGGAAATTATCAAAAAACATCATTAATATCACACACAAGTAAAATTTTGCTGAAGATCATTCAAAAGCAGCTGCAGCAGCATATCAACAGGGAACGGCTGGATTCAGAAGGGGATGCAGAACCAGGGATATCGTTGCTCATGTCAGATGGATTCTGGCTGAAAGCAGAGAATACCAGAAAGATGTCTACCTGTGTTTTACTGACTATGCAAAGGCATTCAACTGTGTGGATCATAACAAATTATGGATAACACTGCAAAGAATGGGAACTCCAGAACACTTAAATATACTCACGAGGAACCTGTACATAGAACAAGAGGCAGTTGCTCAAACAGAACAAGAGGATACTTCATGGTTTAAAGTCAGGAAAGGTGTGCATCAGGGTTATATCCTTTCACCATACCTATTCAATCTGTATGCTGAGCAAATAATCCAAGAAGCTGGACTATATGAAGAAGGATGGTGCATTAGGATTGGAGGAAGACTCATTAACAACCTGCGTTATGCAGATGACACAACCTTGCTGGCTGAAAGTGAAGAGGACTTGAAGCACTTACTGATAAAAATCAAAGACCACAGCCTTCAGTATGGATTACACCTCAACACAAAGAAAACAAAAATCCTCACAACTGGACTGATGAGCAACATCATGATAAATGGGGAAAAGATTGAAGTTGTCAAGAATTTCATCTTAGTTGGATCCACAATCAACACCCATGGAAGTACCATTCAAGAAATCAAAAGACGCATTGCATTGGGCAAATCTGGTGCAAAAGACCTCTTGAAAGTGTTTAAAAGCAAAGATGTCACCTTTAATTAAGGTGTGCCTGACCCAAGCCATGGTGTTTTCAATCGCCTCCTATGCATGTAAAAGCTGGACAAGGAAAAAGGAAGACCGAAGAAGAATTGACGCCTTTGAATTGTGGTGTTGGAGAAGAATACTGAATATACCACGGACTGCCAAAAGAACAAACAAATCTGTCTTAGAAGAAGTACAATCAGAATGCTCGTTAGAATCAAGGATGGCAAGACTACATCTCACATACTCTGAACATGTTGTCAGGAGGGATCAGTCCCTGGAGAAGGATATAATGCTTGGTAACATAGAGGGTCAGCAAAAAAGAGGAAGACCCTCAATGAGTTGGATTGACACAGTGGCTTCAACAATGGGCTTAAGCATAAAAACGATTGTGAGGATGGCGCAGGACCAGAAAGCGTTTCATTCTGTTGTACATAGGTCACAATGAGTTGGAATCAACTCCACGGCACCACACAACAACATAAAACAAACAATAACACTCTGAGGAACATGCTTCTTAGATCGATCAAGTATAAGAGATCAAATGGGCAACACCTGCCCAAAAACAAAGATGAGAAAGCAGGAAAGGACAGGAAAACTGGATAAATGGACATGGGGAACCCTGGGTAGAAAGGGAATGGGGAGAGTGCTGACAATACAAGATTGCAACCAATGTCACAAAATAATTTGTGTATAAATTTTTGAATGAGAACCTAATTTGCTCTGTAAACTTTCACCTAAAGCACAATAAAGAAAAATCTTAACACAAAAAAAAAATTTCTATAAGCCCAGGTGAATAATTGCATTCTACCCCTTACCCATGAGGTTCTGATTTCTGTGACCTCCCTCTAACCTAGGGTGGACCCAGAGTGAGTCAGCTCCTACCACCCAGCTACCCAGCTGTGGCCATACTGTGAGCCTCCTACTGAGCTGCCCCCCAGAGGCTACAAAGGCCTGCTTACCTGAAGTGTCATCTGGGGCCATGGACGTAGAGGGGTGGGGGCCACCAGGGGACCCACTGACTCCTGGACATCAGGATACTCTGCTGAAGAAAAGAGAAAGGCAGCATCGGGGCAAGGCAGATTTACAAGCAGGCCTGATTTGGTTACGTAAATCTGCTATTTTAGCCAATCAGCAGTTTTGCCTCTGAAGCCTTCTATGAGTCGAAGGCAAGCGATCCCTCTTAATTTTTATAGAAATAAAAAAGGCGGTGGGGGGGAAGAAATGGTAAATATGAGCTAAAACTCCCACAGCTTGCCAATTGCTTACCCACAGCAGGGACATTACCATCTATGCTCTTCATCCTCAGCTCTTCCTCGTGAGGCCTGTGGGGCAAAGAAGAGAGTGCATGGGTCTGACACCCTGAAGGGTCAGTTCTGCTACCACTAGCACCTTCTGAGCCTCTGAGGTGGCACCATCTTCACCTGACAGCTGCTGTTTTCTTTTCTGCTGTGTCTTTTTATCGCCTGATTATAAACCTCCTACATACTCATCATTGTAGAAAATTTGTAAAATACAGGGAAGTATAAAGAAGGAAAAAAAATCACATATCAGCCATAGGCTACCAACATATCATTTTTAAAAATTTCATTCCAGGCATTCTACGCATTTTCTAAAATCATTTAGATTCTACGTAGATTCATATGTGGTTTTGTCCACTGAAGAAGAAACATCATTATACTTTTGTAAACATTTTACTTTTTTAGACTGAGCAGCTAGGTTTTTTTCCCTTCTTTTTGCTATCACAAATCAAGCTTCCACAAGCATCTTTGGGTACAATTTTATCAATATTTTGCATCATTTCTTTAGGATATATTCCTGCCTGTGGAGCAAACCACCTTTTCCAAGAAAAGGCAGGGGCAGAAGGCTGTGGGGCACAAGCAGCAGCAGAGAGGAGGGAAAGCAAATGGAGAGTGGGAAGGGGTCAGCAAGAAAAGGAAGTAACCTGAGATCAGAGTCATGGGCTCCTACTCCCCACCCCCAATATCAGCCTGGCAAGTCACTTGATCTTCCTCAGCCTCACCTTCCTCAACTGTAAAATGAAGCACGGGGGAGCCAAAAGAAATGAGGGTGTAAAACCCCTAACATCAGGGCCTGGCCTGGAGCAGGGACTGAATCAACAGTAGATATTTATTGGTCTTGTTTCCTCCTTCACCAGGCAATTCAGATGCCAAGACCTGAGTGACCTAAGCCAAGGGTATTTCAGCCACATCCTGCCAGGGGTGAGGGCACAGGCATGTGTGGAAATCACTGCTCTTATTCTCACAACTGAGTATCAAATATCTAGAGATGAAGGCAAATGAGGGAAGCATTAACTAAAACATGTTCAGAGAGCTGAGAGGAGGTGAGGCAATTGCTCAGATCCTGTTCTTCATAAAAGTCAACATGATGATGTTGACGTTTCTGGAAATGGTTGAAACCTTGCGAAAACTCGTAATTAATTACCTTCATAGAAACAGGATATCACTAAAAAACCCTTATATATAGTATGCAGTCAGCACTGTTCTAAGTGCTCTACATTTATTACTCTTCACAACAACCCAATGAGATAAAACCCAACCCAGTGCCGTCAAGTCGGGTACTTATAATTATCTGAAGTAGGCAGTACTATTATCCCCATCTTACAGGTGATGCAACTGAGGCTGAGTAAATGTCTCAAGGTTATGTAGCCAGGATCCAAATCCAGGCCTTCTGGCTCCCAAGTCCATGTTCGTAACCAACAAACTCCTGCTTCTTGGAGGAGGGAACTGGGATCTTACCCCAACCCCATCTATAATCCTTTCTAGGAGCAGAGGGAGGCATCAATAATAGGCTCCCTCCTCCCGCCTTCATGCAGTACTTCCTTTGGACCTGATTTTTCCCCACATATTTACTCCCAGTTTCCCTGCCTTCTTGAGACATGTGGCTAGGAGACAACTAGACACAGAAGAAGCTGCAAGAACTGCTTTTTATTAGTAGACTAGGGGAGAAAGCTTGAACCACGTACACGGGCGTAACGTACAGAAGCATTGGAAGGGACCGTCCATCTTTCTCTGTGGACCAGAGCTCACACATACCACCAAGCCCAAGCCCATTGCCATCAAGTAGATTCCGACTCATAGGGACCCTATAGGACAGAGTAGAACTCCCCATAGAGTTTCCAAGGAGCACATGGTGGATTTGAACTGCTGACCTTTTGGTTAGCAGCCGTAGCCACTGCACTACCAGGTTTTCCACACATACCACCAGCGTTATCTAAATCAGACTACTACAGGGCCTGGAGTAAGGGACTCTGAGAGCCCAGCCAGCTCCTGTACATCACAGATGAGAAACGGGGGCTCACAGCAAGAGGTCCTGTACCAGTCACTCAGTGGATTTAAAATCCAGGTCTTTGGATTTATGACTAAGCACGATTTCTACTGGGCTGCTTACTGACTCATTTTGTTGGTGTAGTGTAGTCCTTCATTACTGAAAATATCATCTTCCTAGGATCTTCTAAATCAAGCCTCTTCAAGAAGACCCACAGACAGAAAGCCAGCCCTTGCTCCCAGGGACACCAGGCTCACCTTCCCCTGCCATCTGGCCCAGTTCTAACATGTACAACAACCAGGTTTCTAAAAGCCACTACAGAGTCATAGATGCATGTGAAAGAGAAATGCGAAACTCAGGAAGTAGCCAGCCAACATGAAAAGAACTCCACAATTCAACTGGAGGAAGAAGAGAGAAAAAAAGCAAATGCCAAATAAATTCTTCCTCTCCCAGAGCATCTCTTTAACAGAAGAGGAGAGAGAAAGGAGGGGGACATCCAAACATCAGGTCAAGCGATTCGGCCAATCCCAAGATCCATGAATGAGCAGAAGTAAACAGGTCACTCTCCCCTTCTCCAAAGTCACAGAGATGAAAGCAGGAGGCACATTTATTATTGTTCACTTCTTCCAACGTGGGCCCTTCTCACTGATACAAGTCATTTGAAAACCTTCACATATATCACTCAGAGCAACACCCTTCCCTTTTTACAAACGTGGTATCTGAGGCTCAAGGAACTGAGTCTCTATATCCACTAACTACATACCACACTGCTAACATCTAAAGACAGCTCCATTTTGAAAAGAGTTTGAAATTGTGGGTTAAAAAATAAAACCCACTAAATATCCCTGAATTGCCTTTTACGGTACAAATTCCGGGGCAGCTATAACTTTAATCAAAATGAGGATAGTAAGAGAAATCAAGTAAAAACGTATACTGACTCACTAATCAGTAACAGAGAAGAGGGGTTCTTACAAAAATGGGGAGAGAGGAGATTAAGAACAAAACTGTACCTACTGTGCGTGCCTATTGATTTTCAAGAAGGAAACCTGATCTTTGGCACCAGTCACACAAATGCTACATGGCATCTCCTCAAGGGCAGTGGGCAGCAGTGGGCCAAGAGAGCATGGTACCAGTGTACACAGACCTGGGCACATTTTGGACACGAATTAGCCTTCTCAGATGGTGCTTGGGAAGATTAATCAAAATGGTGCGGCCACAGAAGGAGCCATCTCAGGCCTGCACACCAGTCTCCTGAGCATGACAATTCCTCCTGCCATCAGGAAACTTGAAGGCTGCTGACCTAAGACAGTACAGGAGAAAACCAGGCAGTGAGAGCAAAGAGGTGCCATCGCCCCCAGTCTTGGCCAGCCAAGACAGAACAGAAAGGTGAATTGCCAGAGACAGAGAGTGAGCCAGCAAGAGAAGCAAACCCCATGGAGAGAAGCAAAGCAGACTTTTGGAGCAGTCACTTCACTGCCCTCACCGCCACAGCCGCCCAAGGCCTCTCTTAACACCCTCAACATTCATGTTTTCAAAGAACTTCGCCAGCCCAAAGTGGGTCATGAGCTGAAACCCAAAGGGAAACTCAGCAGACCCCAGCAACTCTGTAGTCAACCTGAAGATAATGCTGACTCCCTGAGGGACAGGTAGCTTCAGAGACCTGCCCCACAATACTCAGAATCCTGGTTACCCTGAGCCATCTTTCTGAAAAGAACAGGGTTTGAAGGTGGCTGTGAAAACCACCACCAAATTACGTGGGGCATTGCTTTGCCCGCCCCAACAGTCTGTGTCAGCCTCGACTCCAAGATTCGCAGACAGTTCAGGGGTGGGGGGAGAGTTTATTGTGCTATAAGCTTCTTTCACCACAGTGCCTTAATTATTTTGGCCATGTCCCACAGTAAGAAATACCTTTTACATCACAACCCAGCACACCCATACATGTGTAAATATATATACATGTAACTGAAAAAAGTTCAAAAACAGTATTTACCTTTACTATATTTTCTCTTTTATATGTGACACACTGATATTTCCTGTTATTCCTTTTTAGTATTTGTTTGATCCAGTATATTGGTTTCGCATTTCAATAAAGGGTCATGACATGCAATTCTGAACAACCCCCGTTTCACCACCTAGCAGCTGTGTAACCTCAGGCAAGTTACTTAACCTCTCTATGCCTGTTTCCTCATCAGTAAAGAGAGGATAATAGCAATACCTACCTCAGAAAGTTGAGAGGACTGAGTAAATACTGGAAATTCACCTGCAAAGTGATTAGCACACAGTAATCCCCTCCAAATTCGCACTGAGGGAATAGGAGGCTCTGAAAAGGAAAGCAACCTGCCCAGCACTGCCCAACTGGTAAGACATATCACCCAGCCTCGTGCAGCAGTTAAAAGCTGGGGCGCTAGAGCAGGACCACCCTGGCTCTGCCACTTTCTTAGCATGTGTCCCCATCCCACGTCCTTAACTATGATGCCCTACCGGTTTTCTGCAGAATAAAGGAGGATCACTTTCACAGTAAATTCGTACTCTCCCAACAACTAAGATAATCTCTGACCCGTCCTGTTTCAACTTTGGTTATTCTGGGTTTCCAATTTAGATATCAAGTTGGGTCCTATCCATTCCCTTCCAAGCGTACCTAAAAAATACTGAGGCTTTACTGTGCATCAGCCCCAGTGCCTGGCCCTGAAGACACAATGGTGAGCACACCCATCTATGAAGCTTACAATTTACTGTTGAGAGAAACATTTAAAAAAAAACTCACACTCATTCTTTCAGCAAACATTTATTGAGCACCTGTTAAGTGCCAAGCACCATGGCAGGCCCTGTAAGAATACAGTAGTGAACAAAAGTAGACCATGTCCCTACCCCTCACGGAGCTTACAGTCTAGCAGGGCAGAAAGATAGTCATCCAAAAATCCCCTAATGAAAGTCTAACTACAGTCCACGCCCTTAGAAACAGAAAGAATTCCCTAGAACAGGGAGCCTTGGCCCAGACTGCAGGGTCAGGGAGGGCTTAAGGATCCACAGGAGGAAAATGAGCTGGGGGTGGGTAGGGCAGTAACAGCCTGTTCAGCAACACCGTGGGGAAAGTGATGAATTCCATCTTAAACAAGGTGAGTTTGAGCCATCTTTGGGACATCAGCCAAGTGGACACACCAAATTTGCATATATGAGGCTGAAGGAAACAGCATGGAGAAAGAGAGGGACAGAGAGGTAAGAGGAAAAGCAGCAGAGTGTGGTCCCACAGATGGCAAAGAAGAGAGTGTTTTTAAGTAGGAGTGGTAAACCACTTCAAGACGAAAATCAAACTATGTGGAATTTGGCAGACGCAGGGCGCTGAAGAATACATGGAGATGAGGATGTGAGGAAGGCAAGTGCAGACAATTCTTTATGGGTGGGGGAGGGTGACTAGGTGCTGTCCTGGAGCAGCGGGAAGAAAACATGGGGCCAAAGAATACTTTTTTAAGACAGTAGAGACGTTAGCATATATAAAGAACGGTCAATAGGGAGGATGGAAGTGAAGAGGGCAATTGAAAACATGCCCGGAAAGAAAGGGTAATCTGTCAGGTTCTAGAACAATGGCAGAAAATGGGACCTAGAGCACAAGTGGAGGGGCTGCTCTCAGGGAGGAAAAGGGACCCCTTCTCACCTCCAATACAGAGGAGGGAATTCAGTTTGCAAACTGTGGGGAGTTCCATTCCTTATGGATTCTATTTGTTTTGTGAAGTAGCAGATGAAGTCTGAAGGTAAAGAATATTTGAGACACATAAGAGACAACAGTGGATCTGAAAAATACAGTAGGACTGCCAGGCAGGTGGAAAATGATCCTGATTTTGTAGTGATGTTAATCTGCTCTGCTGTATGACAGTCTCTAACAGGGCTTGTCTGCTTAGCTGTCACCAGTACTATGAAAAAAACTGGGGGTCTGAGGAGGTTGGAATGGACAGACTTCCCTAAGGAAGTCCTCTTCAAACTGAAGGATCAACACAAGCTGACGCAGGGGAGTTAAGACAAACATTCCTGGTGAAGAAAACAATAAGCAAAGGCCTTGTGCAGGAAGGAGCAAGGTCCCTTGGTAACAGAAAAACCACAGTGACAGGAGCTTAGAAGGCAGAGAGTGGTGTAAGCAGACACTAGAAGCAGGTGGAGGGCAGATGGGAAGGGGGCAAGAGGAGTGCTCGAAGGCCATAGTGAGGCTTTCCTGGTCTTTATTTTTAAGAAAAATAGGATACTTCCCAACGGTTTTAAACCAAGGCAGACAAGGAGTGCTCCTTCCCACACCAGCCCTGAGACTTTGGACTCTGGAAGCCTCAGTCTGTTCATCCAGGAAAAAGGGATAAAAATGGTCTATTTCACAGGGAATGTTGGCAGAATTAAATGAGACTTTGCATCAAAGTACTCAGCAAAGTATTTAGCAAAGAGCAGGGTCTCTGCCAGTTTTCTTACAACCAAACCTTCTATACCTGCTCTTCCCACCCAGTCCCACCACATAGCCCTTTGATGTCATAGGACCGGTCTGCATGTCTTTTTTCCTTCTTGAACCTAGCACTGGGCTCAGAACATAAATGCTTGTTGATGGGTTAACTCTAAGCTTAAGGATTACCAAACCTGGTCCAGCAACCCAAGGAATGCAGCCATTTGGGTTTCTGAGATGTTCCTCAGTGCCTACCACAGAGCGTCTCTCATGCCCCCACCTAATGTAGCTGTGCCCAGCACACAGTGGGCCTGCAGCCAACATTTCCTGAATGTGAAGCCCTCTACAATGGGGCTCCCATAAGTAAAGAATATCCCCTTAGATCCTCCACCATTTCCCAAGAGGGTTGGGTCACAGGAGGCAGCTGTTCTTCAACAGTACTCTAAGTCACCAGCAGCACACAGGTTTTAAAAGAACATTAAGTTAAAATATACTCGCCAAGAAAGCCACCAACCTACAAAGAAAACCTTATCGCTGATCTTGCAATGAGCACCAACCTCCACTTTGCAAGAGCTGAGATCAAAAGATAAAGAAGCTATCAAAAAACCATCTGCCCACTTAAAATAATATCACAAGTCATGTTGGGAACCACAGACCTGGGGCGATACCAAAACAATTGTCTGAACGGGCTGCTTCAATTTCTCCTTAAAACCACCCATGTATTTTTAAAGAAAAACACCCTCTCCACCCACCATGGCCCTGCAAGGTTTTGATTTCTCTGTTCCCTTCCCTTCACACTCTTTAAAATGACCAAACTCTGGTACCCAAATTATCATGTATTACAGTCAGGGCTCCCACGACAGCTAGCTGGGATGATGACGTGGGAAAAGTAATAGAAATGAAGACAATTGTGGGAGTGGGGAGCTGGAAATGCTCTATATCTTAATCTGCATGGTTGTTACAGAAGTACATACATATGAAAAAAAATCCACTGAGCCATATACTTTAGTACATGTTACTGTACATATAAAACAAAACGGTGGGGGAAATGAAGGTGAAAGGAAAGCATGACATGCTGGGAACACCAGGCATGAAATCCAGAATCTGCAGGAATCCTGTCAGGCGTTCAAGAAGATCAGCAGTAAAAACTTCCCTACCATCTTTTACTTGGTCCTGTCACTCACTCGCTGAGTAACCTCGAGCAAGTTTGTTCACCTCTCCGAGCTACATCAGTTTCCCCCTCTATTAAACGGGGATAATCATAACACCTACACCACACAGCATGCACAGCAGGACTCAGTGGGAATGAACTTGTAGCTATTAGTAGATCAGTAAACGCTGGCCACTACTATCTTTTGCAGATACCGCTATACTTCAGTTAACCTGTCCCATGTTTGCTGTGTCTAATCCAACCAAAATGACTATCATTCCTCTTAGACAGATGAGGAAACAGGCAAGACCACACAGCTGGTGATGAGCAGAGTTTAGGAGGGGAATCCAGGAAACTGCATGTAACTCCCCACATAGTTATACAGTGAAACCTGTGAGAGCCAGAACTAAACAGGACTGTTTTGTTTTTGAGTCTCTGCCTTTGACAGAGTGCAGTCTTACCACTTGCCTATCACTATTAGAAGATATTTGAGTGTTCCTTCTCTGACAAGTGTCTGCCTTACACAGGTTCCGACTTTCGCAGGTTTTACTGTACTAGTCAACACCTATATGCCACTACGAGCCAGGCTTGGTTTTGAGTGCTTTTACTCATATCCTATGAGGCAGGTACTATAATTATCTCCATTTTACAGATGAGGGCATTGACGCACAGCGTAATTAAATGACTTGGCCAAGGTCACAAAGCCTTGTGGCACGGCTGGGATGTGAATCCAGGCAATCTGATGCCAGGATTCACACCTTTACCACCATAAGGAAAGTCATGCTGCCTGCACCCCTGAGACTAAGTCTCAGGTTAAGGTGGGGGCTCACAGGTCAGTAAGTGGGTGTTTGCCAGCTTGCTTACCTACCCAGGCACATCTGCCCACAAGCCCAGAGCTGGATCTTTCTGAACCACTTGCAGCCTACAAAGGCCCTGCCAGGACCAAAAGAACAGCAGATTCCACAAACATCTTGCTGCAGCCAGCTTCGGATCACAAGCATATACAAGGCCCAAATAGCACATTCTCATTACCAATCCTCCTTGGTGGCTGCAGTGGTTAAGAGCAAGGCTGCTAACCAAAAGGTCTGCAATTCGAATCCACCAGGTGCTCTTTGGAAACCATATGGGGCAGTTATATTCGTCCTATGTGGTCACTATGAGTCGGAATCAACTCAAAGGCAATGGGTTAATCCTCCCAGGAGCAGGTTAATGTATGCATTTCCCACATGTGCAGGGAGAACCTGCTTAACCCAGGAACCAGGCTAGACTTGGGTGACCCCAAAAAGAATCAGGTTAGCTACTGTCCTTAAGGAACTCATAGCTTGATGGAGGAAACCTAGAATCTCAGATCAGGGCCTCCTGGAGGTGTAACTGGTTCTTTCTCCCAGACCCCGAATGATCACATATAGTATGGCAAAACACAGGGGACAGAAGCTTCAAGTCCAGGCCCCATGTGGTTCTGATTCTGCCAGAGCCACTGCTTCCCTGTGAGAGCATGGGCTCAGGTTCTTACCTCCACAGGAGGCCTCAAAGCATAACAGTAAGGAGAATGCACAGGCTTCAAGGTCAAGCGCCATCACTTCCTCAACCAATCGCTCCACCTCTGGAACCTTGGTTTCTTGCTCTGTCAAATGGGGATCAGAATTCCTACACACTACACTGGGAAGGCCCTTGATTCACACTATCATGTCACTGAAGTTCTCTCCAGGGTACCCATTGGCCATCATTTACACCAAGCTCACTCACACCTCAGGACCTTTACACTTACTGTTCCCTCTGCCTAGAACACCCTTGCCCCCATGTGTATATAGCCGCTCTTCTTTATCATTCAGGACTCAGTTTAAATGGTATCTCCTCACAAAAGTGCCCTTTTTTCTCCAAACTCTCTCCCCCCCTATCTGTGCATAACTTCTCTTTATCATCCACAACTCACCTCCTCAAACACCCTTCCTGAACAACCTGCATAAAGCAACAATTCCCTCCCAGTCTATACCCTTACCCTATTTTATTTTCCTCTCCACAGTTAACCTTATCCCTATTTGTCTTATCTTGTTTGTTGTTTTTTTAAACTGTCTCCTATAAGAGCCTGTATGATCCTTGAGGGCAGGGAAGATGTCTGTCTTGTTCAGGGCTTTTTACCATGGAACTCAACAAATACTTATTGAAATGAGTGAAACCCCAACAATTAAAACCGTGCCAGCACATGTCTGGCCTCCATTACTCTTTGACTGACTGACTGCGCCCTCCTCCCTGTCCTGGGGAGCACGCCTGAGGAGTTTCTGGGCCAGGATGCTTGTCCTCCATTCTAACAGAACTCTGCGTGGGCGGAGGTGGCGCTGGCAGACATTACCTGCGCCTCACCGGCTTCATGCAGCTCTTCAGCTGCCTGGCCTCAGCCTCCACCGGACCCTGGCACTCAGGCTGTGGCTCCAGCTGCTGCTGCTGCTGGGGCAGCCCTTCGGCATCAGTGGGTGTGGGAGCGGGTGCGATCCGGAGTAGAACTGTATAGTTGCGGCCGTGGTTGTTGGCCCAGAAAGTGCCCTCAGGGGTCTCATAGCGCACCACGAAGTCCAGGCGCGCCCCATCGCCCGCGCCCTCAGCAAAGGGCAGCTGGAAGGCAAAGCGGTCAGTGCGGCCGCCGTCATCGGGCGAGGAGGCAGACACCTGGCCAGGGCCCAGGCCAAGGCCCGGATCCAGGATGGGATCTCCTGGCGCTGTTCCTCCCGTTCCTGCCCCCGGCGGGCTGCGCGGTACATATCGCGCTGGGTGGTCGTAAAAGGAAGCCCAGCCGTCGTGTGAAGCCCGCACGTGCACCGCCTTCTCGAACGAGCGGTTCAGCACACGTACCAACCCGCGCAATACCGGCGGGCGCCCCCCAGGCACCCACACCCCGGCACCCCCGGGTACTGCTCCAGGAGGCGGCAGCAGCGCCTCCAGCTCCACCATGACGCGCCCCAAGCGCTCCAGACGGCCCAGCGCGGGCGGCAGCGAAAATGTGGGCACCAGATAAAACCCCCGGTCAGCGGGGATGGGGAACTGCGGCGAGGGCTCGGGGCAAGGCTCCTCTTCCTCCTCCCCTTCATCCCCATCCTCGCCATCGTCGTCCTCGTCAACCACGCCGCCGCCGCCATCTTGCCCGGTCGCCGCCATCTTGCCCACCCCGGGCCCGCCCCACGGCCGGTAGCGGCGCAGTTGCGCCAGCGGCAGCCCCAGGGCCTCGTCGGCGAACAGCACTCTCCGCGGGGCCGCCGCCGCCTCGGCCGAGGTGCGGGGCTCCCCCGTGGCTGGCGAGGGGGGCGCGGGATGCCGCAGCAAGGGCTCCACAGGGGCCGTGCGCGCCATATTGGCGGCGGCGGCGGCGGCGGCGGCGGCGGCACCGACGGCACCGGCGGCGGGACCACCGGGGGCAGGGCCTGAAGGGGAGGGCAGCCAATGAGAAGGCCAGCGCGGGAGGGGTATGGCTCACTGGGGGCGGAGGCGGTCAGATGAAGACAGTATAGCAGGCAGCCAATGGGGAGCTGCGTGCGGGCTACGTAACGGCGAAATGAGGGCGGGAGTAGCACGAAGCCAATGGGGATGCCCGAAAGTGGACGGTATAGGAGATGGGATGATTAGGGAATCAATGGAGAGGCGGGAATGGAGTGGTCGGAAACGGAATGAAAAGAGCAGAAGTGGGACAGCCAATGGAAAGTCTGAGAGGGAGTGGTATGTGGGCGGCGGGGAAAGTGGACCGGCTACAGGCGATGGAGGCAGCAGGGAGTGAATGGAGAGGCCCAAAAAGTAAGAGATCGGTGAGTTGCATAGGCAGTGGGATGGAAGCTAGAGACAGCGAACAGCCAATGGGGAGCCGCGCCTAGTTGGCGTAGAGGCGGGATGACGATGATGGCTGCTGCCGGCCAATGGGGAGTCTTGTGAGCGTGCACTTCTCTTTGAAGAGGTGGTGACAGAATGGAACTACCAATAGGGAGGCTAGAAGTAGCCCAAGAGGCGATGTGTGAGCGGCCACAGTGGCTGGACCAGAGGGAGCAGAGCCAATGGGGGTGGCGGATGGAGGGGGAGTGAGGCCGAGAGAAGGCGGAGAGCCAATGGGGGACCCATTGTGAGGGCAATGAGCCTTCAAGGGGCAGTGCTAGGACGGAATGAACCAATTCGGAGACAGAAAGTGTAACGGAGGAAGGGAAGTCGTGGAGGTGGGACGGGAAACAGCACACGCAACGGGGCCGGGGAGGGTGTGGACGGTGTAGGAAGGGATGAATAGCCAATGAGAAGGACATGGTGCTTCAGCAGAACCGGGACTATTGGGTGGTCGGGGCGATGGAACCTAGGATGCAGGCAGCCAATTGGAAGAGCATACCCCTTGTGGTTGACCTTAGCTTCTCCCCAGCCTTCCACAACTCCGCATTGCACCTGGCCCATGAATGCCCACAGACCCTGAGGGTCTGGACTGCACATTAGTGTGAGACCTAAGAAAGCAAAGAGGGCTGGTTGATTGAACACGGGAAATCCAGGGTGGAAAGGAGTGTGCTGTCACATTATAGGGAGAACAACTAGGGTCACATAACAATGTGTGTATACATTTTTGCATGAGAAACTAACTTGAACTGTAAACTTTCGCTGAAAGTACAATTAAAAAAAAGAAGAAAGCAAAAACAGTCCCCCTGTCCCAGTTACTGGGTTACCCCTTCCTACCTCCCAGCCTTTGCTTGAATGGTGCCACCATCGGAGAATGCTCCCAGCATTCTTCAGGACTGGAGGCCATTGTTGAATGAATGGCCAAATTGAGATTTTGGCGGATTAGCTTCTTCTTACTTCAGCTCAGCAAACACTGATCCTGACTGTATGCTGCCAGGAGTTAACTGGGCATGTTGGTAAACACTGGTTAAATCACAAATCAAAGCCCTGCCCTCTCTGCCCAGCCCTGCACTCCACACTCCACAGTGGCCTCACTACCCTTCTTTGTGTCCCCTGTCTTTGCTCCCACTGGTTCCTCTTCAGAGAGTGATGTTCCTCCTACTTCCTCCACCTAGCATACGCCTACTACCCCTTTGAGATCTCACCTCCTGTGGGAACTGAGTTGTAGCTTTTGTCTACTGTTGGGCCAAACGCGTCCATTCATACATTTCCCTCCCTTCTGTGAGGATTTCTTGAACACCTACTATATGACAGTTTCTGAGCATGCTTTTATCTCATCTAACCCTCACAGGGTCCCTAGATGGGAAGCGATCCCCCAGCAGACTTCTACCTCCTCAGGTCTGTGGATGGGGTCACAGGTTAGGAAGAAATATGTTCAACTGCAAGTAACAGGAAACTCACAAAATAAGGAGGACTTATCCAAGATAGAACGTAGGCAGTCCAAGAACTCATTCTTGCCCACCCTTTTTGGGTACTGTCAGTGTCTTGGTTTGGCCCCAAGACTCATCCGTCAGCAAATTCTATCAGCTCCCCATTGACAATAGATCCAGAATCCAAACCGTCCTTACCACCTCCACTGCCAGCACCATCACCACTCACCTGGGCTACGCAGTAGCCTCCTCCTCATTGGGCCCCCTGCTTCCACCCTTGCCCTCCAGGTTCCATTCTACACTCAACAGCCAGGGGATCCTGTTAAATCCTAAGTCAGATCCTGTCCCTCTGCTCAGAACCTTCCCATAGCTCCTACCTCACTCCGAATAAAAGCCCAAGTCCCTACCATGGTCAACAAGGTCCTGCATGGCCTAACCCCCTAGTCTCCTTTCTAACCTCACCTCCTACCCTCTCCCTCTTAACCACACCAGCCTCCTTAGTAGGCCTTGAACGAATCAGGCACACTCCCACCTCAGGGCCTTTGCACGGTTTCCTCTGGAGTTACCCAGGTATCTACAAGGCGCCCTCCCTTACCTCCTTCAAGTCTTTGTCAAAGGTCCCCTTCTCTGGGGACTTTCTCTGACCTCTCTGTTTAATCCTGCCCTCTCTTTCCCTACTCTCAGCCCTTTCAATCCCCTTCCCCAAAGCCATCCACAAGGGAGGGTACAGTCCACTATAGAGAGGAAGCGGTGACCTCTACCCCTTTCTGCCCACCTGGTCCCCCAGCCCTCATTCTCAAGGCTCCTGGCTCTTGCAACATCACCATTGCCCCTCCCTGGCTTTCGCCCTGCTCAAGTAGCCTCCTGGGACTCTGGATCCCCACCCTCACTCAGTTTTTCTCCTACCTCTCTGGCCACTCCCTCTCAAGGAGGAAGTGATAGTAAGGGAGAGACAGTCTGGACAGGGTGTAAGGAGGATGCAGCCCACATTCCTGAGACCCTGAGAGAGAAAACCAACTCCCTCCCCTGGGATGAGACAGGTCCTGGGACAGGGAACAAAGCCTCGGCTTCTGCAGCTGGCCTGGTTTATAGTTACACAGGAAGTGTAAGGAATGTTCAGACACAAGTCCATGAAGAGCAGGGAGTCATTAACCTTGGGGGCATCCCTACAGTTGGCTCCCCAGGGTTCCTTCTTGATAAGCACACCCCACACCTCCTCCTTTACTCCCTCCCACATGCCACAACATCTGTTAAGTACCTACTGTACACAGAGTCCCTTCAGGTCCCCAAGCTGGGGATCTTATCTGAACCTTGGTGCCTCCCCTGGCTGCCCAGCACACACGGACCATCCTTGCGTCTCAGAAGTACCCCACCAACTCAGAAGCTTGCACCAGTGAAAGTTTTGTTTTGAACTAATGGTAGAAGGGGTTCGGTTGGCTGATTTTTTTTTAGGTCTTTTTTTTTTCTATTCACCTTTTTTCCCCTTGTTTTCACAAAGCCAGACCATCAGGCCCACTCTGGACTTTTTCAGGAGAGTGAGTCTGAGTTTAGGAAAGGCTCTCCTTTTTTTCAGGGTTTGGGAGGTGAGGGAGGAAAAGAGGACAGGCTCAGAGGTGAAGGGGTGGACCTTGGCTACTAGGTGTGTACTATGTGAATAAAAAGCTGTTTCCAATTTCTCTTCCCCAGGCCTGAAGCCAGTCTCGAAGAAGGGTTGGAGTGAATGTTGGATGACTAGAACCCTGGGCCATGCAGGGTGTTGGGGAGGCAAGGGCTGGGAGTCTCAGCCATGGGCTGTCCGGAGAAGCCCATGGGGCTGGTCTCACATGTTGATCATTGGTTGGAGGGGTTGCCCGCCGTGGTGAGGAAATGCAATCGCCAATTCTTGGACAACCTTAAAACTTCACAAGCTTCAAGCCTCAGAGGACTCTCCAAATCCAAGAACCTGCCAGTCATGGCATCCTAGAATTTAAAACTTGAGACCGTTGGGCTCAGGGAAACCTGGGGCTTTCAAAGCCTGGCATCGAGGAAGGCAGGTCCCCCACTCTCCAGCGCTATGATCTTGGGCAAGTTACTTGACTACTTTGCATCTCTGTTTTCCCATTCTGAATAATGGCAATGATAATGAGATGGACCTCACAGGGCCACGAGGAGGATTAAATATCATCATTTGTAAGAAATGTTCAGCGCTGTGTCTGGCACATGAAAACTTCAAGATAAACATCAGCTATGGGGATGATGGCATACATTTGGAATCCCAAATCCTTGGAAACTGGGATTTTTTGAAGCAGAAACTGCAAAGGCTGAGGGCCTCAGAAGCATCAGGGCCTCAGAAGCCTTCATGCGAGAGGGCTGGGTCTCAAGGGGCCTCTGGGACTCATGCGAATGGATGTATTAATTCTGGGAGCCTGGTTGGGACCTTCCCAGTAGGGTAGCCACCAGGTCAGAGCTCTCGGGCCCTAAGACACAATGAAGCAAGGCTTTTCTCTCTTTCCTCACTCAGTGACTCTCAGTGGATTTGGGGAATCAGTAATTCTGAGACTCTTCTATTCCATGAATTGTGGGGGGTGGAGGTGAACTCCCTTGCCTCTTTCTCCATGAAATAACGTATATGCATGCCCCTCATCCTCTGTGGAAAGATGGGTGGCAGGAGCTTCCAGAGTTCCCCCTACCTGGGCAGTGAGAGTGAGAATGACCATATCAATTTCACCTATGGAGAAACTGAGGCGAGGCCTCTGGAAACCCAAACCTATTCTGTTTCTTTCCTTGGTGTTTCCTGGGCCTCGGTTCCTCTCTTTCCTCACAGACCCTCACATATTCCCTCACAGGTGTGTCTCTACTGGTCCCAGGATATCCCTGTGATTTATTTGGGTTGTTTTCCCTTGCTGTTTTTTTTTTTTCTCTGTACATACTTTTGTTTCAAAAACTGGAGTTTTCTCATGAGCCCTGCTATCTCATTGATACTTCTCACCTCTGTGGTGAGGGGAAGAAATCATATTTTCAGATGACTCGTAAAGGGCAAAGAAAAAACCCAAAATTTCAAAATTTCCATTTAAGTCTCATAATCAAGAAGCGGAGAAACAGAGAGAAAACTACAAGAACCCCCCCCCAACACACACCCCGTGATTATCAGCACACTCACTCATCAAAAAAAAAAAAATTGGATTATTAGAAGAGAGAGGTCTGTGGCTTCCACGCCGTGGTTTTTCTTCTCGGTATAAAAGCAAAGTTGTTTTTGATATGTGACAGTTTCCCACAAGCCAGGCTGATCCTTTTCTGTCAGTCCACATCACCAAGGTGAGTGCCCTCCGTTCGCCCCCACCAGATGTGGGCCCTGTTGGAGGAGATAACAGTGAGGTAGGCATTGGGGGGTCAGGGGCCCTCCAGTACAGTCAAAATGTGCACAGCTACTGTATTCCTGGTCAGGTAAGGTATTTTTAAAAAAATAATAGTATTAAATGCCAGAAGACTGATCGTTGAATTACTTAATGCTTGGGAAGAGGCAAAAATAAATAAATTGATGGACTGATACATAGATAGATAGGTAGGATTTTTAAAATACATCAAGTGTGAATTTCAGAGCTTTGAACAAATTGCAACCCTGTCCAGATGTAACTGGAAATTCCAACTGCATCTCCTCTTCTCTCGAGTCCCCCATCCCTCAGTCTCTCTGCACACTCTCTCTTGCTCTTTCGTGTTTCTCTGCCCCCTCTTTCTGTCTCCGTCTCTGTTTCTCTCACTCAGACTCTCCATCCCTCTGTCTCTGTTTTCCCTGTCTCCATCTTTACCACACACCGTCTATCTTTTTTCTTCCATCTCTCTCCCAAGCTGTCTTTCCCTTTCTCTAATCTTTCCTTCCCCCACCTGCCTCCCCACCCATCAGCCAGCACAGAGATTTGTACACTGTTGAAGCTTTGTGTTGAGTATCTTGGAGGAGAGCATTTACATTTTACAAAAATGATTATCAACTCTGCTCCAGTAGAAGGAGGATTGTAAGCTGTCAACTTAGGCTGAGCGCTTATCTGAACTTCTGCTTGCATCATGAGAGAAGACCCTCCTGGGAGGCACTTCATGCCCTTGTCAAATATGATTTAGGTGTGAGGTCTTGCCCCAGGACTGTATGTGTGTGGTCAGAATCCATGTCCAGGAAAAGAGCAGGCCATTCAGGGCAGGGTGAGCTCCCCATCTTTGCAGGCTTAGCTCATTAAGTGTTAGGTATGATTATTTTTTTAACCAAATTAGAATAACACTGTATACTGGGTTTCTTCCTGCTTTTTCAGTTAATAGTAGCATTTTTGTAGATGATTAAAAATTTCATGATTGTTAAGAACGTCCACACATTGGCGTGAACCATGATTGGTTCGGCCAAGTGCCAATTGTTGGACATTTGCGTTGTTTCTAGTTTTTCCCCATAAACACTTCAAATTAGTTTCTTGGATTCTTGAAAATTAAGTTGCTGCATCAAAGGGTATGTGCATTTTTAAGGTTTCTGACCCTTTTCTGCCAAATTGTTCTTCCAAACGGTTGTCCTGTTTTATGTTCCTTCTACTGAATTGACTCGATGGCACTGGGTGTTTTTTTACTCTAGCTAACCCTGGGTGGGTATTACCATATTTTAATACTTTACCAACATGATAGGTAAGAACAAGTATTACTGCATTGTATAAATTTGCATTCTTTGATTACTTTTACTGTTTATTGGCCATTTGTACTTTTTTTTTTTAGTTGTCTGTGCATGTCCTTATTCCTAATAGGGTGTTCATATTTTTTTCTTATTCATTTGCCACAGCTCTTTATTTGGAAAGGATATTAACCTTCCATCAGCCATAGGTATATAGCAAATATTTCCCCCCAATTCATCATTTGCTTGTTCTATTTGTTTATGGTGCTTTTGTGATGCTTATGATGTTTTTATGTAGTCAAATAGGTTAGTCTTTTCATCTGTGGTTTCTGTCTTGGTTTTGTGCTTAGAAAGTCCTTTCCCACTTGAAAAATGAGATAAATGTTCACCTGTGTTGGCTTCTAGTCTCTTTTATGGCTTCATTTTTTCCATTTACTGTAGAGGTTCAGAGTGTGGGTACTAGAGCCAGACTGTCTGGGACAAACCCAACTTCACCCCAAGCTATCTGTGTGATTTTTAGCAAGGTACTTAACCTCTCTGTGCCTCCATTTCCTCATATGTACTGTGAGGATAATAATAGTACCTACCTCAAAGGGTTGTTGTGAGGATTAAATCTATTAATCATGTTAAGTGCTTAGCACAGGACCTGGCATACAGTAAACCTAATTATTTCTGTCTTTAATGGATCTGGAATTTATTTTAGAGTATATGATGGTGGTGACATTTCAAACTGGGCAAGGAAGGGTTGGTGGGAAAATGGACTGATTATTCGATACCTTTATTTTCTCCCTAATTATCCCAGAAACCTGTTGCCATCGAATCAATTCCAACTCATAGCGACCCTATAGGACAGAGCAGAACTGCCCCGTAGGATTTCCAAGGAGTGGCTGCTAGATTTGAACTGCCTACCTTTTGGTTAGCAACCGAGCTCTTAACCACTGTGCCACCAGGGCTCCATTGAAACAATCCATCCTCCACCATTCTCCAGCCTGAAATGTCACATTCATCACAAACTAGATTCCCTTAATATGTGGGTCTGTGTCCAAGCTTTCCACTCTGTTCTGTCACTCAGTGACTGTTCTTGTGCCAGGGCCACACTGTTTTGCTGATTGCTGCTTTGCAATATAATACCTGGCTGTGATTGTCCCCAGCATCTTGTCCTTCATTATTTTAGGCAGCATCAGTTCCTCCAGCCAGAAACCAGAAGCTGTTCTTTTTTGTGGCATTCATTTTTTTTTTCTCTCTCTCTCCCTCCCTCCCTATCTGTCCCTCACTGACTGTATCTCCATCTCTCTGTGTCACTGTCTCTCTGTGTTGTTTCTGTCTCTCTTGTTCTGTCTCTGTTTCTCATTTCATTCTCTGTCTCCCTCTTTGCGTGTATTTCTATATCTTTCTGCTCCTGTGAGTTTCTCTGCCTTTCACACTGTTTCTCTCAATGTCTCTCACTATCTCATTCTTTCTGTTTCTCACTATATGTCTGTCTCTCTCCCACCCTGTGTCCACTTCCATTTTTCTCTGTCTCTCTGTCTCTCTCTGTTTTTTTCTCTGTGCCCTCACATGTCTGTCTTTCCGTCTTTCTCTTCTCTTTCCTGCTTTATTCTGTCTCTCTTTGTGTATGGATGTCTCTCAGCCAGTCCTCTGGATAGAAAGGCAGCTGTAAACTCAAAGCCCTGCAGACACCTATCAACTTTCTCACACAAAGAGTGGAAGGCCCTGACCCCCATCTACCTCAAACCTTTCTCCTCCTGAGTGTACAGAGGGGCAAATTGTGGCCCAGACAGGCAGAAGAGCTTTCTCAAAGCCTCACAGAGATTCAATAGTAGAGTTGATACCCAAACCCAGACCTCAGGACTCTGCCTTTCTCCCCAACTATGGGCCTCAGTTTACCTCTCAGCACCCATTAGGGTGGTGGGGGACCTGGGCTGCCCCCAGATGCTGCCATTTTCTTTTCTGCCTTCTCCCAGGTTGAGCCCTGACTCAGGCAGGAGGATCCATGTTACAGCATAGGGTCTGGCCTCACAAGATCTGGGCTTGGTGGGTTCCTGGGGACCCATGGTTCAGAAGGCCTAGTTGTCCAGAAGGTGACAATAATGGAAGGATGTAAGTCAGTTAGACAGTCTGTCTGTGGGTCTGGCATCGACAGAGCTCAGCTGTATCCCCAGAGCTGGTGCCAGTATCTGGGACCTCTATCCCAGAGCCCCTCCAGGGAACCTGGTGGTGGGGTCTGTACTGACAAAGGCCAGGGTTTGTTCTGCTCCCACCATGAGGCCCTGGCTGAAAGCGCCCCTGCCTTAACCTTCCCTCCCTCCCTCCTCTCTGGTGGGGTAGCTATGAGTTTGGGAAAGTTGTCCCAGATTGGGCAGGGAGACTGAGGCCTTAACGGTGTCCACTTGCTGACGCTCTGCTAAGCATTTCATGTGCATTAACTTTGAAAGACGGGCACTATTATTGTCCCAACTTACATTTGAGGGGCCTGAGGAGAGTTAAAGCTAGTGGCGGGCAGAGCCAGACCCCAGGCTGTGGGAAGTAGAGGGGAGATCCTGACCCTCCTGCCTTCACAGAGCTCATGAGGGAGGCTGAGAGGGGGCTTGCTGCAATTACAAGCCTGGTAGACAGGCGGCCCTAGGAAGTAATGGCCTTCCTGTCCTTCTGGAGTTCCTGTGAGTTTGGACACCAGGGACCTTGGCCTACAGATACTGAAAAGTTGGACCCACGGACTCCATGGAGTCTGTGATTTGGCGATTCTTGAGTCTTTTGAATCTAAGAAATGATGTTCTATGATTCTGAGGCTCTGGAGTTGTACCATTTGAGGACCCCAAGGGTCCCAGTATCTGTGAGGGCCTGCATGGTACCTCCAAAGCTTCAAACCTTAGGCCTCTCCATGGCCCCAAGAAGGGCCACAGGTGTACAGGATCCAAAGCTTGTCACAGTGGCCAGATGGATGTCACCCACCACATCCGCCAACACCCACGTCACCCACCTGGGCCAAGCTGGCTGCAGGATGGGCCAGCCAATTCTCGGAACGAAACCCATGGGGTGGGGTGTCTTCCCCCTTCTCTTCCTCCTTAGTGCGGATGAAGCCCAGCGCATCCGGCCACCATGACGTCAATGGCAGAAAAATCTGGGGAAGTCAGGGGCTGTGACAACAGGGCCCAGATGCAGACCCCGATACGAGAACACAGTGTGTCCCAGAAACATCCCCCATGCAGCTTCTGAGAAACCTAGTCAGAAAGGGACGCCCCAACAGACAGTGCAGGAAGCTGGCTGCTCAGCCTGGCCCTCCAAGTACCCCATCAGACAGACCATATCCAGGTCTTTTTTTCCTGAGGATGTATCTGTGCTTCCCCGAGTCAGGCCATTCCAGATATGTTTGGGGACATCTCATAAGCTCTGCCAAGCTTCCAGGCAGTTTTAGAAGTGACCACAGGCCAGCCGTGTAAGCCAGGCCAGAGTGCTGGCAGCACCCATTCACTCAATCAATCATTCACTCATCTCCTCATAGTCACCAGCATCCTCCCAGGCCTTTGTTCTGAGCCTGCATAGCCCCAGATCCTTGATTCTCACACAGTAATATTCTAACTCCTTGAGAGACTAAAGGCTTAATACCTGGATTCTCACACCTACCTCCCTCAGCTCCACAGCTCTGACAACCCCTATGAGGGGACAGCAAAGAAAAGAAGGCGCAATTACGCCCTCAGAACCCTCCTTGTGCTCGCCTGGGCTACTGTCAGCAGCTGCATGCCCAACCAAGTGCTGTGGGGTGGCATGGGGAGTTTCACACACACACATCGAGAAGGGGGCTTGTGAAATGTGCACATGCACACACTTCATGGAGAAAGAAGTGGAGATCACAAGTCACCATGGACTGTGGAACTCTGTACCTGGGCATCCTCTTCAGTAAAATGGGGTTGGAATGGACTGTACTTCCAGCTCTGATTTCCTCTCAGACTAGGATTATAGGATCCTGAGAAACCGAGGCCCTGCCTATTGGGGAGGGTAAGGTTCTAAGACTCTGAAGAAGGGTCTGGAGCCATTATGGAAGGCTTCCTGGATGAGGATGATGTAAGAGGAGGCCTTTCGTGACTTGGACAGAAGTGGAGAACTGGGCATTCCAGGCAGGGGGACTAGCATGAGCAAAGGCTTGGGGGCAGAGATTGGAGTAAACTCTGGTGAGGGCTGGGTCGAGAGCCCACAGGCCCACCCTGGCTCAAGAGATAGCCTCTCTCCCCTTCTCTGGAACCTGCCATGCTGGCTCCTTACAGAGCAGGAGTCCAGGGATGATCAGACCCTGACCTCTCTCTGAGCTCCAGACTCCAGTCAACATCTCCACTTGCATATTTAACACCAGACTCGTTGTGTCGGTCCACACATGGACCAACTCCCTCCAAACCTGCTCCTCCCACCTCCCCACTTCAGTTAATGTCAGCTTTGTCCTTCCAGCTGCTTAGGCTAAAACCCAGAAGTCACCTTGACCTTCCCTCTCTCACCCCCCACACCCAAGCTGCTAGCAAATTCTGTTGACTCCACTTTCAAAATATACCCAGAATCCACCTACTTCTCACATCTCCACTTCCCCCATCCCAGTCTGGGCCACCATCACTGCTTACCTGGACTTGCAGTGGCCTCCCCACTAGTCCCCCTGCTTCTGCCCTCACCATCCTAGAGTCTGTCCCCCTCACAGCAGCCAGAAGAGTCTTCTAAGTCCAGGCCCCCCTCCACTTCCAGATATGCTGAAGTCACTGGGGTAAAATGCCCCATAAGAAAGTCAGATCAGCCCCAAAGAGGATCAACAAAGGTGTGTGCCTAGAATGCACTGCCCTGTGCAGGGTGCAGGGAGGACCAAAGGCTGAGGCTTGAAGAGAGGCCTCAAGTGAGGATGGGAAGGAGCTGAGACCTACCCTGGCTAAGGCTCCACCAGCCACCCCCAGTCCCTCACTGCCCCCACGGAGGATATGTCCAAACCAGATCTGTGCAAGCATGAACAGGCAAGCAGTGTGCTGGGCCCATGCCCGTCTGCACATGGAGCATGTGTGGAGACACACATGTACCTGTGTTTCTGGCACCAACATGTGAATGCATGTATATACATGACCGGAGCTGGGGTTCAGCTGTGGGAGCCTCCAGGACATGCCCCAGCCAATGCCTGCTCTGACCAGAAGGGGCGTCCATGTGGTTCAAGTGGTTCAGTATTTTGTGTATATTTGTAACTCCCTACTCCTTTGTCTCCACAGCCTGCCTTCAGACAAGGACCCAATGCCTAACCCCAGGCCAGCCAAGCCCTTGGCCCCTTCCTTGGCCCTCAGCCCATCCCTGGGGTCCTTGTCCAGCTGGAGGGCTGCACCCAAGGCCTCAGACCTACTGGGGACCAGGGGACCAGGGGAAACCTTCCAGGGCCGGGACCTCCGAGGCGGGGCCCACACCTCCTCCTCATCCTTGAACCCCATGCCACCATCACAGCTGCAGGTGAGGCCCAGGGCCCAGTATGGGGCAGGCAGGGTGGGGTACCTGGGCCTACAGGTGCCGACCTTTACTGTGGCACTGGGCGGGGGGCCCGGCTGGGGCACAGGAAGTGGTTTCTGGGTCCCAGGCAAGTCTGTGACTTATGCAGATGTTGCAGAGCCAAGAAAGTCCCCACTTGCCAGGCCTCAGAGATTCAAGGCTCTCCCCGACCTCCCAATCCCTGTCTCAGGAGAAGAAACTATCATGGTCCCATGGACACAGCCATGTGTCCCCATTCCCATGTGACAGAGAAGGCTGTCACAAGGGGGTGAAGTGATGGGATTAAGGTCAATTCTACCACTTATTAGCTGTGTAATCTTGAAAAAGTCACTCAGCCTCTCTGAGCCTCAGTTTCCATGTATGTAAAATGGGGATGATCAGAGTACATATCATGTGGGGTTAAAGAAACTATCATGGTCCCATGGACACAGCCATGTGTCCCCATTCCCATGTGACAGAGAAGGCTGTCACAAGGGGGTGAAGTGATGGGATTAAGGTCAATTCTACCACTTATTAGCTGTGTAATCTTGAAAAAGTCACTCAGCCTCTCTGAGCCTCAGTTTCCATGTATGTAAAATGGGGATGATCAGAGTACATATCATGTGGGGTTATGGTGAAGAGTATATGAATTAGATGTGTAGAACAGTGAGGATGAGGGTGACATCTCACCCACCTGCTTCCCCCCCCCCCCCCAGCTGCCTACAGTTCCCCTAGTCATGGTGGCACCCTCCAGGGCACGACTGGGCCCCTCGCCCCATTCACAGGCACTCCTCCAGGAGAGACCACACTTCGTGCATCAGGTACGGCCTCTGAACAGGCAGAGGGGAGGAAGCAAGTGGTTGAGCTGTGCGGAGGGGGCCCCAAGCCAGGCTGAACCACAGCTCATATATGCCCCCCAGCTCTCAACAGTGGATGCCCATGCCCGGACTCCTGTGCTGCAAGTGCACCCACTGGAAAGTCCAGCCATGATCAGCCTCCCGCCACCCACCACTGCCACCGGAGTCTTCTCTCTCAAGGCCCGGCCTGGCCTGCCACCTGGTAACACCACAAACCACACCCCTGTGGCTTCACAGAACCCCTGAGTCCCCAAATCCTTGAACATGAGTGTTGGAGGCTTTTCTGAGTTGTGGCCCTCAGGAGGTCAGAGGGGTCAAGTCTTAGAGTCTTGGAAACTCCAACCTCTGAAAAATGTCAGGCTCAGAACCTTAAAGATACAGAATGTCAAAATCACAGAACCGCAGATCTTTGCAGTTAGTCAAAATGTCAGCACTGGCAAATGGCAGTATTTGAGCTGCTCCGTCTGAAGCCTTGGAATTTTGGTACAGGAGAGCCCCCCTGGAGCCAGGGCCTATGAGGCTCAGGAGGGTAGAAAGCTCAGAACGAGAGGCTTTGTGGGCTGAGCTCCAGAGCCTGGCACATGGCCCCTACAGATGCCCTGTCCCCACTCACAGGGATCAACGTGGCCAGCCTGGAGTGGTTGTCCAGGGAACCGGCGCTGCTGTGCACCCTCCCCAGCCCCGGGGCACCCAGGAAGGACAGGTCAGTAGGCAGGACTGGGAAGGACCCTCGCCCTACCTACCACCCTCTCCCCTGACACCCTCTGTCCCCCCAGCACCCTCATGCCACAGAGCTCCTACCCACTGCTGTCAAATGGTGTCTGCAAGTGGCCTGGATGTGAGAAGGTCTTTGAGCAGCCAGAGGACTTCCTCAAGTGAGTGGTCCAGCTCCACCCCAGTTTGAGGGGTTCCTGACTTGAAGGGGGGGTATCTGAAGTGCAGGTCTCAACTCAGGCCTCATCCTGATACACAGTAAGATGAAGGAGGTAAAAGCTGAGACCAAGCACAAGCCTGGTGTCAAGTCAATCCGGACTCATAGTGACCCTGTAGGGCAGAGTAGAATTGCCCCCATAGGGTTTTCAAGGCTGTAATCTCTTCAGAAGCAGGCTGCCACATCTTTCTCCCACAGAGTAGCTGGTGGGTTCAAACCACCGACCTTTTGGTTAGCAGCCAAGCACTTAACCACTGTGCCACTGGGGGTCCTTCAAAAGTTGGGGTCCAGTCTCAGCTCCATCACTCACTGGCTGTGTGACCTTGGATAAGTTACTTACTTAGCTTGTCTGGCCCTCAGTTTTCTCATCCGTGTAATGGAGCATAATAATAGAGGAGTGTACTGTTATTTACCTCCATTTTACAGGTGAGGACAGTGAGGCCAAATAGGTTAAGTGTCTTGACCAAGATCATCCAGTTCCTAAGTAACAGAGCTAGGATTTGAACCCAGGCAGCCTAACTCCAGAATCCACACTCCTAACAGCTTGGCCCTGCCACCTCTCATGTTAGCACACCAGCCTTATTGAAGCTCCGAAGTCCCAGCTCCTCATGATGGCTGTTGCTACACCCTCTCTCCAGCCCCATCACACACACAGATACATCTTCTTCAGTCATATCCAACAATTAGCAGCAACTCCATGTATTCTACTCCTTTCCACAACCAGGCCTTTTCACCTCAACCCCTCTACCTGAAATGCTCTTCCCACTCTCACCCACCTGGCCCACTCTCAGCAAGCCAACATCATCTCCAGCAAGCTCAGGGCCTGGCACATTGTAGGTGCCATGTGGCATGTGTTGAAGGAATGACAGGTGTGAGAGGGAGACTGAGGTAGAGGGGTTGAGGGGACTGAGGCTCTGAGGAGCAAGCTTCTAGAGAGCTTGGGCCCTTCCCACTCTAAGCATTGAGTCAGGAGGCCAGGCCTGTATGGTCACCTACATGGAATCTCCCCCTATCCAGGCACTGCCAGGTGGACCATCTCCTGGATGAGAAGGGCAGGGCGCAGTGTCTCCTCCAGAAGGAAATGGTGCAGTCTCTGGAGCAGCAGGTTATGCTGGGGGGATGGATGAACTGGCCACCCTTGCCCAGGATGAGGGTTGGCATAAAGGGAGGAGGCAGGGCACTCCCAGGGAAGACCACAGCCTGGGCAAGATTTGGCAGATAAGGGCTAGGTTGAAGCCTCACTTGTGCGCCCATCCTTACAGCTGGTAATGGAGAAGGAGAAGCTGGGCGCCATGCAGGCCCACTTGGCTGGGAAGATGGCACTGACCAAGGCTCCATCTGCGGTGAGCGGCCCCAGGCCATAGGCTGCACAGACTGCTGAAGGGCAGGGGACTTACCATCACATGCAGACCCCGGGGAATCCATGGCCCGTGACCCCAGCTCCAAGCATGCCAGACCTAGAAAGCTGCCACCTTCCACTTACAAACCCTCTGACCCAGAGATCCCAAAAATGTGGGATTCCTTGTTCAAAGTTCAAGAAGACAACAGCAGAGCATTAAGCAAAGCAGAGGGCCTTCTGAGCGCAGGGCCCTGTGCAACCACACAAGTTGCATGCCTAGGAAGCCGGCTCTAGGTGCCAGGAGCTATTTCTGAGCACTTACTGGTGTTAGCCTATTCAGTCTTCACAATGACACCGTGAGGTAGGCACCACTATCATCACTAATTCAAAGATGAGGAAAACTGAGGCCAGGGATGTCTAGGTGACTTTCCAAGGTCTCACAGTTCAGTGGTAGAGGACTGAGATGCAAGCCAGGCTTGTGGTCCCAGCATCAGTGCTCTATACACTCCAGTGTTCATGCTCGAACTAACAAATAAGGCTCAGGCTGTTTCATGGGATTCCAAGTCAAACTAAAAGTGAGAAGAGGACACCCTTGATTTCAAAGACATTTATTAAAAAGTAAAAGTGGCAAGTTGAAGCCTCTTGATGACCAGGCTCTCCCCTCCCCCAGGCATCCTCTGACAAGAGCTCCTGCTGCACTGTAGCTGCAGGCACCACGGGCAGTGCCCTCCCCGCCTGGCCTGGCCCTGGGGAGGCCCCCAACGGCCTGTTTGCTGTGCGCAGGCACCTCTGGGGCAGCCATGGAAATAGTACATTCCCAGGTAAGAATGGTCCATGCCTTACATGGTGCTCCCCAAGCTCCCAATCCTGATGAATGGTACAGAGGTGGGGAAGAAAGGGGCTCTGTGCTATTTTTCCCCCAGACCAGGGTCCAGCCTTTGGGAAAAAGTATCTCTCTACAAAAGCTTCCTCTCAGGATTTTCACAACCTTAAAGCCCCCATTATGGTCTCCAGCGTCTAGCCCTGCCTCCCTTTGAGGTTTTGGGCCATGCCTCACCCACTCAGTCTTCAGCTACTCCATCCAGCCACCAGAAAGAAGGAAACTAGCTGAGTCATTCCTACAGGCCCTCCTTCCCTCCTCCCTGCCAGGCCTGGGCTGTGTACTTAAACAGGATCAAAGCCCTCAAGTTCCATTCTGGCTCCCCACTTAATCAGTTACATGCCTATGGTGTGCAAGGGACTTTGCTTCTTTTAAACCTTGGGGAGAATCCATTTTGCAGCGTAAATGATAGAATTTATGTCAGGTGCTCAGCAAAACAGTAACTGTGCTCACTGGAGCCTGCGTGAATGGTGGGATTTCAGGCCCATAGACACTGCACTGGAGAGCAGGGGAGGGAAGGAAAGAGAGGGGAGAGGGAGCCAGAAGATCCTGGATGGGGCCTGATCCTTGCACTCTGTGACAGAGTTCTTCCACAACATGGACTACTTCAAGTTCCACAACATGCGGCCCCCTTTCACTTATGCTACTCTCATCCGCTGGGTAAGCAGGGCAGCTCAGGCCCAAGGTGGAAGAGAAAGAATGGGTGGGGAACCTGTCTCCCAAACTCCTGGCCTCACTCTGACCACCCCTCAGGCTCCTGTATTACCAAACCCCAGTCCCAAGGAGCCCCAAGCAGTGCCTCAAATGTGATCCTCATGCTGGCTTCACCCCAGATCTGCCCACCAGCCCTGACCTAAACCACCATCCGCCAGTGCAAATCAAATTTGCGCCTAAACCCACCCCTTTCCTGAGGTCCTGATACCTAACCCCCTCCAGGACCTATAAAATAGCTTAACAACTAACCCCATCTCTGTCCCTGGCCCTAAACCCACTCCAGGTATTACCTTAACTCCTTCCATACCCCTTAACTCCATCCTTTACCTCAACCCAACCCTGTACATTTGCCCAGCCCGAATGTACCCCAATATGTCCGTACATTCTCCAGCTGGATCCCATCCCTAACCCCTTCCTTTTAACACCTATCTGACCTTTAACCTCACTCCATTTGGCCCCCCACATCTGAATCTCCCTAATGCCCTACCAGAACCTTCACCAGAGCCCGTCTGGACCTTCATTCTAGCCCCACATCTAACCTCAAACCTGAACCTTAACCTAACCCCTACCCCATGCCATATATTGCACCTATCTCTGAATTGAGCCCCCAATCTAAGCCCATCCTGACTCATAGCCTCATTGCAATCATAATCACTGACCCTTTACTTAATCCTATCCCTAAATCCAAACTGATCAAATTCTCTGACCCTCCTTTAGCCTCACCCCACACCTAACCCCAGCCCTGACCCTTAATCTAACCCCACAAGCTCATTCTTGACCCTGAACCTAACCACATGCCAACCGCATACAGTAATTCTGTAACTAGGCCCATCTCTGACTCCTGACCTAATCCCAACCTCACATCCAGTCCTATCTCATCCCCCCAACCAGACTCTTAACTAACCCCTTCCCTGACCTTTAACTCCACCTGGCCCATTACCCCTTCCAAATCCTTGACCCTACTCTAGACCTTTAACCTTCCCAAACCCTGAAACCTCACCCCCATAAAAAGACCCAACTCCAACCCCATCACAGACCTTTAACCTGATCCCAGCCCTAACCCTTAACCTAACCCCACTCCCAATCTCAGCTGATTCTTTACCTAATCTACTGTCCCCGACCCCATGCCTCATCCCACATCTAATTCTGTCCCCAACCCCACACTTTATCCCATATGTAACCCTGTCCCTGATCCTTCACTTCATACCATCTCCCTCCCTACCCTCCCTCTGCCCCCACAGGCAGTCCAGGGTAGGCCCCTGCCTCTTTCAACCCCTACTTTGGAAAACTGACTCCCCTCACCCCCACATTCCCCAATCCCCAGGCCATCCTGGAGGCTCCTGAGAAGCAGCGGACACTCAATGAGATCTACCACTGGTTCACACGCATGTTCGCCTTCTTCAGAAACCACCCTGCTACCTGGAAGGTGAGCTCCTCTGGAGGTGGCAGTGGTTGTGATGGCCTTGAATATCCACTGCAGTGTGGGCAGGGTCGGGCTGGATGGCATGTTGGGAAGGGGCAGGAGGTCGGTTGTTGGTAGGGGGCTGCTGAGCCCAGAGGATGGCTGCCCAGCTGTTCCCCCTGCTACCGGCCCGGCTGGCTGGTCCTCCTTTCACAGAATGCCATTCGCCACAACCTGAGCCTACACAAGTGCTTTGTGCGGGTGGAGAGTGAGAAGGGGGCTGTGTGGACCGTGGATGAGTTCGAGTTCCGCAAGAAGAGGAGCCAGAGGCCCAGCAGGTGCTCCAACCCCATACCTGGCCCCTGATCTCAGAACCAAGGAAAAAAGGAAGGACAGGGGCCAAAATCAGGGGTGGAGGGGGCAGGGGTAACAGGCCCTGGCTATGTCCACAAAGACCAACAAGTGAAGTTTCTACTGTCTTGCCTGCCAGGGACCCTACTTCCCAGCGGACCACCCCTCCTGGATCACATCCTCTGCACCAAGGCTGCTCAGAGGGGCCCCAGCCCCAGCCCCAGCCTTCAATCCCCACCCCACCCCCTGTGACAGGCTCTCCAGCCAAACTGAGCCTTCACAACCAATTATACACATAGCCCACCTCAGTCACTCTCAGAGACCATCTCAGGGCTGGAGAAGTCCACAGACAGTCACAGATCGCAATCCTGTCACTTGGACTCAATAACTCCCAAACACAAAGGGGCTGCCTCAGTACTCAGAAAACCTCAATGCTGCAGTCACACCAACAAACAAGCACACAGGATCAGTCCTGTCACACACACACAGCCCAAAACATACACACATACCCCAAAACATACACACACAGCCAGCCTGCTGTATCACACAGTGGCTCACCCAGACACATGGAAGCAGCCTTAGGATACTCATGGTCTCCAGTCTGGGAAAGTCACACAGACATACCACCTATCATGTGTGGTCTCATGCAAGGTTCCTGCACACGCACTGAGTCACAAACCCAGCCCACTGGAATGCACCTGCATATCTCTCATTCTCTCACACACACACACACAGCACCCCAGTGTTCTCACAAGTCCCACCAGACAGACAGCTGCCCACCCCACGGCCCTTGCCCTGTGCCATGTGTCCCCAATCCATGCCTCAGCTTAGACTGCACACAGAGCCCCTCGTTTATTTGGGATCCAAGACCCCAATCCTCTCCCCAATAAACTGCAGCCTGGCTCCCACATTCTGGACAATCACCCCAGATAAGGGCTGGGATCAGGTGGGCGGGGGGCAGGCTGGGGTCTGGGTCCAAGACTATACAGCAGGAGGAACTGGACAACAGAGGGAACAGCTAGGGCAAGCACTGGCCACCACGCCAACACCCCAAAGCCCCACCTAAGGCTGGGGGAAGACCTGTGCTAAGGATTCCTCAGGCCTCACGGACCCGCCCCAGGAGGCCAGCATTCTCCTGGCGGAGGGCTCGGTAGTCCTCACGGATCTTCTCCAGGTTGCTGAGGGTCTTCTTGCCCATCTCTGTCTCAATCTAAGACAATGTGAATATGCATTCCCTTAGCATCCAGGGCCCCATTCCTAGCTCCTGATTGCCACAGCCCCCCTTCTTTATGGCCACTCTGGGCCCCCTCGCCTGCTCCTACAATCCCCTCAAACACCAGCCTGCTTTGTCCCACCACCAGGCATTTGCACGTGTCAGTCCCTCTACCTAAAGCACCGTTTGCTACATGGTAGGGTTTGCCATCACATATTCAAGCTGAAGTCACTGCCAATGGTCCTGAGGCAGGTGTGAGGACCACTGTGGGAAAAGCTGGGGCTCAGAGTAGGCCACTGGCTTGTCCCAGGTCAGACACACAGCTACTAAGGGGCAAGGCGGAGACTCTAGCTGTAGGCTGTATCTGGTCCCACAGCCTCTCCCAGCATAAACTATCCAAATAGCTGTCCCTGCCTGCTTTGGGTTCCTTTCCAGTCCCAGGCCTCACCTGCTCCTCAAGGTCTCGAACCTCCCGCATAATAGTGCCTGTGTCCTCGATGGTCTGGATAAGCTGGCTACAGTTCTGGGGACAGCAGGAGCAGAAGGCTTTAACCCCACCATGGGTCCTCCCCGTCCACCCCCAGGTGGGCCTCTCCCCTCACCTCATGCAGGGCAGCTAGATACTTGTAGGCCTTCCGAACAGCATCATCCTTCTTGGCATCCTAACCAGACAGAGGGGACCTTCACGTTATCAGTAGGCTGACCCTGCCCGCCTACATACTACGTTACCTCCACACCCCACAAAGCCACCTTCTCTCACCCCTGACTTCCTGCTCCATGGAGCAATGCCAGGACAGGGTATCAGCATACCCACAAGGCTCACACAGGGCTCAGACCAAATCCAGCCAGGAAGCAGATGGGCAGGCAGTAGCCCAGTCCCACCCTGACCCTTGCACCCTGCTGGGCCTGCCCCACACCTTGAACACCAGCTCATCAGTCACTGCAAATGTCCGGTCCAGTTTCCCAGAGAGGGAGTTGATTTCCTTCTGAAGCTCCTTCGTGTCAGACAGGATCTGGCAGAAACCAGGGTGGCCACGAGCCCATGTCAGGCAGCGTGGCCAGCCAGCTGGGGGTACTCGTGCATATACTCACAACAAGACAGGAGCTGTGTCACTATGTCACTGTATCAGGGGAGGCAGGGGTGGATTGTGTGTGGCTGTACAGCTCTGCCTACCAGAGGATGTGAGGCCCTGTGTGGCTTTGCTATACACATTTGCCCCATGGGCATGTCTGCCCATATGACCCAAGCCATGGCCATGGTAGCACACCTTAGTGATCTCTTCCTTCTGTTTCCGGATGTTGCCCACAATCTCCAGGATGCGCTGAGTATAGGCCAGCCTGGACACATCTCTGGGCAGAGTTGCCAGCTCTGACACCTAGGCAGGGACACAGCAGGTACTCCCCCAGAACCAACACCCTACCCAGCATCAGCCACCGGAGGTCCTCGCACGGGTCTCACCAGCTGCTTATAGACCTCCTCCTTCCTTCGGGCCTCTTCAGCAGCTACTCGAACACTCTGGTGCAGCTCCTGGATCTCTGCCAGCCTTCGGGATGATTCCAGCTATCCAGGACCCCATGGGCAGGGGCGGTGAGCAGAGCACTGAGATGGCTCCCTAGGGAGGGACCAAGCCTGCCCCAACTATGCCCTAGGATCCCACAACCTACCTCTCTGTGATCCTGGAGCCTCCGTAGGTGGCGGTATTCAGCAAGGAGTGGGACTCGGTGCTTTTCCCACTGACCCGCCAAGTGGATGACCCGCTGGGCACTACTCTCTACCACAAGCTGGGTGGAGTGGGTGGGGGTACATGTCACACAGCCCAGGCCCCTACAGCCCCAATCCTCCCAGCCCAGACCCAGCCCCACCTGCAGCTTGGAAAGGTTGGCAGCTCCATCAGGCAGCAGCTCCACTGCCCGGCTCTTCAGGCGCAGGGCCTGCTCTTGTTCTGCTGTGCTGAGCTCACTTTGCCAACACTCGGTCTCCACCTGCACCATGAGACCCACTCCAAGTCAGTGGGGGAACCCAGTCACACACTCCATCCCACCACCCTACTGAGCCCAGAATACTCTGGCCTACCCTGACACCTCGCAGATGACTACAAACTTGTCTACCCCCTATATGCCCATCAAACCCCTCCTGATAAGGACTGGTACCTGCAGGCCCCTCTAACCCCTACAGATCCACACTGGCCCCTAGGATCCTCTAAAAAGTGCCCACAAGCCCCTGACCTTATAGATCCATCTTGCCTCCAAAGATGCCTACAGACCCTTCTAACTCCCATAGACCCTCAAACTCCTCATGATCCTCACAGACACCTATGAGGCCTGACTGAGGCCCACAGGCCCTCTAACCCCTATAGATCTACCAACCTGTAGAACTGGAAGCCTCCCTGACCCTTAAAACTGCCCTCATGCCCACAAATTCCTCTGAACCCTAAAGACCCCCACAAGTCCCTCACGTACCCCCACAAACCCTTCTGATACCTGCAGACCTCTACAGACTACCTCTCAGCCCCCTCAAGTTCCACTAACCCCTCTAGGCCCTACTTCTGGCCCCACTCCAGCCCAGCAGCCCCTCCCCCATGGCCTCTACCTGCACAAGGCTGACTCCCAGAGTCCTCATGTTGGCTTCAACCTCTTCAATGTTGTGGTTCATTCCCTCTAGCTGCTCCTGAAGGGACTCTAGCTCCTGTTCTTGAGCTGCCCCTGTGTCCTAGGAGGCACAGGCCAGTGGGTGGGGGGGTGTCAGACCAAACTGGTAGACTGGCAAGGGCCTGGACCTACCCCACCCACTCTGCTCACCTGTTCAGGCAGCTGGGAGCTCGCCAGCATGTCAGACACCTGGGCTGCCTGAGCCTCAGGCTCCTGGGGGAATGAAAAGGGAGCATCGTACCTGTCAGGGAAGCCTCTGCCACACAAAGCCAAGCCTCAGCCACCCCACCAAGCACTCTCCCAGCACCATACCCACTCATGTTGACACTGTCAGACTGTGACTATATGAGGATAGACACTATTGGCAACCTCAGACTAAAGTGGCTGCACATAGAGACTTCCCTGGCCCTGATACAGCAACTGCCCCATCTCTGAAGCCCAAATGCCCTGAGAAGTACAGGGGCCCTGCTGGGTGAACACACAAGAAGAGAAGATATGCCCAGGGAAAACAAACACAAGAAACTGTGTGGGGAAAGGTGGTCTTTGCACAAAAAGCACCCCTACAACTCTTACAAGGTCCCCACTCATCCACCCTTTCTCCGCTGAAGTCTCCTGAGAAGCCAGGAGAACCTTCTGGGTGTCCACCTCCAGTGAGGAAAGGACTTGTCCAAGCGGAACATGGGAGCCTGTGTGGATAGAGCTGTGGAAGTGGCATATAAAGCAACCCTCCATCCCTGCCTCAGCTCCTCACAGCATGCCCCATCTCCACACAGGCCCCACCAACCAGATGGAAAGCGAACTTCTCTGAATGCATGAAGTGGGAGCCCTTGGGGGCACCAGTCCTGGACCCAGCACCCCAGGCCTGCAGCAGCTCTCCCAGGTCTTGGGCTTGTGAAGGGACTCTAAGAGGACCCCAGCTTTGGCGCAGGTGCTCAGCCAGGTACTTCTGCAGCCGCTGGCGCTGCACTTGTGTATCCTCCTGGAAACAGAGAGCACAGTGAAACAGGAGGGCATAGAGGTCTGCTGGACACCCAGGGCCCTGCCTCCTCCAGAAAACCCACCTGACAAGGGCTACAAATAAGCTCATATTCACCCTCAAGCCTTTCCCACCTAGGCTGGCCTCTGACTCACCCCCCTGTCCCTCTAGTCTAGGCTCTTTTCAAGGACAGGGGTCTCCCTCGCAGCCACACTTCTCTCCACCCATATGCTCCCCACGCTGGAAGAGGATGCGACAAGGGAGAGAAGAAGGCATGGACCTCCCAATCAGAGAGACCTTGATAGGATTTACGGGGACAGAGTCAGAAAGAGTGGAAGACAGAGAGAGGCAAGACAGAGAGACAAGAACAGAGGCAGTTTTGAGACAACTAGGGAAATCTGATTATGAACTCAGTATTAGATACTATTGAGGGATCATTGGTAATTTTGTTAGGTGTGAAAATGGCCCAGTGGTTATGTTAAAAAATGAATGTCGTTATGCATTAAGATATGCATTCTTAAGTATTTAAAGTTGAAATGACATGATGTCTGGGATTTGCTTTAAAATAATACAGCCAAAAAAAAAAGTTTGGGGAGAATAGATGAAAAAAGACTGGCAAAATGCTTATAGTTGAAGGTGGATGATAGATATTTGAAAATGCCTATAATTTCAAAAAGGAGAAAGAGATAAAGATGGAACAAATGGCAGCCTGCATAGGGAGAAAGGGGTAAGAAACAAGAAGAGGCAGATACAGAGGCAGAAAGGAAAAAGTAGATAGATACAGAGGTGTATAGAAGGAGATGAGGAGACAGAGAGCAGAAGGAGAGAGACAGAGGGGCAGCCAAAACACAGAACAAAGACAGTGACAGGAAAAGATAGTGCAGAGATTTAGAGACAGAAAAAATGAGTCTCAATGACACTTGCAGAGACAGAAAAAGTGAGAGACTCGGGGAAAAGAAGGTGGGAGTAACAGGGAGGAAGGTAACAGTCCTGACAGCCCTGGTTGCTAGGAACTTGGTATGTGTGATTTCATTCTAACCACTACCCCATTTTTCCAAATAGGAAACTGAGGTTCTGAGGAGGAATACTGACTTGTCCAAGGTCCTTAGTCTTTCTGACTCCAATGTCCCAGTTCTTTCAGGGAGTATGGTGGGGGAAAACAATGGAAGAGAGGTACAAAGTAGGGAGAGGAGTGAGGCAAAGGAGCCATGGGAGACAAAATGGGAGCAGCAGTGAACAGGAGCCTCTGCAGCATGGAGCCATGCATTAGGCTGTACCTGGGGTGGGGGACGGGATGCCCGGCGTAGCCAGTTCTCATCCCCTGGGCGGTCCCAGACCATCTGCTGGCAGAGCTGGATGGCGTGGCATTCGAGGAGTGAGGCTGCCCTCTGAGCAGGCTGGGGCACCTGGGTGGGGGCTGGTGGCAGCAGGGGACTCCCCTGGAACTCCCGTGGCTCTGGGGGCAAGCACAGACTCAGCCAGCCCTCCCCCTTCGTGGTGAAGCCAGGCCCACCTCTACCCCTCCCCACAGCCCCACACTCACCTCCTCTGGAACTCAACTCCGGCATGATCAGCCTGCTGGCACGGAGAGGATTCTGGGGGGCTGAGCCCTGGGGGAGAGGCAGAGTCAAAGCCTCCAGGATGAAGTGTGGCAGAGGATACCAATGGGAGGGGGCCAAATACCTGAGTACCCAGATGGGGACAAGGAAGACAGGGCAGAGACACGGCGAGATCAGGAGTTAGAGAGACCTACCTGGATGAGCTGGAGCTTGGGAGTGCGAAGGAGGGGCGGGACCCAGGGCAGAGCCAGTTGGTCCCGGATTTGGCTCCCAATGGCTCGGAGGAGAATAGCAGAGTCACCTATGGGAGTAGCAGGGAGTGTTAATCAGGTGACAACACTGTAACTCCAAAAATGTATATTCTGGGAACCGAGCCATCATCCCCTGCCCAGAGATACATATCAATATAACTATCATTATCAAACATTTATTGAGCACCTACTATGTACCAGTCATTGTTCTAGACACTGAGGATATCTCAGTGAAAAAACATAAATGTCCTTGCTCTCATGGTAGAGCCAGGATTCTAATAGAGGAGAGAGACTATACTAATAGTTATAATACTATCACTGGATAGAATACTATCAAGTGGTAATAAGCAAAGGAGGATAAGGGCTGTTGAGAGGAAGGAGTAATTTTTTTTTTTTTTTTTAGTAAGAGGGAGGCCTCCCCAAGGTGACATCTGAACAGAAACCTCAAAGAAGTGAGGGGGTGAACCATGAGGATATTTGGGGGAGGAATAATCCAGCAAATACCAAGGCCCTCGGGCTGGAGTATGCTTGGCCTGTTTGAGGAGTGTTAATGAGGACAATGTGATTAAAGTGGATTAAGTAAAGTGGACAGAGTAGGAAGTGAGGTCAGAGAAGCCCCTCTAAGCACCAACTCATCACCTGGGTCAGTCCAACCCCCAGCCCCTTTCCCCTGCCCCACATCCCCTCCCTAACTCCCAACCCTCCCACCTAGGTCTCCCTAAGACACATGCCCCCCCCACACACCCATCAATCATTTTCCACGTCCACCTCGTGCAGCCCCCAGAACACACAGGAACAACCCCTTCTCCCCTCATGCACCCCCCCTGCCCCAGGCGCCCTGAACCTGCAGGCTGATCTGCGTCCTCAGAAGCATCAGTAGGCAGACGCTCAGCCAAGAAGAGAAGCAGGTCCCGGAGGTCAGGCTCACTGGGATATAAAAAGTTCTGATAGCCAAGCTCCAAGGGATAGCCCAGGTCCTAGGGGTTGGGGGTGGGGGGATGGGAACATATCAGCCAGGCAAGCAGGATCCTCCTGCCCCAGGAGCCCTGGGTCCAGGCCACAAATGCACACTCTCATTAACCACCACCACCTTCTGAACCTTCCCCTGGCTCCTCAAGGCCTCCAGGCCACTGAGGTGAGCCACAAAGTTATTATACTTATGCTACAGAGGATAACAAATAAGATTAAGGCTCTGGCCTTTCTAACTATGATTCAAAATCCAAAAGCCATGAAAGAGAAGATGGGTTTTTCTGAACACGTGAGAAGAAATATAAATTTTAAAGAAAAAATACAATAAGCAAAATCAAGAGAGTAAACTACAAGTTGGGAAAAAATATTCAGAGCTCATATTATAGGCAAAGAGCTAATCGACATATTATATAAAGAAAAAAAAATATATAAAGAGCACCTAAAATTAAGAACAAAGGCCAGCAACATAACAGAAAAATAGGTAAAAGATATGAACAGACAGTTCACAGAAAAGGAAATGAAAATGGCCCTTAAGCATATGAAATATGTCTAACCTTGCTTACAACAGAAATGCAAGCTAAAAGTACACCGAGATTTTAAGGTGATGAAAATGTTCTCTAATTGACTGTGGTGATGGTTGTGCAACTCTGTAAATATACTAAAAACCACTTACTTGTACACGTCAAATAAGTGAATTGTGTTGTATGTGAATTATATCTCAATAAAGCTGTTACCAAAAAAAAAAAAAGAATAGAAAAAAAGCACACTGAGATACTTCAAACAAGTGATCAAACGTAGCATCATGGCACAACCTGACATTATATACTTTTGATTATATACTCCTCATTATATACTGGGAAGGAGATAAAATCACTCCTGTGGTAGTCCTGCCAAAAATCTGAACTTAATCATGAGAAAACAATTAAACCAAGTCAGATTGTGGGGCATTCTGCAAAACAAGAAGCCTGGACTCTTCAAAAATATCTGTCATCATGAAAGAAAAAAAAAAAAAGACACGAGAACTGCTCAAGATTTAAGATTAAATAGACGCCACAACAAAATAAAATGTATGTTCCCTGACTGGATCTTGTATTTTTTTTTAAGCTATGCAGCATATTTCTGGGGCACCCGGGGAATTAAAAAATGTAGTACATATTGTTGTTGCTGTTTGCCATCAAGACGGTTCAGACTCATAGCGACCCTATAGGACAGAGCAGAACCGCCCCATAGGGTTTTCAAGGCTGTAATCTTTACCAAAGCAGATTACCACATCTTTCTCCCATGAAGCTGCTGGTGAGTTCGAACCGTTGACCTTTCAGCTAACAGGTAAGGGCATAACCACGGTACTACCAGGGCGCCTTTATATATTGTTGTTGTTGTTAGGTGCCATAGAGTCGGTTCTGACTCAGCGACCCCATGTACAAGAGAATGAACACTGCCTGGTCCTGCACCATCCTCACAATTATTGGTTTCAGCCCATTGTTGCAGCCACTGTGTCAATCTACCTCGTTCAGGGTCTTCCTCTTTTTTGCTGACCCTCTACATAGCACGATGTCCTTCTCCAGGGGCTCGTCCCTCCTAATAACATGTCCAAAGTATGTGAGACATAGTCTCACCATCTTTGCTTCTAAGAAGCATTCTGGCTGTACTTCATAAGTTTGTTCTTCTGGCAGTCAATGGTATATTCAATATTCTTTGCCAACACCATAATTCAAAGGCATCAATTCTTCTTCGGTCTTCCTTATTCACTGCCCAGCTTTCGCATGCATATGAGGCGGTTGCAAACACCGTGGCCTAAGCCAGCCGTACCTTAGTGCTCAAGGAGCCATCTTTGCTTTTTAACACTTTAAAGAGGTCTTTTGCAGTAGATTTGCCCAATGCAATACATTGTTTGATTTCCTGACAGCTGCTTCCATGGTCATTGATTGTGCAGCCAAGTAAAATGAAATCCTTGACAATGTCAATCTTTTCTCCATTTATTGTGATGTTGCTTATTGGTCCAGTTGTGAGGATTTTGTTTTCTTTATGTTGAAGTGTAATGCATACTGAAGGCTGTCGTCTTTGATGTCATCACAAAGTGCTTCAAGTCCTCTTCACTTTCAGCAAGCAAGGCTGTGTCATCTGCATATTGTAGGTTGTTAATGAGTCTTCCACCAATCCTGGTGCCATATTCTTCTTCATACAGTCCAGCTTCTTGGATTATTTGTTCAGCATACTGATTGAATAAGTATGGTGAAAGGATACAACCCTGACACACACCTTTCTTGTTTTAAACCATGCAGTATCCCCTTGTTCTGTTCGAATGACTGCTCTGCATGAGCACAATTTAGCATTCTGGATTTCCCATTCTTCCCAATGTTATCCATAATTTGTTATGATCCACACAGTCAAATGCCTTTGCATAGTCAATAAAACACAGGTAAACATCTTTCTGGTATTCTCTGCTTTCAGGCAGGATCCTTCTGACATCAGCAATGATATCCCTCATTCCATGTCCTCTTCTGAATCCAGCTTGACTTTTTGGCAGTTCCCAGTGGATGTACTGCTGCAACCACTTTTGAATGATGTTCAGCAAAATTTTACTTGCGTGTGATATTAATGATACCATTCGATAATTTCTGTATTCTGTTTAATCACCTTTCGAATGGGCACAAATATGGATCTCTTCCAGTCAGCTGGCCAGGTAGCTATCTTCCAAATTTTGTGGCATAGATGAGCGAGCACCTCCAGTACTGCATCCATTTGTTGAAACATCTCAATTGGTACTCTGGCAGTTCCTGGAGCCTTGTTTTTCGCCAATGCCTCCAGTGCAGCTTGGACTTCTTTCTTCAGTATCACTGGTTCTTGATCATATGCTACCTCCTGAAATGGTTGAACATCGACCAATTATTTTTGTATGTATTCCTTCCATCTGCTTTTGATACTTCCTGCATCATTCAATATTTTGCTCATAGAAGCCTTCAAAATTGCAACCCAAAGCTTGAATTTTTGCTTCGGTTCTTTCAGCTTGAGAACTGCAGAGCGTGTTCCTCCCTTTTGGTTTTCTAACTCCAGGTCTTTGCACATTTCATTATAATATTTTACTATGTTGTCTCAAGTTGCCCTTTGAAATCTTCTGTTCAGCTCTTTTACTTCATCATTTCTTCCATTCACTTTAGCTACTTTACTTTCAAGAGCAAATTTCAGAGTCTTTTCTGACATCCATTTTCGTCTTTCTTTCCTGTCTTTTTAATGACCTCTTGCTTTCTTCATCTATGATGTCCCTGATGTCTTCCCACAACTCATCTGGTCTTCGGTCATTAGTGTCCAGTGAGTCAAATCTATTCTTGAGATGGTCTCCAAATTCAGGTGAGATATGCTCAGGGTCGTATTTTGGCTCTCATGGACTTGTTTTAAATTTCTTCAGCTTCAACTTGAACTTGCACATGAGCAATTGATGGTCGGTTCCACAGTCGATCGTTGGCCTTATTCTGACAGATGATATTGCGCTTTTCCACAGATGTAGTTGACTCCTGTGTTTTCCATTCAGTGAGGTCCAAGTGTATAAAACCAAAAACCAAACCCACTGCCACTGAGTCAATTCCAACTCGTAGCGACCCTATAGGTCAGAGTAGAACTGCCCCATAGAGTTTCCAAGGAGTGCCTGGAGGATTCAAACTGCCGACCCTTCGGTTAGCAGCCGTAGCACCAGAGTTTCCGTCCAAGTGTATAGCTGCCGTTTATGTTGACGAAAAATGGTACTTGCAATGAAGAAGTCATTGGTCTTGCAAAATTCTATCATGTGATCTCTGGCATTGTTTCTATCACCAAGGCCATATTTTCCAACTACCGATCCCTTCTTCTTTGTTTCCAACTTTCGCATTCCAATCACCAGTAATTATTGATGTGCCTTGACTGCATGTTTCAACAATTTCAGACAGCAGATGTTGATAAAAATCTTCAATTTCTTCATCTTTGGCATTAGTGGTTGGTGCGTAAATTTAAATAATAGTCATATTAACTGGTCCTCCTTGTTAAGTATATGGACATTATCCTATCACTGAGTGTTGTACTTCAGGATAGATCTTGAAATGTTCTTTTTGACGATGAACGCTACACCATTCCTTTGTCACTCCCGGCATAGTAGACTACATGATTGCCTGATTCAAAATGGCTAATACCAGTCCATTTCAGCTCACTAATGCCTAGGATATCAATCTTTATGCGTTCCATTTCATTTTTGATGACTTTCAATTTTCCTAGATTTTCGTAGATACTTCATACATTCTACATTCTGATAGTTAATGGATGTTTGCAGCTGTTTCTTCTCATTTTGAGTCGTGCCACGTCAGCAAATGAAGGTCTCAAAAGCTTGACTCCATCCATGTCATTAAAATCGACTTTACTTTGAGGAGGCAGTTCTTTCCCAGTTGTATTTTGAGTGCCTTCCAACCTGAGGGACTCATTTTCTGGCACTATATCAGACAATGTTTATTATTCCATCGATATTAAATTTCATGGGTGTGATCATGGTATTGTGGTTATGCAAGAGAAGGTGACTCTACTTAGAAGAGGGACACTGATGTATGTGGGGATTAAATGTTATGATGTCTGCCACTTTCAAATGGTTCAACAAAAAATGTTTGTAGGGGTGTGTGTGTGTGTCCCTGCATGTATATATATAATACGTATATATATATATATATAATACGTATATATATATATATATAATAGATACATGTAGAGAGAGAAAGTAAATATAGCAAAATGTTAACAATGTGTAGGGAGCCAGGAGAAGGGTAAAGAGGTGTTCATTGTTCTATTCTTGCCATTTTTCTTTAAATTTGAAATTTTTCAAAGTACAAAGCTGGGGGAAGCTACACTGTGATATCATTTCTCACCTACTGACTGGGTAAAAATCCAAAAGTTTGATGATATGCTCAGAGACTGTGGAGAAACAGCCACTTCCTCATGCACTGCTGTTGGGAATACAAAAATTAAACACCCCTGGTGAGGGCAATTTCGCAAAATCTAAAAAACTATATAACATCTATGCTTCCAGCTACAATCCCACTTCTAGGAGTTTACCACAAAGATACACCTCCAACAATACAAAAATGTATATGCACAAGATTATTCATTACAGCATTATTTGCAAAATATCTAAATGTCCGAGCATAGTAGACCAACTGAAAATACAATGGAGTACTATGCAGGTATAAAAGAAAAAAAAATGAGTAAGATCTCCATTGTCTGATATGAAATGATTTCCAGGGTATATTGTTAGGTTAAAAAAAAAAAAGATGAAAAACTAGGTTATGTGCTATCTTTTGTGTAAAAAAGGAGGAAAATAAGAATATATATTCATATTTGCTTGTATCTACCTAAAGAAAACGCTGGAAAGATACGCAAGAGGTGAACAAAAATACCTTATAGCAGACAGGTAAGGGGAAGAAAGGAGTAAATGGTTTGGAGTGGGAATGAGGCTTCTCAAGGTATTGTGCTACTGCTACTTCTGGCACACCTCAGAGATTTATTTTACCCTTTCAGTAGTTAACCACCTTTTACCTAGTTAACAATTCTTTATGGTAAAATTTTCCTGTTCAAATTACTGCTGTAGTTTCTGTCTCCTGACTGGTCCCTGACTGATCTAGCCAGTCAACTCAAAATAATACAATATAAAACAATACAATTCAAAATAATATTTTTTAAAGAGTCTACACGGGTTTGGGGGTAAAAAAGATCTGGGTTAGAAATCCAGCCTGTCCTGCTTACTAGCTATGAGGCCTTGGGCTAGTTATTTAACCACTCAGAACCTCAGTTTCCTATCTGTAAAATGGGATTAATAATACCTTCCCTATGTGACTGCTTTAAGAAATAAAAGGGCCTGGCTCACGGTAAGGACAGAGGTACGGAAGCTCTTTATAATTGCCGCCGTAATAAGAGGTTCAGGAGCCCACCGACCAAACAGGCAATGTCTGTAAACTTCAGTCATTCATTCATTCACAGGCCCCTCATGGTTAATGTGTGGCATTTGCCTGACCATAAGGATTCCACTCTTAGGTGAATTAGCCCCTCATCCTCCCCTACTCCATGAAGTCCTGGTGGAGCAGCCAGTCCCAAAGCCTCCCTACCCTGGCTTGTAACCCTGGCAGGACACATCAGAGTCCTGGCTGGGGACACACAAATGGGCAGTAAGAGAAAGCAAGCCCTTTTCTGCCACGGCTGCTGGTGGTCTCGAGCTGCACTGGACTCTAAAAGCAGGCTTCCTGGGTTCAAGTCTGCTTTGCCTTTTACCAACTGTGTGGCCTCAGTCAAATCACTTAACCTTTCTGTGCTTCACTTTCCTCATCTGAAAAATGGGATATCAACAGTACCTACCTCAGAAGGCTTTAATTCTACTTCAGAGAATTAAATGAGTTAATACTATGTCACCACCATGCCTGATAGAGAGTACACACTCAAAAACCATTATTATTATATGTGTGTGTGTGCTGGGTCACAATGTAAGATGTATTTATTTCAGAGGGTCACAGTCAAAATGGTGTGAAAGCCACTGGCTTTCAAGCTACTTTACTTTAGATGTTTGACACTTGCAATCGAAGAGTTGTGACAGACACAAAAACTCATTCCAGGAATGGGTTGTGTGAAATGGCAGACATCAAAATATGAAGGCGGCTGAGTCGCAGAAACTGTTGCCAGGAGTAGGGCCCATGAAGAGGCAGACACCAGAATGTAGCAGTACTGAGATGAGGTTGGCCACAGGGACAGCACACAGCTGGGTTAAGAGAAACCCCTCTGCCTGCTGCTGGCAAACTGAGGCTGCTGGGGGCCAGGCAATAACACAACTTTTGACCACAGAAAAAGCTATATTCTCTGTCTCATACTAAAGTTAAAAAAAAAAAAAAACATTGCCATCAAGTCAATTATGACTCAAAGTAAGTGTGAGCAAAAGTAGGTAAACACCCAATCCAGTGGGAGACAGGACTGACAGAAGAGAACAGAGAGTAGTGGGAAGCCTGACTTCCACACCAGTCCCTCCTAAACACCTCCCATTATGCTCTCTCCTTGCCAAACAAAGGCCTTTATAAAGTGTCATCCTCAAGAATACACCCCACGGCCAGAAGGACAGACTGCCTACCTCATAAAGCCACCAAGAGCCCCAGACAGAAGAACCTGAGAGCTACGTGAACCTGAGGGCTAGGGGATGAGCAGCGCTCTGAGGTCTATTGCTAAGAGACAGAAACTGCGCAAGCAAAGTCCAAAAAATGAATGAACAACAACACAGTCCTAGAGCAAACATCATACACAATGGTGAAAGGGTAAATGGATCCCTTTAAGACCAGCAACCTAACACACTGTACCAGAAGTCTTTGGTAGCCCAGGAGAAACAAAAAGTGTAAGAACTGGAAAGGAAAAAACTAGACTGAAGTTACTCAGGGATTTTATAAAATTGTTTACAGTAAGTCTCTGGGTACTTGCCCTTAATGTTATGTAAATTTGCTCTCACTCTGAAATGACTGAACTGACTGAACCAACCCCCTACTCGCAACAAATTCTGCATCACAATCACTTTTAAATCACTGATAAGTACCAACTTATCTACAAATTCGACTTAGACACACTTCTGAATGGATCTTGTTCGTAACTCAGGGACTGCCTATACTTGCAAACTCCAAAAGAACCTACAACTATAGGATATAAAGTCACAATATGTAAAGGTCAATTGCATGTCAATGCCACAGTAAATGAAAGCTTTTAAAATATCAGCTATAACAGCAACAAAAAGATACCTAAAATACATCTAACAAAAGATGGGTGAAATCTTTATTTAAAAAAAAAAAAGATCTTTATATAAAAAATAATTTAAAGACTTTATAGTTGAGTAAGCGGGAGTATGGAGTAAGGTGTATATAAGCTTATATGTGACAGACTGACTTGATTTGTAAATGTTCACTTAAAGCTCAATAAAAATTATTTAAAAAAAAAGACTTTATGGAAAGATGTTAAAGAAGACCTCAGTCAAAAGAGAAGCATGTTACATTCATGATTAGGAAGGCTCAATATTTTCAAGATGTTAATCCTCCCCAAAATGAGCTAAAGATTCAAAGCAATCCCAATCAAAAATCCCAACAAAGCTTGTCATGAAATGTGACAAGCTAATTCTGAAACATATGCAGAAGAGAAAGGGGCCAAGGATAGCCAAGACCTGCCTGAAGAAGAATAACGAGGTAGGAAGGGATATGCCTTCTCAGATATTAAAACGTATTACAAAGCCATAGTAATTAAGACAAAGAGAAATTACTGCAGGAATTGAAACAACCAAAACAGAAAGCTCAGGAAAGCCCCACACATATCTAGAAACCAATTTAATGACACAGCTGCCACTACATATCAGCAGGAAAAGGCAGACTATCCAGTAAGTGGGACTGGGACAAATGGTTTAATTTCTTTTCTATAACACCTATCTTCTAACATATAATTTATTTACTGTTATGGATTGAACTGTATACCCCAAAATTATGTGTTGCAAATCCTAACCCCTAGACATGTGGATACAATCCTATCTAGGAATAGGATTTTCTTTGTTATGTTAATGAACCACATCAGTGTAGTGTATGTCTTAGGCTAATCACTTCTGAGCTATAAAATGAGCAGTTTAGGCACAGAAGCAAGTAAGGACAAACGGGAGAAGACTGATGCCACACAGAGACCACGAAGGAAACGAGGAGGAGCTGAAAGAGGCAAGGACCTTCCCCCAGAGCCAACAGAGAGAGAAAGCCTTCCCCTAGAGTTGGTGCCCTAAAATCAGACTTCTAGCCTCCTTCCTGTGAGAAAATAAATTCCTGTTCGTTAAAGTCACCCACTTGGTGTATTTCTGTTACAGCAGCACTTAGGGAACTAAAACACTTACTTATCGTGTTTATTTATATATTTGTCTCCCCCAGTGGAATCTCAGCTACATAAGGGCAGGGATTTTTGTCTCCTTTGTATATTGCTGTATCCCCAGTGCCTAGAACTATGTCTGACACACTGCAGGTGCTCAGTGAGTATTTACTGAATGAATGAACAGAAAACATATAACCAACAAAAGATTGGCACCCAGAATACGTAAAGAATTCCTATGAATTGGTAAGAAAAAACAACAAAAAACAGAAAAATAGACAAAAGACACCTACAATTATTTTACAGATGAGTAAACATGAATGGCTTATATGGAAGGATGTTAAATCTCATCAGTAATCAAGGAAATACAAATTAAAACTAAAGTAAGATTAAATGGATGGGATCCTGGAAGAGAAAAATGACATTAGGTAAAAACTAAGGAAGTCTGAATAATGTAGAGAGTTAATTAATGGTAATGTATCAATGTTAGTTTATTAATTGTGACAAACGTACCATCCTAATGTAAGATACTTGGGGAAACTAGGTGTGGGGTATATGGGAACTCTCTATACTATCTTCATAATTTTTCTGTAAATCTAAAACTATTCTGAAAGTTTGCTACAAAAAAAAAGAAACAAACTATAATGAGATACCAGTTCACACCTCGATGAGCAAAAATTAAAATGTGTAACAACATCTAATGCTGGTAGTAGGGCACATCCAATTTGAAAGACAGTTTGACTATTTACCTAGTGAAGTTGGAGATATGCACATATTATGAAACAGCAGTTCAACTCCCTCCCACATACAAATGCCAGAAAAACTCATGTATAAAAAACTCATAGTTTAACTTGACTAGTGAAGAATGTCTGCCTTGAGCATTGTACTCTTTTAAGATCTATCTATATGGAATCAAACTGATACCAGCAACTCAAAAAGATTAGACAGGAAACTTAGGGGGTCAAAACCAAAAACCAAACCCACTGCCGTTGAGTAGATTCCAACTCACAGCAACCCTATAGGACAGAGTAGAACTGCCCCATAGGGTTTCCAAGGAGCAGCTGGTGGATTTGAACTGCCGACCTTTTGGTTAGCAGCCGTAGCACTTAACCACTGTACCACCAGGGCTCCAATTAGGGGGCAATGAGTTTATTTTAATGAGGGAGGAACAATTCAGAAAAGGAGAGTGAGGATGGCTGTACAACTTAAAGAATGTAATCAATGTCACTGGTACATGTAGAAATTGTTGAATTCATGTATGTTTTTATGCTGTGTATATTCTCAATGACAACAAAAATACAATAATTTATTTACAACAACAAACTCATGCACAAGATTACCAGGACACACGTTTGAGAATGTTTATAGCAGCATGGTTTGTAATAGGGAAACAAAATAAGAAAACAAATAAACAAAACACATGCATGCATACAAAAAAAAAATTGGGAAAAAACAAATATCCTTCAGCAATAGAACAGATGAATAAAAATCCTGAGAGTATGGCCCCCGGATACCCTTTTAACTCAGTACTGAAGTCACTACTGAGGTTCACCCTTCAGCCAAAGATTAAACAGGCCCAAAAAACAAACAATAATACACGTAGTTCAACCATGTATACAGAACTAAATGGGCACACCAGCCCAGGGGCAAGGATGAGAAGGCAGGAGGGGAGAGGAAAGCTGGACGAATGGAAATGGGGAACCCAAGGTTGAGAAGGAGAGAGTGTTGACACATCGCGGGGTTGGCAGCCAATGTCACAAAACAATGTATGTATTAATTATTTAATGAGAAACTAACTTGCTCTGTAAACCTTCATCTAAAGCACAATTAAAAAATTTTTTTTCTTTAATGGATAAATAAATTCAGACAATCCAGATTATGGGACAGTCTACAAGGCAATTGGCCTGGACTTTTCAAAAATGTCATGAAAGGCAAAAAAGGCAGAGGACTCTTCTAGATTAAAGGAGACTAGAGGTGGGATAATAAAACACATGCATAATCCTTGATTGGATCCTGGATTAAAAAAAAATGTTATAAAGGATATTTTCAGGACACCTGGAGAAATCTGAATACGGACTGTGGATTAGAAAAGATTATTGTATCAATGGTAACTTTGGCAGGTGGATAATGGTATTGTGGTCATGGAAGAGGATGGCCTTGTTCTAAAAGATTAATGCTGAAGCACTGGAAGTGTCACCTCTGCAACTTACTTTCAAAAGGGTCGGCAAAAAAATGCCTATCTACATTTATATATGTAGAGAGAGAATGGGCAAAATGTTATCAACTGGTGAATCTAGGCAGAGTGTACGGGTGCAAAAAATTGGAAATTTTCTAAAAAGTTGGGGAGAAATATAACTTCATACAACGAAAAAGTACACAGCAATGACAAATGAATAACCATAGCTAATGTATCAACATTATTATCAATAAAAAATATTAGTTCAGCAGGCACTACTTGAGAGCTGGAAGAATAAGAAGTGCTGCTCAGGACTTGAGATATCTGAGGTATTCAATTTCACATGACGACCAGGTCCTGGGCGTGACAGTGGGTGGCCAGCAGAACTGGGACAGAGGACAAGTCCCAGGAAGTGAAGTTGTCATGGACCTGAAAGAACCCAGTGCGGGGAGTATTCTCCACATGGAGATTAAATCCACTGAGTAGGGTCAGAAAGAAACCATGAGAAGAAACTAAAGTCTTCAGTAACCGCAGAAAAATACCGAGGATGTTTGTGGCTAGTGACGATGATCATAATACCAGTGAACACTAATATAACATTTATCATGTGCCAGGCACTGTTCTTAAGAGTTCACATGGATCAACTCATTTAATCCTCACAACCTATTTTTATGATGTCCATTTCACAGACAAGAAAACTGAGGCCCAGAGGGTTAAGTTTCCACAGTTACCAAGTGCTGGAGCTAGGTCTGAACTACTCAGGTAGTTTGACCATAGAGCCAGCAGCCTTAACCAACAGTGAGCGCTAAGCCACAAGGCGAGACGGCAGAGGAGAAAGGAAGAGTTTTGAAGAAGTTTGGTGACTTTGTGAAAGAGGAAGGAAGATTTTACCGAGAGGACAACACTCACCATGCAGGCCTGTGCCAAGCTCATGGCCAGGCGAAACCTGGCAGACATGGCAAGAGGCAGCAGGGGGCTGAGGCCAGAGCCCACGTCAGGGTTGATCACTCGCAGACAGCGGACCACAGCCTCTACAACCAGCTCAGTGGTGAAGGCTCGAAGGGTCTGCACATCTGCAGGAACTGCCCTGAAGAAAAAGGGGGCAGGCTTGATTGGGGCAGTAGTCAGGCAACTGGGATCAGGCTGGGCTACCCTGCCCTCTGGAGAGCCTAACATCAGAGCGAGGGTGGGAAGGGTGCTCACAATTCAGGCAGGTCCTGGGTATTGATGACTACGACTTCAATTTGGAAAACTAAGAACCAGGAAAGCCCTCAGGTCCTAAGACCTGAGTGTAGGAAAATGGTTGATGGATGGGACCTGAGTTGAAAAAAATCTCAAACTTCCCCTATGCTTAAGAGCACCCATGTTTCTGGTGTCTGAAAAGGTCAAGGGGCCCAGGTGGCATGATCCCTAGGCTTCTGGGTCCCCAAATATGTTCGTTGTGTGTCAGGGCCCCTAGATAACTGAACCACTAGGGTTTTGAGGAGACTAGATGTTTTTAGATGTTGGGAGGCAAGGGTTTTCAGGGGCTGCAAATGTCAGGGTCTCTGGATGTCAAAGTCCCTGGATATCAAGACCTCCGAGTTTCAAGCAATCCAGAAGTCAGTCTCCCTAGATATTGGCGTCCTGGGTTTTCAGGGTCCTAGATCCCGTGTGTCAGGGTCACAAAAAGTTGAGATTTTAGGATTTTGTTGAGATTTGCCAGATTTTAGGATTCTGGGGTTTTAAACTGCCTGGTTTTCAGGGTACAGGTGACTTAGGATCTCCAGATATAAGGGTTCCAGGGTATTAAGCTTCCCAGTTGTTGAAATACTGGGACTTAGGCTTCCCAGATGTCAAGATCTACAGACTTCAGAGTCCTGGGTCTTGGGGGTTCCAAGGTTTTAATGTTTGGACGTGTTCCGGTCCCTTAGCTTTGGGTTTAGTTTGTATGGTGATAGAAAGGTCTGAGAGGCCCCCGATGACAGAGGGAGAGGGGCAGTGTCTTAGGTCCTGGAAGTTGGAGCCCTGGATGTCAAGGTCCGGGTTTTTAAGGACTCCAGATGACTGGATCGCAGGATTTTGGAGTCCCGAATGCAGGCATGGGGTGGGGGGCAGGGGCCGTGTCCTTACGTGCCGGCCTGGCGAAGGGAATGGATCAGAATCCGGTCCGCCTCCTCCATGATGTAGCCGGGTCCGAGTCGTGGGCCCTGGACCCGGTCCGAACGCCAGCAGCGCAGCTGTTGAGGCCCCCGCACCGCGCCCGCGGTCCACGAAGCGTTACCGGCCACACCGGCAGAGACGGGAAGTGTAGCTCAGTGAGAGAGCGCGGCGCACGCACGTTGCCTGAATCCCTAGTGTATGCGTCCGCACAGACTTAAGCGCGCAATGGCCTCTGGGAATTGTAGTTTTCCCGCCTGCAGCTCGAAGAGCTCTTCCGAGAGGTTAAGGAAGCATACCGTGCGTGTGTGTGTCTGTGTCTGTGTCTGTCCGTCTGTCCGTCTGCGCAGGCGCCCTCACGGGGCTTTAGTGAAAAGCTACTAGGTTTGAGTCTTAGCTCTGCAACTTACTAAATGTGCATCCACGGGCAGGTAACATATCTTCCCTGTGTCTTCGTTTCATTATCTGTAAAATAGCACTTGCTTCCTAGGATTAAAATAGTTAATTTATGTAAAGCACATTGTACTATGTACCTAACACGTACTAAAGTAAGAAAGCACTATCTATATATGTGATACCAGCCAACCAAACCCACTGCCTCCGAGTGGATTCTGACTCATAACGACCCTAAAGGACAGAGTAGAACTGCCCCATAGGGTTTCCAAGGTTGTAAATCTTTACGGAAGCAGAATGCCACATCTTTCTCCCCCAGAGCGGCTGGTGGGTTTGAACTGCCAACTATTAGGTTGGCAGCCAAGCATTTAACCACTGCACCACCAGGGCACCTTTGTATATGTGATAGCTACTACTAATCATGATTCAATAAATGCTTTATTTTAACATGCTATGCAAATCTGTAAGAAGTCCTGGTGGCGCAATGGTTAAGCCCTCAGCTGCTAACCAAAAGGTTGGCAGTTTGAACCCATTCAGTCGCTCCAAGACAGAAAGACCGGGGATATGCTCCCTTAAAAACGGCATCCTAGAAATTATGATTCAGGGCATATATGAAAAGCCAACAGCCAACATTATACTTAATGGAGAAAGACTTGAGAGCTTTTCCCTTGGAATCAGGAACAAGGAACAAGACGAGGGAGGGCACCCTCATAACTTCTATTCAGTATTGTATTACAAGTATTACAAGTCAGAGCAATAAGACAAGAAAAAGAAATAAAAGGTATCTAGATGGGAAAAGAAAAAAAAATAAAATTATCTCTATTTGCAGATGACATGATCCTAAAACACTGCAGAAAGAAATTAAAAAGACTTAAATAAATGGAAAGATCTTCCATTTCCATGGATTGGAAGACTTAATGTTGTTAAGATGTCAATACTACTCAAAGCAAATCTATAGATTCAATGCAATCCTGATCAAAATTCCAACAGCCTTCTTTACAGAAATGGAAAAACCAACCCTTAACTTCATATGGAATGGCGAAAGGCTCTGAATAGCTAAAGCAATGTTGAAAGAGAAGAACAAAGTAGGAAGACTCATGCTTCCTGATTTTAAAACATATTACAGCTATAGTAATCAAAACCGCCTGGTGCTGGTATAACGATAGACACATAGACCAATAAGTAGAATTCAGAGTCCAGAAATAAATGCACACTTCTATGGTCAACTGATTTTTGACAAGGGTGCTAAGCCTATTTTATGGGGAAAGAAGAGTCTGTTCAACAAATAGTGTCGGAAATATTGGATTTCCACATGCTGAAAAATGAAACAAGATCCATGCCTCACACCATACGCAAAAACAAATTCAAAATGGATTAAGGACCTAAATGTGCAAACTAAAATCATAAAATTCTTAGAAGAAAATGCAGGGACAACCCAAAGGACTAATGGAACACAACTACCACACCTTCCACAAGACCGAACCTAGCACAACGAGATGATATTCAGCTACCACCACTGGCTGCTCTGACAGGGATCACAATAGAGGGTTCCAGAGAGAGCTGGAGAAATATGTAGAACAAAATTCAAACTCACAAAAAAAGAACACACTTATTGATCTGAGAGAAACTGGAGAAACACCGAGAGTATGGCCCCTGGACACCCTTTTAACTCAGTACTGAAGTCACTCCTGAGGTTCACCTCTCAGCTAAAGATTAGACAGGCTCATAAAACAAACAATACTACATATAGCTCAAACATGTATACAGGACTAAATGGGTACACCAGCCCAGGGGCAAGGATGAGAAGAGAGGATGGAACAGGAAAGCTGGATGAATGGAAATGAGGAAATCAGGGTCGAGAAGGGGAGAGTGTTGACATGTCTCAGGGTGGGCAACCAATGTCACAAAACAACATGTGTATTTTTTAGGACTGATTTGCTCTGTAAACCTTCACATAAAGCACAATAAAAAAAAAGAAAAGAAAATGCAGGGACAATGCTGTCGGGCCTAGCTTTTATCAATGAACTATCTAATGTAATAAAAGCACAAATAGCAAAAGACAAAATAAATAAATGGGACCTCATAGAAATTTTAAAAAATTTGTTCATCAAAATAGCTTACAAAAAAAGTGAAAAGATAAGCAACTGGCTGGGAGAATATCTTTGGAAACCATTTATCTGATAAGAAGCTAATAACCAAAATATATATAAAACTTCAACAACAACAAAAAGACAACCCAATCAAAAGATGGGCAAAGGACTTGAACAAACATTTGCCAAAAAAGGACATACAGATGGCCAACAAACACATGAAAGGTTGCTCAACGTCATTAGCCATCAGAGAGATGCAAATCAAAACCACAATTAGATACCATTTCACTCCCATTAGGATGGCTAAAGAGCCCTAGTGGCGCAGTGGTTAAGCATTCAACTATTAAACAAAAGGTTGGCTGTTTGAGTTCACCAGCCACTCCTTGGAAACCCTATGGGGAAGTTCTACTATGTGAGTCAGAATCACTCGACAGCAATGGGTTTTGTTTTTTGTTTTTTTTTTAGGACGGCTAAGATAAAACAAAGGAAGGAAGGAAGAAAGAAAATAAACCTTGGCAAGGATGTGGGGAAATTGGAACCCTTACCTATGGCTGGTGGGGATGGAAAATGATACAGTCATTGTGGAAAACAGTGTGGCGGTTCCTCGAAAAACTAAAAATAGAACTACCATATGACCCAGCAACTCCACTCCTCAGTATATACCCAAAAGGCTTGAAAGAAGACACTCAAACAGAGACTTGTACACCAATGTTCATTGAAGCACTATTCACAATACCCAAAAGGTGGAAACAACTGAAATGTTCATCAAGACATGAATGGATAATCAAAATGTGGTACATACATACAACGGAATACTACTCAGCCAATAAGAGAAATGACGTCCTGATATGTGCTACAATACGAATGGAGCTTGAAGACATTATGCTGAGTGAAAGAAGTCAATCAGAAAAGGACAAATATTGTATTACCTCACTTATATAAAAAGACAAGAAAAAGAAAATGTATAGAGATCAAAGTTTATTAGGGGTTACCAGGAGTGGGAAGGAGGGGGAAAGGAGAAGGTAACGGTAAAGGAAAAATTGTATTGATTAAAGACAAAAGGGAAAAATTAGTCCAAAGGACTAATGGGCCACAACTACCACAATCTCCACAAGACTGAGCCCAGAACAAATCGATGGTGCCCAGTTACCACCACCGGCTGCTCTGGGAGGGACCACAATAGAGGGTCCCAGACAGACTGGGAAAAAAATGTAGAACAAAATTCAAATTCAAACAAACTGACAAAAACCAGACTTGCTGGTCTGACAGACTGGAGAAACCCTGAGAGTATGACCCCTGGACACCCTTTTAACTCAGTACCGAAGTCACATCTGGGGTTCATCCTTCAGCCAAAGATTAGACAGGTCTATAGGGTCAACGATAACACACTTGAGGAAAATGGTTCATAGTTCAATCACGTACGAGACTAGATGGGCACACCAGCCCAAAAGCAAAGACAAGAAGGCAGGAAGGGACAAGAAAACTGGACGAATGGATACAGGGAACCCAGGGTGGAGAAGGGAAGAGTGTTGATGTATTGCAGGGTTGGTAACCAATGTAACAAAACAATTTATATATTAACTGTATAATGAGAAACTAATTTGCTCTGTAAACTTTCACCTAAAGCAAATTTTAAAAATCACATTAAGGGTAGGGTTGCACAGCCGATTATTGCAACTGGGTCAAGAATTTATACACTTTTAAAAAGTTGAGTTGGCAAAAGTTGTGCGATGAATATACTTACAACAGTGACAAAAAAAGTAGCTGGTAAGGCTGCTTATGTACAACCAAATACCTCATGGGATTCGGTTACTTGGATTAAAGGTTTAGGATGATGGTTTCATGGGACATCTCAGCTAATTGGCCTAATAATGTGTTCGGTGCTTCTGTTCTACCTCCTAGTTCATTGAGTAGTGCCTGGGATTTTTAAAGCTTGCAAGCAGAGGCGGGGCCAAGATGGCATAGTAGTCAGATGCTTCCTATGGTCCCTCTTACAGCAAAGACCAGAAAAAACAAGTGAATCGGTCATATATGACAATCTAGGAGCCCTGAACATCAAAGGTAAAGTTGAGGAATAAGACTGAGTGGCAGGTGGAGGGAGTGACATTTCAGAAGCAGTGAGGAGTTGCCAGACCTGACCCGGCAGGAACCGGCACCCTGCAGGCCGGATCTGCTGGTATGCACAGTGAGGCAAGCATTTTCCACATCGAGAGAGAGAGACCGAGTGGTGGAGAGTCTACTCAAGCTTCCAGAACCAGTGAAAAGCGGTGCTCAACTGGCAAAAGATAAGTACATGCGTCTAACCTACCGCACAAATAAAAAACCACCCCCTTTGGGAAGAACCTCTCTCCAATTTACATGTCCCCTCCCTGCTCTGCACCATTTCCCAGACCAGCTTCACCTATTGCCGCATCCCCTAGGCCGGAAGCGGGACCTGTCCCATGCCCTGAGCCATTCTCCTGGCTTTGGAGAGGGAAAAAATTAACAAATAGGAAAAAATAATCCGCTGGCTCCCCTAAGCTGGGAACTCATGGCAGGCACAGCCCCTTTGCCTAGGCACAAGCATAAGGGGTCCACAGACTCTGAATGCCTTTCACCCCTGCATAGACCTATGTGAGCCCATTTCAAAAAGCATAGGCCCTCATTAGCACAGTACAGCAGGGTATATACCTGAAGCCTGTTTTCAACTGTATCAGCTATAAGGTGGAGTGGCAGATTCATGACACTCGACACCACTTTGCCCATTAAGCAGGGTCCTCACCTACCCACATCAGGGGCCTAAGAACTGGTGTCTCCACCCACGACACCTAGCCACCTGTGACACGGATCCAAGAATAAGTGGTGCCTCCCAGTCCTTACATCCAAAAGCCTTGAGTGCCCATAGTTAGGCTGCAAAACCCACCTACCTATGCACTGTAGGGAGCAGGGACATGCTTTGCTCTCAGACACTCAGGGGCAAGCTGTCAGCCCCCTGCCTTGCTCAGCGCATGACATCCTACTGTAGCCATATACCTGTGCCTACTCTAATCACCCCTGCCCATCTAGGACTCTAGGTGAGAGCCTGCACCACACACTTGGTAACCAACTACCTGGACACCTGAGCTGAATCCATAAAATAAAATAAATGGACTCGTGGGCTCACATACATAGTAACAGCTCTAAACACCTGGTGACAGGACATGAGAACTTCAAAGGTACCAATAATCAAACTAGCTTGCACGACCAGCCTCTTTGGGCATACCAAAACAAAACAAGAAGCTAGGACACAGTAAGCAAACAGAAAATAAATAAATATAATAACTTCTTGATGGCTCAGTGACAACAGTCAATATCAAATCACATAAACAGGCAGACCACGAGGGCTTCAGCAAGCTCCCAAAACAGAGAATTAAGAAACCTTCTGGAGGAAGATAATTTCTTGGAATTACCAGAGGTAGAATTCAGAAGATTAATATACAGAGCTCTTCAAAAGATCAGGAAGGAGATCAGACAAAACACAGAACAAGTCAAGGAACACGCAGACAAAGCAATAGAGGAACTTAAGAAGGTTATACAAGAGCATAATGACAAATTTAACAGACTGCAAGAATCCATAGAGAGACAGCAAACAGAAATCCAAAAGATTAACAATAAAATTTCAGAATTAGACAACTCAATAGAAAGTCATAGGAACAGAATTGAGGCAATGGAAGTCAGAATTAGTGAGATTGAAGATAAGGCACTTAACACCAACTTATTTGAGGAAAAATCAGATAAAAGAATTTAAAAAAATGAAGAAACCCGAAGAATTATGTGGGATTCTATAAATAGGAATAACCTACGTGTGATTGGAGTACCAGAACGGGGGGATAACAGAAAATCAGAGAGAATTGTTGAAGATTGTTGGCAGAAAACTTCCCTGATATCATGAAAGATGAGAAGATGTCTATCCAGAAGCTCATTCAACCCCACACAAGGTAGATCCCAAAAGAAAGTCGCCAAGACGTATTACAATCAAACTTGTCAAAACCAAAGACAAAGAGAATTTTAAGAGTGGCTAGGGATAAACAAAAAGTCATCCGCAAAGGAGAGTCAGTAAGACTAAGCTTGGACTCCTCAGCAGAAACTATGCAGGCAAGAAGGCAATAGGATGACATATGTAAAGCCTTGAAGAAAAAAAAAATTGCCAGCCAATAATTATATATCCAGGAAAACTGTCTCTCAAATATGATGGCGAAATTAGGGCATTTTCAGATAAACAGAAGGTTAGGGAACTTGTAAGTCCCAAACCAAAATTACAAGAAATACTGAAGGGAGTCCTCCAGTGAGAAAATCAATAACATCAGATAACAACCCAAGACTAGAAAACAATACAGAACAACCTGATATCAACCAGATAGGGAAGTCACAAATAAGTCAAAGCTTAAACAGTGAAAATGGTGAAACAGAGATGTCGGTATGTAAAAGATGACACCGTTAAAACAAAAAAGAAGTACTAAATAATGTAGTCATAGATCTCTGATATGGAGAGGAGGTCAAAGCGATGTAAGGAAATAAAAGATTGGTTTAAACTTAGAAATATAGAGGTAAATATTAAGGTAACCACAAAGGAAGCTAACAATCCTACACATCAAAATATAAAACAAGAAAAACATAAAGACTCAGCAAATATAAAACAAACAACAAAAAGGATGAAAAGAAAATACATAAAGAAAAATTACTCAGCACAGAAATTAAGGAAAACAAAGAAACTGTCATCAGCACACACACACACACACAAATCAAAATGGCAGCATTAAACTCATACCTATCAATAATTACCCTGAGTGTAAGCAGACTAAGTGCACCACTAAAGAGACAGAGAGTGGCAGAATGGATTAAAAAAAACACGATCCCTCTATATGCTGTCTACAAGAGACACACCTTAGACGTAAAGACACAAACAAACTGAAACTCGAAGGACAGAAAAAATATATCAAGCAAACAAAAATAAAAAAAGAGCAGGAGTGGCAATATTAATCTCAACAAAATAGATTTTAAAGTAAAATCGACCACAAAGAATAAGGAAGGACACTATATAATGACTAAAGGGTAAATACACTAGGAGGACATAACCATAATAAATATTTATGAACCCAATGACAGGGCTCCAAAATAGAGAAAACAAACTCTAACAGCACTGAAAAGAGAAATAAACAGCTCCACAATAAAGGTAGAAGACTTTAACACACCACCTTACTGAAGGACAGAACATCCAGAATGAAGTTCAATAAAGACACGGAAGATCTAAACGCCACAATCAACCAACTTGACCTCAAAGACATATACAGAACACTCCACCCAACAGGAGCCAAGTATACCTTCTCCTACAATACACATGGAACATTCTCCAGAATAGACCACATGTTAGGCCATAAAGCATACCTTAACAGAATCCAAAGTATCGAAATATTACAAAGCATCTTTTCTGATCATAAAACCATAAAAGTAGAAATCAATAACAGAAAAGCAAGGAAAAAAAATCAAACACATGGAAACTGAACAACAACTTGCTCAAAAACTACTGGGTTATAGAAGAAATTAAGGACAGAATAAAGAAATCTACAGAATCAAATGAGAATGAAAACACATCCTACCAGAACCTTTGGGACACAGCAAAAGCAGTCCTCAGAGGTCAATTTATAGAAGTAAATGCACACATCCAAAAAGAAGACAGGGCCATAATCAAAATATTAACCCTACAACTTGAACAAATAGAAAGAGACCAGCAAAAGAAACCCTTGAACACCAGAAGAAAGGGAATAACAAAAATTAAAGCAGAATTAAATGAAATAGAGAATAGAAAAAACGATTGAAAGAGTTAACAAGACCAAAAGCTGGTTCTTTGAAAAGATCAACAATATTGATAAACCACTGGCCAAACTGACAAAAGAAAAACAGCAGAGGAAGCAAATAACCCAAACAAGAAATGAGATGGACGATTTCATAACACACCCAACTGAAATTAAAAAATCATAACAGAATACTATGAAAAATTATACTCTAACAAATTTGAAAACCTAGAGGAAATGGAAACATTTCTAGAAACACACTACCTAAACTAACACAAACAAAGGTAGAACAACTAAATAAACCTATAACAAAAGAGGAGATTGAAAACGTAATTAAAAAACTCCCAACACAAAAAAGCCCTGGCCCTGACGGTTTCACTGGAGAATTCTACCAAACGTTCAGACAAGAATTAACACCACTACTACTAAAGGTATTTCCGAGCATAGAAAAGGATGGAATACTCCCAAACTCATTCTATGAAACCAGCATAACCCTGATACCAAAACCAGGTAAAGACACCATAGAAAAAGAAAATAACAGACCTATATCCCTCATGAACATAGATGCAAAAATCCTCAAAAAAAATCTAGCCAATAGAATTCAACAACATATCAATAATAATAATTCACCATGACCAAGGGGGATTCATACCAAGTACGCAGGGATGGTTCAACATTAGAAAAACAATCAATGTAATTCATCACACAAATAAAACAAAAGACAAGAACCACATGATCTTATCAATTAATGCAAAAAAGGCATTTGACAAAATCTAGCACTCATTCATGATAAAAAGTCTCAAAGGGAAATTCTTCAATATGATCAAGGGCATTTATAGAAAGCCAACATCCAACATCACCCTAAATGGAGAGAACCTGAAAGCATTCTCCTTAAGAAGGGGAACTAGACAAGGATGCCCTTTATCACCACCCTTATTCAACATTATGCTGGAGGTCCTAGCAAGAGCAATTAGGCTAGAAAAAGAAATAAAGGGCATTCAAATTGGTAAGGAAGAAGTAAAAGAATCTGTATTTGCAGATGACATGATCTTATACACAGAAACCCCCCCAAAAAAAAATCCACAAGAAAACTATTGGGACTAATAGAAGATTTCAACAGAGTATCAGGATACAAGATAAACATACAAAAATCAGTTGAATTCCTCTACACCAATAAAGAGAATGTCGAAGGGGAAATCACCAAATCAATACCATTTCCAATAGCCCCCAAGAAGATAAAATACTTAGGAATGAATCTAACCAGAGACGTAAAAGAAAACCACAAGACACTACTGCAAGAAACCAAAAAAAGGAAAAACATACCTTGCTCGTGGATAGGAAGGCTCAACATTGTGAAAATGTCAATTCTACCAAAAGCGACCTACAGACGATGCAATCCCAATCCAAATTGCAATGGCATTTTTTAATGAGATGGAGAAACAAATCACCAACTTTATATGGAAGGAGAAGAGGCCTGGGATAAGTAAAACACTACTAAAGAAAAAGAACAAAGTGGGAGGCCTCACACTACCTGATTTTAGAACCTACTGTACCACTACGGTAGTCAAAACAGCCTGGTGCTGGTACAACAACAGATACATAGACCAATGAGACAGAATTGAGAATTCAGACATAAATTCATCTGCCTAAGAGCAGCTGATATTTGACAAAAGCCCAAAATTCGTTAATTGGGGAAAGGACAGTCTTTTTAACAAATGTTGCTGGCATAACTGGATATCTACCTGAAAAAAGTGAAACAAGACCCACATCTCACACCATGCACAAAAACTAACTCAAAATGGATCAAAGACCTAAATATAAAATCTAAAACGGTAAAGATCATGGAAGAAAAACTAGGGACAACGCTAGGAGCCCTAATACATAGCATGTACAGCATACGAAACATTACTAACAATGCACAAACATCAGAAGAGAAACTAGATAACTTGGAGCTCCTAAAATTCAAACACTTATGCTCAATCAAAAGGCTTCATCAAAAGAGTAAAAAGAGAACCTACAGACCAGGAAAAAAATTTTGGCTACGAGAAATCCAATCAGCATCTAATCTCTAAAACCTACAAGATACTGCAAAACCTCAACAACAGAAAGACAAATAACCCAAGTGAAAATTGGGCAAATGATATGAACAGGCACTTCACCAAAGAAGACATTCAGGCAGACATATGAGAAAATGCTCTCTATCATTAGCCATTAGAGAAACGAAAATCGAAAGTACGATGAGTTACCATCTCACCTCAACAAGGCTAGCATTAATCCAAACAACACAAAATAATAAACGTTGGAGAGGTTGTGGAGAGACTGGAATACTTATACACTGCTGGTGGGAATGTAAAATGGTACAACCACTCTGGAAATTGATTTGGCGCTTCCTTAAAAAGCTGGAAATAGAAGTACCATACAATCTAGCAACCCCAGTCCTTGGAATATATCCTAGAGAAATAATAGCCATCCCACGAATAAAAATATGCACAACCATGTTCATCACAGCACTGTTCACAATAGCAAAAACATGGAAACAACCTAGATGCCCATCAAGAGACAAATGGATAAACAAATTATGGTATATTCACACAACGGAATACTACACAACGATAAAGAACAACAATGAATCTTTGAAACATTTCAGAACATGGATGAATCTGGGAGGTATTACGCTGAGTGAAATTAGTTGCAAAAGGACAAATATTGTATGAGACCACTATTATAAGAACTCATGAAAAGGTTTAAACACAGAAGAAAACATTCTTTGATGGTTACGAGGGTGAGAAGGGAAGGAGAGGTGTATTCACCAACTAGATAGTAGACAAGAATTACCTTAGGTGAAGGGAAGGACAATACACAACACAGGAGATGTTAGCACAACTGCACTAAACTGAAAGCTAAGAAGTTTTCTGAATACAACCAAACACTTCAACGGACAGAGTAGCAAGGGTCAGGGCCAGAGGACCATGATTTCAGGGGACATTTAGGTCAATTGGCATAAAAAAATTTATTAAGGGAATGTTCTGCATCCTATTTTGGTGAGAGGTGTCTGGGGTCTTAAAAGCTAGTGAGCGGCTATCTAAGATGCATCAGTTGGACTCAGCCCATCTGGAGCAAAGGAGAATGAAGAACACCAAAGACACAAGGTAATTATGAGCCCAAGAGACAGAAAGGGCCCCATAAATCAGAGACTCCATCAGCCTGAGACCAGAAGAACTAGATGGTGCCCGGCTACCACCAATGACCGCCCTGACAGGAACACAGGAGAAAGTCCCTGACAGAGTAGGAGAAAGTGGGGTACAGAACTCAAATTCTAGTAAAAAGACCAGGCTTAATGGTCTGACTGAAATTGGAGGAACCCCAGAAGACATGGCCCCCAGAGTCTCTGTTAACTCAGAACTCTTCAGACAAAGATTAAACTGGACTATAAGACATAATATTACGCTCGTGAAGCGTGTGCTTCTTAGCTCAAGTAGATACATGAGAAGACTAAACGGGCAGCTCCTGTTCGAGGTGAGATGAGAAGACAGAGAGGGACAGGAGCTGGTTGAATGGACACAGGAAATCTGGGGTGGAAAGGAGTGTGCTGTCATATTTTAGAGAGAGCAACTAGGGCCACATAATAATATGTGTATAAATTTTTGTATAAGAAACTAACTTGAGCTATGAACTTTCCTTAAAGTACAATAAAAAAAAAAAAGCTTGCAAGCAGCCATCTAAGGCACAACAATTGGTCTCTATTAGACTGGAGCAACAGAGGAAGAAGGAGAGTCAGGAATAGGAGGAGGAACTGGAATGTGTGTCTAATTGCCTCCATCAACAACTGCCTCCTTTGCCATGAGACCAGAAGTACATGGTGCCCAACTACCACTACTGAACATTTTGATCAAAGATTCTACAGAAGAATCCTGATCAAAAGGGGGAAAATAGTGAACTGAATTTCAAATTTTCATAGAATCCAGTTTTCTGGAGCCCTGGAGGCTGGATGAACCCCTGAAACTATTGCCCTGACTTAATTTTTAAGCCTTAAACCAAAAATGTCTGCTAAAGTCTTCTTAAAACCAAACAGTAGTTTAACTTAACTAGTAAAGAATGCCTGTCTTGAGCATTATTACCTTTTAAGATCTGTCTATATAGAATCTAATTGAAAACGGCAACTTGAAAGATTAGGTAGGAACATTAGGGGGTAATGAGTTAATGTGAGTGGGGGAGGAACAACTCAGAAAAGGAGGGTGAGAATGGTTGCACAACTCAAAGAATGTAATCAATGTCACTGAATTGTACATGTAGAAACTTGATTTGGTGCATGTATGTTCACAAAAACAACAAAAATAAATTTTTTTTTAAGTTTACACAGTAGCTTGCTAGAGGCCAAAAAGGGTAACATTACTCTAGGCCTATGCTGTCTACTACAGTTGCCACTAGCTACATGTGGAAATTGAGCACTTGAAATGTGGCTAGTCCAATTTTAGATGGGCTGTAAGTGTAGAATAGACATTGAATTCTGAAGACTCAGTATGAAAAAAGAATGTAAAATATCTCAATAGTTTTTATATTGATTATATGTTGAAGTGATATTATTTTGGGATATATTGAGTTAAATGAAATTATTACTAAAATTTAAAAAATTTGTATACAGCCTAGAAAAACTTATAGGGCAGTTCTACTGTGTCACTTGGGGTTGCTTTGATGGTTAAGGTTGCGTGTCAACTTGGCTGGGCCATGACTCTCAGTGGTTTGGCAGTTATGTAATGATATAGTCATTAATGATGTGATTTAATATGATCAGCCAATCAGTTGTAAGGGGAGTTTCCTTGGGGGGTGTGGCCTACATCAGATATACGTATATGGATGTTCTGGAAAAGCTCACTTGCTTGCTCCAGATCCTGCATCTGACTCATCATCATCTGACCTCTGGTTCTCGGGACTTGAGCTAGCAGCCTGATGTACTGCCTGCCCATCTTAGGATTCATCAGCTTCCGCAGTCCTGTAGACCAGCAGCCTGTTGTCTGAGCTGCAGATTTGGGATTCATCTCAGCCCCTGCAACCACGTGAGTCAGGAGAAGCCTCCAGCCAAATGCCTGACCCACAGACTTGGGACTTACCAGCCTCCATAGCTGTGGAGCCACTTCCTTGAGATAAGTCTTTATATATCTTCATTGGTTTTGCTTCTCTAGAGAACCTAGCCTAAGATAGTTGCTATGAATCAAAATTGACTCAATGGCACATAACAACAACCTACATATCTGTATAATCTAAAGAATAATTACATAGCAAACATCTGTGTAGCCACCATTATTGAAAAGACCATCCTGTCTTCATTGTTCTGTAGTGCCACGTTTGTCGTAAATCACGTATCCACACATACAAGACTCTCTGAACTCTGTTCTTAAGTACTATAGCTTTATAACAAGCCTTAATAGTCAATATGGCAAATCCTCCCATCTTCTTTTTCAAAGGATTTTGACTTTTGTAGGTCCTTTGTACTCCAATATACATTTTAGAATCATTTTGACAAGTTCACGGTAAAGTGTGCTGAGATTTTTATTGGGAGTGTGTTGATTCTCTAGGTCACTTTGGGAAGAATTGACATCTTCACAGCATTGAATATTTCAGCTAGTAAACTTAATATATTTCTCCATTTATTTAGGTTCCCTTTAATTACTGGATAACATTTGATAATTTTTTTTCCGTGGAGATCCTGCACATGTTAGTTTATTCCTATGTACCTCCAATTTTGAATACTGTTGGGAAATGGTATAGTTTTTTTTTTTCTTATTTATTTTCTGACTGTTTGGTGCTGGCATGTATTTGGTAAAAATTTAATCAGTGGCTTTTCTGCTGCCAAGCTTTGGCCCACAAATGTCCCATCTGCACCCCTGCTCACTCTCCCATCCACCCCTGTTATTGCCCCACCCTCTGACCTTAATCTCTCCAAAGCTGGGGAAAGAGAGGGGGACTGTATGCAGATGGCCCTTCAATCTCCAAAGGAGGATGTCGGAATCTGAAGGCGGGAAAGGTGAGAGAAGCTTTTCACCCCCTGCAGACCCTAGGAACAAGCCTGGGTTTTGCTCCACCCTCAGCCCCCCTGCCCCACCCACTGCCCACTGGTACCCCAACCCAGGAGAGCCTGTGGGGAACCAGAATCACATCACCCTGTTCCCGTCCCAGCCAGTCTCAAACACAGTCCCATCCCCACCGGGGCCCCGACACTCAGACTGTTCCAGACACTGCCCCCCATGGCCTCCCAGCCCCATGCACAGCCTTAATTCCCAACTGAAACCCAACTCCAATCCTGGTCCTGACCCCTATTCTAGCATCCTACCCACCTCCAACTCCAAAGCTTAACCCTAACCCTAATACAAACCCTACTCAACCACAGGGCAAACCCCAATCTGGATACAGACCTTACTATGAGCTCTAAAATCATCTAACCTCAACCCCAATCCCTGGATGTCAATACTGTTAGTGACTGGCTTTCTGGCTGTTCCGGAAAGAGCACAGACCCATTGTTAATATAGAGAGAACATATACCTGATAATGGTAGTAGATCTTAAGGGCTCTGGAGTCGGACTGCCTGGGCTTGACTCCCAATTCAGCAACCTCATCAAGTCACTTAGCCTCTTTTTGACTCAATTTCCTCATTTACAAAATGGAAATAATGCTATGTGCCAGGCATTCTTCTGAGTGCTTTAACTCATTTAATCCTCACAACAACTCTGAGGTAGGTAATTTTATCATCCCCATTATACAGATAGGGAAACTGAGGCACAGAGCGTTTACAAAATTTGCCCAGGGTCATACACAGCTACCAAGTGGAAGTGTCAGGATTTGAATTTACACAGCTCGTTTCCTCCAAAACTAGGGATCTTAACCAGGTCAACCCTACTGCCTCTCAGAGGTTGAAATAGGCCATGGGAGTTGGGAATGGCTTTAGCTGAAAACTCAAATATAAAACTCAAATCCCACTCAAAACTCAACTTCAGTCCCAGCCAACCTTGATCTTAATCCTAATCCCAACTCAATTCAAATTCCTAATCCTAACCTTAAATCAAACTTTAAATCAAACTTCAATCCCACTCCACTTCTACCCCAACCCAAAACCCATTCCTCAAACTTAACCCTAAACTTGACTCCAACTATAAACTTTATCCCACTCTATGCCGATTTAAACTCTACCCCCAAGTCTTACTTCATCTGGAAATTTTTATCCCTCCCTCACTCCTATATAAACTCTTACTTGACCCATGATCCTGATCCCAACACCAACTCTTACCCCTGATACTTAACCCAGGTCCTCCCAATTCTCCCTAATTTTACATACTCTACTCTCCTTCCGTGGTGGTGTAGTGGTTAAGTGCTACCACTGCTAACCAAAGGGTTGGCAGTTCGAATCCGCCAGGCTTGGAAACCCTGTGGGGCAGTTCTACTCTGTCCTATAGGGTGGCTATGAGTCAGAATTGACTCCACAGCACTGGGTTTTTTTTTTTTTTTACTCTCCTTCCCTCAGGCAGAGGGATGGGATCAGGTAGGAGGCAGGCATGATTGCCCAATACACTTGTCCCTCCCTGACTCAGTTTCTCCACACAGACACTACCCCAGAGCCCTGTCCAGCTAATGGGACAGGGACTGGTCAAGAATGGGGCCTGTGCCCTGGGCCCCCAGCCGAAGGGAATGAAATCTGCGGGGCATCAGGTCTGGGCACCCCTAGGCGAAGGACCCAGCACAGCAAGCACAAGATGGTGGCAGTGGCCAGTGCACAGAGGTCCCCCCGGGCCCTCTTCTGCCTCACCCTGGCCAATCCGCTGCGGAGATCCTGCATCAGCATTGTGGAGTGGAAGCATCCTGGATGGCCAGGGGCAGGGACCAGGGTGAGGGTCACTAAAGTACCAAGAGTCAAGGATTGGGCTAGAGCAGGAATGGAGGAAGACTAAGGTCACCAGGGATCAAGGGTCAACAACTGGATTAGGACAGCAGTGGAGAAAGGTGATGGTAACCAGGGGGGTCAAGAGTCAAGGACTGCATCACAGCAAGAATTGGGGATGGTTAAGGTTTTCAGGGGGTTAAGTCAAGGCCTTGTCAAGGGGGTTAAGTCAGGGAAGCAGCTGGGAATGTCAGGGCTGGTCGTCTTGGGCTCAAGGGTCAGCACTGGGTGAGGAAGACGCCAAAAGGGAGGGGGGAGGGAGGTCCTGGGCCACTCTGTCTAGATCCTTGACTGTGTCCACCTGAGGCCCTTCGACATCCTCATCCTGCTGACCATCTTTGCCAACTGCGTGGCCCTGGGGGTCTACATCCCCTTCCCTGAGGATGACTCCAACACTGCCAACCACATCCTGGTGAGGCCCGCCTACGCCATTCAGATACAGCTCCAGTAGAGCCACACCTCAAGCCTTCCAGATAGGCCCCGCCCCTCTCTCACCCAGGCGACCACTTCACCCCCCCGCCCAGCCCCACCCGGTCCCCCGCTAGCCTTCTCCCTTCCCATCCCCACTTCCCCTCCCCCGCGTCAAACCCCACAGCAAAATAGCTCCCCAATCTCCCGCTCCACCCCAGGAGCAGGTGGAGTATGTTTTCCTGGTGATTTTCACTATGGAGACTGTGCTCAAGATTGTGGCCTACGGGTTGGTGCTCCACCCCAGCGCCTACATCCGCAATGGCTGGAACCTGCTCGATTTCATCATCGTCGTGGTCGGGTGCGCGTCTGGGGAGGTCACTCCATCCCATTCTGCCTTTCCACCCCAGACCCTCTGAATTCTGGGCTCAAGGAGACGGCTGTCTCAGACCACCCCCATTCGGCCGCCAGGATCAGGAATATTAACATATTTCAAATTATTTACATTTCCAGCTAAAGGGACTTGTGCTTTTCCGGGTAGAAGAGAGAGGTGGAGGGATTGCCAAGGCCTGGCCCTCGCCTCTCTGACCCGTGCTCCTCCCATCAGGCTGTTCAGTGTGCTACTGGAGCAGAGCCCCGGACGGCCAGGGGATACCCCGCATACCGGGGGGAAGCCCGGGGGCTTCGATGTGAAGGCGTTGCGGGCGTTTCGGGTGCTGCGGCCACTGAGGCTGGTGTCCGGGGTCCCGAGTGAGTGACATGCCCTGGGGGTTAAGAGTGGGATGGTAGGGGTGGGGCTGAGCTGACTCCACCCCTACTTCGGCCCCTCCCCCCACCCCACAGGCCTGCACATCGTTCTCAATTCCATCATGAAGGCTCTGATGCCTCTGCTACACATCGCACTGCTAGTGCTCTTCGTCATCATCATTTATGCCATCATCGGACTCGAGCTGTTCCTCGGACGCATGCACAAAACGTGCTACTTCCTGGGATCTGGTCAGCCAGCCCACTCCCTCTTGGGACAGACCATGCCTCCTCTGCTAGCTCCTGGCCCCGACCCTGTTCCCCAGGAAAACCACCCAAATTCACGTACTTCTCCACCTCCCCACACACACCCAAACCCCACCCCCGTACTCAAGACTCCGCCCTCAATCCCGGACTACAGCCCTCAGACCTGCCCCACAGGCCGAGACCCTGCCCAGTACATAAGACTCCACCCTCAACGACTGGTGTCATATATCAAAGTCCTTCATCCCTACCTCCTCAAGGCTTGCCCCCATACTCTCTGGACCTACCCTTTTTTCAAGAGACTTCCAAATTCACAACACTCCGCCCTCAAGCTCATGCCTCGCGGTTATTTGCTAGAACCTACCCCAAGATTTACAGGCCCATTCCTCAGATCCCGGTGGGTGGGACTCACAGCTTCCCGTCGGTTCAGAATCTTGGCCTGGCAGGGTTCGGGGTTCCGGAGAACGCAGAGCTAGGGCCCGTCCTTGACTTAGAAATCTAGGCACCTGAGTCAAACTCCCTAGGTGGACAAGGATTCAGGGTGGCAGCAGGTGGGCTTGGAGCAGAGCCCCGAGCTCCAGTCTCCTCGCAGACGTGGAGGCAGAAGAGGACCCATCGCCTTGTGCGTCTTCGGGCTCCGGGCGTGCGTGCATGCTGAACCAGACTGAGTGCCGCGGGCGCTGGGCAGGGCCCAACGGGGGCATCACCAACTTCGACAACTTCTTCTTCGCCATGTTAACGGTCTTCCAGTGCGTCACCATGGAAGGCTGGACAGACGTGCTCTACTGGGTGAGGTGGATAGAGGGCATATGGGGGCGGGACGTGGGGGCAGTGTCCATCGTAGAGGCGATACCCGCCCTTTATCCACGAGCTCAGGAGGGAGTGTCTACACATCCTGAGGGATACATGCCCCCTCTCCCCCCAGATGCAGGATGCCATGGGGCATGAGCTGCCCTGGGTGTACTTTGTGAGCCTGGTCATCTTTGGATCCTTCTTCGTTCTCAACCTTGTGCTGGGCGTCCTGAGTGGGTGAGAGGCGCATGCCACACCTCACAGTTCCTGCCCCCTCCCCTTTTGTGGCTGGCAAACTCCCTAGGCCCTTCAAAGCGCACGTGAAATACTCCTTTATTCATTCAACCAACATTTATTGAGCATTTACTATGTGCCAGGAACAGAATAAGAAATAAATATATCTGCCTTCCTGGAGATTCCATTCTAGTGGGGAGAGACAGACAATAGCAGCATACCCAATAAAACCCATTGCCGTGGAGTCGATTCCGACTCATATCGACCCTATAGGACAGTGTAGAACTGCCCCATAGCATTTCCAAGGAGGAGCTGGTGGATTCAAACTGCCGAGCTTTTGGTTAGCAGTGGAACTCTTAACCACTGGCCACCAGGGCTCCAACATACACAATAAATAAGTGTACATATGCAGTAAATAATTATCTATACATATGTAGTGTTTTATATAGGTTTGGGTTATGTGCTATGAAAAGAAATAAAAATCAGGGAGGGGAGCAGATCTTGCAATTATAAATAGGGAGGTCAGGGTAGTGTTGCACAGCTGATTGTTGTAATAGCTGTCAATAAGTTGTACACCTGTAAAAAGCCGAATTGGCAAAAGTTGTGTGATAGATGTATTTACAACCCAAACCAAATCCACTGCCCTCCAGTCAATTCTGACTCATAGTGACCCTGTAGGACAAAGTAGAACTACCTCATAGGGTTTCCAAGGCTGTAATCATTACAGAAGTAGACTGCCACATCTTTCTCCCATGGAGTGGCTTGTGGGTTCAAACTGCTGACCTTTCAGTTAGCAGCCAAACACTTAACCACTGCACCATCGGGGCTCCTATATTTACGACAATGGCAAAAAACAAATACAAAGAAACAATAGCTCCTGAGGCTGCGTATGTACAACCAAACACCTCATGGGATTTGGTTACTTTGCTTTGAGGTTTAGGGTCATGGCTTCATGGGACATCCCAGTTAATTGGCCTAATAACATGTTTAGTGTTTCTGTTCTACCTCCTAGTTCATTGCATAGTGCCTGGGGTCTTAAAAGCTTATGAGTGGCCATCCAAGGCACAATTTGTCTCTATTCACCTGAAGCAACAGAGGAAGAGGAGAGTCAGGAATAGAAGGAGGATATCGAATGTGTGGCTAGTTGCCTCCATGAACAACTGCTTCCTTTGCCATGAGACCAGAAGAACTGAATGGTGCTTGCTACCATTACTGAACATTTCGATCAAAGATTCTACAGAAGAATCCTTATCAAGAGGGGGAAAACGCAGAACAGAATTTCTAATTCTCATGGAGGTGGATGAACCCCTGAAACTATTGCCCAGCGATAATCTTTAAACCTTAAGCCAAAAATACCCCTGAAGTCATCTTAAAGCCAAAGAATAGTTTAGCTTAACTAGTAAAAAAGTTCTGCCTTGAGCATTATGCTCTTTTAAGAACTATTTTTGTGAGATCAAATTGAGAACAACTCAAAAGATTAGATGGGAACCTTAGGGGACAGTGAGTTTATGTTAATGAGGGAGGAACAACTCAGAAAAGGAGGGTCAGAATGGTTGCACAACTCGAAGAATGTAATCCATGTCACTGAATTGTACATGTAGAAACGGTTGAATTGGTGTATGTTTTTGCCGTGTATATTCTTAACAACAACAAGATAAATAAAATTTAGGAAAAAAACTGCCGTGAGGATGACAATGTTCTAAAATTGGATAATGGTGATGGATACACAACTCTGTGAATATACTAAAAATCACTGAATTGTACACTTTTAAAGGGTGAATTGTATAGGATGTGAATTATATCTCAATAAAGCTATTATTAAAAAAAAAATAAGGAGGTCAGGGCCAGGCCTCATTGAGAAGTGGTATTTGAGTAAAAACATGAAAGAGATGCGGGTGTGAGCCATGTAAGTATCTGAGGGAAGAGCGTTCCAGGCAAAGGGAACAACCAGTGCAAAGGCTCTGAGTCTGGAATATGCTTAGCATATTCAAAGAACAGTGAAGACTCCAGTGTGGCTGGAGTGGCGAAGGCAAGGGGGCAGGGGTGATTCCCTCACCTAGCCCTCTATTCTTCTCCCTCAGGGAGTTCTCCAAGGAGAGGGAAAAGGCAAAAGCACGAGGGGACTTCCAAAAGCTACGGGAGAAGCAGCAGTTGGAGGAGGACCTGCGGGGCTACCTAGACTGGATCACCAAGGCTGAGGAGCTGGACATGGAGGACCCCTCTACAGGCGGCAACTCTGGTTCTGTGGCTATAATGGGCCAGGCTGGCCACCGTAGGCAGCCCCAGTCTGACCTGCTCCCTGCTTCACACATGCCTTCCTGAGACCCTGCAACAACTCTGGACCTGGCCCCCAGTTATGGCCCAAATAGACTCCAAATAACCCCCCCAAGACATGACCCTAACCCAAGCCATGCTCCCCAACTATCCCCTTTGCCCCCCTAGGGCTTCCACTTGCCAAGCTGACCAATAGGAGACTTGGACGTCTGCGCTGGTTCAGTCACTCCACCCGCTCCACACACTCCACCAGCAGCCATGGTGGGGGTCTAGCTAGGCTGGGGCAGAGGGCGAAGTGGGTGGGCAGTGGAGAAGTCCAAGAAGGAACTCTGGGGTCTTGAGGTTCTGATTTCTATCCCCACCCTGCCCACAGCCAGCCTCCCAGCCAGTGACACCGGTTCGATGGTGGAAACCCCAGGAGATGAGGATGAGGAGGAGGGGGCTCTGGCCAGCTGTACACGCTGCCTGTGAGGGCCCCTGGTCCTTGATCCTTGGCCCCAGCCCAGAACCTAGTCCAGACCCCGACCCCAGTCCTTACTTCAGCTTCAGACCTTGACCTCAGTCGCTGACCCACAGTCCCAGCCACTGACTCCCCCTCAGCCCCTTATCACCCCTAACTCCCATTCCCCTCTTTTCCAGAAACAAGATCATGAAAACCAGGGTCTGGTGAGTTGGGAAAGCTGTCTGGCTCCTTGACCTCATAATCTTGTGACCCTCACCTCCAATCCCCCCACAACCACCAGGCTCCCCCACCTTAGTCCCTCAGGGCAAGCTTGAGTAGGTAGTCTCAGCTGGTGGGCTCCCCACCCCCACCCCCAGCCACTGCCTCTGCCGAGCCAACCGAGGCCTGCGAGCGCACTGTCGGTGGGCAGTGAAGTCCAATGCCTGCTACTGGGCCGTGCTGCTGTTGGTCTTCCTCAACACACTGACCATCGCCTCAGAGCACCACGGGCAGCCCAAGTGGCTCACTCAGACCCAGGGTTTGTCTCCCAGCCTGCCAGCCCTCTCTTCCACCCCCCAATTCTCTCCATCTCAGAAGCTCGAATCTGGGATATCTAGGGTGCCCCAGACCTCCAAACACTGCCTTCCCACCCAAATAAATGTAGAAAATCTTAGCTGGACCCATCCTACCTTGTAATGTACAGTTATGTAGCACTTACTGGGTACGTCAAACTCTATTTACATCATTCATCTTCCCCACAACCTTATGTCAATTAAGTGCTGAGGCACAGTATCGTTGAATACTGAGGCACTGACTGATCCCAGGACTCAGCTAATAAGTGGCAGAACCAGAGTTCAAACCCAGACAGCCTGACTCCAGAGTTCAGGCTCTCAACACCACACTCTTGGACAAGTTAACCCCTCTGCGCCTCAATTTCCCCATCTACAAAATGGACATATTAATAGTATCCCCTTCATGGAGTGTTTGGAAGGATTAAATGAGTAAAAGGGGAAAGTGCTTAGAATATTGCCTGGCCCAAAATAGGTACTTTATAAGTGTTCAGAAATAAAAAAAAAAAACCAAACCCATTGCCGTCGAGTTGGTTCCAACTCATAGCAACTCTATAAAAAAAAAAAAACAGAGTAAAACTCCCCCATAGAGTTTCCAAGGAGCGCCTGGTGGATTCAAACTACTTAACCACTCACTAAACCACCAGGGTTTCCTTATAAGTGTTAGTGCTTATTATTATTCATTATAACCTCAACCACAATCTAAAAACTGAGTACACTTCTAACACCAGCCCCCAAACCAACATCGGTCCCAACTAAACCCCAGACCTTAACTCTACCCTTGAATTGGAGTTTTCCTGGACTTAGGAGGCTGACTCCTGTCCCTACCCCAACCCTGCCCCTTGCCACAGCTGCAGGTCCCTCAAAACCTCACCCACTCTAACACACAAACTCGCCCCAGCCCCTAAACCTAACCCCACCCCATCCTGATCCTAGTTTGATTCCAGTTCCCCCAGATGGCCCCATAGGGGAATCTACCTCTCCCATATCAACATGGAGACTGGCCAGCCCAATCACCTTTGCCCCTCTCCTATGCAGAGTATGCGAACAAAGTGTTGCTCTGTCTATTCACGGTGGAGATGCTTCTCAAGTTGTATGGTCTGGGTCCCTCTGCCTACGTTTCCTCCTTCTTCAACCGCTTCGACTGCTTCGTAGTCTGTGGAGGCATCTTAGAGACCGCCCTGGTGGAGGTGGGCGCCATGCAGCCCCTGGGCATCTCAGTGCTCCGATGTGTGCGCCTCCTCAGGATCTTTAAGGTCACCAGGTATGTGGGGAGCAGGGAGGACTGGGGCCCCAAACAGAGTCCTAACAGCCCCTACCCCAGCTCCAGTGATAACTTTATCTGCATCACCACTCACTTAGCAAATATCCTACTGTGGTCCACGCACCATTCCAGGCCCTAGGAAGTACAAGAATCAATGCAGACACAAGTTCCTACTTTCATGAAGATTAGAGTCCATGGGAGGGGGGGTGTCTACTCCATTTCTGTCCCCTTCCTCAACCTCAAACCCAGCCCTAACATTATCCCCAACCCCCTCCCCAAACTCAAATGTATTCCCATTTCCAACCAAAACTCCATGCACAACCCCCGAACATAACATCATCCACACTTTACAACACTAACACACAATTCCGAACCCACCTCATTTCCAACTTACTCTGTAAATCCCACCCATAACCTTATCCCCATCCTCATCTTTAACCACCAGTTATAATCCCATCCTCAGTCCCAGACCACAACACCACATCCCTAACCCCTAACCATCACTCTACCTCCAACCACAACCCTATTCCCTATCCATAATCCCATATCTAATACCAGATTACCAACCACAACCCATTTCACAATGCATCTCCAACTCTATCTCCAATGCCACCCTCAACCACAGCCCCATTCCCAGTCCCCCATCTCATTCTCATTTCCAACCCCTATTGAAACCTCTATCCTAACCCTCAACAACCACAACTCAACCCTCAACCACAACCTCATCCCCAACTTCATCCCCAATCTCAAATAACCCCCAGCCCATACCCACAACCTCATCCCCAGCTACAACCCCTAACTACAACCTCTTCCCCTAATCCCAATCCCAACCTGAAACCCAACTGTAGCTTCACAAAGTTCCATCTAAACTCCATCCTAACCTCATCTCCCATTATACCCCTAACACCAACCCTAACACCAAACTTGACTTTCCCTTCACTTCTTATTCTAACCTCACCACAACTCTAACCTTGACACCAAACCCCAGTTTAACCCAGCCCATCCCAATGCATCCCAAGCTGGAGCCCCTGCCCTGGCTGGTGACTCACCAGTGAACATGCAACCAACTCTGCCCCCTCCCATCTCTGCTGCAGACACTGGGCATCTCTGAGCAACCTGGTGGCATCCCTGCTCAATTCAATGAAATCCATCGCATCCCTGCTGCTTCTCCTCTTCCTCTTTATCATCATCTTCTCTCTGCTTGGCATGCAGCTGTTTGGCGGCAAGTTCAACTTTGACCAGACCCACACCAAACGAAGCACCTTTGACACCTTCCCCCAGGCCCTCCTCACTGTCTTTCAGGTGGGGCCTGGAAACCCTGGGATGAGTGGATTGGTGGATTGGGAGGGTCTCAAGAGCTTCACGATGACTTCCTACCCCAGATTCTGACGGGCGAGGACTGGAACGTGGTCATGTATGACGGTATCATGGCCTACGGCGGTCCCTTCTTCCCAGGGATGCTAGTCTGTATCTATTTCATCATCCTCTTCATCTGCGGCAACTGTATCCTGGCTAGCAATGGGGTGAGGGTGGTTAGGGAGATCTGGGAGCACCAGCAGGTAGGCTGCCTCTCCATCCTTTTCAACCTAAGCTCACCTCAGACATCTTGCTGAATGTGTTTCTTGCCATTGCTGTGGACAACCTGGCCAGCGGAGATGCAGGCACTGCCAAGGACAAGGGCAGGTGAGGTCTGGCTCCACCCCAACGAAGTCTTCCCTGGGATCCCTGACAAGGAACCCCCACACACAGCCCACATCACCAGAGATATGTCTGGCTACCCTAGTAATCGCCACCTCCAAATACAATGTGCCATTCATCACTCATTCAGCCTGAGTTTACCGAGCACCTACTTTGTGCCAGGCTCTGGTCTAGACACTGAGGAGACAGCAGAGATCAAGGTAGACACAGTCCTTGCCTTAGTGGAGCTGACATTCTAGTTGGGGAAGAGAAGTAAAATACAAACGAATGTATATTACAATTTAATTGAGTATGCTTTAATATGTAATGCAGAAAAAGAAAGCAGAATAAAAGGACAGAAAGAAATGAAGATTGCTCTTTGGTAAGGGTAGTCAAGAAAGGCCTCTTTGAGGAAATAACATTTAAATAGAAATCTCAATGAAATGAGGGAGTGAGCCATGCAAATATCTGTGGGAAGAGTGTGCAAGGCACGGGAACAACAAGTATTAATGCTCTTAACACATTCAAAAAACACCAAGGAGACCAGTGAAGCTGGAGCAGAATGAGCAAGGAGGAACAGTAGGAGGTGAGGTCAAAGGGGGACTAAAAAAAAAAAAAGCAAACCCAGCGCCATGGAGTTGATTCCAACTCATAGTGGCCCTATAGAGAGGCCATATCAAGGGCCTTGTGAACCACAGTGATGACTTTGGTTTTTGCTCTGAGTAAGTGGGAAGGCAGAGGAAGAACATGACCAGGTTTAGGGTTTAACAAGATCCCTCTGGATGTTGTGAGAAGAACAGACTGTGGGGGGTGAGGGAAGAAACAGAGAGGTTCTGTGGGATTCAAGACAGATCTCTTCTGACTGCAATGACCCCCTCAATCTTGTGTACCCACTGCAGTCCTCAGCAATCACCCTCTCCATCTCCTCACACAGGGAAAAGATCACTGAGGGGAACCTCCCACCGGAGAATGGGGCGTTGGTGAGTTAGAAGCCAGGGCATTTTCTACACCTCCCACCACCACCAATATCTGTCTGTCTGTGCCTGTCTCTAACCCCCATCCTCTGCCTATTCATTCCCCCATGACTGCATCCCTTCCATACTTCCCCTGTGTCCATCCTCTGGCGTCCACCATTGATGACCCCCATCTCCCTCATGGGGACAACGAGGTACCTGATGGGAAGAACGAGGAAGAAGAAGGTGCAAGGAATGAAGGAGCAGGCAAGTGAGCAGAGCCAGGTGGAGAAGGTGTGGGACCTTGGGGTCAGAACCCTGGCAGAGCTACTGACCCCTGAAACCCCCTGCTCTAGGGAGCAGCCTTTTCCGAAATCATCCTGAAAATGATTGGTGTGTGGCCAGCAACATTTGGGAACACTGATGTTAAAGAAGAGAAACAGACATTTCGTTTTACTGTAGAACTACTTGGAGCTTTCATTATAAAATTATTGGCATAGTGATGTTCATTCAATACACATTTACTTAGCTCCTACTGTATACCAGACACTGTTCTAAGTGCTGGGGATAGGAGTAGTGAATAAAACGGACTGAAATCCCTTCACCGAGGAGCTGGCATTCTAACAAGGGGTGGGGGTAATTTACTATGTGACAAGCACTGTTCCAGCTGCTTTACAAAATTTTTCTCAATCAGTTCTCTCTGGTGCCAGGCATGGAGGAGGAAGAGGAAGAAGAAGGTGTGGGGGGTGTGGAAATCCTGCAGGAAGTTGTACCCAAGGAGAAGGTGGTACCCATCCCTGAGGGCAGCGCCTTCTTCTGCCTTAGCCAAACCAACCCGTGAGTCCTGGGGAGGGGTGGGGGGCAGGGCAGGAGAGGAGTGGGGCAGGGGCAGGGCCATGGAGTAGTCAAGTCTCCCCAGTCCCCACCAGTCACAGAGGGGTGGGGTGCATGACCTGTTGCAACACGGCCAGAGTTGTATCCTTCAGGCTCCCCCAATCAATTCCAGGGTCATGGGTTCTGATAGTGGCCCATTCCCCCTCCCCAGGCTGAGGAAGGCCTGCCACACCCTCATCCACCATCATATCTTCACCAATCTTATCCTGGTGTTCATCATCCTCAGCAGCGTCTCCCTGGCCGCTGAGGACCCCATCCGAGCCCACTCCTTCCGCAACCATGTGAGCCTGTGGCTGGGGGATGGGAGGGTCACTTTCAGAGGGGGTCTTACTGAGCTCAGGCCAAGGCCAGGGTGGAGATGTGGGAAAAGTGGGGCAGAGAGAGAGAGAGGAGCAATAATGGCTGCTCCACAGTGTCAGGCTTTAGTGCGTATGCAACATACTTGGGGAAGCGCCAAGTGTCAGCATGTGACTGAGGAAGAAGCTGTGATCAGAAAGTTTAAGCAGGCTGAAGGCATTAGCTGGGTAGAGGTAGAAGAACCCATATTTGAACCCTAATCTTTCTGATGGCCAAGCTTTTCGGCTTGTAGAGAAGCCGTTGATGAGGAGAGGGAGGGAGAGAGGGGAAGGGAGAGCAAAACTTACATAGAGAGGGGCACACATGTGCGTGCACATGCACATACACACGCACATACACACACCTAGGATCTCCTAGGCCATGACTCAGTGGCTCCCTCTTTCCCACCACCCCCCAGATTCTGGGGTACTTTGACTATGCCTTCACCTCCATCTTCACTGTGGAGATTCTACTAAAGGTGACTAATGGATATCTATTTATACCTCCAGTTGTCCCACCCACCGCCATAGCCTACCTCTCTTGTCCCCATCTCCTCTTCCTCCAACTATCCCTTGGGTCTAGAATCTAGCCTGATGTCTTCCTACCCCCAGATGACCGTATTTGGGGCCTTCTTGCACCGTGGCTCCTTCTGCCGTAGCTGGTTCAATCTGTTGGATCTGCTGGTGGTCAGCGTATCCCTCATCTCCTTTGGCATCCAGTGAGTGACCCCTTGTCCCACCCCATTCCTCCTAGAACTGAGGCCAGGCCTGGGCTGTGGCCTAAGGACTGTCCCCTCCCCAGTTCCAGTGCCATCTCAGTGGTGAAGATTCTGCGAGTACTCCGAGTACTGAGGCCCCTCCGAGCCATCAACAGGGCCAAGGGACTCAAGGTAGCTCCCACCCCACCCAACTCCACAGGATCCAGGCCCTGCCCTGCTCCTGAGGCTAGGATCACTGATCAGAGGACCATTATCACTGATGCATGCAGCCTTGACCCAGCATGTAACTACACATCCCAGATCACTGGCCATGTGGCCTGATCCGTGTTCCTCACCAGTGACCATTTGTTCCTTACCACTAGCCACGTTACTTTGATCCAAGTTCCTGACATGTAACCACGTATCCCTGACTGGCACTCATTCCTGGTTGGTGCCCACACATTCCTGGCCCACATGACTGTCTCTTAGCTCTAACCCACAACCACATGTCCCTGGCCCAAGTCCCTGAGCATCATCCATGACCAGAGTCCCCACCCCATGGCTGTTGTGGACTGCTGTGCCCATTAGCCATATGTGTGGGTGCCTGCAGCACGTGGTGCAGTGTGTGTTCGTGGCCATTCGGACCATTGGGAATATCATGATTGTCACCACACTCCTGCAATTCATGTTCGCCTGCATTGGCGTGCAGCTCTTCAAGGTAAGGTGACACACTGGAGGGAGGCCCAGATAAGGGTCAGGGCTGGGGTGAAGGATGAACCTGCTTGAAAAATGTCCTCCTTACAGGGGAAATTCTACAGCTGCACTGATGAGGCTAAACACACTCCCCAAGAATGCAAGTGAGTACCCAAGACCCTGCCCTCCACAGAGCCCAGAACCCCTGCCAAAGACTGTAGGGGCCCCTAGGTCTTATCAAGGCCCCAGATACTCCTAGAACTCCCCCCAGAAAAAAAACTTCAGAGACCTCCGGATTTCATTAAGACTCCCCATAATTCCCCAAGACCCCAAGATACCCCCTCAGAACTCTCCCAAGAACTACAGAGGCCCCAGATCTCACCGAGGCCCTCAGAAGCCCCAGTACCTCCCTCAAACCCTTCTCCACATTCCTCAGAGTTACCTACATTCCACCTGAGACCAGCTAGCAAGCAATCCTCAACCTCCCCAAAAGTCCTCGGCTTCCACCTTGAGACTCCTGTATAGGGTAGTAGTTTAGAGTGTGGGCTTTGAATTCAGATATTTCTGGTTCCAATCCTACAGCTGCCACTTAGCGAGACTTAAGTACAATTCTTAACTTTGCTAAGTCCCATTTTCCTCAACTGAAAAAGGGAGATAAAGAGAGTGCCTATTTCACAAGGTTATTAAAAGGGGTAAATGAGTTATTACCTGGAAAGTGCTTAGCACAGTGCCTGGCATGTAATTAGTGCTGATAAATATGGGCTATTGCGGAAATTATAGAACAATATCATTAATATCACACGCAAGCAAAATTTTGCAGAAGATCATTAAAAAAAAATGGCTGCAGCGTATATCGACAGGGAACTGCCAGAAATTCAGGCCGGTTTCAGAAGAGGACATGGAACCAGGGATATCATTGCTGATGTCAGATGGATCCTGGCTGAAAGCAAAGAATACCAGAAGTATGTTTACCTGTGTTTTATTGACTATGCAAAGGCATTCGACTGTGTTGATCATAACAAATTATGGATAACATTGCAGAGAACCGGAATTCCAGAACACTTAATTGTGCTCATGAGGAACCTTTACATAGATCAAGAGGCAGTTGTTTGGACAGAACAAGGGGCTACTGATTGGTTTAAAGTCAGGAAAGGTGTGTGTCAGGGGCGTTTCCTTTCACCATACCTAATCAATCTGTATGCTGAGCAAATAATCTGAGAAGCTGGACTATGTGAAGAAGAATGGGGCATCAGGATTGGAGGAAGACTCATTTACAACCTGCGTTATGCAGATGACACAACCTTGCTTGCTGAAAGGGAAGAGGACTTGAAGCACTTACTAATGAAGATCAAAGACCACAGCCTTCAGTATGGATTGCACCTCAACATAAAGAAAACAAAAATCCTCACAACTGGACCAATGAGCAACATCATGATAAATGGAGAAAAGGTTGAAGTTGTCAAGGATTTCATTTTACTTGGATCCACAATCAACAGCCATGGAAGCAGCAGTCAAGAAATCAAAAGATGCATTGCATTGGGCAAATCTGCTGCAAAGGACCTCTTCAAAGTGTTGAGGAGCAAAGATGTTACCTTGAAGACTAAGGTGCTCCTGACCCAAGCCATGGTATTTTCAATTGCATCATATGCATGTGAAAGCTGGACAATGAATAAGGAAGACCAAAGAAGAATTGATGCCTTTGAAATGTGGTTTTGGCGAAGAATATTGAATATACCATGGACTGCCAAAAGAACGAACAATCCGTCTTGGAAGAAGTACAACCAGAATGCTCCTTAGAAGCAAGGATGGCGAGACTGTGTCTTACATACTTTGGACATGTTGTCAGGAGAAATCAGTCCCTGGAGAAGAACATCATGCTTGTGAAAGTACAAGGTCAGCGGAAAAGAGGAAGACCCTGAACGAGGTGGATTGACACAGCAATTGCAACAATGAGCTCAAGCATAACAAGGATTGTAAGGATGGCTCAGGACCAGGCAGTGTTTTGTTCTGTTGTGCATAGGGTCGCTATGAGTCGGAACCGACTCGACAGCACCTAACAACAACAACAACAAGATTATTAGTAGGGAGTCCTGGGGTGGCACAAACAGTTCAGCGCTTGGCTACTAACCAAAAAGTCGGCAGTTCTAATCCACCCAGGGACACCTCAGAAGAAATGCCTGGTGATCTACTTATGAAAGATCACAACCATTGAAAAACCCTATGAGGCAGTTTTACCCGCCATAAGTCGGAATCCACTTGAAGCAACTGGTTTTGGAGTCCCTAGGTGGTGCAAATGGTTAACGTGCTGGGTTGCTAACCAAAAAGTTGGAGGTTCGAATCCACTCAGAGGCACCTCAGAAGAAACACCTTGGTGATCTACTTTCAAAAAATCAGCAGTTGAAAACCCTGTGGAGCACAGTACTACTCTGACACACATGGGATCACCATGAGTCAGAGTCAGCTCCATGGCTTCTGGTTGTTATTAGTATGACTTTTCCCTGGGTGCTGATTATGATGATGACAATGATGATAATGATGGTGATGGTAGCTAACACATATGATGCCAGACACTATTCTCATTTATTGACTTATTCAACCCTTGCAACATTCCATGAAATAGGTACTACCATTATCCCTATTTCACAGATGGGGAAAACTGAAGCATGGAGAGGCTACAAGCCAAGGTCACCCAGCCAGTAAATGGAGGGGCAAGATTTGAACCCAGGCTATACAGTTCCACTACTATGCCCTGCTACCTCAATGCTGGAGGCCCCATCCCCCTTTCCACAGCTCCCCAACCTTCCTCACCCACCCCTCTGTCTGCAACACCCATAGGGGCTCCTTCCTGATCTACCCCGATGGAGATGTGTCACGGCCCCTGGTCCGGGAACGGCTTTGGGTCAACAGCGATTTCAACTTTGACAATGTCCTTTCAGCCATGATGGCCCTGTTCACTGTCTCCACCTTCGAAGGCTGGCCTGCGTGAGGGGCAGGGTCTCAAAGGAATGGGCAGGAGACTGGGCAGGGGTCTCTGGTGGATTGGATTTGGATCTCCTAAAAATGAGTGGGAGGGTCTCTTGGGGATGTGATGAAGGTCTCTTGAGACTGGATAAGGGTTTCTGGGGACTGGTGGTAGTAACAGAGGAATGGACAGAGGTCTGGGGGCTTGGGTGGAAGACCTCTAGGAATTCGGTAGAGGTCTCTGAGGGACTACGTAGAAGTCTAGAGAGGGCTGAGTGGGATTTGGGAGGACTGAGTTTGGGCGGCCTCAGGGGACTGGGTCGGGGGTCTCTGAGAAAATGGAACTAGAGATTCAGGTCTTTCCAGAGGGCTGTGCAGGGGATTTGGAGGTCTTTGGGGTACCAGCTGGAGATTTCTGGGGTGAAGGAGCAGGGTATTCAAGTTGATGGGGCAGGGGATTTGGTGATCTTTGGAGGTTTGTAGGGGCGTTCTGAGGAGCTGCATGGGGTCTCCAGGTGACTGGAGAAGGAGAGTTGAGGGTCTATGGAAATTTAGAGAATTTGGGGGATGTATATATTTTTTTATAAGGGTCTCTGAGTACCTGGGGAGCTGGAACAAGGGATTTGGGGGGGTCTTTGAGGGCCTGGTGGGGGCCTATTGGGGGATGTGTAGAGGTCTCAGGTGATTAGGGCAGGGTATTTGGGGGTCTTTGGGGTGCCAGGTAGGAGATTCTGAGGTGCTTATGATGAATAGTCTGTGGGCTAAGGAAGCTGGGATATCCCCTCACCTGCTCCTACCTCTGTCCCCCACCGACCCCTACAGACTACTATACAAGGCCATTGATGCACACGCAGAAGACAAGGGCCCCATCTATAATTACCATGTGGAGATCTCTGTGTTCTTCATTGTCTACATCATCATCATCGCATTCTTCATGATGAACATTTTTGTGGGCTTTGTCATCATCACCTTCCGTGCCCAGGGAGAACAGGAGTACCAAAACTGTGAGCTAGACAAGAACCAGGTGACTCCTGACCCCTAACACTTTACCTATGGCCACCAACCCCCCAATGCCTCCTTGCCTCAGGACCCCACTGCTCACTCATGCCCTCCACCCGACTGCAGCGCCAGTGCGTGGAGTATGCACTCAAGGCCCAGCCACTCCGCCGCTACATCCCCAAGAACCCATATCAGTATCGCGTGTGGGCCACTGTGAACTCTGCTGCCTTCGAGTACCTCATGTTCCTGCTCATCCTGCTCAACACGGTTGCCCTAGTCATGCAGGTCTGAGCTCTCCACCCCACCCCTGCCAGACACCTAACTGTATTCGCCTCACACAATCCCTTGGGAACCCTTAGGAATGTTCTAGGTGCAAGTAACAAAACCTCCACTGACTGTGGCTTAAGCTATAGAGACATTTGCCACATTTCTTCAAATCTAAGGCCAATAATTGTAAGTTGCATCCTGATTTCAGAGATGTTAAACCCAGTGTGAAAAAAATGGCCAATGGCAATTGAAGTTACTGTTGGTTTTAAAATGCACTCCAGTTTCAGAAATTCTAAATTGTGAAAAGATGTGCGTCCTAGAGTCAATAAAATATAATAGTTACCTCACATAACAAGAAGTGTAGAGGCAGACTGTTTTGCTCATTGCTCATCTGGGACCCAGGATGTCTATCTGTCTACTTAACCATTCTTAACAAGCTGGTTTTCATTCTCATGATTGTTGCTTTATGGTCACCAGATGGCTGCCACAGCTCCAGGCATCAGAACTGCATTCAAGGCAGGAAAAAGGAGGGAGGGTTGCACCAGGGGGCTCTCTTCTCTCATTTGAGCCTTTTATTGAAAAACAAAATATTTTTTCACAGAAGCCACCCGACCAGCAGCAGACTTATGTTTATGTCTCATTAGTCAGAAACTGGCCTTGCCTAGCTGCAAAAATAAAGGCTGGGAAATCAAGGACTTGGCTTTCCTGCATCCATAATGGGAGGCAGACAGTGTGAAGGGTTTGGCCAACCCATAGTGCTACTACATCCCCAGACTCACCTCAGTCCAGGCCAGGAAAGGTTTAGTTGGTGGATGGGTGTGCCATCTCTGCTTCAGGCTCTGTCCCCACACCCAATTTTCTTCCCCAGCACTATGAGCAGACTGCTCCCTTCAACTATGCCATGGACATCCTCAACATGGTCTTCACTGGCCTCTTCACTGTTGAGATGGTGCTCAAAATCATCGCCTTCAAACCCAAGGTGCACCCCAGCCCTAGACCCACTCCCAGTGTGTGAATTCCTTGGAGTTGGAGCTCATTGAAGAACTGTCACGGAGGCAGCCACCAGGAAGTCAGAAAACTGGGGAGTGGGAGGGATATAGGTATAGGCCCATTATGTGATGCAAGTGGGGCCCTGCCTCCTCAATGCCCCCTACTGCTACTGCTCCCCTTCCTAGCTTCCTAGCTCTGAGAAGACAGGGCACTGCTTTCCTCCTGCTACAGCATTACTTTGCTGATGCCTGGAACACATTTGATGCTCTTATTGTGGTGGGCAGCGTGGTGGACATTGCCGTCACTGAAGTCAATGTGAGGATTGGCCTCTCCACTAACCCAATCTCCCCCCACAAACCTTCCCCCACCTCTATCCCAGGGCTCTCTTTCACATGGGCGAGTGGCTCCCACTCACATCTACCCTACTCCTGGAGACTCAGTGCTCCTCATTCTAGTTATATCTCTTCTGAGTCCCTAGCCCCCACTTTACCAGCTCCCTCATTCCATTTTGCAACCCATCCACTGACTCCACCATCTCCTAAAATGCCTCTCCTATTATTTCTGTTATCCCCTTCATTGCCTCTACACCCCTCTCCAATGGCTTCATCATCTCCACTGTCTCCTGCTTTGGCTGCATCATCTTTTCCGACTCCTTCATTGGCTCCATTTCCTCCACTGACTCTATCATCTTCAACACTGGGTCTTTCACGGCTCTGTCATCGTCACTGACTACACCATTGGATCCATCGTCTCCTCAATTGGATACTACGTGATTCTATCATCTCAACTGACAACACTGATGGTCCTGTATCTCCATAATGGCTTCTCATTTGGGTCCTCCATCGGATCTCTGATCTCGCATCTCCATTATCTCCACTGATTACACCGCTGGCTCCATCATTTCCTCTATTGGCTCGAATATCACTCCTACACCTTTACACTCTCCTTTCCCTTCCACCACCATTACCAACTTTTTCCCATAACCATCTTGATCCACTACCACATAACCTTCCCGGTCAACCTCTGCATAAACCATCTCCAATATCTACTCCATATTTCTCCTCTTATTCATTTGGGCCTGTGTTCTCATCATCTCCTCTTGACCATCCATCCTTCTTTAGAATGGTGGCCACCTTGGTGAGGTATTCTCCCACTTAAAACAGGGGATCTCTTTTTTCCCACCCACTCTCCTTTCCTTTTTTCTTGGGAGTCCTTAGAGATGCTTCCTGACCACCCTGGGGCCTGAGTTCTGAGAGATTTGGGGGTGGGAGGGCCAAGGGATGAGACAGGGAGGTGGTTAGGGCAAATGTAGACTGAGCACATCCACCATACTCCCAACCCCAGAGCTCTGAGGACAGCTCCCGTATTTCCATCACCTTCTTCCGTCTTTTCCGAGTCATGAGGCTGGTCAAGCTTCTCAGTAAGGGTGAAGGGGTCCGCACATTGCTCTGGACATTCATCAAGTCTTTCCAGGTAAACCTCCACCCCATTCCTTTGACCACCCCCTCACCTTTACCTTCCATCTCTCAGCCTGCCCTTTACCACCCCCAGAACTACAAGTCCCAGCATGCCATACCCATCTCCAATCTACCATTCCCAGCTTTCCCTCTTCTCTGGGCTCCCAAATTCCCAGCATGCCTCTGGCCTCACTGGCCCTACTCTATTCTATTTTATACTGTTTATGGGTGGATCCTATGCCCCATTTGGGGAGATACTGGTAGTCCTGGGCACTCTGGGATGAACCATATCTCCCAGAGCATGCCCAGGCCCTGGGGAGCAGTGCATTCTGGGGCTTATAGTTCTCTGCCTGGACCTGAGCATCTATCCTCTCACCCCACTCCCATAGGCCTTGCCCTATGTGGCTCTTCTCATTGCAATGATATTCTTCATCTATGCAGTCATTGGCATGCAGGTGAGTGGGAACCCTTAGGGGCATCCATCAGGCACCCCTTTGTTGGGGGAGGGGGTCAGAATAACCCAAAGTGGGTGTAGTGGGTGGAAAGAGAGAAATTGGATGACCGTGGGTCAATCCACATCTGTGAAATGGGATCAGCAGTGCCTGCTTGGCAGGGTTGTGGGAAGCCTACAGGCTTTATGAGGTGTTAAATGGGTGGGAACTTGTGGGGGGCATCCCTCCAACACAGCCCCTGCGCACCCACAGATGTTTGGCAAGGTGGCTCTTCAGGATGGCACGCAGATCAACCGAAACAACAACTTCCAGACCTTCCCACAGGCTGTGCTGCTTCTGTTCAGGTGACATCAGCCTCAATCCCCAGGATCCGCCCCCCCGCCCCGACCGGGTACCCACATACCTTCTCAGGACCCCAGACTGCCAGTGTTATGGAAATCACAGGGCAGTATGGGGCTCCATATACCCAAGACCTCAGCCTTCCCTCTTCTGAACTTAAAATGCCACCCCTTCTCGGGCCTCAGTGCTCCATCTGTAAAATGTGAACCTGACTGTCATCAACATGGTTACACCAGCTGTGAAAATATTGAAACGCTGTATGTGCCAGATATAGTCCCTGGAGAGAGATGTGGGTCATCTCACTCCCCCAGCCTCCACAACTCCACTCAACACAATATCATAGCCTTCCCTCCAGGACACCACCCTTGTGTGACCCCCAGGTGTGCCACTGGTGAGGCATGGCAGGAGATAATGCTCGCCAGCCTTCCTGGGAATCGGTGTGACCCTGAGTCTGACTTCAGCCCCGGCGAGGAGTTTACCTGTGGCAGCAATTTTGCTATTGCCTATTTTATCAGTTTCTTCATGCTCTGTGCCTTTCTGGTGAGAACCATTTCCCACAACCACCACTACTGCCATGGGGACTGGCTCTGAGGGGCCCAGCAAATGACCAAATGAGGTGGGGAGCCCAGATCTTCAGAGTGGGTGAGGGGGGCTGGCCTGATGACTAGATCAACCCAGAGACTCGTGACCCAATGACCATATAAGTTCACCCCAGCCTCCCACTAACACCCCTCCCACCGACCCTGCTCTGTCCTTTGCCTAACCCCCTGCCCATTGCTCACTGGCCCACAGATCATAAATCTCTTTGTGGCTGTGATCATGGACAACTTTGATTATCTAACCAGAGATTGGTCCATCCTGGGCCCCCATCACCTGGATGAATTCAAGAGGATCTGGTCGGAATACGACCCTGGGGCCAAGTATGCCCTCTAACCCTTGACCTGGGATCCCAGGGTTCAATGCACTGTACCACACAGTCCTCCAGCCCCAGAACCTCTGACTTATGCCCCCCACTACCTAGTCAATAGATGCCCCAAGGGTTCCACTGCTCCTGTCTTCTGCCCTCCCCAACTGCCCACCGGTTCTTCTATGGCAGGATCTGGGGGTGGGAAGGCAGTTACGAGTTTGTGGGGTATTGAGAAAGGGCTAGAGGGAATATCATCATCCCAGAGGTGCCTCTCCGCCCCCTCCTCACCTGCCCCAGGGGCCGCATCAAGCACCTGGATGTGGTTGCCCTCCTGAGACGCATCCAGCCCCCACTGGGATTCGGGAAGCTGTGCCCACACCGTGTAGCCTGCAAGGTCTGTCTCCCAGGACTCCGAGAGGGCTATTTACCACGTGACGGGGGTGGGCAAAAGACCCTGCCTTGGGTGGGGAGGGAGTGTTTGGTAGCATACTCAAAGGTTTCTGCCCCTGGGCATTCATGCCTGCATATCCAGCATTTGCCTAGAGTGGGTCTATGTCTCTGGTATATGTAGAGGCTTGTGGCGATGAACATGCCCCTCAACTCAGATGGGACAGTGACATTCAATGCCACACTCTTTGCCCTGGTTCGGACGTCCCTGAAGATCAAGACAGAAGGTGTGACTGGGGGACAGGAGGAGGAGAGGATGTGGGGAGCAAACCCATTGAGTGGTGGGCAGCACCCCTAGCTCTGAACCTCAAAATGGGTGACTTTGGCCTTTCCAGGCCTATTTTCCCAGTGGGGGTGGTATGTGGCTATGGTAGAAGTTTGTGAAGCCCCCCGCGCCAACAACAACAGTGAGTGGGCAGCTATGAAGTGTTCATGCCACACATACCCCAACTCAGGGAACCTGGAGCAAGCCAACCAGGAGCTGCGGACTGTCATTAAAAAGATTTGGAAGCGGATGAAGCAGAAGCTTCTAGATGAGGTCATCCCCCCACCAGATGGTGAGCAAGCCCAACCCCAATTCCTTAAGCCCACCCCTGAATGTGAGGTGATTACTCACCACAAGAAAACTAGCACTGGGCAGGGTGAGGGGGAGTCCATGCTGGTGGGCAGGGCTGGCGGGGTCGGGGGAAGGACCCTTGTGTAACTTCGCCTCCTCTCCCTCACCCCAGAGGAGGAGGTCACCGTGGGCAAATTCTACGCCACATTTCTGATCCAGGACTACTTCCGCAAATTCCGGCGGAGAAAAGAAAAGGGGCTACTACGGACTGAGGCCCCCCCAAGTACCTCCTCTGTTCTTCAGGTCTTCAAGGCAGGGCATGGCCTGGGTGGAGGGGTGTGGAAGCATCGTGCTTGGAGCTGACCTTCCTCTTTATCTTATGAAACCCAGGTCATGGATGAGGAAACTGAAGCCCCAGGACCCACAGAAAGTCTGGGGTGGCCTAGGGTCTCCTTCCCCCACCCCATACTTCTGCATGGGAAGCAGGCTCATCGAGGGGGTGTTTCAACCCTAAGCTGCCCCACTTCCCTATTTTCCACCCCCATAGGCTGGTCTGAGGAGCCTACAAGACTTGGGTCCTGAGATCCGGCAGGCCCTCACCTGTGACACAGATGAGGAGAAGGAGGAACAGGGGCAGAAGGGAGAGGAGGAAGAAGATGAGAAGGATCCAGAAACCTACCAAGTGAGGACAAATTTTTACTCTCTCAGGAACTCATGGTGGTAAAATACTCCCTGGATACCCTGAGTGACTTTGACACTGTCCTGGGAGAACCCCCCGCCCCCAGCAATGGAAAAATATTTATTTGGTACCCACCATCTCCTGTTAGGGAACAAGATCCAGATTTGGGCCCTGGGGAGCTCATGGACCAGTAGGGGAGACACACTATATGACCAAGTGACTTAGATATAACCTGGATGCAACACTCAGTCCTGTGGATTCTCCACAGGCCCCAATAGGCTCCCAGCCCCCATCTCGTCGGAGTTCCATGATTTCTGTGTCTCTGCCTGTTGGGGACAGACTCCCCGACTCACTCTGTCTTGGGCCCAGTGATGACTATGGGAGGACTTCCAACTCCAGACAGGCCAGTATGCCCCAGACTGGATTCCACACCTGCAGGTATTGGCAAGGGCCTGGTGGAAGATCGTGGGGGGAAGGCAAGAACTAGATACTGAATAAGGGTAATTCAGGGGTCATAGGAGGAGGAGGAGTGCCTAGAGGGCCGTGAAATGGGAATTTGGAAAGGATGGAGGAGATTCAAGGGCTCAGCTGGGAATAGAGGGTACCAAGAGATTCATGTGGGAAAGGCAGCATGGTTTAAAGGAAAAATCATATGACATGGAACTAAATGGGTTTAAGTTCAAATCCCGACTCTGCCATTTGCTAACTAAATGACCCTGGGCTAGTCACTTAGTTTTTGTGATCCTCAACTTCCTCATCTGTAAAAGGGGGAAAACAGCACTTACCTCACAGGGATAATGACAGGATTCAATGAAGTAATGCATGTCAAGTGCCTAGCTTTTACAGCCTCCTCCTCACCACCCCTCTCACACCCTCAGTCCTTGTGTTGCAGCTGTCTTTTCAACTGGCCAATTTTGAATTTTTTAAACTTTGGGTCCTTCTAACGAGACAAAGCATCTATTAAGAAAGCCCATGTACACTTTACAATGGTTAATTGTTAACTTTATGTTATATGAATTACCTCAATTAAAAAAAAAAGCCCAGTGTTTCTGTAGAGGATGGGGCATGGGACAAGAAGTAGCCAGGGGCTTCCGACATCTAGTTCAATTGGCATAGTTTATAAAGAAAATGTTCTACATCCTACTTTGGTGAGTAGTGCCTGCAGTCTTAAAGGGTTGTGAGCGGCCATCTAAGATATTCCACTTGTCCCACCCCATCTGGAGCAAGGGAGAATGAAGAAAACCAAAGACACAAGGGAAAGATTAGTCCAAAGGACTAATGGACCACAACTACCGCAGCCTCTACCAGACTAAGTCCAGCACAACTAGGTTGTGCCCGGCTACCACCATTGACTACTCTGACAAGGACCACAGTAGAGGGTCCCAGACAGAGCTGGAGAAAAATGTAGAACAAAATTCTAACTCGCAAAAAAGACCAGACTTACTGGTCTGACAGAGACTGGAAAAACCCCAAGAGTATGACACCTGGACACCTTTTTAGCTCAGTACTGAAGTCACTACAGAGGTCCACCCTTCAGCCAAAGATTAGACAGGCCCATAAAACAAAAATAGTCTAAATGGACACACCAGCCCAGGGGTAAGGACGAGAAGGCAGAAGGGAACAGGAAAGCTGGTAATGCAGAACCCAAGGTCAAGAAAGGGAGAGTATTGACATTCATGGGGTTGGCAACCAATGTCACAAAACAGTATGTGTATTAATTGTTTAATGAGAAACTAATTTGCTCTGTAAACCTTCATCTAAAGTACAATAAAATAAATAAATAAAATAAAAAGAAGTAGCCAGGGGCCCAGGGTCACCTCGTGGAAGGATCTGATCTGCCTAAAATGCCTCATCTTCCCCAGGAGAAGCTCAGAGCCTCTCATTTTCACAATCCCAGAAGAAGGAAGTTCTAAGCCCAAAGGAACCAAAGGGCAGGACAAGCAGGACAAGAAAGAGGAAGCCTCTAACCTGTACTCTCACCGAGACACGTGAGATGAGCCCATGAGCCACATATGGGAGGGTGGGGCTGATGTGCCCATCTCCCATACCCAAGCCTGAGCTCACCCCATCCCTCCCTCCCACACAGGCTCTCCTACCTAGATGAGCAGGCAGAGACACCCCCACGCCTGGTCCTTTTGCCACCTCACAGACCCCAGAGATATGTGGATGGGTACCACGCCCCCCATCGCCGTCTGTTGCCCCCCACCCCTGCAGGTGACAGCGGGAGTGGGCCCTAGAAGCCCCCCAAGGGCCAGCAGGGCAGGCAGCTGGGGAGGCACTGATGTCTCTCTTTGTCCCCGGTGCTCCACCTGCCCCCAGGTAGGAAGCCCTCCTTTACCATCCAGTGTCTGAGGCGCCAAGGCAGCTGTGAGGATTTACCCATCCCAGGCACCTATCATCGTGGGCGAAATTCAGGGCCCAGCAGGGTGCAGGTGAGGGGGGGATCTGGAGGGGTGGGGGTAGCCTAAGCTGAATTTATTAAACATACTACATGCCAGGCCTTTCTTAAGAATGAGGCATGTATGAATGCACATAATCTTCACTATACCTGAGAGGTGGGTACTGTTGTTACCCCCAGTTCACAGATGAGGAAACTGAAGCCCAGAGAGGCTTACCCAAGATCACACAGCTAGTAAGTGGCAGAGCTGAGATTTGAACCCAGGCCTTATATGCTCTTACATAAACTTGTTTGATTTACACCCATTCCGTTTCATTCCAGTTGTGTACTGGAGGTAAGTGGTAGGCGCAGGACTGAGTACTAGACCCTCACCCCTCACATCACACCCATCAATTACTGCCTTTCTGGTGTTTATTCTGGCCCAGGGTTCCTGGGCAACCCCTCCTCAGCAAGGTCGGCTCCTATACGCCCCGCTGTTGTTGGTGGAGGAGGGTGCAGCAGGGGAAGGGTACCTTGGCAAATCCAGTGGTCCACTTCGTACCTTCACCTGTCTTCACATGCCTGGAACCCATTTGGAGCCCAACCATGGCAAGAGGAGCAGTGCTGACAGCCTGGTGGAGGCTGTGAGTCCAGAGGGTGCATGGGCAAGAGGGGTGGGGGAGGAGAGAAGGAGGAGTTTGAGGAGAGAAAAGGGGTCCCCAGACTCTGTGTAAGGGGTCCTGGCAGTGCAGTGATTAAGCACTGGGCTGCTAACTGAAAGGTCGGTTGTTTGAACCCACCTGCCGCTCTGCAGGAGAAAGATGTGGCAGTCTGCTTCCATAAAGATTACAGCCTTGGAAACCCTGTAGGGCAGTTTTACCCTGTCCTATAGGGTTGCTATGAGTTGGAATCGACTCGGAGGCAACTGGTTTTAGTCTCTGCGTTGTGTATATAGATATCCTGTTGCTTTGCAACATCTGCTCAGCCTGATGTGTACACCTCTGTTCCCACTGACTTCCCTGCATACCCTCATGAAAAAAAAAACATTGCTGTTGAGTCGATCCTGACTCATAGTGACCTTATACAACAGAGTAGAACTGCAACATAGGGTTTCCAAAGAGCGGCTGGTAGAATAGAACTGCTGACCTTTTGGTTAACAGCAGATCTCTTAACCACTGTGCTACCAGGGCTCCTGTACCCTCATGGGACACCCTTATGAGTAGGAATCGACTCGACAGCAACGGGTACGGGACCCTGTATGTGCACAACTTCATGTTGTCGCTCTCTCCTCTGGCAACACTGATGCCATCTGTACCCCCTAGGTGCTCATCTCTGAGGGACTGGACCTCTTTGCCCAAGACCCACACTTTGTGGCCCTGGCCAAGCAGGAGATTGCGGATGCATGTCGCCTGACACTGGACGAGATGGACAGTACCGCTAGTGACTTGCTGGCACAGGGGGCCAGCTTGCTGTATAGCGAGGAGGAGTCCATCCTCTCCAGCTTCGACGAGGAGGATCTGGGAGACGAGATGGCCTGCATCCACGCTCTCTGAATTCCCACTCCTCCCCCACTGCTCAATAAACCTCCTGCCCTCCTTTTCCCAAAGGGAGACAGGCTTGGACACCCCCCTGTGTTTCAGTATCTCTGCACTGGGGGCCTGGGGCTTCCCAGAGGCTCCCATCCATCCACCCTGTTCCAACCCTCAGTCACTGCCCACACATGTGTATTTCCAGAAACCAGGACAGCCGGGCGTGATTATTCAGTGTCAGGGAAGGAGGGGGAAGGAGAAGGAAGAGACAGCGGCCAAAAAAAGCTGAAGACAGAGTTGAGGTGTGGGTGGGGGTGGGGGCTCGACAGAGACAAAGAAAAGGGGAGAGGATGTGGTAGGGCTTGAATGAGGACAGGGGGACCATCAGAGATTTCACAAGAGGTCAGCCAGGTCAGACTGCAGAAGGACAGATGTATAAGAAAGAAAGCATGATGAAACTCAGAGGACAGTCCTGCCAGTAGAAAGGCCCATGGGTTAGAATTGGCCTGGCATATGATGCATCTTGGGCAGAGGGGTCCTCTGCAGGCATCAGGAAATTAAGAGAGGCTAAATTGGGATCTCCCTCCTCCCACCTGAGGAAAAGAAGAAAATCTAAATCTACTGATAGAAGACATGGGTGACAGCAAAAGGCTGGGTTTCCAGCCCAGAGAAGCCCACTCAGGGCCCACCTGGCTTTCCCAAGACCACCTAAGAGTAACCCACTCTCCGCCCACACAGATCCCAGAGCTCTTCTGCTTCCTGCTCCACTTTTAGTCACAGCCCAACCTTTGGGTTCTCATTCGTTCAGTGACAATTTATCAAGCACTTACTGGATGCTGGAAACCCTGGGTGCATAGCGGTTAAGTGCTATGGCTGCTAACCAAAAGGTCAGCAGTTCAAATCCACCAGGTGCTCCTTGGAAACCCTATGGGGGCAGTTCTACTCTGTCCTATAGGGTCACTATGAGTCGGAATCGACTCGACGACAATGGAAAATGGGTACTGTATGCTAGGCACTGTTCTAGGTTTCCCTCAAAGCAAACCGAGCTGGCTTAGAGATGTGTACTTGTCCAGAGTAGTATTCTGCCTCACTTCAGAGGAATTGGAGGCAGTGTTGGGAGTGGTCCGAGATGGGGTCCCCACTGAGGAGGATCTGACTTAGGGTCTCCTCCTAGCTCTCAGAGCAGAGGCTTGTCATTGCCATAATTTGTGTCAATTCAGCCAGGTCTGAAATTTGGGAAAATCCAGAATCGGAGAATGGCACTCAGAACATAGAGATACACTAAGCCTTGAAATATGAGTTGGAATTTTGGCCCTGTTGTCTAGAACATGCACAAAGGTTTGAAGTGATTGGGCTGGTGTATTGTGGGAATAGCAAGTCATGGGCAGGGCACAGAGAGTGAAGGGAGGCTGTTCAGGGTGAGGTGGGAAAGGCCACCTGAGGCCAGAACATGAAGAGCTTTGAATGCCAGGCACCAAGCTCTGAGATTTTTCCTGAAAGCTGTGGGGACCCATGGGAGGGACTTGAGTAGAGTAGTGACATAGTTAACTTTGCATTTTAAGTAGAGGCTCTGACTGCTGTGCTGAAAACAGAAAGGAGGAGGGAGAAACTGGAGATGCTATAATTGGAGGGAATAATGGTGGCCTTAGCCAGGGGAAGTAGCAGATGAGAAGTGGGTGGATTCCAGAGATGTGTAGGAGGTAAAATGGACTGTTTATTGGACTCTGCTAAGTGCATTACAGTGGTTATCTTGTTTAATCAGTACCTAACACTATCCCAACATTATTAAACCATCTTACATGCCCAAGGTCATATAGGACTAAACATTAGAGATGAGATTCAAATTCAAGCAGTTGTGTGCCAAAAACTATGCTCTTTAACCCCTCCTGTATACTGCTTCCCCCAATATGACAACATCTGGAAATTCCATTAGATGTTTGTGTGAACTTTTATGTGTGTTTTTAAAAATAGGTATACATTCAGATGGTTCAAAATTCAAAAGGTGCAAAGGGGTATAAAGTGAAAAGTTTCCCTTTTCTCTAGAGGAAACCAGTGTTATCAGATATCTTTCCTGCATGTGTAAGATGCTGTGCTCATAAATTAGCACAGTGGTTAAGAGCAACACATGCTGGAGCCAGACTTCCTGCATTCAAATCCTGGTTCCACCACTTACCAGATGTGTGATCTGAGGCAAGTTCCTTCAACTTTCTGCACCTCAGTTTACTCAGCTGTAAGAAGAGGGTAGTAGTAGTACCTACCTCATAGGGTTGCTGTGAGGATTAAATGAGTAATATACATGAAGTTCTCAGAACAAAGCACACAATTTAAATGTTAGCTATTGTCTCTGTGATATAATCCCTCCCTCTTCTTTGTACCCAAGTCCCACGTGGTTTGGCATCTTTTTACTTAAATATCTTGGCAACCATTCTATATCTCTATATTGTTATTAATGACAGCTGCATAATAGTCCATTTTGTGGTTGTATCAGAGTTTATTTAGACAAGTCACCAGTAATGTGCACTTAGGGAGTGTCCACTCTTTCCTATTATAAACAGCGCTGCAGTGTATCTTATATATACATCTTTTAGCACATGTATGAGTCTATCTGGAAACCCTGGTGGCATACTGATTAAGAGTTAGGCTGCTAACCGAAAGGTCAGCAGTTCAAATCCACCAGGCACTCCTTGGAAACCCTATGAGTCTGTCTGTAAGAGAAATTCCTAGACTTGTAAATGCTGAGCCAAACAGTATATGAATTTGTTTATTTGCTAGAATTTGTCAGATTACCCCCTACAAAGGTTATACCAATTTTACTTTCACTGGCAATTTATGAGAATCCCTGCTTCTGGCTAACCAGCCTATATAAAACATTATCACACTTTTTGACATTCACCAGTTTCAAAGATGAGTAACAGTATCTTAGTAGTTTTTATATGCATTTCTCTTATCATAAGTGAGGCTGAGCATCTTAAGTGCCAACTGTATTTTACCCACTGGATTTTGCAACATGACATCACCATTGACTTTGGTGGGACTAGCTTTAGTAGCATGAAGGAGGGGTAGTCAATTAAGAGAAGGCTGAGGAATAAATCGGACATTAAGTGTAGGCAGTTGGAGTAGGCAAGAATTTGACTAAGAAGAAGAGAGAAATAGGGGAGATGGCTGGAGGGCGAGGGAGGGGCTTTGGGGAGGTGTTTAAAATTCAAAAGAGATGGGTGATGGTTGCACAACATGTTAATGTAATTGATACCACTAAATAGCACACTTGAAATACACTGAATTGTCAAATGTTGTTACATATATTTTCACAACAATAAAAAAATACAAAACAGAAGGAATCCTCAAGACCTTGAACTATGTTTAAATTGCAGGGACTCTGGGCTGGGTGACCTTGTGCGAGTCACTTAACCTCTCTGGGGCTCCTTTTCCTCATCTGTGAAAACAGGGATGATAGCACTCTCTACCACATAGGGATGTTGAGAGGATTAAATGAGTGAACACATTTAACAAAGTCAGAAAAGGCCTGGCAAAATGTCACACTGTATGAACGAGCGATCCTCCTCCCCCCACACCGCTGGCTGTGTTTTCAGAGTGAATGATCTTTTTAGAACCGTCTCATTGCTCCAGTCTTCGGGGTGGAACGAGAGCCCGAGAGACTTCTGCACCGCCCTCGCTGCGCAGCTGCGAGCGGCGGGCGAGGCTGGGGACGCGAGGGGCGGAGCTGCAGCCCCCTGGGCTGTTCCGGCGATCGCACGCCCCACCCGCCGCGCCTGGAGCCCGCCCTTGCTAGCAGGCGCATCCCGCCCCCCGCATTGCTGATGCTGCTGGCCGACATGGACGTGGTGAATCAGGTATGCTCTCCAGCACCGCGGACAGAGCTCGCCGCAACCTGGCCGCCTGGCCCGAGTCGCACCAACCGCTGCATCTGGTGACAGGGTCCTGGCAGCAGGGTCCTGTCAGCACAGTCCCGGTCCCCCGGCTCTGGGGTTCGGGGTCTGCGGCAGGCGAGGGGATGAAGGGGGAGATGGAGAAAAAGGTGCGCTTATGCCGCAGCGAAGGCTGCCCGCAGTGCCGCAGCGGGAGCCTCCAGAAGCCGAGTTCTTCCCTGGAGTCCTCGAAAGAAGGGAGAGGGGCCCTGGGTCTGGGGTGAGGGCAAGGGCTGTGGGGAGGGGAGAGTGGAAGGAAGAGCGGGAGGGGCAGCTGCGGATAAGCTAGGAAATAGAGCGACAGAAGGCGCGGAGGTGGGGGAATGGGGGACGGTAGGGCTGGCGCCTGTCCCTCCCAAACACAAATAATACCCCCTTAGACGACCTCTAGAGCATACCTAGGGAGCCGATCTGGCTTTGCCTCTCCAAAACCTTCAGTCTCTCCCCACCCAACACATACCCAGTGAAGCCGTGTCCAAACCCTCCCCCCACCTTAATCAGCCCAGACCCTCTCCGCCATCTCAATCATCTTCACCACCTCAGAAACTCACCCCCTCCCTAACCAGTACCAACTCCTCTCCATCTTCATCACCTCAGACCACCTCCACTACTATCTGACTCACCTTTACCATTGCAGACCCTTCCCCCTCAATCCGACTCCCCCCAAGGTACGACTCACCTTCACCGCTCTCAAAACCCCTCCCCCACTCTAATGAACCCTGATTCCCTCCCCATCCTCCGCCTTTAGCCCGTTCACCATCTGACTCATCTTTACCGTTTCAGACCTTCTCTTTCCTAACTACTCCCGACCCCATCCCCATCTTCCTCACCCCTGACCTCCATTCCATCTGATTCACCATCACCCCAGACCTCCTCCCCCAGACCCCTCCTCTAGTCCTAAACCCCGAGGGTCTTCTCTCATAGCCCCTGGTGCTCACGCCTTTCCTGAAGTGTCACTTTCTCCCTCTCACCCCCTCTCTGAATGTCACACCCTCCCCGAAGTCACATGCCCCACCCCCAGGGATCAATGCCTGGCAGCCTCACCCCTCACCTCCCGCTCCACCCCTAACTGCTCCATGCCCTCCCTGCCATTTCTCTCTTCAGCTGGTGGCCGGGGGTCAGTTCCGGGTGGTCAAGGAGCCCCTCGGTTTTGTGAAGGTGCTGCAGTGGGTAAGTGTGGGCCAAGCCACGGGGGAAAGTGTAGGGTGAGAAGGGAGGTAGTGGGATCTTAAAGAGCAGAGGTGGAGTTGGGGTGGGGAGCAAGGAATGCATCCAGGTAGGGGAGGGCTGGGACGAATGGGGGAACTGGGTTCCAGAATGAAGTCCCAGGGACTTGGGGCCAGAGAACAGATGGGCTGTGATGTCACATAGGGCCAAGGGTACTCACATTGTGAAGTGGCAGTTTGTGATGTCCTGCTTTCCCTCCTAGGTGACAGCAGGGAGGGGAGGGGAAGCCTGTAGCCCTTTGGGGGGGGATGTGAAGCCAGAGAAACCCAGAGACAGTGAAGGAGACAGAGAGAATGAGAGACAGAGAAAAGATATAGAGAGATAGAAATATTGAGGAAAAAAAGATGCAGAGATGAGAAAAGATACAGAGATGAGAGAGACAGAGAGGAAGACAAACAGAAAGAGACAAAGAAAAGGGAAACAGAGAACAGAGATGCAAAGAGAAATAGACACAGGAAAGAGGCAGGAAATGAGATGGGGGAAAGAGACAGAGAGAGAAAAGAAACCACCGACACACCGAGAGGCATGAGAGAGACAGAGAGAACCATACAGACACCAAGTGAGACATAGAGACAGAAAGAAAAAGACACAGTGAGAGACAGAAAAAAGACAGAGGCAGAGACACACGTATTGATTAGACAGTCAGGCAGAAAGAGGAACAAAGACAGAGATATCTAAGAAAGACAGACACACAGAGAAACAGAGACAGACATGCCAAGAGAAATAGACACAGAACAGAGACAGAAACAAATACAGACAGACACAGAAATAGAGAGACTGAGACAAGTAGAGAGACAGAGGAGGAGGGAGGGAAGATTGCAGGGGTCAGAGCAGTGAGAGGTAGAGACAGAGAAGATACAGGGAGAGATAGAAGCAAGAAGAGACAGCCATACCCCTGTAATCAGCTTGCCCTTGGACCTGATGAGCCCTGATTACAGAGTGGGGGTGGGGACCAGCCCATCTGCTGCTGCCTGCGCTTGGCTCCTGCTCTGTCCAGAGAAGGGCAAACCCCCCGCCACGTGCACACAGGCTCACTGGCCTTCCCCATCCCTACTGCCCAAGGTCTTTGCCATCTTCGCCTTTGCCACATGCGGCAGCTACAGTGGGGAGCTCTGGCTGAGTGTGGAATGTGCCAACAAGACCGGGAGTGACCTCAGCATCGAGGTTGAGTTCGAGTACCCCTTCAGGTGTGCCTACACCCTGCCACACCCCTGGGATCCCCACAGACCTGGGAGAGGGTGGGAGAGCATCAACACAGGCCACCCCCTCATCCCTGGTGGCCCCTGCCTAGCCCCCATCTCAGGAGGCCATACCCATTCAGGTCACCACCCATGCACAGAGCACCCACCTTGTGCCTGGCACTGCTCTGGACATCTAGGACACTGTGGTAAGCAAGACAGACATAGGCTGTGCCCTCTGGCTATGTTCCAGAGTGAGGAGAGGGGTGGGAGATAGCCAATAAACAAGAGTCAAAAGATATTTATTCACCTTAACAGATAATAAGCACCCAGCAGGTGCTCAGTTAATGTTAGCCAATATGATTCAATCCCCATTAATTCCATACACATGTTTTGAGAAATTAGTATATGCCAGGTACTGCTCAAAGTGCTGGGGACATTAGCAGTGAACAAAACAGACCTAAGTCCCTACCCTTGTGGAACCAACATTATAACAAATAAATTAATAAAGAGAATAATTGCAGATTGGGAGAAATTCAAGGGAGGGCTTCTCATGCAGGGTTTTATGATAAATAATGAGTGCTTAGATATAGGTAATGATTAACCTCAGTTAAACAATTCCGGTAGTTCTTAAGCTCATACTGTAGTGCTGGGCACTGCTGGGTGCCAGGTATACAAAGAATGAGCATAAGCAGGCATGGCTGCTGCCCTCACATGGGATGTTTACGTTTACCTCCTTGGGGATGGGAAAACAGAGACCCACAGGCACAATTTCTGGAGAGGCCTCTGAGGGCCTGGGTTCAAATCTAGACTCCTCCATTACTTGGACAAAGCACCTAACTGCTCTAGGTCTCAGTTTCCTCATCTGTAAAAGGGGATAATAATAGTACCCACCTCACAGGGTTGTGGTGTGTAATCAATGAGTTAATACTTGTAAAGTGTGTAGCATAGTACAGGGCACACGATAAGCACACCATAAGTGTTGTTAAGCAAAATAAATAGAAAATAATCAGGCAAAAGCTCACGGATTGAGTAGGAAACTGTTTTTTTTCTTGAGCACTTAAGGATAAATGTAGGCTCAGGAGATCACCCAGCTGGGAGAGGGGAGAGTGAAACGAAATGATAGAAACGATAGAAAGAAGAGGAGCTGCCAGGAAGGCGTGACCTGAAAGGTAGGAGGGCAACCTGGGAGCCACCTTTTCACAGAAGCCAGAGAGGAGAGAGTTTGAGGAAGGAGGGGTAGTTGGCAGCCATGAAATACTGGTGAGCCAGCCCTTTGGGAATCTACAAGACCACAAGAGTCCCCTGTGGACCCCCACACCTCCAACACCTAGGACCATAAGCCCTGAGGATCTGCCCTTTACCCACATGTCTCCCACAGAAAAATCTCTGCTCTGGGTCCCCCTGACCAAGCCCCCACCCCCACTTCCCTGTTATCCCCCGAGAACGCCTCATTCCCCTTTGGTGCCTTGTGACCAATAAGTGTTGGTTCCTTCCCTCAGGACTTTTGCTACCCAAGGGTACAAGCACCATTTGCTCAGTCTCAGGATCCTGAGGCCACAGCTTCCCCTCCACACACAACTTCCCAATCTGCCCCTGTCCCCCTCACATACACACATCCTGTCCCAGTATCTCTTCTACCCTCCTGACTTTCTGTCTGTTTCTTCCTATTTTGTAGTCTCTGGGCTCTGAAAAGTATAGTTTTTCTTTTTTTTTTTTTCTCTCAGAGACCTGAAGAAGGGTGGGGGGAAGAGTCAACATGATATAGGGGGAAAACATGGGATTCAAATAATCCCAACTTTGCCATTTCCTTGCCAGCTGTGTGACTTTGGGCACATTAATCCACTTCTCTGAGCCTTTTTTTCCACCTCTACATTTCATTCATTAAACATTTATTGAGCGCCAACTATGTGGCAGCACTGTTCCAGGCCTTAGGGTTACGGCAATTAGCAACACAGAGGAACTCCTGCCCTCTTGGAGTCAGAGCAAAAATCAAGATAAATAAGTAAAATACATGGTATGTCAGATGGTGATCACTGCTACAGAGAAACATGGAGCAAGGAGGGGAGCTAAAGAGTGCTGGTGGGGTTCAATCTAATTTTAAATAGTGAACTAGATAAGGCCTCACTGAGAAGGTGATAGCTGAGCAAAACTTAAAGGAGACAAGGGCACAAGACAAGCATATATCTAGGGGAAGGACATTCCTGGCAAAGGGAACAGCTAGAACAAAAATGCCTAGCATGTTCTAAGTGTAACAAAGAGGCTAGAATACCTGAGTTGGAGTGAGGGATAAATAACATCTATTTCTCCAGAATGCTGTGAGCAATCAATGAAATGGACTGGTGCATAGTAAGTGCTCTGTGGATGGTTATTTCCTCCTCTTCCTGGGACCTTGTCAGAATTGGGGCGGGGAGGGCATGACTGGGAGGAGGTGGGTGAATGAAGGAGTTCTCAAGGGTTGGGCCACACCTGCTCACCTCTCTATGCAGGCTGCACCAAGTGTACTTCGACGCACCCACCTGCCAAGGGGGCACCACTAAGGTCTTCCTAGTGGGGGACTACTCCTCATCAGCAGAATTCTTTGTCACAGTGGCTGTGTTTGCCTTCCTCTACTCCATGGGGGCTCTGGCCACCTACATCTTCCTGCAGAACAAGTACCGAGAGAACAACAAAGGGCCCATGTTGGTGAGTCTCCACAGCCACTTGCATGCATAGACATAGAGCCTTGGGCAAACAGCAACGCTCATAGGCTGCATCAAATCCCAGACAGGCCCTCACACAAGCAGCCACCATAACAGCCTCACATGCTGCTACTATGAGTCTACACCAAGCATCAGGGACATGGAGCCATGGGGTCACAGAGACATACAGCCTACACAGAATCCCATACAGCCCCACACTTATTAACCTGACAGCTGTCATACAACCATGCAGTCTGGATCAAAGAAAGGAGCACACATAGGGTCCCTGTCACACATAGGGTCCCTGTCACAGCCATGCATGTCATCATGCCACACAATCACACTGATTCCTACACAGCTGTACTCATACGCCCTCATCTCAGACACAAAAGGACACAAATTCACACATGCTGACAAAAGTGGAAAGACACACTCCTTTCCACAGATTTGAAAACCATCCCACAGATTCCCCCCCTTACCCCCACACACATATCACAATCACACTTCCATACCCTCTTGTCATGTACATACACACAAGCCCATGCTGGGAGAAGCATCTTTAGGTGAAAGTGTGGGGGGCTTCAGGGCTTAACAGGGCAAGAGACAGGCCTCTTCTTGGGGACCCCCACTTTGAAAAGCCTGTGATCTGAGGAGGCCCCATGGCTGGACAAGAAGCAGCCCATTCACAGTGTCATCTCCTCCACCCCACCTGCTCTAGGACTTTCTGGCCACTGCAGTGTTCGCCTTCATGTGGCTGGTTAGCTCATCCGCATGGGCCAAGGGGCTGTCAGATGTGAAGATGGCCACAGACCCAGAGAACATTATCAAGGGGATGACTATCTGCCGCCAGGCGGGGAACACATGCAAGGAGCTGAGGGACCCTGTGACCTCTGGCCTCAACACCTCAGTGGTGAGCCCTGGGAAGCCAGCTGGGCTGGCTGGAGGGAGGGTTTGGGAAATTTGCAGTCTGGTGTGGGAAGCAGTGGAGAGAGAGAATGAGAGAATTCAGAAGAAATCCAAGAGGCCTACCTGGAAGAGGCATGATAAAAAACAGAGCCCTGAAGGATGAGACACTACTGTCCAGATTAGATTTGGGAGAACTTGAGCCCAGACCTAGTCATGTAGAATCTCTGGCAATTCCATCTCCTCTTGGGACACAGTTTCCTCATATGCAAAATGAAGAAATAACTGGAAATGTTACCCGCTAATCACCCCCTGGAAACCCCGGTGGTGTAGTGGTTAAGTGCTACAGCTGCTAACCAAAGGGTCAGCAGTTCAAATCCGCCAGGCGCTCCTTGGAAACTCTATGGGGCAGTTCTACTCTGTCCTATAGGGTCGCTATGAGTCAGAATTGACTCCACAGCACTGGGTTTGTTTTTTTTTTTTTGGTTAATCGCCCCCTGGTGGCTACAGTCAGACTGTGTGGGCTCAAATCCCAGCTCTGCCATTTGCAAGCTCTGTGACCTGAAACTTGTTACCTTCTCAGGCCTCAGCCTGAGCTTGTAAATTGAAGACTAATAATAGGTTCTGCTCCAAAGTTGAGTATTTAGTGACCTGATAACATACAAAGTGCTTAGGAAAGGGCTTGATAAGTGTTATATAAGTGTTGAATTTATTATAGAAATATATAATGTATATTTTGTGCATCTTATATATGTAACATGTGCATTATGTGTGTATATTATATGCATATATATATGTATACATATGCATATAATATATATGGTGTCCCTGTGTGGTGCAAACAGTTAATACACTGGGCTGCTTACCAAAAGGTTGGAGGTTCGAGTCCACCCAGAGGCACCTCAGAAGAAAGACCTATCAATCTACTTCCAAGAAACCAGCCACTGTAAACCCTATGGACTACAGTTCTACTGTGACACACATGGGGTTGCCATGAGTTGGAATCAACTCCATGGCAGCTGGTTTTGGTTACATAATATGTAAAAAAGACCAAACTCGTTGCCATGGAGTTGATTCTGACTCATAGCAACCCTATAGAACAGAGCAGAACTGCCCCATAGGGTTTCCAAGGAGTGGCTGGTAGATTCAAACTGTTGACCTTTTGATTAGCAGCTGAGCTCTTAACCACTACACCACCAGAGCTCCATATAATATATACACATATATGACTCTGGAATGATAAGATTCCAATATTCTCTTCTGGCAGTTGCTGGCTGTATGACCTTGGGCACTTCAGCCTCTCTGGGCCTGATTCCTTAACTGCAAAATGGAGATATTACTTCTTGTGCCAAAATTGAATTTTAAATGAGCTAATGACATGTAAAAGCAGCCCTAGTGGTGCAGTGGTTAAGAATTCACTGCTGACCAAAACATCAGTGGTTGGGGGGTTCGAACCCACCAGCTGCTCTAGGGGAGAAAGATGTGGCAATCTGTGCCGGGAACATTGCAGCCTTGGAAACCACATGAGGCGGTCCTACTCTGTCCTATAGGGTAGCTGAGTCGGAATCAACTGGATGGCAATAATTTTGAGGGGGGGAATAACATGTAAAGTGCTTAGAAGAGGGCTTGTCATATAGTAAAAAGGTTATATAAAATGGTTTATATGTTATATATTTACATAAAGTCCATATATTTATATTTTAACATGAAAGTACATATATATATTTATGGAGCCCTGGTGGTGCAGTGGTTGAGAGCTGGGCTACTAACCAAAAGGCCAGCGGTTTGAATTCACCAGACGCTCCTTGGATACCCAATGGAGTTCTACTTTGTCCTATAGGATCGCTATGAGACCCTATCGAATCAACAGCAACAGCATATATATTTATACTTGTGTATAAATTAAAAAATTTTTTTATTTATATATATATGTGTTTATATACATTTTTATATCTATATGTATATCTACATATTTAATAAAAATTTGTTTACATTTCACTATAAACATATTACAAATTTTTAAATTTATGTAACATGTAAGACTCGAGGGCACTGGGTATACATGTAAAAACGTGTACATATATTTTTTTTTAATGGGCAAATATGTAAATACCTATACATGCAATACTGATAGATCTCAACATCACCAGGAATCTGAATTCTGATACCTCCCCTCCCCAAACACACACAAGGTGATTTTTCTGCACATTGACCTTCACACAGTGGGACTTGAAGGGTCCAGGTTTCAGAAACCACTATCCTCCGGGAGCTCCTAGATTCTTGCAGCCGCCGATCCCTGCGCTTGGCCTCTATGTTCCCCAGGGCCGTCAAGACAATGGGCGTGGGCCGACAGCTGGGCCTTGTCTCCCTACAGGTGTTTGGCTTCTTGAATCTGGTGCTCTGGGTCGGCAACCTGTGGTTCGTGTTCAAGGAGACAGGCTGGGCCGCCACGTTCCTGCGCGCGCCCCCCAGCGCCCCAGAGAAGCAGCCAGCGCCCGGGGACGCCTACGGAGAGGCGGGCTACGGGCAGGGCCCCGGCGGGTACGGGCCTCAGGATTCGTACGGGCCCCAAGGTGGCTACCAACCTGATTACGGGCAGCCCGCCGGCGGCGGCGGTTACGGACCCCAGGCCGACTATGGGCAGCAAGGCTACGGCCTGCAGGGTGCGCCCACCTCCTTCTCCAATCAGATGTAACTGGTGAGTGACTGGCGGACGGTTCGGCCAAGGAGGGTACAAGAAAGGAGATGGGCGGGTAAGTGGAGCAATAACAGCCAGGAGATGTGCACTTAGGGAGCTTGCCAGGCAAGTAAGGACGGAAGTTCGAAGACACCGAAAGAGGCGGGGCTACAGCTAATAGAAAAACTAGCCAATGAATCCAAAAAACCCAGTGCCCTCGAGTCGATTCCGACTCATAGCGACCCTATAAGATAGAGTAGAACTGCCCCATAGAGTTTTCAAGGAACGCCTGGCGGATTTGAACTGCCAAGCCTTCAGTTAGCAGCCGTAGCGCTTAACCACTACGCCACCAGGGTTTCCAGCCAATGACTAGAGAGCGGAAAAGTGGTGCTTGAAGAGAGGCGGAAGGAAGAGCCAATGGGAGAAGGCAGATCTGTGGGGAGGGGAAAGAGAAACGGGCAGAGCAACCAATGACAAGCGGCAGGGTAGAAGAGGTGGGCCTTAGAGGTGATTGATGAGCCAATAGGAGATAAGACCTATGGCTATGATAAACCGGCTTGGGTCATTAAATTCAGACGAGCTCACCAATCCGGGAGGAGATAATGGATCTGCCGCTACTCCCCACCCCCGGAGGTAAATGATTGAGGTGGTGTGGAATTTCAAAGAAGGAAAAGGGGCGGGGCGGGAACACTAGAAAGACTGGAGGGCTACTTGCTGGGCTTTACAGGAGAAGTGAGGGGTCCCTGGATGGCACAAGTGGTTGAAGCGCTGGACTGCTAACCAAAAGACAGTTCACACCCAAACGGAGGTGCCTCAGAAATAAGGCCTGGCAATCTGCTTCCAACCTTGAAAACTCTATGGAGCAGTTCTACCCTGTACTCATGGGGTCTCCTTAAGTCGGAATCGACGATAACAACAAAAGAGACCTGAAGTTTCTATAGACTAATGTGAGGGGACAAAGTGGGAAGAAAAGGTGTTGTTTCTGGTAGGGGGATGGCTGGTGGGGCAACACGTGGGTGGGGGTAGTTTCTGGCATTGGGTTGGCCAGGATGGAAAGGGCAGGGAGGAGTTTATTAGGCATCCCACATCTAATTCATCAAAAAAAAAATACTGCTGGCTGTACCTTCAAAATAGATCTATAATTCTCCCACTTCTCATTATCATTTCTCCCCTAGATCTACACACACACCTCCACTGACTGTTTTGCTCACAGCGTCCAGAGAGATTTTGCTAAATCCTAAATCAGGCCAGGAGTGTTCTCTGCTTAGAACTCTGCCATAACCCCCAACTTTCTCAGATTAAAAGCCAAAGTCCTTGTTGTAGTTACTTTTCTGACCACATCCTACACTCTTCCCCTCACTCACTCTGCTCCAGCCAGCCACACTGGCCACTTCATTGTTCTCAAGCATGCCAGGAACAGTCCAACTTCAGGGACTTTGTACTTGATTCTTTCTTTGCCTGGAGTTTAACACCTACATACACTGATAACCTTACCTGGCCAGCACATTCTCATCCTTTTGGTCACTTACTCAGAGAGGTCTTGCCTGACTACCCTGTCTAAAAGTTATCCCTGTGCTTTTCTTTATCACAACCTTCAATTATTAGTTATATGTTTGTTGACTATCTCCCCCACTAGACTAGGGGATGTGACCATGCCTTATTCATGTTGTACATCCTTCACTTAAAGCACTATTAATGTTAAGAAACATTTATTTATTAATGTTAAGAAACAACATGGCATAAAACATTTTACTCTTAGCTGCTCAAAACCCTCCCACTGCTCACACCTCATCCAGAATCAAAGCTAAAGTGCTCACAACCTGGTCCACAAGGCCCCATTACCTACCTCTCTGACCTCACCTTCTACCACTCTCCCTGTCAGTCACTCCACTTTAGCCGCTCTGGCCTCCTTGCTGTTCTTCAAACACACTAGACATGGTCCCACCCATGGACTTTTGCACTGGTTGTTCCCCCTGCCTGGAATACTCTCTCTGCACCCCTCATCCATCTGTGTGGCTTATACCCTCACCTCGAGTCTTTATTCAAATCTCCATGACCTCTTCCCTGACCATTCCTATTTAATGTAGCAACCTTCCCGTGTTGGCAACTCCTAATCCTGCTTACCCTATTTGACTTTTCATTTTTTCCATGTCACTTATTATCTCCTTATGTCATACTAGATAATTCACTTATGCATCATGTTCATTGTTTGAAGTCTGTCTCCCCCTGCTACAATGTAAGCTCCCCCAAAACAGGGACATTTGTTCAATTTAGTTTATCATAAATGGTTAGAACAGTACTATTAATGGAGTTTTTTTTTGTTGTTGAGAGGGGACCACCTTGCCCATTGAGGGCAAGATCAGGGATATCTTCCCAGTAGGGGCAGCTGGGATGAAGTCACAGGGATATGAGTGAAGGGGGAAGAAAGGAAGAAAAGGCATGTCAGGTAGAGTGCGGCCTAACCTCTCTCTGAGGGTACCACCTGTGTCTGGACGGTCTCTCCTTTCTGTTTCTTTTATCTTCACAGGTCAGTACAACCCAGGAGGACCCATAGATGGGCAAGAGTTCAGGAGAAGGCCTGCCCCGCTCCCCACCCCACATCCCAGGTCTCCTCCCCTCAAGTTAGGAGACTCTGTCTTTGCTGTTTATATAGATAGATAGATACCTATTTATCTGTCTGAGCCCTGCCCTCGCTCTACTCCTCCCCATGCATTAGGGGCCCAGTCTTGAGTGGGCCCCTCTCTTAACCCTGCCCTTTCCCCTGTATTCCTCAGCCCCTCTCTGCTTCCCAACCCTGTCCCCTGAGGTTGGGGGACTCTGGAAGGGGACAAGGAGAGGACAGACCTCAGCTGTGTGGGGAGGGTGGGTGTGACTTCAGACTCTCTCCTCTCTCTCCCTCCCTTTCTCCCAACTCTGGCCTTCGTTCTTCCAGCAATGCCTGGACAGGGGCCATTAGGGGAAATGCAACCCTGAGAGTGGAAGAAAGGCAGAGATTGGGGTGGGGGCTTGGCGTGGAGAGGACAGCTTGGGACCCAAGGGTGGTCTTGGAGGGAAGCTCTGGAGGGGAGGGGACTAGTTAGCAGGGGATCTGGGTTCTAGATACACTGGAGTCTAAAAAGAGGGGCACCCTAGAGCATTCTGGTGGCTGGGCTTGGAAGGAGTCTGAAGGTGTGGTTTGAGAAGGGGTGGGGCTTTAGAGTAGGACTTGGTTCAATGGAAGGGTGTGACTTGGGGCTCAGGAACATGGCTGGGAAGAAGTCTGAGGGAGAGGTTCTAGAGAGGTAGGGCTTGAGCCAGCAGTAGGCGAGGCTCCAGCGTAGGGAGGACTTGGATTGGGACCATAGTCTATGGTAGGAGTGTGGCTTGGAACATACACCAGGCTGAACTTGATTCTAAAGGGGGCAGATCTAGAGCAAGGCAAGAAGTGGAATTCAGGAAGGGGCCACACACACTTGGGGTGAGGTCATGGTCTAGATGGACAGGGGTTTAGAGTGGGGCATGGATGTTGGTTTCAGAAGGGGCAGACCCCCCAGTGGGGTGGTGAAAAATATATTTTAAAGCCAGCGGGCTCGGGCAGTAAGGGAGGAGGTGCGGGATGTGTTTTGTTGGGGGGGGGGGATGCCCCTAGTCAAGTCTAGGGATAATGCCCTGGGCAAGTCTGTGAGCAGGAGTAGCCTGGGGAGAGCTGACAGGTATGGGTTGGAGGGTGAAGGGTGGGATCTAGAGAGAGGCACCCCCACACCCTGTCCCACAACAGGACAGCTAGGAAATCAAAGGACACAGCCAATAGGTCTGTGGGGCCAGCCCACCCAATTCTCTTTCTCCTTCCCTCTTCCTCCCTCCCTCCACCCCTCACCCCCGAGTCTCGGGGGTGACTGGAGGCCCGGTCTGGAGCCCCTATCCTGCACCCTCTGCTGTGTCTGTGATATCGGTAGTGCCTGTGATCATGTGTTGCCATTTCGTCTGGCCGTGGCCCCTCCCTTCCCTCCAGACCCATACCTTTCCCCCTCCCCCACACCCTTCAGTATTGTTCTGAGACCCCTCCCCCAGAAAGAACAAATATGGTTAATTCTCCTTCCCTAAATAAACTCCTCAACCACCTAGTCAAGCCGGCTCTGACTTCTCAGTGTGCCTTTTTTGATGGGGGACAAGGGAAGAGATGGGGGAGAGGAGGCAAGAAGAAGCTCTGCCTCTGACACACTAGACGCCTTTCCAGTTGCCCCACCATTTTAGGCCCCTCCCAGAATGTGATGCCAAGCCCCACCCTCTGCGAAGCCTCAATACCCATCTAAGTTATGCGCTGAGTAGCCCTGCCCACAGCCCCCATTCCTGGCCATCGAATCCGGTGTCTCAAGGGCTTGGTTCAAATTCTGGTACTTTAGCCCCGCCTCTTCCCGACCCCTATAGAGCCCTGCCCTCAAATCTCCAAGAGGTCCGAATAGGACACCCACACTTCACAGGGATACCTCACCCTACCCCTCTTCCGTATTCTTCAGACCCTACTATCTCTCTGCGAACCAAAGGCTCGGCAGTTCGAATCCGCCGGGCGTTCTTTGGAAACCCTATGCGGCAGTTCTACTCTGTCCTATAGGGTCGCTATGAGTCCGAATCGACTCGACAGCACTGGGTTTGGTTTTTGGTTTGGACTATCTCTCCATTTCCTTGCCTCCACCCCAGCTGGAAAACCGGGAGACCGACTAAGCAGCAAGGCTGGGAGGCGGGGCACCGGAGTGAGTCACTCGTTGATTACCTCATTCCTGTCACACTTCCCGACTCCTCCCTGGGGCAAGGAAGGGCGGGAAGTGACTGGACTATGTGTAATGGTGGGAGGAGGAGGGTCCGCGGCGCCATGATTAAAGATCCGGCTGACCACTGGCGCTCGCCGCCGTGCCTAAATAGAGACCGGTCCCGAGCGCCGGAGTTTTAACTTCGGCCCGGAAATCCCCTCCTCCCAGCCCGGAGGCACAGTAAAGCCTGAGAGCGCGGAGGAGGGACTCCCAGCTCTGGGACTAAACTCAGAGAACCGGGTACTGGAGAGGGAAAAATGGGGGCAGTGAAGAGGAGTCTTTAAGATCTTCTCGGGACTTAGGGGGCATGACAGTTGAGGTTCTAAGGACAGGGAGAGGGCGGGGAAGAGGGCCTGGGAACTTGGCCGATGACATTAGCCCCTTCCCTATAATCTCAAATAATCTTGGTACTGGGAGGGGAATGAGAGCGGGGATATAAAACCTAGTTTTGTGATAAAGGCAAGGGAGCACCAATTGGGGCTGAGGATGGGGCTGGGGATCATTCTTGCAGCATTCACCTGGGGGAAAGAGACCCTCAGAACATCACCAATGGGGAGGAGGCCAAGAGGTGTCTTTAACCCATCACTCAGATCCCCCAAATAAACATTCACGATAAATCGACACGAAGTGTCAATATAAATACCCTAGTGCTCCACCCCTTCCAGTCAGGTCGCCGCCTCCAAGGCCCCCCCGCCATCCGTACACACTCTACCGAGTTCTCAATCCTTAGAAAGCCCAGTGAGAAGACCCGCGGCACATTGAGGTTCTGGGGCCTGTGTCTTCTGATGCCCGGCTCTGGCCCGGGGCGGGAGGGAAGGGGGTTTTCAGGTATCGCACTCCTGGGCTGCGTGCCTCTCACCTTTAGGCATGGGGCGCCTTGGCTGGGGAGAGACAACAGGCCCGGGGGCGGGCCCTGCGAGGTGCGCTCCTCCCAAGCTGGTATCAAGTTTACGGAACCGAGCTGCCCGGCCGGACGCGCCGTGGCCTGACAGACGCGAGGATTCCATTAGCCTGACCTGGTCTGGCCTGACCCTACCTGGGCGCGCCATGTTCGTGCGTGGGTCCCGGAGGCGACGCTCCGGGCGCGCGGTGAGCGGTACTCAGGGCAGCGGTAGGGGCCGGGGTAAACTGAGGCCCAGGCAAGGGCGCAAGGGATAGGGATATCGAGGAGGTGTTCTATGAAGCGTCATTGGAACCCCCAACCCCAGGATTTCCAGACCCGAGGGGCTGGAGTTGCTCGAGGCGTGTGGGTGGAGGAACTTCTAGATCTGGTGGCCCATGCTCTCTAATCCCTTCTCCACTCACCTTTATCAGCACCCCTGAGAGCTGGTGTGCTCCCCACTTGAGTGAATTATGGGAGGGGATTCTGAGGGTCAAAAGATTGGGTCCTGTGGTCCTGGGTTGAGCAGGGATCTCCTGAGCTTCTGAGGGAAGAGGCTCCCTGTTCCTTGGGGGAACATACACTGAAGAGTGGAGTCCTACTTTTTGGGGTGTCCGAATACTGAAGGTTTAGAGACTGGGATTTGAGGGAAGAGGGCTTCCTCCTGAGCGGGGAGCTTTTGACTTCATAGATAGGAGGGTCTCTGTTCCTTTGGAGGGGGTCTCTGACTGGGGAAGGGGGGGTCTGGGTTTGGTGGTACAGTGAAAGAGTGAATAGTCCTAGAATCTGAGGACTGAGGGCCAAGGCTTCTTGGGATGGAGGCTTTGAATGGAACGGGGGCCTCCAGAGGCCCCGGGGTGAGGGTTCCCAGTTCCTTGGTGATGAGTGGATGAAGCCAGGTTTTTGAAGAAGAGTTTCTGGCCAGAACAGGTAATTGGGGCTCCTGAGGGTGGCGCTGTGGTTAAGAGCTATGGCTGCTAACCAAAAGGTCGGCAGTTGGAATCCACCAGCCGCTCCTTGGAAACCCTATGGAGCAGTTCTACTGTGTCCTATAGGGTTGCTATGAGTCAGAACCCATTCGACGGCACCCAGTTTGGTTGTTTTGATTTTTGAGCTCCTGAAGGGACGGGCTGGTATCATGTGGGGATCCCAGGGAGGAGTGGGGTTCCAGACTCCTAAGTCGTGGAAATTGAGTGTTGCTGGCCTCATGGTTGGGGAGGGGCCATGGATGAGGCCTGGGAGGGGACATCCTGATTAGGGACTGTGCTCTGGTGGGGAGAGTACTCCGAATTCTGGGGCAGGTGTTTGAGGCCTAGAGGGGTCCGAAGCTGGGTAAAAGGATCGTAGGTCGGCCTGGGGAAGAGAATTGCCTGAGAAATAGGCATACAGGGAGGTGGTCTCAGCTGCCCCGCCTCTGCCTCGGTCGTGTCCCCCTCCCCCGCGCTCCGGGCGCTGTCCCAGCCTGCCCAGCGCTGCTCTGGTAGGACAGGCCCCAGCGTGTGGTCCGGGGCTCTTTAGTGGAGAGGCAGGTGTTGACTTCTCCCTCCCCGCGTCTGCCTCCGCCCACTACAGCCTCCAGAAACAGAGGACCCAGACCGTGGCCAGCCCTGCAACTCCTGCAGGGAGCAGTGCCCTGGCTTTCTGCTGCATGGCTGGAGGTAAGTGACCCCCTAGGCCCAGCCTTAGTCAGAGCTCAGCCCCTCAGGGAAACCCTCAGAGGCTTAGGCCACCCCCTAGACTTGAGCTCCGCTCAAGAAAGGAGCTCAGTTCAGGAAAGAGTCTAAAGCTCAAATTCAGATCTCGGACCCTGGCTTATTCTGGAGTCCTGTTACTAGGAGAGCCCCACCCCCTACTCCCCCTCCACCTCCACCCCCTCCGCACCGCCCCCGGAAGTGTCTTCCCAAGATTCTGAGTCCTATCCCTAGGAAGATCCTCAGACTCAGGCTTAGAGCACCCCCCACCGACCTCCAGCCACACCTCTCCTTAGGTTCAGACCTCCTCTCCCAGACCCGGTGTCCTATCCTCCTACTGGAGTCCTGCACCCAAAAAGTCTGATGAAATACCACAGATAGAGCCCATAGACCCCAGACTCAGGGCCCTATCCACAGGCTCAAAGCCCTGCTCACAAGTTCAGATCCTCATCACAGGCTACAGCCCCACCTCTAGGGAAAGTTCCCCACAATATTCTGAGCCAGTCCTGGGGAAGCCCCTAGATTTATAACTCCAGTCTCAGTCTCGCAGCCTGCGCTGCTCATTCTGCTGCCGGGGAGAGTCTGACCCAAGACCGGGAGCCCAAAGGTCAATGGATGCCCCTTAGGCCCCACAGCCCCACCCCTTCACATCCTGCCCTCAAGCTCACAGCCCTCCCAGAGTTCAGAGCCCTGCCCTCTGCTGGAAGCTAAGCCGCTCACAGCCTCTTAGCACAAGCCAGACCATAGGCTCACAGCCAAGACCCCCCTCTCAGCCCCTTCCCCAGGTCCAGAGCCCTGTGCTGGCTCAGAACCCTGGATTGGTGATAATCCGCATGTACATGTCCTTCAGTTGGGCTCCCTTGGGCTGCAGAGGGATCCAGGTGGGAAACCCCGTTAGTAACTGACTCCCAACTCCAACTGCCTCAGAAAGATCTGCCAGCACTGCAAATGCCCGCGGGAGGAGCACGCGGTGCATGCGGTGCCTGTGGACCTGGAACGCATCATGTGTCGGCTAATTTCAGACTTCCGGCGCCACTCCATCTCTGACGACGACTCAGGCTGTGCCTCTGAGGAGTATGCGTGGGTGCCCCCGGGCCTCAAGCCTGAGCAGGTGACCAGGGACTGTCCACCCTCTCTCTTGTTCTCCAGTGGGTGGGTACACACACACACACACACACACACGCACACACACGCACACACACACGCATGCGCTCAGGTGGGAACCTGTTATGCTGTTTCTGGGAAGTGCCACCTTCGTGGTCAAACTGAGGGTCCTTCTGACCCCTCTGTGATCTAGGGGTGGTCAGCTCCTCACACTTCACTGGAAACTCAGTGATCACTAGACCAGTTCCTCAGGGCGTGTTCATCGCACTTCTATTCTACCCCTTACCTCAGGCAGGAGTGGATTATCCAATAAGCAAGGTAAGCATGGGCTTACTTGTGCTTATTTACTAATCTGTAGTAAACAATTAGTAAGTAAGCACAAGTAAACCCGTGCTTACCTTGCTTATTGGATAATCTGCCCCTGACCTCAGGCTCTATCCTAGCACTTCATTCACCCCATCTCCACTGATTCCTTCATTCAACAAATATTTATTGAGCACCTACTGTGCATCAGACACTGTTCTAGGCATTGAGAACACAGCAGTGAACAAAACACAAAAAATATCTCTGCCTACATAGAAGATAGAGTCCAGAAGGGAACAACAGCTAATAAAGAAACCTGTAAATATATGTCAGATGGTGCAAGGGAAAGGGGGGGTGGGGCAAAAGAGAGACAAGAATATTAAATAGGGTGCCCAAGTTTGCCTCTCTGAGAACTTGATGTCTGAGCTTCCCCGCAGGAGGTGAGGAAGTGAACCATGAAGATACCTGGGGTATGAGCTATCTAGGCAAATAGAATAGCCAATGCCAGGTAAGAGTGTGCATGTATGAGGAACAGCGAGGAGACGAATGAGGCTGTAGCAGAGTGAGTGAGGGGGAAGAGTGGTTGCAGGTGAGGTCAGAGAGGTGATGAGAGCCATGGAGAGGACTTTGGCTTTTACTCAGAATGAGGGGTAAGCCACAAGAGGGTTGTGAGCAGAGGAGGGATGTGATCTGTCTTATGATTTAACAGGATCTTTCTGGCAGCTGAGTGTAAAATAGACTGTAGGGGCAAGAGTGGAAGTAGGGAGACCAATGAGGAGGAAGGAAGCTACTGTAATAGTCCAGGTGAATGATGATGGTGGTGGCAATGGAAGTAGTGAGAAGTGGTCAGATTCTGGAAATAGTTTGAAAGTAGAGCTAGAGGATTTGCTTGTGGCAGTCAGAGAGAGAGGAGTCAAAAGATGGCCCTAAGGATGGAGTTGCCATTAACTGATATGGGGAAAGCCAAGGCAGGAGCAAGTTTAAGGGATAAGACCTTAAGTTTAGTTTCAGGCATCTTGAGTTTGAGATGCTTGCTAGACATCTAAGTGGCAATGTTGACTGGAACTGAAGGGAGAGGACAGGGCTGGAAATATGCATTTGTGAGTCATTAGCAACAGATAGTATTTACACCCATGAGGTTGAATGCAATTCCCAAGAGAATAAGTATAGACAGAAAAACAAGGAGAGGACCAAGAACTGGGCCCTAGGAGCCTCCCACATTGAAGGGTCAGCTAGTTGAGAAGGAACCAAAAAAGAGACAGAGGAGGAGCAGCCAGTAAGGTAGGAAAACCAGGAACACGTGGTGTCCCAGGAGCCAAGGGAAGAAAGTATTTCCAGGAAGAGGGAGTAATCAGCTGTGTCCAGGCAAGTCAGATGAGAACTGAGACCTGAACAATGACCTTGACAGACACAGAGGAGGGGGGTAGAAGCCTGAAGGGATTGGGGTCAAGAGAGAATGGGAGTCCTGGAACTTAGAACAAAGAGAATTTTCTTGTGTGGGGCTTCATCTACTAAGAAATGTAGATTATAATGTCCTCAACAAAAATCCTACAGTAAGTTCAATGTAGTTTCATTCACATAGCTTAACACACAAAATTGTACCTCAGTGAAAACCATGCTTTCAAGGGGCATGTAGGCATGGTTCTGAGGGTCCCACTGAATGCAGAAATTAACCATAGGTTTTTATGAAGTAATAGATGGGACCACATGCTCTTCCAACAATCCTCCCTAAATAGTGCTTCTGTCAGTAGGGCTTTGGAGAGGACTTGGGCAGCAGACAGTTTAAACTTGGACTATGAGTACTGTGTTTTGCTGATTAAGTGTAGATCCAGCCTCAAACTTTCTCTCCAGCTTGTACCCAAATTTAGTTACACAGTGAACATTCAAGTCAAAAGAGAAAGAATGAATAAGTTATGTCCAATGGACCTCAACAAATATATATATATTTTTTTAATGCTTACAAATAGAACTTGCACTGATGTTTAAAGAGGAAGAGAGTGTGAGAAGAGAAGGTGGAGACAGCAAATACAGACAACTCTTTTGAGGAATTTATCTGTAAAGGGAAGGACAAAAATGGGGCAGCAGCTGGAGGGAGAAGTGGAGTCAAGATATGAAGGAACTCTAAGCATATTTGTGACCTGACAGAAATGATCTAACATGTAAGAAGAAAAGGTGAGGGAGTGAGTAGAAGTTTCCCTCTGATGACTTTTTCTCAGAGAAGTAGGGACCCACCATCAATTGCATCTCAACTCACCCATGGTCTCAATTGCTTTCTTCTATCCCCCATGCCCTCCCAGGTATACCAATTTTTCAGCTGCCTCCCAGAGGACAAGGTTCCCTATATCAACAGCTCTGGGGAGAAATACAGGATCAAACAGCTGCTACACCAGCTGCCACCACACGACAGTGAGGTAAGAAGACAGAGAGGAAATGCCATTAGGGAGCACAGCCTGGGCAAATGCAGGGCAGCTAGAAAGAAATGGGCAGGGTCTTAGGAGGAATAGGCGAGCTGATCTGAAATGAATTGAGGTGAATTGTCTGGACAGGCAGGGGCAATCAAGGGATACTCCTTGGCAAAACCACAGATGAGCCTTGAAGAAGTATTTAAATCCAAAACCCACTGCCATTGAGTAGATTCCAACTCATAGGGACTCCATAGGGTTTCCAAGGCTATAAATCTCTATGGAAGCAGACTACCACATCTTTCTCCTGAGGAGCTGCTGGTGGTTTCGAACGGCCAACCTTTCAGTTAGCAGTTGAGTGCTTTAACCACTGTGCCACCAAGGCTCCTTTGGAAGAAGTAAGTGGTGGCTATTTCAGGAAGGAGGCACCACCTAAACAAAGGCCTAGAAGTAGACTTTTTGAGAATGGATAAAATTCGGAAGAAGGTGGGGGCAGGCATCAAAGGAGGAGCCTGGAAGACCCCCACTCTCCCCAGGCACAATACTGCACAGCACTGGAAGAGGAGGAAAAGAAAGAGCTCAGGGCCTTCAGCCAGCAGCGGAAGCGAGAGAATCTGGGACGTGGCACCGTGCGCATCTTTCCAGTGACCATCACTGGGGCCATCTGTGAGGAGGTGAGCCATGAAGGGCCTAGGCAAGTGAGCAGTGCCTTTGCTCCAAGCCTTGGGGTGTAGAGTCCATCTCCCAGGCCCTCAGGATAGGAGGCCTGCCACTTAGGCCCTAGTTGTGTCTCTAGGGTATTCTCTGGTGGATGGAGTCTGCCCCCAAAGCCTCCTTTTGGGCAAGGACTGTCCCTAAGCACTCCTGATAGGTGGGGGCTTATTCTTCAGATCGCATTGTTGGCTGAGGTCTGTCTCTAAGGAGGCCCTACTAGGTAGTACCTTGTCTATGGTTTCCTCCCCCAATCCAGGCAATGACGTGGCCATGGACAATCTCTATGATCCTCCTATGGTTGGAACTTGCCCTTAAGAACTGACACACAGTGGCAGAACCTGTCTCTAGAGCCCCATCACCCACTGCCGTCAATTCCAACTCATAGCAACCCTATAGGACAGAGCAGAACTGCCCCATAGAGTTTCCAAGGAGTGCCTGGTGGATTCGAACTGCTGACCTCTTGGTTAGCAGCCGTAGCACTTAACCACTATGCCACCAGGGTTTCCCTATAGTGGGTGGAATTTGTCTCCAAGGTCCCCTCAGCGGGTGGGACCTGTCCTCAGATCCTACTGTTAGGTGAGGTCTGTCACCAAGGTCTTGGTCGGTGGAGACTGTCTCTATGGTCCCCCACAATGGGTAGGGCCTGTCTCAAAGTTACTTCCTGGAGCAGCCAGTCACAAAGGCCTGCAGATGGGTGTGAAATGTGAGTAAAAGTAATAGCGTGCCAGAACCTAACTTCAGGGGGATAATGACCAGGATCATCTCAAAGCTGATTCCCATGAGGTAGAGGTCAGACACATCTCCATCCTGTTTATTAATTCTGACATCCCTTCCACAGCATTTATTACTTCTCTTCTGGGTTTAATAATCCATTGCAATGCCACACAGAACTCACAGACCATACTTACAGTTAAATGGTTTATTAAGGAAGTAACAGGGTACAACTCAGGATCAGGATCAACAGGCTACAACTCAGGATCAGGAAGCATGTAGGCAAAGTCTCTCTTCTTCAGTGCAGGACAGCTCTCTCAGCTCCTCTCTGCTGTGCAGGCCTCCTCTCAGCCTTCTCATAACAGGTTCCTCTTGGCCCTGCCATCTGTCATCACTGACTCTGCTGCTGGGCCCCTTCTAGGCCTATCACTGTCTTCAGTGTTACAGCCTTGACCCATGTAACAGCTCTTTTAGGAGGTTCCTTGCCTCCTCTTTCTCTACTTTTCTCTCTTCTCTCTTTTTTCTTCCTTCTGTTTCTGTCTGCTTCCTGTCTGAAAAACCTCTGTGCGGATGGCTGCCTACATGCACAAACTCCTTGTCAATTTCAAGGCACAGCCCTCCCACCAGGGCCACAAACTGACCAATTTCCTCTAAGTAGGCCACAGATGCTTCATCTGCACAGTGTATTGACCAATCCCTGCAAGGTGTATACCAATCACAGGGCAGACTACAGCCTAAGACCAGACAAAAAGCATCAAACCACAATTTGTTTACAGCTTACCAGGAAATATCAATCAAGCTGGACACAAATAACAAACCCTAAGGGGTAGAAAACTAGACAAAGGTAACTCCTCAAGGCTTAGGGGAAAAATCTCTCAAGATATTTTTCCAGAGAACCAAGACAAAAGGCCACGTAAAGGAACTCATTTCACCACAATGGGGAAGGCTCAAGTGTGGCATTCTTGGTAATGGTGACCGTGTCTGTCATTTGGCAGTGTGGGAAGCAGATTGGAGGTGGGGACATCGCAGTGTTTGCCAGCCGTGCAGGCCTGGGTGCCTGCTGGCACCCACAGTGCTTTGTGTGTACCACGTGCCGGGAGCTGCTTGTGGACCTCATCTACTTCTACCATGCTGGCAAGGTCTACTGTGGTCGCCACCATGCTGAATGCCTGCGCCCACGCTGCCAGGCCTGTGACGAGGTGCGTGCCTCCCTGCCCAGGGGTGGGGTGGAGGGGGTAGGGGCAGACCCTTCTGACGGTCACAGATGGCCTGCACCCCCAGATCATCTTCTCCCCTGAGTGCACAGAGGCCGAAGGCCGGCACTGGCACATGGGTCACTTCTGCTGCTTTGAGTGTGAAGCATCACTAGGAGGGCAGCGCTATGTCATGCGTCAGAGCCGACCCCACTGCTGCACCTGCTACGAGGCCCGCCACGCGGAGTACTGTGATGGCTGTGGGGAGCATATCGGTGGGTGAACATGTAACTGGATAAAGGGATGGATGGATAGCTGGGCCACATCCCCACCCCAGCAGGATTTCTCCTATCCTCCAGGCCCCATTCTCATTATGCCCTATACTCTTAAGTCTAGCCCCATAGGCCTAAACCCTTCACTGCAAGTCCCACCCCCAACATACTGCCTTATGCCATACTTTGTAAACCTCACCTACACCACACTAGGCCATGAGCTACACATCTAGGCTTACCTCCAGAATACCCTCTACTTCCCAGCCCCCACCCCCCAACCACATCCTACCCTCTAAGCCTATCTCCTGCTATCCTAAGCTATGTCTTGTTCTCTAAGACTCTTGCCAGCTAGGTTAGGTCCTACCTTCTAAGCCACACCCTACCCCAGACTCAGTCTTTTACTACCAAGACAACCCCTACCTTCTAAGCCCTGCTCCCCATCTAGGCCTCAGCCTTCAGGTCCAGCCTTCTACCCTCCTTCCACTTGAAGTTACCCTTTATGTCTAAGCCTGGCCCACATCTTAGAGTCCAATGCTCGCCCGTACCCAGGGTTAGTCTTCTGGGAAGGGCACTCTGGGAAAGAAAGGGAGGAGAGAAAGTGAATGAGGAATCCTGGGTAAGGACCAAACCTTGGATTTTCTGACTTCTACCAAGAAAAGCCCTATTCCAGAGAGGTAAGGGGGATGTCCTGGGGCACACTCAGATTGATTCGCCCGCTTCCTCCTGCAAAAGAGGCCCCATTCGGGAGAGCGTGAGGGTGTACCTGGGGACTCTGCCTCAGTGTTCACCCTCTTGCCCTCCAGGCCTGGACCAGGGCCAAATGGCTTACGAGGGCCAGCACTGGCACGCCTCAGACCGATGCTTCTGCTGCAGTTGCTGCGGGCGGGCCCTTCTGGGTCTCCCCTTCCTGCCCCGCTGTGGGCTAATATTCTGCTCACGTGCCTGCAGCCTCCGGTCAGAGCCCACTGCTCCGGGGCCTGGCCGCCGCAGCTGGAGCGCAGGCACGGTCTCCACACCGCTCGCGGCCTCCACAGCCTCCTCTGCTGTCGAGGGGGCGTCGGAGACAGCAACCAAAGGCACCAGCACCAAGTCAGCGCCTGGTGAGCTTCTGAGGCTGCGTCCAGTCCCGGCCCACCTCAGCCCTGGACCCTCCCCTTGACTCCCCCAGACCTTTCACCAGCAGCATTCCTGGCCCGCCTCCACCTCAGGCCAGGCTCCATCTCTGTACCTTTCCAGGCCCAGTCTCCAGCCCAAACTATACCTGCTTCGTGAGCCCTAGTTCCACCCGCCTTCTGTACCGGGCCTGTCCTCTACCACAATTTGTCCCTGCTTGAGCCCAAGTTCCTTCTCCTTTCTTCAACCATCCCTGTTCTATCACAAAACTTGTCTGCTCCCGCCTATGCCCCACCCCTCTTCATCTGAGGCCACTCCCCTATACCCTGACCCAGCCCCATACATCGGTTCAGTCTTGCTCCTCCTCCCGCATTTTTACTTCCAACCTCCTCTTCTCCACCCAGAGTCTGCTCCAGGCATTGTACTCCCCAGGACCCCCCCACCTGTCTGCTCTTTTTCGACCCCTTTCCTCACTTTCGGAAACCGAGGTGGCATAGTGGTTAAGTGCTACCGCTGCCAAGCAAAAGGTCGGCAGTTCGAATCCACCAGGCGCTCCTTGAAAACTCTATGGGGCAGCTCTACTCTGTCCTATAGGGTCGCTAGGAGTCGCACTCGACCGCAGCGGGAGTTTTTTGTTTTTGTTTTATCCCCACTTTCCCAGTCCTGATGGGGGGGAAATGGAGAGAAGGCCCTTCCACAGGCCTCCCCGCGGAGGGCACCGGCGGAGGGCAGACACATGGAATCGCTCCGTCTCTCCCTTTCCAGCTGCAGGTCCTGAGGAGCCCACCCGTTTCCTGCGAGGGGCCCCCTACCGCCACTCCATGCCTGAGCTGGGGCTCCGAAGTGCCCCCGAGCCACCTCACCAGCCAGACCCGCGCCTGGAGGACAATGCGTTTGGGCGCCAGAGTGCCCCGCGCGTTAGCTTCCGCGACCCTCTGGTGTCTGAGGGAGGCCCGCGGAGGACCCTGAGTGCGCCCCCAGCCCAACGCCGCAGGCCACGCAGTCCGCCGCCCCGGACCTCCAGCCACCGCCGCCGTCAACACCACCACCATCACCGCCGCCTTCTGGTCAGACGTAGACACCATCAATGTGACTTAGAACCGGGGTCGGACTCAGGATCTTGCTCCAGCTCGCCCTCCAGCCCCAGTTCTGAGTCCTCAGAGGACGACGGCTTCTTCTTAGGGGAGCGCATCCCACTACCCCCACACCTGTGCAGACCTGTGTCGGCTCAGGAGTCTACAACTGAGACCGACAACTCCCCACCCCCACTGCCCCTCGGGGACCCACGCCCCCGGATTCCCCGCCAGGCCCGAGACAAGAACTGTATAGTGGCTTGAAACTGAGGCAGTCCTGGGTGAGGGGGTCCATTTTGAGTCAGTGCAGATGAGGACCCCCAGCATGACTCATAAGCCCCCTTCCTTCCTCCCTTGTGTTTGCATTATTGAAATAATTAATATTTGTTGTAAAACAGGCCTGGCTTCTTTGCCTCCTTGCTCCAGACCACCCCCCAAATTTTCCCCCTCCTGATGCTTGAAATTTATCCACATTTGATCAAAGGATTAATTTATTCATTATCATATTTTCTCTAACCATCTTTTTTTATTTATCCCTCCATAGAAACCCCCCACCAAGGAGATCTGGAGTGGGTCACAATCTCGTGCCCTTCCCTACTCATTTTGTGACTTAGGTGGGGCATGGTCCAGGCAGAACTGATGTCTCCCTTTGGATACTGGAGAAGGAAAGGGGGAGGTAGCCACACCCATAAATGTGGCCACACCAAGAGGGTTGATTGACAGGCTGGAAGACAAATTCTCCCTATAAAGGCCCTTTTACCTCAATAGGGGACTGGGGGCTGGCTGGGAATGTTGTTGTGGGGGTGGGGAGGACTTATTAGATGGAGGCATTATTTGAAGGTTGCAGAGAGAAATTAGGAGAGTTCATCTACACCGGGCCATCTGCGGGGTCTGCAGGGTGAGGAAAAGAGAGAAAGCATTGGCTGGATCCATATGCCCATTTTACAGACAATTATACTGAAGCCTATGTGGGGGCAGTTCTACTCTGTCCTATAGGTCGCTATGAGTCGGAATCGACTCGACGGCACTGGGGTTGGGGGGATGAAAGGACAAGCCTTGGGCCAAAGCTATAAGTACCAGTAAGGGACAGAGTTGGCATTCATGCCCTTGGGAGACCCCTTTCCCTTTCCTGCCCCCTCAGCACTCCCCTTCCCTTTCTACCTCCTCAGCACCCACCACACACACACTTACCAGTGGGGGCTGCTGTATGTCTTTGCTGCCGAAAGGGGAATGTGATGTAGGCATCATAGCCAAAGAGACACGTACTGATTAGGCCCAGTACCTGGGAGTGAGGGGAGAATGGGAGTGAGGGTAATTGGATGGATTAGGCTGGTCAGCCTACTCAGCCTCTTACCTCCTTGTATCCACCACCTCCAATCATTGCCCCATGTAGATGAATCAAGCCCCAGGTTAGGAAACCAGAGAGCCCCAGGAAAAGGCCTGGAGACTGAACTCTACCCCACTCTCCCTCCTCCTAGCACCTCTCAACACAGGGCAGCCACATCCTGGCCTTACATGCAGGGGGCATCATCCAAACTACATTTATTGAGACAAAGTTCCAGCAGATGGTAGTCTAGTGTGTTGACAAAGGGGCCACCTGTTTGTACTTCCCACAAAAGTCCCTGTGTCAGACAAGGGATACTCCTTTACAGCAAAGGCTGATCTTAAGGAGCAGCCGGGAGTACACAAAACCAGGGCTTGAGTTAGACTTTTCTGTAGCATGGACTCTTGAGGCCCTGAGGACAAGCATGACTTGCCAAGGGTGACACACTTTCTACCAGAAGTAGAGGCAGAAATGGGCCCTAGAAATGTGAACCCCTCTCCCTGTGCCTTGGAGCTGCTGCCCTGCCTTTACCCCAGCGATGATTTTGGAGGCCTTTCCTTTCTCAACAAGGACAATAATGGAAGTGATCAGGAAGAGGATCGCAGCAATGAGTGCTCGGAAGAAATCCTGTGAGGAGAGAGAAGAGGGACATAAACGCCCAAAACACACTTGATAATCCCAGTTGCCTGGTGCCTCCCCAGCCTAGCCAAAGTCAGCCCCTTTCTCACACTCCAGGGCCAGTTGATGAACTGTATCTTGGTGTGCAGGTCACACATGTAGATGACAAAGAAGACAGCGGCCAGGATCATCTCAAACACAGGCAGGGAGGAGTAGTAAGCTTGGCCGTTTGCCGGGGCACTAAAGCAGATCAGAATCACCAGGCACAATATCTGGAGGGATGACACCAGAAAGGGGCCTTGATAAACTTTCAGGGCTGAGGGGTCTCAAATTTAGAAGCCTCTCGGGGCTGAGAAGATGACAAATAATAAGAGCTAAACACTTAAATTGTGTGTTTACTGTGTTCTAAGCATTATTCTAAGAGCTTTACAAATATTAACTCACTTAATCATCACAATAACGTAATAAGTTGGGTAGTATTAGTACTACTATTAGTATTATCAGTATCTCTATTTTATAAATGAGGAAACTGAGGCACAGAGAGGTTAAGCGACTTGATCAGGTCACCCAGCTAGTTATGAGTAGAATTGGGTGTCTCAGCTTCTCCTTTTTTCTCTTTTAGGGCAGGGACGGATGAGGGGAGGGTCCTCGCCGTGAGGTGTTTTGTGAGCACTGCTGGCTCCAGCTTCAAGGCCCTGAAGGGTGGGGATATGCGGTTCCCCAGCAACCCCTCTGGAAGCAGAGAGAGTGACACCCGAGGAACAGGGATCTGTTAAAAGGCACCGCACCCCTTTTACGAGTGACTCAAAGGCGGCGTCCACTTTGAGGGGGCGGGAAACCCAGACTCTCCAGTGGCCCGGAGAGCTAAAAGACCTCCTTCCGGGTCCTAGAAGGACGAGGAAAAACCGGCGGAAGGCAGGGCGCCTTCCCCCTGTGAAACTAGCGCGAGGGGCCCCACCCCAACAAGCCCCGCCCCTGGGCGCGCTGCCAGCCCGCCCGCCAGTGCCCAGGCCGCGCCACGCCCTGCCACTGGAGGCCACCACTTCCCAACCCCCCAGAACCCTTTGATGAGTCCATGCGGGCCCCCACCACACTGTCCCCTATATGCTCTCTTGGTCCCTCGCCTCATTCCGTGGGCCAGGAACTCCCGAACACCATTCCCAAACTCCAACAACTCGCCCTGCTCCCCTAGTTTTGGGTCTCCACCAGGAACCCACCCACCCACGCCCCACTGCAGAGCACCTCCGGCCACGTGCCTGCCTCACACAGGGCCGCAGGGCTCCGCGTGGTCCAGCCATCCCACCCCACGTTTGCCCACCAGCCTGGCCCAGGACGCTCACAATCTCAGCAAACAGGAGAATTCCCTTTCGGGTGCGTGAAAAGTTGGTACAGGCAATCCAACAGCCGGGTGCCGAGAGGCGCTCGGAGTCCGCCATGGCGTGAGCCGGAGTCCCTGGGGATATAGGGGATCTACTCGCTTGCTCGCAGTTTCGAGGACGCTGCACACCCAGCCGTGGTGTCGGCCGTCGGACCGGGAAGGGGGCCCAGGGGAGAAGGAGGGAGTGAATCACTGCGCGGAGCCGAAGCGGGCGGGGCCGGAGGGGGCCGGGCCAGGTGGCTGCCGCCCCGGAAGCCCCCTCGCCCCGCCCGGCACGGATATTCCCCGCTTTGCGCACAGGCCGTGGGGCACCCCATCTCTGAAGGGCTCCTGCCTTTGAGGCTTGGCAGTTCGAAGTACCAGGTGCGATAATCGCGAGACCCTTCGCCTTTTGTAGACAAATGCGCTGGAGGCTGCCTCAACTCAGAACGGTGGAATCTGACTTTGTGAGAGTGACTCAGTTTCTTTAGCTGTAAAAAACGATCAAGATTAAACCTGAAAGACTCGGGGCTAGGTACGTTTCCGGAATTTGGAATATTTCGAATTTGAGGAAGTTTCCCTGCTGCATATACAGTATACTATTTAACACTCTCAGGGGGTCAAGAGTTGCCCATTAAAAAAAAAAAAAAAGGAAGCGAACACGTTTCTTTTTCCTCAAGGAAAGTTATGAACGTTCACAGTAAGTAAGGTAAGTAAGGCTGAAAGTTGTCCCTTGTTAGGCCAGGTCAGGTTTTGTAACCAAATGATGCTAAACTTGTGGGAAAACTGTCGGTTTCCAGAGCTTTTTGGACTTCAGAATTGCAGTTGAAAGATCGTGGAATGTGGGATAAACCTCTTCGAAGTGATGGGAGATGAAATGAGAGTGTGTAAAAGCTGAGAACATAGCCTGATTAGTATCAAACATTCAGTAAATGGCTGTGAACATTATTAATAGTGTCAGAGCCCATGGGACCCAGGATCTGATTCTCCGTTCTTAGATCTGCATATCTTTGCCATAAATTCTGGGTCTCAGTTTCCTGGTTCTTAGGGGAGGGGCTGTCAGCTGAGCCCTATCTAGATGAGGGATGGGGAAGGAGCACAGGTTTATTGCTGAAGGCTTGGCAAGATGAGGGCATGGCTCCTGGGGTGTGATAATGCTGGTGACATTTGCAGTGTGTTACTTTGATCAAGTAATTTCTCCTGGCCCAGCCTCAATTTCTGCATCTGACACTGCACTTGGTCAGGCAGAACAAGATTCCCTGAGATGTGCCTAGGGGCATGCTCTCCAGACTGGACTTTGGTTTCTCATTTGAGGTGGGGAAAATCATTGCTGGAAGGCCAAGACTGTTCAACCCAAGGGGCTTCCTGCTCTCACTCCCAATCCAGGGCCCCTCAAAGCCCAGGGTGCTGAGTGATTGGATGGTGGAAGGGATGAAACATATTTTTCCAGTGCTGAATGTGTGCTTCCTAATTCTGTGAGGACATACCTGAGTTTCTGGAACAGAACAAGCTTGGTGCTGCCTCAGGGCCTTTGTACTTGCTGTTCTCGTTGATGTCAATGCCCTTCCCTAGCTCTTCATACCTCTGTATTCTGGTCATTCAGGTCCCAGCTCAAATGTCATATGTTAAAAGAGGCCGGAAACTCCCAATCATTACCTCCCCCAATATAACCTTCTTTTGCTATCTTCATATCTCTCATTTCTCTCTGAAATTATCTTTTATTTATTCATTTTCTTGTCTAACATCTATTTACCCGAACTACATCAGCTATGCAAGGGTAGAAATCTTTCTGATTTGTTCCCCCCGACTCTCCAGTGCCTATCACAGTGCAAGATATACAGTTGGGGCTCAATTAATACTTGTCAAATGCAGGTGAGATTAAGAGGACAGGTTTGGGAATCAGGCCTTGATTAAATCTCCCTTCAACCCCTCCCTCAAAGTATTTACACTCTCTAGGCCTCACTTGGAAACCCTGGTGGTGTAGTCGTTAAGTGCTATGGCTGCTAACCAAAGGGTGGGCAGCTCGAATCTGCCAGGCGCTCCTTGGAAACTCTACCGGGCGGTTCTACTCTGTTCTATAGGGTTGCTATCTTCTCTCCTCTGCGAAATGAATGCATGAGAGTTGTTGAATAGATGTAAGGAGATGAAAAGAGATAGAGTAAAGCCTGTAGCAGGGATAAGACAAAGTAAATGGTGGCTGGGGTTACTATTATTAGTCTCCTGGGTGTGACTGTGTTTATTAATACTGGGGCTCTGGGGCCCTTTCCTGACTTTGGTAGAGCCACACCTCTGGCAGGCTGAATCAGGGGTAGCTGGAAGCCCCAACATGCTCCCCTATAATGTTTACAACACTAACCATCCCAGTGTTCACCTATTTATCCCCCAACTCCCAGCTCTCCCAGCCTGACTCTTCAGCTGCTCTCTCCTCACCAGTGCCACCCTGGACTCTCACACTCAGGGCCGTTTATTTCTCTTCCCCTTCTTCTCTCACAATAGGGGCGAGAGTTGCCTGTTCCAGGCCGACCACAGCTTCTTTCGTTGAGGGGATGGAACCAAGTGTTCAGGATGTGGTGACAGCGGAGGTGCTTGGTCATTTCTGGCCTCAGCCAGAGCGTGGATACTATGGTTGGAGTCCCGCTGGGCATGTAAGCCAAGGCTGTAGGGCTCTGTTCCCAGGGTGGAGGAGCCTCTGGGCCTCTCCTGGGACCGGAACGCCAAGTGGGTGGCGTGTGCACACAAGTTCAGTCCGCTGCAGTTTGTCACCATCTATGGAAGAGATGGGCGTGGCCCAAAGTTTTTAACAGCCTTTTTTAGCCCGGCCCGCCTGGGGTCGCTGACTCACACCTTCCAGTCTCCACCCCAAAGGGGGCTCCAGGGCCCCATCCCGTGCCCCTTCCCCCGCCGTGGCAGGCTACGTGCCAGTGAAAGCTGGCAGACGAGGCCGGAAGCGGGAGACCGCAGGCTCCTGGCGAAAGAAGCCACCCTGCTTCTAGCCATGCTATCTGGACGTTAGCTGATGGTCTAGACGATTCCAGGCGGGGGCTGCGGGTATACTGGTGCACTTCCGCCACAACAAGCCCACTTTTGCATTTTCCACCCCGCGCACTGTGAGCCCCGCGCGCCTCAAAAAAAGTGAAATGTGTGAATGGACAGAGGAGCAGGAGTTGATGAAGAGAAAAGAAGTGTGGAGAGAGCATGCCCAGCTAGGGACAGGCAGCAACAAACACCCATCAGGAGACATGAAACAAACAGCACGAGAAGAGTCTCACCTAGAAACCAGTCTGGCCCACCGCTCCTTTACAGGGTGGCCTGGGCAGCCCCACCCTGCTTAGAGTACCTGGCAAGTCCAGACTGGATAAAACTATTTTATTACTTCCTCCGTTCTGGACTCGAAGCGCAGGGCGGGCTGTCAGGAAGAGCCATACCACTAACGCCGCAAGGGGATGGCGGGCTGGTCGACTGCGCAGCAGGAGGGGCACCAGAGTAAGTGGGAGCTCTCCAGACCTTGCTAGTTTGCGGTGGGCGGGGCTGTACCAAGTGAGCACCAGGCCTTCGGATGTTCACTCAGTGCGTCTGCCTTGCGGCTGCTGTCTCCAAAGCAAGCTGCGAGCTCCTGGGGACCCCGAGGGCCCGCGAGAGCCGTTCCTCGCTGGGCAACAGCCAGGGTCCCGGGGAGCTGGGAGACTGGTCGTCGGGGTCTTCCGTGTGGCGCTCAGAAGGAGAAACCGCTGCAACGCTGACCGCCGCCTCTGAGCTAGGCTCTGGGAGGCCCTGGGTCCTGGCCGTCGTCCGGGACCCAGGGTGCTGAAGTGGGGAAGCGCTGGCGCTGCAAGACCTCCTTACTTCCAGTTCCCTAGGATCCAGGCTGCGATCTAGGAATGGCAGGACTGCGGGTTAGACTGGGCGGTGGGGTGGGAGGCGGGGGGGGGACCTTGGCTGAGGGCCACCAGATACTCCAAGGGCTGCCGGAGACAGAGATTCCCGCCCTGAGAGAAACCTCCCTAAAGGTTGGGACACCTTCTTTACTGAGACCTTTTCCCTCCTGGATCCAGGACACCCTCCTCAGGAATCATTTCCCACAACCCTCAAAGGAAATCAAACCCCAACCTTGACCTCGGAAACCCGAACCCCTTCCCTGTACGACTCCTGACCCTTTCTTCGCTCAGGCCTCCTTCGAGTCTCATCGCTCCTTTTCCTTATCAACTTCTCATCTTTTGGAACCAGACTCCCCTACCCTCTAGGACCCTATTCCCTCCCTGCTGAGACCACTATGCTTTGCCCTTCTCGATCTTTCCCTCTGAACACGCGTTTACCCCAGGCCCCTTCCCTCCTTTCCCCTCCCAGTACCTCGAAAACTCCTCCCTGAAAAGCACAATTACTCCCATACTGGGACCCTGCCGCCCCGCCCCGGTTTTGAAAATACAACGACCTCTCCCAGCAGGCACCGACTGCTGACCCTCGCCACTGAGACCGCCAACCACTCCCCCACCCAGGACTCCAGTTCCTCCACTCTGCGACCCTCTTCTCCACACAGATCCTTGACCCTCCTCCACTGGGACACCCCCCACCTCTTTTCTGGGGCCCTCTCAACCCCTCAGGCTTGCCGGGGTGGGTCTCAAAAGGCCTGCGGAGCACAAGACGTAGGCGGGGGCCACCAGAGCGGATCCGCTCTGCGACCTGGGCCTGCGTGAGGCCGTGCGTGGACTCCCCGTTGATGTGGAGCACGAGGTCGCCGGCCTGCAAGGGCATGAGTCAAGGGGTGTTATAGGAAGGGCCAATGGAGGGCACCCTGACAAAGGGGGGGGGGTCCAGGATAGCATCCAGAGGAGAAAGGAGGGCGCCTTGGTGCTTACCTGCAAACGACCACAGAGCTGCGCCGGCCCATCCTCCAGCAGCCCGAGCACGGCCAGTGGCATGTCCCCGGCAACATCTCGACCGCCACTAAAAGTGAGGCCAAATCCCGCGGGACCGCGGATCAACTCCACACAGAACCCACCAGAGGTCTGGGGTGGTTTCGAAGCACAACGTGCGTCATTCTGGGTCGCTCTGGGCAGAGTTGTACTCCTACCCAGGGTCTCTGACTAACGATGCTACAGAAAGGACACGGGAGCACTTAGGTTGTCAGTGCCAAAGAAAGTGGCCTTGAATATGAGAACTGGGGTGATACCTGGCACTGGTGTCTGACAACAGGAGCTTGAGGCAGGCAACTGTCTGTGACCTCTATATCAGCAGAGTCCAGCCTGCTGACACCTGGGGATAGAAGAGACTGAGAGGAAGCAGTTGGGGGCACTCCATAGAAACTATCTAGGTTTCCCCTGCTAAATTAACATTGTATCCTCATCTATTTGAACTCAATATCCTAGCCTTGGAAACCCTGGTGGTGTAGTGGTTAAGTGCTACAAATGCTAACAACAGTTTGGCAGTTGAAATCCACCAGGCACTGATCGGAAACTCTATGGGTCAGTTCTACCCTGTCTTATAGGGTTGCTATAAGTTGGAATCTACTGGACTACAACTTTTTTTTTTTTTTTTTTTTTTAATCTTAGTCTCCTGTGCTCAATTAACAATTTGGGCCCTGTCCCTCAAGTAATCCTCCTGGCTCCACCCACATGAATAGCTGTTCTGACCCTACCCTCTTTTTTTTTTTTTTAACAAGCCTAGCCCCAGTAGTCTGGGGCTTCTTTTATTTATGTATTTATTTATTGTGCTTTAGGCAAAAGTTTACAAATCAAGTCAGTCTCTCTTACAAAAAGCCATACACACCCCACCATGCACTCCTAGCTGCTCTCGCCTTAATAAGACAGCACATTCCTCCTCTCCACCCTGTATTCCCTGCATCCATTCAACCCGCTCCTGTCCCCCTCTTCCTTCCCATCTCTCCACCAGACAGGAGTCACCCACATAGCCTCATATGTCTACTTGAGCCACGAAGTTCACTCCTCACCAGCATCATTGTCTATCTTATAGTCCAGGCCAATGCCTGTCTGTAGAGTTGGTTTCGGGAATGGTTCCAATCTTGGGCTATCAAAGGGTCTAGGGACCATGACTGTCAGGATCCCTCTAATCTCAGTCAGACCATTAAGTCTGGTCTTTTAATGAGAATTTAAGATCTGCATCCCACTGTTCTCCTGCTCCATCAGGGATTCTCTGTTGTGTTCCCTGTCAGGGCAGTCATCAGTTGTAGCCAGGCACCATCTAGTTCTTCGGGTCTCAGGCTGATGGAGTCTCTGGTTTACGTGGCCCTTTCTGTCTCTTGGGCTCATATTTACCTTGTGTCTTTGGTGTTCTTCATTTCCCTTTGCTCCAGGTGGGTGGAGACCAATTGATGCATCTTAGATGACCTCTTGCTAGCGTTTAAGACCGCAGACGCATCTCACCAAAGTGGAATGCGGAAGGCTTTCTTAATACATTTTGTTGTGCCAATTGACCTAGATGTCACCTGAAACCATGGTCCCCAGACCCACGTCCCTGCTACTCTGGCCTTTGAAGCTCTTGGTTGTATTCAGGCAACTTCTTTGCTTTTGGTTTAGTCCAGTTGTACTGACTATCCCTGTGTTATGTGTTGCCCTTCCCTTCACCTAAAAAAAAAAATTTTTTTTGTCTACTATCTAGTTCCAAATATTAAACGATGCAGGAAGCATCAAAAGAAGATGGAAGGAATACACAGAGTCATTATACCAAAAAGAATTAGTCGATATTTAACCATTTCAAGAGGTGGCATATGATCAGGAACTGATGGTACTGAAGGAAGAAGTCCAAGCTGCTCTGAAGGCATTGGTGAAAAACAAGGCTCCAGGAACTGATAGAATATCAACTGAGATGTTTCAACAAACAGATGCAACGCTGGAGGTGCTCACTCGTCTATGCCAAGAAATATGGAAGACAGCTTCCTGGCCAACTGACTGGAAGAGATCCATATTTATGCCTATTCCCAAGAAAGGTGATCCAACCGAATGTATAGGGTCACTATGAGTCGGAATCGACTCTATGGCACTCGGTTTGATTTTGGTTCTGGTTATCATTAATATCACATGCAAGCAAAATTTTGCTGACAATCATTCAAAAATGGCTGCAGCCTATATCGACACAGAACTGCCAGAAATTCAGGCTGGTTTCAGAAGAGGACGTGGACCCAGGGATATCATTGCTGACGTCAGATGGATCCTGGCTGAAAGCAGAGAATACCAGAAGAATGTTTACCTGTGTTTTATTGACTATGCAAAGGCATTCGACTGTGTGGATCATAACAAACTATGGATAACACTGCGAAGAATGGGAATTCCAGAACACTTAATTGTGCTCATGAGGAACCTTTACATAGATCGAGGCAGTTGTTCAGACAGAACAAGGGGATACTGATTAGTTTAAAGTCAGGAAAGGTGTGTGTCAGAGTTGTATTCTTTCACCATACCTATTTAATCTGTATGCTGAATAAATAATCCGAGAAGCTGGACTATATGAAGAAGAACGGGGCATCAGGATTGGAGGAAGACTCATTAACAACCTGCGTTATGCAGATGACACAACCTTGCTGGCTGAAAGTGAAGAGGACTTGGAGCACTTACTAATGAAGATCAAAGACCACAGCCTTCAGTATGGATTGCACCTCAACATAAAGGAAACAAAAATCCTCACTACTGGACCAATGAGCAACATCATGATAAATGGAGAAAAGGTTGAAGTTGTCAAGGATTTCATTTTACTTGGATCCACAATCAACAGCCATGGAAGCAGCAGTCAAGAAATCAAAAGACGCATTGCATTGGGCACATCTGCTGCAAAGGACCTCTTCAAAGTGTTGAGGAGCAAAGACGTTACCTTGAAGACTAAGGTGCGCCTGACCCAAGCCATGGTATTTTCAATTGCATCATATGCATGTGAAAGCTGGACAATGAATAAGGAAGACCGAAGAAGAGTTGACGCCTTTGAATTGTGGTGTTGGCGAAGAATATTGAATATACAATGGACTGCCAAAAGAATGAACACATCTGTCTTGGAAGAAGTGCGGCCAGAATGCTCCTTAGAGGCAAGGATGGCGAGACTGCGTCTCACATACTTTGGTCATGTTGTCAGGAGGGATCAGTCCCTGGAGAAGGACATCATGCTTGGCAGAGTACAGGGTCAGCGGAAAAGAGGAAGACCCTCAACAAGGTGGATTGACACATTGGCTGCAACAATGAGCTCAAGCATAACAACGATTGTAAGGATGGCGCAGGATCGGGCAGTGTTTCCTTCTGTTGTGCATAGGGTCGCTATGAGTCGGAACCGACTCGTGGGCACCTGACAACAACTATCTAGTTAGTGAATATCCCTCTCCCTCCCTCACCACCCTCGTAACCATCAAAGAATGTTTTTTTCTGTGTTCAATCTAGAGTTCGTATAACAGTGGTCTTGTATATTTGTCCTTTCGCAATTTACTAATTTCACTCAATAAAATGCCTTCCAGATTCCTCAATGTTATGAAATGTTTCACAGATTCATCATTGTCCTTCATCGATGGGTAGTATTCCATTGTGTGAATATACCATAATCTATTTATCTTTTTTTATTTATCCATTCATCCGTTGATGTGACCCCGCCCTCTTGACTAACATCCTGGTCCCAACCTCTCGCCCTCACTCTAATGACACCCAGGCCCCATCCCGTCAACTAACACCCTTAGATTCACCCTGGAGCGATAATACAAGACTTGGCTCAAAAACATTTCAGGCTCTGCCGCTAATTAGCCTTCTAAACTCCATCCTATTCTTGCCATTTCAAACCCCACCACCAATACGTTCAGACCCCACCCCCTTGACTAGCTGTCCAGGCCCTGCCTCTTGACTAACTGCCGCCCCAAGAACTGTCCAGGCTCCTCTTCCTCAAAAATAACGTTCCAAGCCCCGCTGAGAGGGCTAAAGATCGAGCCCCAACCCTCAACTCGTTTTCCAGCTTTCGCCTACTGGAATAACCCTCCTAGCGTCACCTCCTAAAGTAACATTCTAGGATAATCCCCAGGCTCCGCCCCCTCGAGTCACCCTTCGAACCCTGCCCCTTAAATTTACATCCCTTGTCCCCAGTCCCGGCTCTGCCGCTCTAGAAGAGCCCTCTCTTCTCCGACCCCACCTCCTGGAAAGACCCCGCTCTGGGAACTCACCCTCCTTGTGGCGCAGGCGCAATGTGGCACCTGCCCTGCGTACCAGCGCCGCCACGTCGGCCGTAGCTCGGGTCGCCAGGGGGCGCGCGTCCAGCGGCGCCAGGAGCTGCCGGGCGCTGGGGCCCACCGACAGGGGAAGACCGCGGCCTCCGAGGGTGAGGGGAACAGGTCAGCACAGACCCTGAGCCTTGGCGAACACCCTAACTTGCAGATGTCCGAAGATCTAGAAGTGCCCCTCGAGATCCCCAGAGATGACCCGACCACTCTCTCGATAATATGGAGGTCACCGACTGCCCCTCAACATCTCCGTGACCCCCGACCTTCCCGGGTATGTCTATGGACCCCCGCTCCCCCACAATATCCCTGGAGATAGCTATTTGACTGCAATATTCCCGGACATCTCCGACGGCCCTATGAATATGTCCGACTGCCCCCAACATACCCGGGACCTCGACTGCTCCCTAATAACCCGAGATTCCAAACTCTCCTCCACAATGTCTCTGGGGACCTTGATTCCCCCCCCCCCCAGTCCCCAATATCCTGAAAGAGCACGGTCTGTCCTTCATACACCCTAGACCCTGGTTCACCATTCAGATATCCTAGGGAACTCGAGCTACCCCCATAAATTCCCTCAGAGGCCCCCTTCCCCAGGTAGCCCACATAACTCCACATTCCCTCTGCACACATCCCTAGGGGCCCCGAGCTACCCTCCCCCCGCCAATTCACAGCCGACCCTGATTGCCCAGTTGTCCCTAGTGACCCTGGGCAGCCACCCTCCCCCCGGCCATCTCCCCGGAGACTCCTGAAAGCCCCCGGGTCTGGGGCGCAGCCCCTCCGTGTGGGTGGGGGTGGATAGGGGGTCTTGCGCCCAGCCCCCCTCTGGGCGCCTTATACCGCCGCCGCTTGGGGCGCCAGAGCTGCTCTGTTTACAACCAGCAGGAAGGAAAAGGTGAGGAGCAGAGAGGCAGGTTGAGAGGTGTCAAGGGCCGTACCCCTTCCCTCGCTCCCCGGCTTCCCCACTCCCCGTACCTCCTCTGCTTCCCCTACGGTCCGCAGCGCCCCCTGCGCGTGCCTCCATGGCCAGGACTCGGCCAAGTGAACTAAGTCCCGGCAGCGACTCGGTTCGTGCGCTGGGGCGCGCTCACCTGGAGACCCGCCTAGGCCCAAACTCTGCTGAGGCTGGCTGGTCGGGTGCTGGCGCTCCGACCCGCGCAGCGACCTGCCTGGCAACTAGCACGGAGCCCTCTCTGTGCGAGCCAGCATGAGCGCTTGGCCTCGCTCTGCCGCAGGCACTGCCTGTTTTCTGAGGACCCGGAGCTGGGCTCCTCATTCCACTGAGAAGATGTTGCCATCCCACATATAGCAAGGGGGAGTTGAGGCCCGGAGAAGTTAAGGGCCCCGTCTAAGGCCCAACTTCTAAAAATGGGGGTGCAGAACTGGAACCCAAGCTTGCTAGGGAGTTCTGCAGCCCCCAGCAGAGCTTTGCACACAATAGGCACTCCGGAATTTTGCAATGAATCTTTGCCTAAAACAGTAGGGGCCTGGAAGGGTGTGGTGGGGCCTGGGAGGGTCCTGCCCTTGGAGCCTTTGGGGCCATGGGAAGGTTTGAATCCCTGAGCATTATGGGGTTGGGAGACTCAAAAATTGGGGAGGAGAGATAGGAGCCTGAACTTGAGAAGGTTTTGAAGGTTCTGGGTTGGATGGGCCACCAGCCAATGTGAAGGGAGAGATGAGGCCCCATCTAGGTCTCAAAAGTGGAGTCTGAGAAGGTAGGCCCCAAGGAGGAGCCTTTGGGCAGAGTACTACTGTAGTGGAAGGAAGAAGGGGGTTGCAGTGAGGGAAGGACCTGTGACTGTCACTTTGTGGAGAAGCTCAGAGAAGCCCAAGTCCCCACAGACAGCCAACAACAGAGGTAGCTTAACCCCAACACGCACTTGGTTCATGGCTGTTTCACTAAGACGTGTAGATACACACTCCTCATGCCCATTCTGGCTGGCTGGGCAATTTCTCTGATCCCCCTACAAGGCCCAGTGTTGTCATAGATAAAACAGGCTGAAAGATTGCTGCTTTTATTTCTCCCCCAGCCCCTGTCGTTCCCCTCTTTAACCTGACCTCTGCCTGAGGGAGGGGCCTACTGGACCTCCATCACTGCTCTGCCCTATCCACCCATCCATGTGCCTTCAGCCACTGAATTGGGCTGCCACAGCTCCCCAAATAGTCCCACTGTTTTTCCCATCTCCCTTCCTTTGCCCATGCTGTGTCTTCTGTCTGGGAGGCCCTTCCCAGCACCTTGTCTACCTGGAAATTGCCTGCTTGTTATCAAGGCCCAGGTCAAAGACTGCAACCCTTCATAATTTCATTTCTGACAAGAAAGAACATGTGTTAATATGCAGAAGATGTATGGTTGGTGTTCTGAATTGAATTGTATCCCCCCAAAATACACTTTGTAAATCCTAACCCCTATTCCTGTGGTTTGGAGCCTTGGTGGCACAGTGGTTAAGAGCTGGGCTGCTAACCAAAAGGTCGGCAGTTCGAATCCACCAGCTGCTCCTTGGAAACCCTATGGGGAAGTTCAACTCTGTCCTATAGGTTCACTATGAGTCAGAATCAACTTGATGGCAACAGGTTTGGGTTTTTTTTTTGTTTGTTTATTCCTGTGGCTATAATTCCATCTGGGAATGGGTTTTCTTATGTTAGTGAGATAGTATTAATGTAGGCAGAATCTAAATCAATCTCTTTTGGAATATAAAAGAGATTAAACAAGCAAGTGAGCAGCAGAAATGAAGGAAGAAGCCGCATCACATGAAGGTCACTAGGGAACCAAGGAACAAAGACCTTCCCCCAGAGTCTGCGAGAGAGAAAGCCTTCCCCTTGTGCTGCTACAATGGAAATACCATAAGTGGGTGGCTTTAACAAACAGAATTTTGTTTTCTCAAGGTTGGGAGGCTAGAAGTCTCAATTCAGAGTGCCAGCTCTAGAGGAAGGCTTTCTGTCTCTGTCAGCTCTGGGGAAGATCCTTGTGTCTTTTCAGCTCCTTGGTGATCCTCCTGTGGCATGGCATCTACTTCCTCCATCTCTGCTTTTTTGCTGCCTGTTTAATCTGATATTTTATATCTCAAAAGAGATTGACTTAAAACACACCCTACACTAATACTGTTCATTAACGTAACAAAGAAAACCATATTCTCAAATGAGATTATAAAGACTGGTATAGTAGAATTTACAACTAGTATTTTGGGGGGACAAAATTCAATCCAGAACATTTCACCCTTTGCCCCCCCTGCAATATCTATGTCCTTCCAACATGCAAAACATATTCGCCCTATCACATCATCCTAAAAGTCTGAGAAAATAATTTTAATTCTCCTGGAATCCGGATTTCTGGCTTTCATGGGATTTGGGGTAACCCAAACAGGCCATTGCCCTTAGCTGCCCTTTTGAACCTTGAGCCTTGAAAAAACTGGTTACTAAAAGTCACTTTTAAGTCAAACAACGGTCTAGATCAACTAGTAATACCATTTTATTTTATGCATTGAAGAAGTCAGTCAGCTTCGGGAAACAGACTCCAAAGATCAGACTGGGAACTATGTTTACGATAAATCAGTAATTATTTTAATTGTTCTTCAAGAAAATGCTGTATGAAAGTCCTTCGTGACCACAGATTTGTTTATCATTTCTGTTCCCACCCTTTTTTCCATGGCAAAGCTGGTAAGATTTTGTATAAAAATTTTGGACGTTTTCTCATCTTTGGAACATTTTTGACACTCCAGTGGAAATGTTACCCCAGTTTGCAAGTCATATTCAATAAACGTCAATCAATGTCTGTTATTGGCTTAATATGATTTTTCTTTTAACAAGTATTAAATCAACTCCAAGTGCAAAAATCCCATCTTCTGAATCATCTAAATCAAATATAGGTGAGACTTTAGGTGTATTCTATCCTGGGTCAAAATTCCTCTTTATCTGTGAACCTGTGAAATCTAGAATACAAGTTATCGGCTTCCAAAGTACAATGGGGGAACAAGTACAAGGTAAACATTTCCATTACAAATGGGAGAGATTGGCGGGAAAGACGAATAATTGGCACCAAGCAAGTCCAAAACCCAGCAAAACAAATTACATTAGCTCTCAAGGCTTGAAAATAATCCTCTGTTGTCCTGGGTCATCTGGACAATGGCCCCGCCCTCAGACTCTGTGTGTTGGCCATGCCCTCTGGATTCTGGGTGGAGACCCCTCAGCCCTGGGCTTCAACCCTGCCTTCCAGGCTCACTAGGACAGCAACTCTGCACCCTCAGCTTGGAACTGGCCCCATTCTCCTAGTCCATCTTAGTGGCGACCCCGCCCCTTCAGCCACAGTAGGCTCCCTTCTCCTGCCCCTTGGGCATGGAAGCCCTGCCTCCTCCCCTTTGGGCTGCAGCCCCATATTCTTGGCACACCTGAATGGCAACCCTACACTCCAGAACTAAGTTGTGGGAGATCTCACTCTTTGAAACCTAAGAGGCCATGTCTTCGCCCGTTGAAACCTAGGAGGTAGTTGCTCCATCCTTTGAAGCCAAGTCAGCCCTGTCCCCACCCCGCAACAGTTTTGCTGATCTCTGAACTGTTCCAGGGATGGTCCTTTTTTTTTTAATTGGAGGAAAACAGATGTAGCTCCTTTGGCCTGTTTCCTGCCTGTAGAATTCCAAGAGACAGACAGCTTCCTACCTTTTGTCCTGTATCTATCCCATTCACTCTAAGCTGATGGGTTTTCTGCTGTGGTAGTTGGTTAGATCCATGAGTCACAGGCTTAATTTCTTTAACAAAAGATTGTGTGGCCATGTCCTTGGTGAAAAAAGTTTTGTTTTCATTTAGCACAGTTCATTTTTAAGTCCCATCTGTTTCCTCTCGCGTTTTACTATAAGTGGTGGAGGGTGTTATACATTGAACTGTGTTCCCCAAAAATGTGTGTCAATGTGGCTAGGCCATGATTTCCAGTATTGTGTGATTGTCCACCATTTTGTCATCTGATGTGATTTTCCTATGTGTTGTAAATCCTACCTCTATGATGTTAATAAGCCAGGAATCAATCTAAAAGCTTAGGTTGTATCTGAGTCAATCTCTTTAGAGAAAAAAAAGAGAGAGAAGCAAATAGGGAGACAGGGGGACCTCCTACCACCAAGAAAGCAGAGCGGGAGCAGAGTTTGTCCTTCGAACCTAGGTCCTTGCCCTGAGAAGCTCCTAGACCAGGGGAACATTGATGACAAGGACCTTCCCCTAGAGTCGACAGAGAGAGAAAGCTTTCCCCTGGAGCTGGCACCCTGAACTCAGACTTCTAGCCCCCTAAACTAAGAGAAAGTAGATTTTTCTTTGTTAAAGCCATCCACTTGTGGTATTTCTGTTATAGCAACATTACATAACCAAGACAGAGGGCAATGGGTTTCTCTTTTTGTATGACATTTCTGGCCTTGGTCTTGTAACTCCCACAAAATAATTGGATGGGACTATGCAAATAAGGCATGTAAAACTCTTGTCAGAATGGGCTGGGATATGCAAATAAGGTGCTTGTGGCCCACAAAGGGGTTTGGTCAGTGTTGCAATCCACTAGGCTTAAAAAAAGCCAATCCTAGAGGTTGAGGGGGAACCCCATTACCATCAAGAAAAAGAGCCAGGGGCAGAGTATGTCCTTTGGATCCAGGGTCCCTGCACTGAGAACCTCCTAGACCCAGGAGACAGAAAGCCGTAACACTGAAGAGCTGTAACACTGGAGGTAGCAGCGGCATGAGAAGGCAGTGGCACAGGATGGCAGCAGCATGGGACTGGCAGACAGCAGCAGTGGGTTTACCAACCCATGGAGTGAAAGAGCTGAGTGCTTTCAGGGAGGAGGCTTCCTGGCAGAGTCGGGTGCCTCCACCCACTTATCTGTAAGCTAAAGAGCTGTAACTCTTGCCCAAATAGCGTACAGGCCAGGCTCAAGCAAGGCCCAACAGCAGAGGCTGAGAAGAACCTGTCTTGATTTAAGAACTGTATCCTGAGATGTTCCCATTACTTCCAAGTTGATCCTGATCCTGAAATGTAACCTGCTACTTCCCTAATAAACCCAAAATTGTCAGTATGGTCTGTGAGTTCTGTGTGGCCATTGCAAATGAATTATCAAACCCAGCAGAGAAGTACAGAGAGTGCGGTAGGGAGTCACAGCTGATGTGAGAATCGGTAAAATGGTTGGAGAGTGGAGGTATGTCTGACCTCCACCCTGTAGGAATCAAATTTGGGCTGATGCTGATCTTTTTTTTTTTTTGATTGTGCTTTAAGTGAAAGTTTACAAATCAAGTCAGTTGCTCATTCAAAAACCTTGCTATGTACTCCTAGCTTCTCTCCCCCTAATGAGACGGCACACTCCTCCTCTTCACCCTGTATTCCCTGTGTCCATTCAACCATGTCCTGTCCCCCTCTGCCTTCTCATCTCGCTCGAGACAGGAGTTGTCCACATTGTCTCATGTGTCCACTTGAGCCAAGAAGCTCACTCCTCACCAATATCATTTTCTGTCTTAGAGTTCAGTCCAATCCCTGTCTGAAGAGTTGGCTTGGGGAATCGTTCCAGTCCTGGGTTAACAAAGGGCCTGGGGACCATGACCTCCGCGGTCCCTCTAGTCTCAGTCAGACCATTAGGTCTGGTCTTTTTACGAGAATTTGAGGTCTGCATCCCACTGTTCTGCTCCATCAGGAATTCTTTGTTGTGTTTCCTGTCAGGGCAGTCATCAGTACTAGCCAGGCACCACCTAGTTCTTCAGGTCTCAGGCTGATGGAATCTCTGGTTTATGTGGCCCTTTCTGTCTCTTGGGCTCATACTTACCTTGTGTCTTTGTTCTTCATTCTCCTTTGCTCCAGGTGGGTTGAGACCAATTGATGCATCTTAGATGGCTGCTTGCTAGCATTTAAGACCTCAGACATCACTCACCAAAGTGGGATGCAGAACCTTTACTTAATACATTTTGTTACGCCGATTGTCTTAGTTATCCAGTGCTGCCGTTAACAAGTGGGTGGCTTTAACAAAGAGAGGTTTATTTTCTCACAGTAAAAGGCTAAAAGTCCAAATTCAGGGTGTCAGCTCAGGGGAAGGCTTCCTCTCTGTGTTGGCCTTCTCATCAATCTTCCCCCAGACTAGGAGCTTCTCTGTGCAGGGACCCCCGGGTGCAAAGGATGTGCTCTCCTCCTGGCACTGCTTTCTTGGTGGTATGAGGTCCCCAACTCTCTGCTTGCTTCCCTTTCCTATTTATCTCTTGAGCGATAAAAGGTGGTGCAGTCCACACCCCAGGGAAACTCCCTTTATGTTGGATCAGGGATGTGACCTGGGTAAGGGTGGTGTTACAATCCCACCATAATTCTTTTTAACAAAAAATTACAATCACAAATGGAGGACAGCCACACAATGCGGGAAATCATGGCCCACCCAAATTGATACACACATTTTTTGGGGGACATAATTCAATCCATGACACCAATTGACCTAGATGTTCCCTGAAACCATGGTCCCCAAACCCCCGTCCATGCTACTCTGGCCTTCAAAGCATTCGGTTGTATTCAGGAAGCTTCTTTGCTTTTGGTTTAGTCCAGTTGCCCTGACCTCTCCTGTATTGTGTGTCGTCTTTCCCTTCACCTAAAATAGTTCTTGTCTACTATCTAATTAGTGAATGCCACACTCCTTCCCTCCCCACCCTCGTAACCATCAAAGAACGTTTTCTTCTCTGTTTAAACTTTTTCTTGAGTGCTTATAATAGTGGTCTCATACAATATTTGTCCTTTTGTGACTGACTAATTTCACTCAGCATAATGCCTTCCTGATTCCTCCATGTTATGTTTCACAGATTCATCATTGTTCTTAATCGTTGCATAGTATTCCATTATGTGAATATACCATAATTTATTCATTCATCTGCTGATGGGCACCTTGGTTGCTTCCCTCTTTTTGCTATTGTAAGCAGTGCTGCAGTGAACATGGGTGTGGATATATCTGTTCATGTGAAGGCTCTTATTTCTCTAGGATATATTCCAAGGACTGGAATTGCTGGATCGTATGGTAGTTCTATTTCTAGCTTTTTAAGGAAGCCCTAAATCGATTTCCAAAGTGGTTGTACCATTTTACATTCCCACCAGCAGTGTACAAGTGTTCCAGTCTCTCCACAGCCTCTCCAACATTTATTATTTTGTGTGTTTTGGATTAATGCTAGCCTTGTTGGAGTGAGATGGTATCTCATTGTAATTTTGATTTGCATTTCTCTAATGGCTAATGATCACGAGCATTTCCTCATGTATCTGGTAGCCAACTGAATGTCTTGTTTGGTGAGGTGCCTGTTCATATCCTTTGCCCATTTTTTAATTAGGTTATTTGTCTTTTTGTTGTTGAGTTTTTGCTGTATCATGTAGATTTTAGAGATCAGACGCTGATCAGAATTGCCGTAGCCAAAAACTTTTTCCCAGTCCGTAGGTAATCTTTTTACTATTTTGGTGAAGTCTTTGGATGAACATAGGTGTTTGATTTTTAGGAGCTCCCAGTTATCTAGTTTGTCTTCTGGTGTTTGTACATTGTTAGCGATGTTTTGTATACTGTTTACATCATGTATTAGGGCTGCTAGCATTGTCCCTGTTTTTCTTCCATGATCTTTATCATTTTAGATTTTATATCTAGGTCTTTGATCCATTTTGAGTTAGTTTTTGTTCATGGTGTGAGGTATGGGTCTTGTTTCATTTTTTTGCAGATGTATATCCAGTTATGGCAGCACCATTTGTTAAAGAGACTGTCTTTTCCCCATTTAACAGACTTTGAGCCTTTGTCAAATATCAGCTGCTCATATGTGGATTGATATATGTCTGGATTCTCAATTCTGTTCCATTGGTCTATGCATCTGTTGTTGTACAGTACCAGGCTGTTTTGACTACTATGGCAGTATAATAGGTTCTAAAATCAAGTAGTGTGAGGCCTCTCACGTTTTTCTTCTTTTTCTGTAATGCTTTATTTATCCAGGGCCTCTTCGCTTTCCATGTGAAGCTGGTGATTTGTTTCTCCATTTCATTAAAAAATGTGATTGGTGTTTGAATCGGAATTGCATCTTATCTACAGATTGCTTTGGGTAGAATAGACATTTTCAAAATGTTGAGTCTTCCTCTCCATGAGCAAGGTATGTTTTTCTGCTTATGTAGGTCTCTTTTGGTTTCTTGCAGTAGTGTCTTCTCGTTTTGTTTGTATAGGTCTTTTACTTCTCTGGTTAGATTTATTCCTAAGCATTTTATTTCTTGGGGGCTACTGGAAATGGTATTGATTTGGTGATTTCCTCTTCGACATTCCCTTTGTTGGTGTAGAGGAATCCAACTGATTTTTTGGCCGTTTATCTTGCATCCTGATACTCTGCTGAACTCTTCTATTAGTTTCAGTAGTTTTCTTGAGGATTCTTTAGGGTTTTCTGTGTGTAAGATCATGTCATCTGCAAATGGAGATACTTTTACTTCTTTGCTGATTTGGATGCCCTTTATTTCTTTATCTAGCCTAATTGCTCTGGTTAGGACCTCCAGCACAATGTTGAATAAGAGTAGTGATAAAGGGCATCCAGCAGCCAAACTCTTAACCAATGTGCCACCAGGGCTCCTTTTACTGTTAACCCACTGCCGTCGAGTAGATTCTGACTCATAGCGATCCTATACGAGAGAATAGAACTGCCCCCATAGAGTTTCCAAGGAGCGCCTGGCGGATTTGAACTGCCAACCTCTTGGTTAGCAGCCGTAGCACTTAACCCCTACGCTACCAGGGTTTCCACCTTTTACTATTAAAAAAAAATTTATTTATTTTATTATTATTTTTTTTTACTATTAGGCACCTTAAAACTCTTCCAGCATTCATTCATTACCCAGTTCCAAAACCTCTTCCATATTTTAGGTGTTTGTTAGAATAGCATCCAACTCTCAGTTACCAAATTCTGTCTTAGTTATCTAGTGCTGTTATAACAGAAATACCATGAGTGGGTGGCTTTAACAAACAGAAATTTGTTTTCTCACTGTTTGGGAAGCTAGAAGTCTGAATTCAGGATAACAGTGGGCGGTAGGGGACGACTGTCCATCTCTGTCAGCTCTGTGGGAAGGTCTTTGTCTTTATTCAGCTTCTTTCCTTGGCTCCTTGGTGATCTTCATGTGGCATGGCTTCTATCTTCCCCCATCTCTTTTTTGCTGCTTGCTTAATCTGCTCTTTTATATCTTAAAAAAGATTGAAAACATGCCCTACACTAATGCTGCCTCATTAACATAAGAAAAAAATCCTATTTCCAAATGGGATTATAACCACAGGTATGGTAGGATTTACAACACATATTTTGGGGGAACACAATTCAATCCATAACACCTTCCCACCCTCTCCTCCAGGGCCCAGTCTCCTGGCACTCCCCCTGTGGACTTCTCCAATCCTGCAGGGCAGTCCTGGTCACCAGGGTCACTGTCCTGTCCACCTGAGCTGGAATCCTCTCTGTCTCCTCTGGACATCCCCAGGAGTTTGGCTGGTGTCTGGTTTTCCAGGGGTCCCTAGCAGAAGATGGGCTGCACCCATCTTCTGCATCTCTTGAAGCCAGGACAGTTTCTTTGTATTGCCCCATTATTCTGGGCAAACTTCTTACGCTGAGCAGTGACCTATGATTTGTGAAATGAGAAGCCAACATGAGACACTATTATTATCCCTGTTTTAAAGATTAGGTGATGGAGGCCCCAGAGAGAGTAGGGAACTTTTCCGAGGTCACACTGCCAGGGAAGTGGTGGAGCTGAAATTTCCACCAGGCTGTCCTGGCTTCAAGAGCTACATTTAAGCCCCACACTATCCTGCCCCTCTCTAGCTGCATGTGAGGTGTTTGTCTGGCTGCCAGCATTTGTACCAACCTGAGTCTGGGGTTGGGTAGGGGAAAATTAAGACCTTCTATGGTGGCACAGTGGTAAAGAGCTTGGCTGCTAACCAAAAGGTCAGCAGTTTGAATCCACCGGCCTCTCCTTGGAAGCTCTATGGGGCTGTTCTACTTTGTCCTATAGGGTCACTATGAGTCAGAATCACCTCGACAGCAATAGGTTTTTTATACTGCAGTTGGAGCCCTAGTGGCTCAGTGGTTAAGAGCTCAGTTGCTAGCCAAAAGGTCGGCAGTTCAAATCCACCAGTCAGTCCTTGAAAACCTTATGGGGCAGTTCTACTCTTTCTCATAGGGCCACTATGAGTTGGAGTTGACTCAAGGGCAGTGTCTTTTTTTTTTTTTTGGCATACTGCAGATCGCCATACAATTCTCATTCATTTGTGCATTCTACAGACATTCTCTGATGCCTGCTCAGAACTTGGCCCCATGCAGGGGTGGTTGGGGACACAGGGCTGCAATGGCTCTGCCTGGGCTCTGCCATTGGGAGGCTCACAGACTGAAGGAAGAGGCACTCCATACACTGACACAGATACTGAAATTGATGGCCTTACTATTGCAGCAGCTCAGACCCAGCTAAGGGAGACAATCCCATTTCAGAAAAGAGGCCATAGAAACAGCAACGAGCCTGAGATTAATGTGTTGTTTTATTGCAAGAAACCCAGACATTTTAAGAAAAAATCATTTTAAATTAAAAAACAAATCTAACAATATACCAACCAACCAGACATCTCCTAAAGTAGCATGAAGGGGCTCCAGGAAATATACAGGGGCTTTTCCTATGGTAGGACTAAAGAAACTACTATTCAAATAAATTGGGAACCATGTAAATTTTTAATTGACACAGGTGCTACCTTAGCTGCTTTGAACCCCACAGGTTTGCAAAAGCCCATGTCCTGGGGTAATAAAACCTCAAAAATAGTGGGGGCTACTAACCAAGAATGAAATGCAATGCTTGAAGATACATATTCTAGGCATTGGTGAGCTGAGATGGACTGGTATTGGCCATTTTGAATTGGACAGTCATATAGTCTACTACGCTGGGAATGACAAATTGAAGAGTACCGACATTGCATTCATTGTCAAAAAGAACATTTCAAGATCTATCCTGAAGTACAATGCTGTCAGAGATAGGATAATACCCATATACCTACAAGGAAAACTAGTTAATATGACTACTATTCAAATTTACACACTACACACTACTGCCAAAGATGAAGAAATTGAAGATTTATACCAACTGCTGAAGTCTGAAATTAATCAAAGATGCATTGATAATTACTGGTGATTGAAATATGAAAGTTGGAAACAAAGAAGAAGGATCAGTAGTTGGAAAATATGGTCTTGGTGATAGAAATGATGCCAGAGATAGCATGATAAAATTTTGCAAGACCAACGACCTATTCATTGGAAATAGCTTTTTTCAACAACATAGACAGTGACTATACACATGGACCATGCCGGATGGAATACATGGGAATCAAATTGACTACATCTATGGGAAGAGAGGATGGAGAAGCTCAACGTTATCACTCAGAACAAGGCCACTGGTTGACTCCAGAACAGACCATCAATTACTCATATGAAAATTCAAGTTGAAGCTGAAGAAAATTAAAACAAGTCCATGAGACCAAAGCACTACTTGAGTATATTCCACCTGAATTTAGAGACCATGTCAAGAATAGATTTGACACATTGAACACTGTCTTTTAGGCTGGGTTGTCTAGAGAAGCAAAACTAGTAAAGCGTATACATACATACATACAAAAAAAAACCAAACCCTATATATATATATATTATGTATACATAAGTACATATATAAACATATGGGAAACCCTGGTGGCATAGTGGTTAAGTGCTATGGCTGCTAACCAAGAAGTCAGCAGTTCAAATCCACCAGGAGCTCCTTGGAAACTCTATTGGGCAGTTCTACTCTGTCCTATAGTGTCGCTATAAGCGGAATAAACTCAACGACAGTGGGTTATACACACACACATATATATATATATACACACCAAACCCATTGCCGTCGAGTCAATTCTGACTCATCGTGACCCTATATATAGAGATTTATATCAAGGGAACGGCTCACACAATTTTAGAGGCTGAAACATCCCAAGTCCATGTATCAGGATAGAGGCTTCTCTCAATTCACGTAGCCGTAAGGGCTGGCAAACACAAGATTGGCTCCCACTCTCAGGCTGTGAAGATCAAGGAATTCCAAGATCTGCAGATAAGCTGATAGGTCAAGTCCTGAGAGCCAGAGGTCAGACAAACAGGAGGCAGCTTCAGGATTCCAATCCCAAGATCTGCAGATAACCTGATAGCTCAAGTCCTAAGAGCCGGAGGTCAGATGAACAGAAGGCAGAGCAGGAACCAGAGTGAGCAAAAAAGCCAGAACATCTGCTTATATTTGGATACAGGACACACCCCCTAGGGGAATTCCTTTCAATTGATTGGCTACTCACAGCAGATTCGATCATGGGCATGATCACGTATAAACACTGAGAATCATGGCCCAGCCAAGCTGACAATCTTAACCATCACAAACACTAATGACTGAAGACCATATGAGTTGTGAGACGACATGAAGGACATCATACATGAAGAAAGCAAAAGGTCATTAAAAAGACAGGAAAGAGGGAGGCGGGGCCAAGATGGTGAAGTAGTCAGATGCTTCCGGTGGTCCCTCTTACAACAAAGACCTGAAAAAACAAGTGAATCGATGATATATGACAATCTGGGAGCCCTGAACATCAAAGGCAAAGTTGAGGAACCAGACTAAGTGGAAGGGGGAGGGAGATACAGTTCAGAAGTAGAGAGGTGTTGCCAGAACTGACTGGGCGGGAACCGGTACCCTGAAGGCTGGATTGGCTGAAGAGCACAGCGAGGCAAGCAGTGGTGCTCAGGACAGGTTTTCTACATCTGGAGAGACCAAGTGGCAGAGAATCTGCTCAACCCTCCAGAACCACCAAGAAGAAGCCTTCAATTGGCAAATGATAATTACATGAATCTGACCTGTCACATGGATCAAAAACCACCCCATTTAGGAAGAACCTCTCTCCTGCTCCCTCCCTCCTCTGCACTGGGTCCTCAGACCAGATGGCTTCAGCAATTGCCCATTACTGCTTCTCCTGGGCTGGAAGTAGGGTTCGTCACATGCCCTGAGCCATTCTCCCAGCCTGGGAGAGGAAACAAATTAACAGACAGAAAAAAATAATCTGCCAGCTCCTTTAAACCAGGAACTCAGGGCAGGTACAGCTCCTTTGTCTAGGCACGGGGATAAGGGGTCTGTGGACTTTGAATGCCTTTCACCTCTGCGTAGACTTGTTTGGGCCCATTCCAACACTGTAGGCCCTCATCAGCACAGTACGACAGGGTATATTCCTGAAGCCTAACTTCACTGCATCAGCTATATGATGGAGTGGCAGGTTTGTGACATTTGACACCACTCTGCCCAGTAAACAGGGTTCTCACCTACCCACATCAGCGGCCTGAGGACAGGTGGCTCCAACCAAGCCACCTAGCAAACTGCAACAGGGGCCCAAGAATAAGTGGTGCCTCCCAGTCCTTACAGCCAACAGCACTGGGTGCCCATAGCTGGCTTCAAAACCCACCCACCCAGACACTCAGGGGCAGCTGCCAGCCCCCTCCCTTGCTCAGGGCATGACTCCCTACTGGAGCCAGACACCTCTGCCTACTCCAATCACCCCTTCCCACCTGTGAATGTAGGGAAGAGCCTGTACCACACACATAGTGACTGACAATCTGGATACTTGAGCTGAATCCATATAAGAAATGTAAAAGGACTCCTGGGCTCACATACCTAGTAACAAATCTAACCACCTAGTGACAGGATGTTAGAGTTTCAAAGACACCAATAATCAAACTAGCTCACATGAGCAGCCTATTTGGGTGTATCAAAACAGAACAAGAAGCTAGGACACAGTAAGCAAACATAAAATAAATAAATAACTTATTGATGGCTCAATGACAACAGTCAATATCAAATCACATAAATAGGGAGACCATGATGTCTTCAGGAAGCTCCCAAAACAAAGAATCAAGAAATCTTCCAGAGGAAGGGAATTTCTTGGAATTACCAGAAGTAGAATATAAAAGATTAATATACAGAACTCTTCAAGAGATCAGAAAGGAGATCAGGCAAAACATAGAACAAGCCCAGGAACACATAGATAAAGCAATAGAGGAACTTAAAGAGATTATAGAAGAGCACAATGACAAGTTTAAAAGGCTGCAAGAATTCATAGAGAGACAGCAAACAGAAATCCAGAAGATTAACAATAAAATTTCAGAATTAGACAACTCAATAGAAAGACAGGGAGCTGAATTGAGGCAATGAAAGTCAGAATTAGTGAGACTAAAGATAAAGCACTTGACACCAACTTATTTGAGGAAAAATCAGATAAAGGAATTTTAAAAAATGAAGAAACCCTAAGAATTATGTGGGACTCTATCAAGAGGAATAACATATGAGTGATTGGAGCACCAGAACAGAGAGGGAAAACAGAAAATACAGATAGAATTGTTGAAGATTTGTTGGCAGAAAACTTCCCTGATATTGTGAAAGATGAGAAGATAGCTATCCAAGATGCTCAACGAACCCCACACAAGGTAGATCCCAAAAGAAAGTCACCAAAACATATTATAATCAAAGTTGCAAAAACCAAAGATAAAGAGAGAATTTAAAAGGGGCTAACAAAAAGTCACCTACAAAGGAGAGTCAACAACTAAGCTCGGACTACTAAGCAGAAACCATGCAGGCAAGAAGACAATGGGAAGACATATATAAAGCCTTGAAGGAAAAAAATTGCCAGCCAAGAAATATATATCTAGCAAAACTGTCTCTCAAATATGATGGCAAAATTAGGGCATTTCCAGATAAACAGAAGTCTAGGGAATTTGCAAAAACCAAAGCAAAATTATCAGAAATACTAAAGGAGTCCTCCAGTTAGAATATCAATAACATCAGACAACAACCCAAGCCTAGAACACAGGACAGAGCAACCAGATAGAAACACAGATAGGGAAGTCACAAAAATAAATCAAAGCTGAAAATAGGGAAACAGAGATGTTAACATGTAAAAGATGACAACATTAAAACAAAAAAGAGGGACTAAAACAAATGCAGTCATAGATCTTTCATATAGAGAGGAAGTCAAGGTGATATAAAGAAATAAAACATTGGTTTAAACTTAAAAAAATCGGGGTAAATGTTAAGGTAACCACAAAGGAAACTAACTATCTTACACATGAAAATATGAAACAAGAAAAACATAAAGACTCAGGAAATACAAAATCAGCAGCAATGAAAAAGATGAAAAAAAGAAAATAAAGAAAGAAAAAAGACTCAGCACAGAAAATTAACTGGAACAAAGAAACTGTCAACAACACACAAAAAAGACATCAAACTCATACCTATCAATAATTGTGTTGAACATAAATGGACTAAATGCACCAATAAAGAGACAGAGAATGGCAGAACAGATTTTAAAAAAACACCATCCATCTACATGCTGCCTAAAGAGACACACTTTAGTCTTAAAGACACAAACTAAAAATCAAAGGATGGAAAAAAATATATAAACCAAACAACAATCAAAAAAGAGCAGGAATGGCAATATTAATCTCTGACAAAATCAGCTTTAAAGAAAATACACCACAAAGGATAAGGGAAGACACTACATAATGATTAAAGGGTTAAGACACCAGCAGGACATAACCATAAAAAAATATTTACACACCCTGCAACACGGTTCCAAAATACATAAAACAAACTCTAACAGCATTGAAAAGAGAGATAGACAGCTCCACAATAAGAGTAGGAGACTTCAACACACCACTTTCAGTGAAGGACAGAACATCCAGAAAGAAGCTCAATAAAGACACGGAAGATCTAAATGCCACAATCAACCCGCTTGACCTCATAGACATTTACAGAACACTCCACCCAACAGCAGCCAACTATACTTTCTTTTCCAACACACATGGAACATTCTCCAGAATAGACCACATATTAGGCCATAAAGCAAGACTTAACAGAATCCAAAACATCAAAATATTACAAAGCATCTTTTCTGATAAAAAAGTAGAAATCGATAACAGAAAAAGCAAGGAAAAAAAAGTCCAACACATGGAAACTGAACAACACCTTGCTCAGAAACTACTGGGTTATAGAAGAAATTAAGGATGAATAACAAAATTCACAGAATCAAATGAGAATGAAAACACATACTACCAGGACCTTTGGGACACAGCAAAAGCAGTGTCCAGAGGTCAATTTATAGCAATAAATGCACACATCCAAAAAGAAGAAAGGGCCAAAATCAAAACATTAACCTTACAACTTGAACAAATAGAAAGAGAGCAGCAAAAGGAGCCATAGGGCACCAGAAGAAAGCAAATAATGGATATTAGAGCAGAATTAAATGAAACAGAAAATAGAAAAACAATTGAAAGTGTTAACAGGACCAAAAGCTGGTTCTTTGAAAAGATCAACAAAATGGAGAAACCATTGGCCAAACTGACAAAAGAAAAACAGGAGAGGGAACAAATAACCCGAATAAGAAATGAGATGGGAGATATCACAACAGACCTAACTGAAATTAAAAGAATTTTAACAGAATACTACGAAAAATTGTACTCTAACAAATTAAAAAAATCTAAAGAAAATGGACAAATTTCTAGAAACACGCTACCTACCTAGATGAACACAAACAAAGGAAGAACAACTAAATAACCCCATAACAAAGAAGAGATTGAAAAGGTAATTAAAAAGCTCCCAACACAAAAAAGCCCGGGCCCTGATGGTTTCACTGGGGAATTCTACAAAACATTCAGAGAAGAGTTAACACCACTACTACTAAAGGTATTTCAGAGCATAGAAAAGGATGGAATACTCCCAAACTCATTCTATCAAGCAAGCATAACCTTGATACCAAAACCAGGTAAAGACACCACAAAAAAAGAAAATTACAGACCAATATCCCTCATGAATATAGACGCAAAAATCCTCAACACAATTCTAGACAATAGAATTCAAGAACATATCAAAAAAATAATTCACCATGACCAAGTGGGATTCATATCAGGTATGCAGAGATGGTTCAACATTAGGAAAAGAATCAATGTAATCCATCACATAAATAAAACAAAAGACAAGAACCACATGATCTTATCAATTGATGCAGAAAAGATATTTGACAAAGTCCAACACCCATTCATGATAAAACTCTCAGCAAAATAGGAACAGAAGGGAAATTCCTGAACATAATAAAGGGCATTTACACAAAGCCAACATCCAATATCATCCTAAATGAAGAGAGTCTGAAAGCATTCCCCTTGAGAACAGGAGAAACCCCAAGAGCATGTTCCCCAGACATACTTTTAGCTCAGTAATGAAGTCATTCCTGAGGTTTCACCCTTCAGCCAAAGATTAGACAGGCCCATAAAACAAAATGAGACTAAATGGGCACACCAGCCCAGGGACAAGAACTAGAAGGCAGGAAGGAACAGAAAAGCTGGTAATAGGGAACCCAAGGTCAAGAAGGGGAGAGTGTTGACATGTCATGGGGGTGGCAACCAATGTCACAAAACAATATGTGTACTAATTATTTAATGAGAAGCTAGTTTTTCTGTAAACCTTCATCTAACATACAATTAAAAAATATTTTAAAAAAGCAAAGAGGGAGGACATATTACAAAGACAATAATAAAAAGAGTGTGGCACCAGAAATCAATGGTGAAAGGATGGAATCTTTAACATACGGTGTTGGGAAAATTCGCTCACTGTATGTAGGAAAATGGAGCTAGATACTTACCTTAGTTTCCTAATGCTACTGTAGCAGAAATTCCACAAGTGAATGGTTTTAAAGAACAGAAATGTATTTTCTCACGTTTTAGGTTAGCTGCCATTAGTCAATTCTGATTAATGACAACTCCATGTGTACAAAGCAGAACTGCTCCATATGGTTTTTAAGTCTGTGGCCTTTCAGAAGTAGATTGTCAGGCTTGTCTCTCCAGGTGCTTCTGAGTGGGCTAGAAGTCTGAATTCAGGGCACCAACTCTAGGGAAAGGATCTCTCTCTGTCGGCTCTAGAGGAAGATCCTTGTTTCTTTCAGCATCTGTAGCCTTTGAGGTTCCTTGGATTCTTGGAGATCTTCACATAGCATTGCGGGGAGCGGGGAGAGGGCGTTTGTTCCTTTGTTTGTGCTTGTTTGGTTCTATGTCTAATCTGCTCTTTTGATAACTCACAGATGATAAGGTTAGGACAGACTCTACACTAACATGGCTTTATTAACATAACAAAGAAAACCCTATTCCCAAATGAGATTACTTCTACAGGTATAGAGATTAGGATTCCAATGCATATTTTGGGTGGGGAACACAATTCAATCCATAACACTGCCTCACACCATTTGCAAATATGGATTTAAGATGAACGAAGACCTAAAAATTAAAACTATGTGATTATGGTAGAATGCAAAATATGACCATAAATTCCTCTCATACTCAACGGCACTGGGTTTTTTTTTTTTTTAAGCAATGTGACTTTGCAGATCCCCCCATCTAGAGATGGGCCCTATTTCCCCTCTCCCCGAGTCTTGGAAATTGCTTTGGAACTTGCTTTGACCAACACAGTGTGGCAGAAGTGACATTATGTGAGATCCAGAGCCAGGGCCTCAAGAGGCCTTGAGCTTCTGTGTTTGCCCTGTTGGAAGACTGCCCTGAGACCGCCATATGAGGAGGCTGATCCAGCCTGCTGGAGGATGAAGAGGGGTGTGGAGGAGAACTGACAGTTCCGCCGACAGCCAACACCAATGTCAGACATGTGAGCGAGGCCGTCTTGGACCTCCTAGCCCAGCCAACCCTAAATATGACTCAGCCTCATGAGTGCCTCGAAGGAAAACCAAGAGAGAAAATCACCAGCCTGATCACAGAATCAGGAAAATTAGTAAACCACTGTTGTTGTAAGCCATTAAGTTTTGGGAGGCGTCTGCTACTCAGCAAAGGCTACTTAAAGCACTACCTAACAGAAGTAAATGCAGGGAGAATATCTTTTGACACCTTGAGTTGGGAAAGAATCTTTTAAACAAAACCCAGGCAGCACCACCTATAGGGTAAAACATTGGCCATATCACAGAGGTTTCTGTTCAACAGATGATACCATGGACAGAGTTGACAGAGACGGCAGACCGGAAGAAGAGATTTGGCATGTTATAAAAACCAGGAAGAGCCTAGTATCTAGAAATTAAAGCAAACCCTGCAAATCATCAAGAAAAAGACAGTAAACCCAGGTGAAAACTGTGCATAGGATTGTTAAAAGGAATTGAGTCAATAATAAAATTCATCTATTAAAAATGAGATTTATTTGGTCAGAAGATTCACTAATTGGGTAGCACCAAACCAAAAGTGAAAAGGTACTCTACAAAGTATCAGCAATGACTGGCTTTTTATTGAAAAAACAGGGAAGAAAAGAAGCTTATTTATGATTGACTTACACAGTTTACTAATGAAGTGCTGTCAGGATTTCATTGGTCAGCGAGGGCGGAAGAGCTATCAGGATTCCATTGGTCAACGAGAACCCATTGCCACCTGTTTTAGTCGTCTAGTGCTGCCATAACAGAAACACCACAAGTGGATGGCTTTAACAAAGAGGAATTTATTCTCTCATGGTTTAGTAGGTTACAAGTCCAAATTCAAGGCATCAGCTCCAGGGGAAGCCTTTCTCTTTCTATTGGCTCAGGAATAAGGTCCTTGTCCTCAACCTTCCCATGGTTGAGGAGCTTCTCAGGAGCAGGGACTCTGGGTCCAAAGTACATGCTCTGCTTCTGGTGCTGCTTTCTTGGTCTTATGAGGTCCCCAACTCTCTGTTTGCTTCCCTTTCTTTTTTATCTCTTGAGAGATGAAAGGTAGTGCAGCCCACGCCCCGGGGAAACTCCCTTTACATTGGATCATGGATCTGACCTGGGTAAGGATGGTGTTACAATCCACCCTAATTCTTTTAACATAAAATTACAATCACAAAATGGAGGACAACCATAGAATACTGGGAATCATGGCATAACCAAGTTGATACACATTTTTGGGGGGACATAATTTAACTAAAGCTTAAAAAAAAAAGCGTTCCTGTAAATCAGACGAAAAACCCACTGCCGTCGAGTCGATCCCGACTCATATGAGTTTTTCAATTCAATTTATGACAGCACCGATTTAGACTCACAGCTACCCTAAAGGACAGAGTAGAACTTTCCCATAGGTTTCCAAGGCTGTAAATCTTTACGGAAGCAGACTGCCACATCTTTCTCCCTGGAGCAGCTAGAGAGTTTGAACCACCAACCCTTTGGTGAGCAGCCAAGCACTTTAATCACTGCACCACAGGGCCCCTTGGTCAATGAGGGTGGCCTGATTTACAGGAATAAGCTTTAGTTTTGGTAAAGACAAGCCTGAGGGGCATTGTACACTTGACAGCCAACGTCATTTATCAACCACACAAATTCGTTTTTATTTCATTTAACAGGGTACAAACAAGCAATTTACAGAGGAATTCCAAAAGGCAAACCAGAGTACATTTAGATACCACTTTATCCCCACCAGATTGGCAGATGTGAGAAAGTTGGCTCAGGCTAAGGACTGTGTAGAAACAGGACTTCTTACATCTTGTTTTTTTAAATTTTTATTGTGCTTTAAGTGAAAGTTTACAAATCAAGTCGGACTCTCATACAAAAATTTATAAACACCTTGCTATATACTCCTAATTGCTCTCCCCCTAATGAGATAGCACACTCCTTCCCTCCACTCTCTCTTTTTGTGTCCATTCGGCCAGCTTCTGACCCTCTCTACCCTCTCATCTCCCCTTCAGACAGGAGATGCCAACATAGTCTCATGTGTCTACTTGATCCAAGAAGCTCATTCTTCACCAGTGTCATTGTCTATCCCATAATCCAGTCCAATCCCTGTCTGAAGAGTTAGCTTTAGGAATGGGTCCTATCTTGGGCTAACAGTAGGTCTGGGGACCATGACCTCTGGGGTCATTCTAGTCTCAGTCAGACCATTAAGTCTGGTCTTTTTAAGAGAATTTGGGGTCTGCATCCCACTGCTCTCCTGTTCCCTCAGGGGTTCTCTGTTGTGTTCCCTGTCAGGGCAGTCATCGCTTACAGCCGGGCACCATCTAGTTCTTCTGGTCTCAGGTTGATGTAGTCTCTGGTTTATGTGGCCCTCTCTGTCTCTTGGACTCGAAATTACCTTGTGTCTTTGGTGTTCTTCATTCTCCTTTGCTCCAGGTGGGTTGAGACCAATTGATGCATCTTAGATAGCCACTTAGATAGCCACTTGCTAGCATTTGAGACCCCAGATGCCACTCTCCAAAGTAGGATCCAGAATGTTTTCTTAATAGATTTTATTATTCCAATTGACTTAGGTGTCCCCTGAAACCATGGTCCCCAAACCCCCAACCCTGCTACGCTGGCCTTCGAAGCGTTCATTTTATTCAGGAAACTTCTTTGCTTTTGGTTTAGTCCATTTGTGTTTACCTCTCCTGTATTGTGTATTGTCTTTCCCTTCACCTAAAATAAAACTTATCTATTATTTTTTTATTATCTAATTAGTGAATACCCCTCTCCCTCCCTCTCTCCCTCCCCTCTCTCATAACCATCAAAGAATATTTTCTTCTCTGTTTTAACTATTTCTCAAGTTCTTATAATAGTGGCCCTATACAATATTTGTCCTTTTGCAGCTGACTAATTTCACTCAGCATAATGCCTTCCTGATTCCTCCATGTTATGAAATGTTTTACGGATTCATCATGGCTTTTTATCGATGCATAATATTCCATTGTGTGAATAATTTATTTATCCATTCATCCATTGATGAGCACCTTGGTTGCTTCCATCTTTTTGCTATTGTAAACAGTGCTGCAATAAACATGGGTGTGCATATATCTGTTCGTGTAAAGGCTCTTAGTTCTCTAGGATATATTCCAAGGAGTGGGATTGCTGGATCGTATGGTAGTTCTATTTCTAGCTTTTTAAAAAAAAAAATTTTTTAAGGAAGCGCCAAATCAATTTCCAAAGTGGTTGTACCAGGACTTCTTATGTCTTATTATATTTAGTAAAATTCATCTACTCAATAAAATTTATTATTCCTGTGTGCCAGGCACTGTTCTAGGCCCTGAGGATAAGCAATGAGCAAGACAGATGAAAATTCCCTCCCTCGTGGAACTGACATTCTAGTGGGGTTGGGTAGATTAGATGTATTTACCCACCGGGAATACTTCCTTCCATTGAGAGGGAAGCTGCCACCAATAGCTTGGCACATATATTAGATGCTAAATGAATATTTGCCCGAATGTGGAGGAGAGTAGGATGGGTGATCTATTTTAGGCAAGATAGTCAGGGAAGTCCTCTCCAAAGAAGCAGCTTTAAGCCAAGACTTGATTGCTGAGAAGGGGACAAATAGGCCATAATGTGCCGGAAGACAGAACAGAGTTGAAAGGCTCTGACTTAGGGAGCAAGGTAGTGACTGGAAGGAGCAGTGAGGGGCTGAGTGAGCTGAGCCAGAGGGAGAATGGCAGAGGTCTGGGGCCTGTATTCCTCAGGAAGGAGTTTGGATTTGATCCTCAGTATGTACACTCATCAGATTTCAGTGGATGACTGGTTTACTCAACCTCCTCCCGTCGGAGGGTGTGTGGGAGTTGTCTGTGCCTCAATGAGGAAGACCCGCTCAAAAGGCGGGGCCAGGCCACAGAGTTTTTGTTTGTTTGTTTGTTTTTTATTTTATAGGTGTACAACTTATTGACAGCAATTACAGTAATTGGCTGTGCAACCCTACCCTTAATCATTGCGATTTTTCCATCACTGTTGACCCCCTTCTCCCCCTTCCTCCCGCCCCTGGCAACCCCTGATACATTTGCCCTTTCTTGTCTTTTTATATGTGAGGTCATACAATATTTGTCCTTTTGTGATTGGCTTATTTAGCTTAGCATAATGTCTTCAAGCTCCATCTGTACTGTAGCATGTATCAAGACTTCATTTCTCCTACTGGCTGAGTAGTATTCCATTGTATATACGTATCACATGTTATTTATCCATTCATCTGTTGATGGGCATTTAGGTTGCTTCCACCTTTTGGCTGTTGTGAATAGTGCTGCAATGAACATTTGTGTATGTCTTAGTTATCTAGTGTAACCGATAGGGTAAAACTGTTCCCCCTCCTCCCATCACACCCGGAGTCTGTGAGTTCCTGATAAGGCATTCTGTGTAGCAGCCCAAGGCCATCCTACTGTTCTTCTGCTCAAGGCCGCTTCACGAACTGCCCTCTCTCCATTCTGACATGAGCAGTAAGCCACAAAGCTGTCCCTAGATAAACTACATGCACCATACCCCTCAAAAAATACATGCCCCCTAATCGCCATATTGCACCCCCACTACACCTCCATATATGTTAATTCACTCCTGGAATTTCCCACTTATTCCCAGAAACTTCATGAATTATGCATAAGTTCCCTATCCCGAACCTTAGAATCCACAAACTCAGGGAGCTTGATGTGAGACAGTCTCTGAGCTCCTTGCTTGACTGGCTTGCAATAAAGTCTACTTTCTCTTTCTCAAAGGCCTGGCATCTCTCAGTTGACTCAAGGGGTTGCACGTGGCAGGACACACCCTCATCAGGTTACACTAGTGCTGCTATAACAGAAATAATGCAAGTGGATGGCTTTAAAAAAGAGAAGTTTATTCTCTCACAGTCTAGGAGACTATAAATCCAAATTCAGGGCACCAGCTCCAGGGGAAGGCTTTCTCCCTCTGCCAGCTCTGGAGGAAGGTCCTTGGTATCAATCTTCCCGTGGTCTAAGAGTGTCTTGCTGCAGGGACCCTGGGTCCAAAGGACGCTGTTCTCCTGGCTCTTGTTTCTTGGGGGTATGAGGTCCCCATATCTCTCTGCTCGCTTCTCTCTTTTATATCTCAAAAGCCCAGAAAAAAAAACAAAAAGAGATGGACTTAGAAGACACAACCTAATCTTGTAGATTGAGTCCTGACTCATTAACATAAACGCAGCTAATCCCACCTCATTAACAGCGTAGAAGTAGGATTTACAGCACATAAGAAAATCACATCAGATCACAAAATGGTTGGCAATCACGCAACACTGGGAATCATGGCCTAGCCAAGTTGACACACATTTTGGGGGAACACAATTCAATCTATAACAGTGTACAAGTCTCTTTTTGAGTCTCTGCTTTAAAGTCTTTTGATTATATACTTAGGGAGACCAAAGAAGAATTGATGTCTTTGAATTATGATGTTGGCAAAAAATATTGACTATACCATGGACTGCCAAAAGAACGAACAAATCTGTCTTGGAAGAAGTAGAGCCAGAATGCCCCTCAGAAGCAAGGATAATGAGATTTCATCTCCCATATTTTGGACCTGTTATCAGGAAGGATCAGTCCCTGGAGAAGGACATCATGCTTGGTAAAGTAGAGGGTCAGTGAAAAAGAGGAAGACCCTCGACAAGTTGGACTGGCACAGTGGGCTCAAGCATAACAACAATTGTGAGGATGGTGCAGGACCGGGTAGTGTTTCATTCTGTTGTACATGGGGTAGCTATGAGTCTGAAATGACTCAATGGCACCTAACAACAACAACCTAGGAGTGGGATTTTTGGGTCATATGGTAGTTCTATGTCTAGTTTTTTGAGGAGCCGCCACACTGTTTCCCACCATGGCTGTACCATTTTGCATTCCCACCTGCAACAGGCAAGAATTTCAATTTCCCCACATCCTCAACAACATTTGTTATTTTGTTTTGTTTTGTTTTTTTAATCATAGCCATCCTAAGAAAAACTAAACCCTTTGCCGTGGGGTCGATTCTGACTCACAGTGACCCTATAGGACAGAGTAGAACTGCCCCATAGGGTTTCCAAGGAGCAGCTGATGGATTCGAACCGCTGACCTTAGCAGCCGAGCTATTAACCACTTAGCCACCAGGGCTCCTCAGCCATCCTAGTGGGAGTGGAATGGTATCTCATTGTGGTTTTGATTTGCATCTCTCCGAAAGCTAATGATGCTGAGCATCTTTTCACGCGTTTGGTGGCCATTTGAATGTCCTCTTCAGTGAAATATCTATTCAAGTCCTTTGCCCATTTTATGATTGGGTTATTTGTCTTTTTGTTGTTAAGTCGTCGAAGTTTTATGTATATTTTGGTTATTAGATTCTTGTCTGATATATGGTTTCTGAAGATACTCTCCCATTCAGTAGCTTATCTTTTCACTTTTTTGGTAAAGTCTTTTGATGAACAAAAGTTTTTAATTTTTATGAGGTCCCATTTATCTATTTTGTCTTTTGCTGTTTGTGCTTTTGTTATTATATTAGATAACCCATTGTTAAAAGCTAGGCCCGACAGCATTGCCCCTGCATTTTCTTCTAAGAATTTTATGGTTTTAGTCTGCACTTTTAGGTCCTTAATCCATTTTGAATTTGGTTTTGTGTATGGTGTTTTTGTTACTTATCTAGTGCTGCTATAACAGAAATACAATACCACACAATATCGGGAATCATGGCCTAGCCAAGTTGACACACATTTTGGGGAGACATAATTCAATCAATAACATTCCACCCTCCCCCCCCGAAAAAAAAATCATGTCCTTGCCACATTCACACCATTATATCGTAGCAAAAAAAGCCTTAAATCAACTCCAAGTCCAAAATCTCCTGGGGCAAAATCCCCTTCATCTGTGAAATCTAGAATACAAGTTATCTGTTTCCAAGTACAATGGTAGAACAGACACAAGGTAGACATATCCATCACAAATGGGAGAAAGTGGAGGGAAAGAAAAGATGACAGGCACTAAGGAAGTATTAAAAAAAAAACACCAGTTGAAAAATTTACATTAGCTCTCAAGGTTTGAAAATAATCCTCTGTTCTCTGAGACCATCTAGGCAGTGGACCTACCCTCCAGACTCTGGGTGTTGGCCATGCTTTCTGGATTCTGGGTGGAGGTACCTCAGCCCTGAGCTTCAGCTCCACCTTCCAGGCCCGCTGGGAAGGCAACGCTGCTCCCTCAGATTTGGCCATCCCCATTCCCCTAGACCATCTGAGTGGGGAACCTACCCCACCCCCAATCTTGGCAGGCTCCATTCTTCTGCCCCTTGGACATGGAAGTCCTGCCCTCTCACCATTGGGCAGCACATCTGGCCCCATCCACTGGCACTCACGAATGGCAGCCCCACACTCCAGAACTGAATTGGTGAAGATCTGACTCTTTGAAATCTAGGAGGCCGTTGAAACCTTTGAACCTTTGAGACTCCAGAAGTTGTGGCCCTACCCTTTGAGACTGTGGCAGCTCTGCTTCCTGTGCTCCTTGTCTCTTCAGTTTCTACTTCCTGGTTCCTTGGCCTCTCAGCCCTTTGACCCCTTGGGCCTCTTGGGTCAGTTTTGCCTCTGCCCTGTTTGGGCAAGTGTTAAAAAGCTCTTTAGCTCTACTGATAAGTACCTGGAGGCACCCCACTCTGCCAGTAAGCCTTGACCCAAAGGGGCTCAGCTCTCTCGCTCTGTTGTTTGGCTCCTGCACTGTCTTGTACCAGTCTCCTGGTTTTGCTGCTGCCGTTTCTCTGCTGCTGCTTCTTACCATCTGCACCATCTCTGATGTTACAGCTTTCCTCACTTCCTTCTGAGTCCTCACCAGAATTGCCTTTGATGTCCATAATTCCACCAACAGACTCTTCAAGGCAATCTAGGCTTTTACAATTTGGCAACTTAAAACTCTTTCAGCCTCTATCCATTCATAATTTCAAAACAGCTTCCACATTTTAGGTATCTGTTAGAGCAGCACCCCACTTCTGGTACCAAATTCTGTCTAGTTATCTAGTGTTGCTATAAGAGAAATACAATACTGGGAATCATGGCCTAGCCAAGCTGACACACATTTTTGGAGGACACAATTCAATCCATAGCATTTTTTTTATTTACATGTGGAAATCCAATTTTACCAACACCATTTATTGAAGAGACTCTTCTTTCCCCAACAAGTGTGCTTAGCACTCTTGTCGAAAATCAGTTGACCACAGATGCATGCGCTTATTTCTGGAATCTCAATTCTATTCCATTGCTCTATGGGTCTATTGTTATACCAGTACCAGGCTGTTTTGATTAACGTAGCTGTGTAGTATGTTTTAAAATCAGGAAGTGTGAGTCCTCCTACTTTGTTCTTCTCTTTCAACATTGTTTTAGCTTTTCAGGGCCTTTTGCCATTCCATATAAAGTTGAGGATTGGTTTTTTTTATTTCTGTAAGGAAGGCTGTCAAAATCGTGACTGGGATTTCATTGAATCTATAGATCACTTTGGGTAGTATTGACATCTTAACGATACTAAGCCTTCCAATCCACGAACATGGAAAACCTTTCCGTTTATTTAAGTCTTTTTAATCTCTTTCAGCAGTGTTTTAAAGTTTTCAAGTCCTTCATCCTTCATGTCCCTGGTTAGATTTAATCCTACATATTTTATTCTCTTAGATGCTATTGTAAATGGAATTTTTCCCTAATTTCTCATTACTGTGTGAAGAAACTCAACTGATTTATTTTTTTTTAATTTTATTGTACTTTACATGAAGGTTTACAGAGCAAATTAGTTTCTCATTAAACAATTAATACCTATATTGTTTTGTGACATTGATTGCCAACCTCACAACATGACAACACTCTCCCTTTCTTGACCTTGGGTTTCCCAATACCAGCTTTCTTGTCAACTCCTGCCTTCTCATCTTTGTCCCTGGGCTGGTGCGCCCATTTAGTCTCATTTTCTTTTATGGGCCTGTCTAATCTTTGGCTGAAGGATGAAACCTCAGGAGTGACTTCAGTACTGAGTTAAAGGGTGTCCAGGGGCCATACTCTCGGGATTTCTCCGTCTCTGTCAGGCCAGTAAGTCTGGTCTTTTTTTGTGAGTTAGAATTTTGTTCTACATTTTTCTCCAGTTCTCTCTGGAGCCCTCTATTGTGATCCCTGTCAGAGCAGTCAGTGATGGTAGCCGGGCACCATCTAGTTGTGCTGGACTCAGTCTGGTGGAGGATGTGGTACTTGTGGTACATTAGAACTTTGGACTAATCTTTCCCTTGTGTCTTTGGTTTTCTTTATTTTCCCTTGCTCCAGACAAGGTGACACCAGTGGAGTATCTTAGATGGCCACTCACAAGCCTTTAAGACCCCAGACACTACTCACCAAAGTAGAATGTAGAACATTTTCTATATAAACTATGTTATGCCAGTTGAGCTAGATGTCCCCAGAGACCATGGCTCCCAGCCCTCAGCCCAGCAATTTGGTCCCTCATGGAGTTTGGATGTGAAGTCTTTTGATGAGCATGTTTAGTTTTTAGAAGATCCTAGCTTATCTTCTGGTGTTTGTGTATTGTTAGTTATGGTTTGTATTCTGTTACTGCTGTATATCAGGGTTTCTAGTGTTGATCCTATTTCTTCTCCTATGATCTTTATAGGTTTTGGTTTTATATTTAGGTCTTTAATCCATTTGTAAGTAGTTTTTGTGTATGGTGTGAGGTATGGATCCTGTTTCATTTTTTTGCAGATGGACATCCAGTTTTGCCAGCACATTTGTTTAAAAAGACTGTCTTTTCCTCATTTAATGGACTTTAGGCCTTTGTCAAAGATCAGGTGACCATAGGTGGATGGGTTTACATCTGGGTTCTCAATTCTATTTCATTGGTCAATGTATCTGTAGTTGTACCACTGCCAGGCTGTTTTGACTACCATAGGTTCTGAGGTCAGGAAGTGCCGGTCCTCCTACATTATTCTTCTTCATTCATGCTTTACTTATCCGGGGCCTCTTTCCTTTCCACATAAGTTAATGATTAGTTTTTCCATCTCATTAAAGAATGCCGTTGGCATTTGTATCGGGATTGCATTGTATTTGTAGATTGCTTTGGGTAGAATTGACATTTTCACAATTTTGAGTCTACCTATCCATGAGCATGGTATGTTCTTCCTTTTATGTAGGTCTTTTTTGGTTTCTTGCAGTAGTGTTTTGCAGTTTTCTTTATACAGGTCTTTTATGTCCCTGGCTAGATTTATTCCTAAGTTTTTTTTTTTTTTTTAGGGGCTATTATAAATGATATTGTTTTCCTGATTTCCTTTTCATCGTTCTCTTTATTGGCATATAGGAATCCAACTGATTTTTGTGTGTTTATCTTGTATCCTGATACTCTGCTGAATCTATTAGTTCCAGTAGTTTTCTTGTGGAGTCCTTTGGGTTCTGTATGTGTAACATCACATCATCTGCAAACAGGGGTAGTTTTACTTCTTCCTTACCAATTTGGATGCCCATTTATTTATTTTTCCTGCCTTATTGTTCTAGCTAGGACTTCCAGCACAATCTTTAATAGGAGTGGTGATAAAGGGGTCCTTGTCTTATTCTTGTTCTCATGAGAAATGTTTTCAGCCTTTCTCCATTAAGAATGATGTTGGCTGTTGGTTTTGTATAGATGCTCTTTATCATGTTGAGGAATTTCCCTTCTATACCTATTTTATTAAGAATTGTTATCAAGAATGGGAGTTGGACTATATCAAATGTCTTCTCTGTGTTGATTGAGATGATTATGTGATTCTTTTATTTATGTGGTGGATCACATTGATTGATTTTCTAATTTCGAGACATTCTTGCATACCTGGTATGAATCCCACTTGGTCATAGTGTTTTTTTTTTTTTTTTGATATGTTGCTGAATTCTCTTGACAAGAATTTTGTTGAGAATTTTTGCATCTATATTTATGACAGATATTGGCCTGTAATTTTTATTTTGACATCCTTGCCTGGTTTTGGTATCAAGGTTATGCTGGCTTCATAGGATGAATTTGGAACTATCCCTTCCTTTTCTATGTTCTGAAATAGTTTGAGTAGTACTGGTGCAAGCTCTTCGCTGAATGTTTGGTAGAATTCTCCAGTGAAGCCATCTGGGCCAGGGCGTTTATTTTTTCTTTTTTTTGCGGGGGGCGGGGTGGGTTATTGTTATTATTACCTTTTCAATCTCTTCTCTTCTTATGGGTCTGTTCAGATTTTTTTTATTTCAGTTTGTGTTAGTTTAGGTAGGTAGTGTATTTCCAGAAATTTGTCCATTTCTTCTAGGTTTCCAAATTTGTTGGAGTATAGTTTTTCATAGTATTCCGTTATGATCCTTTTTATTTCAGTTGGGTCTGCTGTAATGTCCCCTGTTTCATTTCTTATTTGGGTTATTTGTGTCCTATCCTGTTTTTCTTTTGTCAATTTGGCCAATGGTTTGTCAATTTTGTTGATACCTTCAAACAACCAACTTTTGGTTTTGTTGATTCTTTCTATTGCTTTTCTATTTTATTTATTTCTGCTCTGATCTTTACTATTTCCTTTCTTCTGGTGGTTGTAGGTTTCTTTTGCTGTTCTCTTTCTATTTGTTCAAGTTGTATAGGTAATGTTTTTATTTTGTTCCCTTTTTTTTTGATGTATGCATCTATTGCTATAAATTGACCTCTGAGCACTGCCTTTGCTGTGTCCCAAAGGTTTCGTTATGACTTGTTTTCACTCTCGTTTGATTCTAGGAATTTTTTAAAATAATTTTTATTGTGCTTTAAGTGAAAGTTTACAAATCAAGTCAGTCTGTCACATATAAGCTTATACACACCTTACTACATACTCCCACTTACTCTCCCCCTAATGAGTCAGCCTGCTCCATTCTTCCAGTCTCTCCTTTCATGACCCTTTTGCCAGTTTCTAACCCTCTCTACCCTCCCATCTCCCCTCCAGACAGGAGATGCCAATACAGTCTCAAGTGTCCACCTGATACAAGTAGCTCACTCTTCATCAGCATCTCTCTCCAACCCATTGTCCAGTCCCTTCCATGTCTGATGAGTAGTCTTCGGGAATGGTTCCTGTCCTGGGCCAACAGAAGGTTTGGGGACCATGACCGCTGGGATTCTTCTAGTCTGAGTCAGACCATTAAGTCTGGTCTTTTTATGAGAATTTGGGGTCTGCATCCCACTGTTCTCCTGCTCCCTCTAGGAATTTTTTAATTCCATCTTTGATTTCTTTTATTACCCAGTGGTTTTTAAGCAGGCTTGTTATTCAGTTTCCGTGTATTTGATTTTTTTTTCTTGCTCATCCTGTTATTAATTTCTACTTTTATGGTGTTGTGATCAGAGAAGATACTTTGTATTATCTCAATGTTTTGGATTTTGTTGAGGTTTGCTTTGTGGCCTAAGATGTGGTCTATTCTGGAGAACATTCTGTGCGTGTTAGAAAAGAATGTGTACTTTGCTGTTGTTGGGTGGAGTGTTCTATAAGGTCAGTTGATTGTGGCCTTTAGGTCTTCTGTATCTTTATTGGATTTCTTTCTAGATGTTCTGTCCTTTTCTGAGAGTGGTGTGTTGAAGTCTCCTACTATTATTGTGGAACTGTTAATTTCTCTTTTCAGTGTTGTTAGAGTTTGTTTCATGTATTTTAGAGTCCTGTCATTGGGTGAGTAGATATTTATTATGGTTCTGTCCTCATGGTGGATTGCCCCTTTAATCATTATATAATGTCCTTCCTTGTTTTTTACAGTGGGTTTTGTTTTAACATGCATTCTATCTGAGATTAGTATTGCTTCTCCTGCTATTTTTTTTGGTTGCTGTGTGCTTGATATATATCTTTTCCATCCTTTGATTTTTAATATATTTATGTCCTTGTTTCTAAGGTGTGTCTCTTGTAGACAGCATATTGGTAGGTTCTGTTTTTATCCATTCTGTCACTCTCTGTCTCTTTATGGAAACCTGACTGATTTTTGTTTGTTCACTTTGTACCCTGCAAATTTGCCAAATTCTTCTATTAGCTCTAAAAGTTTTCTTGTGGGCTCTTTGGTGGAAGTTTCTCTATATAGGATCATGTCATCTGTGAATAGGGAAAATTTTACTTCTTCTGCTCGAATCTGGATGCCTTTTATTTCTTTTTCTTGTCTTATTGCTCAGGCTAGGACTTCTAATACAATATTGAATAGAAGTGGTGAGAGCAGGCACAATTGTCTTGTTCCCAGTTTCAAGGTGGAAAGCTCTCAGTCTTTCTCCATTAAGCATAATGTTGGCTGCTGACTTTTCATATATGCCCTGAATCATATTAGGAATTTCCCTTCTATTCCAAACTTCTTTAGGGTTTTTGTCAAGAAAGGGTTTTGGATTTTATCAAATGCTTCTTCTGCATCCATAGAGATGATCATGTGGTTCTTTTTCTTTGTTCTAATGATGTGGTGTATTACATTGATTGATTTTCTAATACTGAACCATCCCTTCATTCCTGGAATAAATCCCACTTGGTCATGGTGTATGACTCTTTTAATATGCTGTTGGATTCTGTTCACTAGTATTTTGTTGAGGATTTTTGCATCTATATTCATAACACATATTGGCCTGTAGTTTTCTTTTCTTGCAGTGTCTTTGTCTGGTTTGAGTATCAGGGTTATATTTGCTTCATGCCATCCAGTTTTTTTTTTTTTAGCTGTTTCCTGGGCTCAAGAACTCACGTCCTTATCTTAGTAAAGGCACAGTGTGGATGTTCCAATGCATTGTTCCACCTTCTCCTCTCTCTTCTGCCTAGGGAGAAGGGTGCTCAGAGTCAAAATGCCACCTTTGAGGATGCCCACAATGTCAGGACCACCAACCCAGACTCTCAAAAGTAGAAGGATTAGTACGGAGCAGCCATCTGAGTGAGACCCCAAGGGTGGCCAGGGACTCCAAGCACATCTTTGGCTTTGTGGGCTATGAGTCTGGCTTGCCCTATGAGCAGGTGCACAAGGGCCTCATCCTCTTCTCAGAGATAGTGAGTGGGGAGGGGCTGCCAAATGAGGGGACAAGGAATATGCAGGGCTGGGTGGTTCTAAAATACTGGGCAGAATGAGGCGTGGCCCCACAAGGAGGATGAAGACCTAGGAACAAGAGATGGGTGCTGCTGAATACGGCATTGAGTCTTTGAGCACTGGGAGATGGTGAAGGCAGTTACCAATCTTCAGGAGGCTCAGCTCTGGAGATGAGAATATGGGAAGAGGAGCTTCCAGATTAGTGAGAGTTCAGGGCCTTGGGAGCCAGGGATGGGGTAGAAGGGGCTAACAGACTGGGGATGGGAGGGACTCAAGGCTCTGTAGATTCTTGGATGGGAGGGTCTTGCAAACCAGGGTGTTGTTGAGGGGCTGGGGATTGGTGGTAAATGAGGGGAGGATTCCGGCATGGGGCAGCCTGGGTGCTATGGAGCTGGGGTAGAGAACTGGCTCGAGGGTCCCAGGATGGGGAACCATTTCTAGACAGGAAAGGAGCTCAGTTTTGGGCAGGCACCAAGGAATGGGGGGTTTCCAAGTACAGCCTGAAGGATGAATGACAGGGGCCCAGGGGGGAAGGGCAGTATGGTGGGTTCAGGATTTGCTGAGAGAGATGAAGTCAGCAGGACCACAGTTCTGGTGGTGGGGCAAGGGCTGGGGCTGAGGGAGCTGGGCTCAGGTCACTGAGGCTGCTGACAGCATTGGGAGTCCAGATCAGATGCAGGCATGAGGGTGGAACCCTAGCAACTACTTGGTCTTGAACCTCAATGTACCTCTCTGAAAAATGGGGATGATGATGTGTGCTGGTAATATTACCAAGGGAATCAGGAATAGAGCTTCCAAAGCTCCCTGTATTGTGCACAGCCAAACTTTGATAGCAGCAAGGGTGCTTATTGGTAGTTAATATTGAGTACAGTCACTGGGCAGGCCCTAACCCCCTCTTAATCCTGCTGTATTATTGATTTAAGCTGATACCCCTCTTAGCCTCGCACATCATGAATGTAAATCAATGATGCCTTTTAGCCTTAACCCATTTGTGAATTTAATATAATTCCTCTCATTAAAAAAAAAAAGTTGCTGTGGAGTCAACTCCAACTCATGGGAACCCCATGTGTGTCAGAGTAGAACAGTGCGCCATAGGGTTTTCAAAGGCTGATTTTCCGGAAGTAGATCACCAGGCCTTTCTTCCCACACATCTTTGGGTGGACTCAACCTTTCAGTTAGGAGCCCAGCATGTTAACTGTTTGCACACCCAAGGACTCCAATTCCTCTTAT